>NC_064927.1:127678274-128303274 GCF_023897955.1 Schistocerca gregaria | reverse complement strand
AAAAAATTTGTCTACTGTGTAGAAAGGATAATTCACTAGTATTCTGTACAACTTAGCTTTGAAGATATTGACAGGTAACTCTTTTAAATCTATATTTAACTTATTGTACAACTTAAGTCCAAGAACTAAATATGAATTCTGTGATTTGGATAGTCTTTGATATGGTACATTTAAACATGATTTGTTCCTGGTGTTATGGCTATGTACATCTCTTCTTAATGATATATTTGAAATATTGTTCCTAAAATACAATAGAACTTTATAGATGTACAAGTTTATTACCGTCAGGCATTGCAATTTAACAAACAAGGTTTTACAGTGTTCTAACTTATCTAAGCAGGTTATTATTCTTACTAACTTTTTTTGTAAAAGTGGAATGCCCTTTACGTGACTGCTATTGCCCCACAATAAGATTCCATATGATATGATACTTTGAAAGAAAGCAAAATATGCTGATCTTTTATACCTATTAGGGACATGTCTTTTTAAGTTTCTAATTAAGTAGATAACTCTTGAGAGTCTGGCGGATAAATGTTTGACATGTGGTTCCCATGTCAACTTGTTGTCTACTATAACACCTAAAACTTTTATGGTTTCTAAGTCATGATTCTCGCTTAAGCTTAAGGAAAGTGCCTGGGTCTTACTTTCATTTAGTAGAAAACTGTTCTCTCTAAACCATAATAAACTCTGAGTGAGGGTATCTTTAAATATATTTTTCAGTGTGTTTAAACCTGAGCTTTTATTTTAAAAGGTTGTGTCATTGGCATACGTTATTGTGTGAGAGTTTACAAAAGATTGCAGGTCATTAATCATAAGTAAAAACACAGAGGTCCAAGTACTGAGCCCTGTGGCACACCAGACCTAACATTAATCAGATCTGACTTCTCCCTGTAAATGCATACTGCTTGTTGGCGGTTCTCAAGGAAGGATTCAATCATATTTATGCTGCTATTAGCAAAACGATAATAGGATAGCTTATTCAGTAAAGTATCAAGGTCCACACAGTCAAACACTTTGTTCTGATCACAAAATGTGGACTGCGGAAATCCCCTAGCCTCAAACACATCCATAACAAATTTTACAAGAGAATCCATAGCATCTGTTTTAGATTTACCTTTCATGAATCCATATTGTTTGTCACTTATTAAGTTTAAGTTATCTAAATACGTGCAAACTTGATTATACATAATTGTTCCAAGAATTTTTGAGAAAACAGGAGTTAACAATATTGGTCTGTAACTAGCAGGACAGTTCTTATCACCTTTCTTATATACCAGAACCACTCTAGATATTTTTAGTACATCAGGAAACTTGTTTTCAGATAGACATTTATTTACACAGTAGGTTAAGGGATCAATTATGCAGTCAGTAATATCTTTCAATAAGTTACATGATAAATCATAGTAATCAACGCTATCTGAGGCTTTGAAATTTTTAACTATTTTCAGAATTGTATTGGTACACACCTCTGTGAAGTTGAAAATGCTCTGGCAGAGTCTTTCAAAATACACTCCTGGAAATTGAAATAAGAACACCTGGAATTCATTGTCCCAGGAAGGGGAAACTTTATTGACACATTCCTGGGGTCAGATACATCACATGATCACACTGACAGAACCACAGGCACATAGACACAGGCAACAGAGCATGCACAGTGTCGGAACTAGTACAGTGTATATCCACCTTTCGCAGCAATGCAGGCTGCTATTCTCCCATGGAGACGATCACAGAGATGCTGGATGTAGTCCTGTGGAACGGCTTGCCATGCTATTTCCACCTGGCGCCTCAGTTGGACCAGCGTTCATGCTGGACGTGCAGACCGCGTGAGACGACGCTTCATCCAGTCCCAAACATGCTCAATGGGGGACAGATCCGGAGATCTTGCTGGCCAGGGTAGTTGACTTACACCTTCTAGAGCACGTTGGGTGGCACGGGATACATGGGGACGTCCTGTTGGAACAGCAAGTTCCCTTGCCGGTCTGGGAATGGTAGAACGATGGGTTCGATGACGGTTTGGATGTACCATGCACTATTCAGTGTCCCCTCGACGATCATCAGAGGTGTACGGCCAGTGTAGGAGATCGCTCCCCACACCATGATGCCGGGTGTTGGCCCTGTGTGCCTCGGTATTATGCAGTCCTGATTGTGGCGCTCACCTGCATGGCTCCAAACACGCATACGACCATCATTGGCACCAAGGCAGAAGCGACTCACATCGCTGAAGATGATACGTCTCCATTCGTCCCTCCATTCACGCCTGTCGCGACACCACTGGAGGCGGGCTGCATGATGTTGGGGCCTGACCGGAAGATGGCCTAACGGTGTGCGGGACCGTAGCCCAGCTTCATGGAGACGGTTGCAAATGGTCCTCGCCGATACCCCAGGAGCAACAGTGTCCCTAATTTGCTGGGAAGTGGCGGTGCGGTCCCCTATGGCACTGCGTAGGATCTTACGGTCTTGGCGTGCATCCGTGCGTCGCTGTGGTGCAGTCCCAGGTCGACGGGCACGTGCACCTTCCGCCGACCACTGGCGACAGCATCGATGTACTGTGGAGACCTCACGCCCCAAGCGTTGAGCAATTCGGCAGTACGTCCACCCGCCCTCCCGCATGCCCACTGTACGCCCTCGCTCAAAGTCCGTCAACTGCACATACGGTTCACGTCCACACTGTCGCGGCATGCTACCAGTGTTAAAGACTACGATGGAGCTCCGTATGCCACGGCAAACTGGCTGACACTGACGGTGGCGGTGCACAAATTCTGCGCAGCTAGCGCCATTCGACGGCCAACACCGCGGTTCCTGGTGTGTCCGCTGTGCCGTGCATGTGATCATTGCTTGTACAGCCCTCTCACAGTGTCCGGAGCAAGAATGGTGGGTCTGACACACCGGTGTCAATGTGTTCTTTTTCCATTTCCAGGAGTGTAGTTATCGATGAAGTTAAGGGAATTTTCTGGAGGTTTGTCTATTGAGCTGCATATTTCTTCAATAGATTGGAAGCATAATTTATTGAATTCATCTGGGGATATGGCAATAACATCTTTTCCTTTAGTGTGTTCCACAGAGTTGATTATACTCCAGGCTTTTTTGCATTTACTTGTAGACTTTTCAATGAGGGCTGTATTATATAGCTTCTTAGCAACATTAATAGCCTGTCTATAAATACACTTAGCTCTGGAATATAATTCTTTATGTAGTTCAAATTTGCTGTTCTTGTACATACCAGAATAGAGCATAACAGTGTTTTTTATTTGCCCTAACTGTGGAGTGTACCATTCCCTGTTTTTCCTTCTCTTATAACAACTACTATCTTTAATATTTAGAGAACATTTTCTCAAAGGAATGTTATTTTCAAATTATTTAAAAATATAGAAAAAACTAAGTAAAAACAATGTTGGAAGAACAATGTTGTAGTCTACTAAATAGGGCATCCCAACTGATACAGGTGAGGGCTAATCTAAATCTATCTATCCTCTCTTTGTTCGTAGGTCTCGTGGTTACACTTTTAGCTTTTTGGCTGGAACATTTTCATTTGCAGCATTTCTATCCCACTTCTACATTCATGATCAACTGAATCAAAGATATCTACCTAGTGCATGTAGTGCCACACTTTCTCCAAATGAAAGGGGGACATCTCACATTACACTCCTATGGGCTACACACAAAAATGTGAATAGTATGCATTTTGTCCAGCTGAATGAGGGATGGGCAGGCAGCACATGCAAGATCTGACAGGTGGATGCAGCTTGGAACAAAACTGTAAAGGTGGTTACAGTTTGTAAACTCACAGACAACAAGATCTTTCATGTGTTGTGTCCATTGTAATTAGCAGACAGGTGTAATCACTACAGTAGAAGATGAAGATGTGGCCAGTTTTACTGCAAGTCACTGCTACGGCTTCATGTGAACTACATGATCCCAGTAGTCAAGGTCTCACAAGCTATAAGAAAGACCAGTTACTAATGACAGCATGCTGACCCATAAAGTTAAGAGAAGATGTAATAATCTTATGGAAAGATCATGATGAAATAAAAAGATTGGTACTATGTAGAAGCAGTTATGACAATTTGTTTGGAAATGATAACATGTTAAAAATGGCAAAGAGCTGAAATCTTGAAGAAAATCTCTACTCTGCCAATACAGTATGGCCTTCATTGATGCAACATTTAAAAACCAATCAGATGTAGCTTCTGAATGTATTTTTGGAATTGCAGAATACTGTTTGTATAGAGGCACTGTTTGGAACTTCCCATATTTTTGGAGATTTTTGAAAATAGTAATTCATACAAAATTAATCTAGAAACTTCCAACGCAACATGAAAACTACTGGAAGAGACTAAGCGACTGAGGTGCCAAATCACATGTTGCACATTAATCTCACCTGGTAGATTGGCATTTGTCACAATGAAAAGGTCAATCATGATAAAAAATAGCACTCAAACCTAGAACCACATCTAATAATGAAGCACCATATAAGAGAAGGTGATCTTTCTTTTGAAAAGATGTTCTAACAACATAGTTGTATGTTGAAAATAAGTATGTTTTGATTTTTTAAGATTTTAAAAAGGAAGAACTGATTTCATTTGTTCACTGTTAATTTCAAAACTACAGTATTTCTTACAGAACATTGTAGATGTTTCACCAGAGCAAATTTATTGAGCAATGCCTTTAAATATGTCTGCTTGTGTCTGTGTATGTGCGGATGGATATGTGTGTGTGTGTGCGAGTGAACACCTGTCCTTTTTTTCCCCTAAGGGAAGTCTTTCCGCTCCTGGGATTGGAATGACTCCTTATCCTCTCCCTTAAAACCCACATCCTTTCGTCTTTCCCTCTCCTTCCTGAAGAAGCAACCATCGGTTGCGAAAGCTAGTAATTCTGTGTGTGTGTTTGTGTGTTTTGTTCATGTGCCTGTCTGCCGGCGCTTTCCCGCTTGGTAAGTCTTGGAATCTTTGTTTTTAATATATTTTTCCCATGTGGAAGTTTCCTTCTATTTTATTTACAAACTTATCTATAATTATATATAAATTGTTCTAAAGTATTTGTTGGTCATGCAGTATGATATTTCTAGAACTGAAGACCTACGCTTTTAAATGTGTCTTTTTTCAAAATTGATTTTATTCACTGAGATGGAGCTACAGCCATTCGAGTATATTGTACTAGAAGCTCTTCATCATATGACAAAGGTAAGAAGATGTAACTAAGAGCAAGACATGGTATTTGTGTTAGCTCTGTGGGCTTCTTCTTTCAAACCAGTTTTAGGTGTGTACTTAATAGTTGCCATATTGTTGTTGTGTTGTGATGTGGGCACATTTCTGCTATGGAAAAAGGAAAAAAAGAAAAGGATACTAGTAATATCCCAAAACATTGCTTACATGTGAAAGTTTGATGGCATAATGCACAAATTAAAGGGGCAGAGTGTACTACAAGTTCTGTGACAACAGGGGGGAGGGGGGGGGGGGGGAAGTAGGTATTTCATTTATACACTGTATGGGTATGGGTTCATTCTTGTCAGAACTAGGTTTGACTCTAACATGACAGGGAAACAGCATACAATGTATGCATTTAAGTATTTCATTAAGTGAAATGTGAAATGGAAATATGCCTAGTGTAATAAGAAGCTGTTTTTAAATATATTGAACTAAAGCAAGTGACCTTCCCCATGTTAGTTGAAATGCAAATGTAGCCTATCATGCAACTCCTTATCAAATGAATTAAAAACAAATTTATTTAATGGCTTTTATAAGCAAAATGTAGCTATGCAAGGCACATTTCTAATGGGTTTAATACTACCAGTCTCCAGGCAATGCACTGATAAATATGTCAAACTTGTGAACAGCCATCATCAATACAGTGAGTCTACATGGTTCCTGAAGGAAAATGTGGTCATTCCAGAGTCTGCAAGAAACATTCATGGACATATATTATGAATAAACTGAATATGGGTCAAGGGTCATACCATGATAACAGTGGTTGTGCATACAACTAAAAATATACTGAGGATGATATTCTACCGGTATCAGTATATACAGTAAACAACTGCAAAACAACCAGAAAGAGTACTGTGCACAGCAAAGACAAATAAAATCATGAATCTAGAATAATAAAAGTTTAACAACATAAACTACATTCTTTAATTTTACTTTCTGGTATGGTATGATTTGACCAAATATAGAATTTTTCAGTTCTTCATACCTATATTGATCCTAGCATCTGCAGCTTCCAGAATGAGAAAAATATCAGATGGAAACTCTTGGTACATGTGTTTAATTGACAGATTTCCAGCAACTGTTCCTGCCTGTAATAAAAGAAAGATAAAAACACATTTTTCTGCTACCCACTAAAGTGCAATGTCATAGAGATGTAATTCTAAAACTGTTTTAAATAGCCAAGTGTGATTTAAACTCAATACCAGTGATACTATATAACATATTCTTACATTTCTAATTGGAACATTTGCCACGAGGTCTATGTGATCTGCAAGCATTTTGGTGTAGCTAAAATTTTTGTTTGATTTTGAAATATCATAAAATAGCTCCATAACTTCAGTTAGAGACATATTTCCACCAATTGTTATCTCTGAATCAATATTGAATTTCTTGAGCTCCTCAACATCACTAATGTCGATGAATAGTTCAATGTCAGGTTTCCTTCGATATACACCTGGAATCAGTAATGAAGAACAAGATACAAACTAGTATATTTTTTAAAGCTAGGTGTGAAAAGCAAAGCAAATACTAAAATCTGAATAGACTATTCTGAGTGAATGTGGGAATAAATGCATTCAGAATGAAAATAAACCAAAAATAATAACCACTTTACGACACAACAGGAGCGGCTACTTAACAGCCACTGAAACAAATATACCTTCAATTTGTCCATCAGACTCACAAATTTAAAAGCACAAGATATGAGAATCAAACTGTTTTCCTCATAAAACTACATTAACATTTCCATTAAAAACTTGCTTGCCATTTTCTCAACAGAGAAGCCTCTGTTGAGGGATATATAGGGCCTCTATTGAGGGATATGTAGGGACATTTAACATGTGATTATCAGGAAAGTGCATAAACAGAACAAGACTGAAAGACTGTAAATCTCTCTCACTCTCCCTGTGTGTGTGTGTGTGTGTGTGTGTGTGTGTGTAAAGGGGGGGGGGGGGAGGAGAAGAATACCAAATATGTAAGTTGAGCTACAATGCTACAGTGATGAAGTTCTTGTTAATGAGCCCAGCCACTGCTTAATGCTTCCTCTGTCCAGTGAGTGACTTTTTCACTCATTTCATCATTTAATAATTGAATCTACTGAGAGGAGTAAATACCAAAAAATTGTGTATTATAGTCTTACACTGTTTGAAATGTATATAAACCTCATACAATTTTTATTTTCTTCCACTCTGTGTCACTGCAGGGTGTTTAGTGGACATTGTTTCCAATTATGAATAATAACAGCTGAACCAAGTTGCTACACTAAGCCCCATCAATGTTTAAAGCACATTTTTCACAGTTAGGAATAACAGTAGATGAACCAAGTTGTTACAATAAATATCATCAACCAGAGATGATTCAGATTACATAAGAACAATGGAGGAAGAGGAAATGTCTTCACAGGACCACTAATTGCCAGGCCCAAATTTAACCATTCTTTAAACAACTTCAACAACAAGAAAGTGATCCTTGTTGAGTTACAGAAGAATGGTGGATAAAAGGCAAAATAAAAACTATACAGATTTATGTTTTGAAGACAAAACACTACCAATCAAATTAATAAAAAGTAAAATAACTAGTATAACCAATAAAAGAAAAGGCAATGACTGTTCAGATTTTACATGCCTCAAATATTCTACTAAAAGCTAAAATTAACCAACACTTTCAAGAAGACCAATTTGGATTTAAGAAGGAAAAGAAACCAAGGAAGCTATACCAGCACTACAAATGGTCCTAGTCATTAGGAAAGACTTAGATAAACAGGAAAATGTATCCCACAGTCATTGAACTAGAGAAGGCTTTTGAAATAATGGAATGAAGAATGCTGTTTAGATTAGATTAGATTAGATTAATACTAGTTCCATGGATCATGAATACGATATGGAGAACTGAACAAAATTGGAAGAGCCTAGTGAGATGAAAGCTTGATTCTGTCTATGGAAAACCCAGAATACATATATACCAAGGAAGCTATACCAGCAGTACAAATGGTCTTAGTCATTAGAAAATACTTAGATAAACAGGAAAATGCATCCCACAGTCATTGAACCAGACAATGCTTTTGAAATAATGGATTTTGGAATGCTGTATGGAGAACTGAATAAAATTGGGAGAGCCTAGTGAGATGAAAGCTTGATTCTCAGTCTATGGAAAAACCAGAATACATATACAGTTAACAATGACCTAAGAAAGGGTCTGGAATAAGCAGAGGTTATGATGATTTCCTCTCCATCCTTATTTATTTAATTTATATAGATGAAGTGCAATATAAACAATAAAAATCAACACTGAAAGGAACTAAATTAATGGTAAACATATACTGTATTTGATTTGCTGATCATAAAGTAGTGTTAGCAGATTCTGAAAAGGTTATGAACTCTACATTAAAAAACTCTCTGATGCCTTTGACAACCATGAAACGAAAATAAATACAAATAAGACTAAAATAATGATTGCAGATTAATCAGACAGATTAGTAAGGGCAAACATTAAGATTGTAAATCATATGCTAATGTAAGTAAATAATTTTTTCTTCTTTTGTAGTATATTAGAAGATGACAACAAAAGGATCATGCACATTAAAAAAAAGAATTGCAATGAATGAATAAGTATCTGGAGATAACAGTATTTTATTTATAAAAGAATCATTACTATACAGTCAATAAAGTAAGTCATCAAGACATTTATATGGAGCTTTCATTGCTAGAGTTGTGTAGGATGGACACCGGGAAATACAGGACAGAAAATATTAGAGGCAACAGAGATGTGTGCATAGAGAAGAGCTACAAAATATACTAGACTTAAAGAAAAACTGAGGAACAGATACTAATAGGTACCAAAAATAAAAATGAATTGATTACCACAATACAAAGAAAAAACTACATGGTTTGGAAAACTTATTTCACATAACAGCTTTACAAATACATCTGTGTGTGGGGGGGGGGATCAAGAAATAGGTGCATATTACAAGCTGTTATCTGTGGAACGAACTGCAGCAACAATAACCAAAAGGTATTGAATTTTTGAATTGTGTTTTATTCATCTTATGAAGTACATTTGCAATCCATTTTGTTTGCGTACATGAGACATGTCAAAAATTTATAAAACAATGACAATGTTTTTTTTCATTAATAAATAATAGCACTATAATAAATAACAACACTATAAGGATAACACATTGTACCCAGCTCAAATTTCCAGTTTGTCCTGCATGAATTCACTCACTGAGCAATAACACTTCAGTGTCAGCACCTCATATAGCTTTATTTTAAGTGAACCTAAATTCATCTGCATCAGCTTGTTGCTTTTAATTTATTTTAAATTTTCATTCCCATGTATTGAGGTCCCTGGGCATACAGACTGAGGCAGTGGGTGGGGAGCATAAAATTTTCTTTGTTTCTGGTATCATATGAATAGCCAAAATGGTTTCCTTCAAATAATTCATGTCTGGTGTACAAAAATATAATAATCTCATATATATGTATAAGGATGGAAAGTTAATATTTTAAGTTTTCTAAATAATGGTCAACATGGTTATTTGTGATTTGCAATGCACATATTTTGTATGATTGTTTTCCGTATTTTTATTATCCACACTATGTTTGTCAAGTTACCCAAAAAACAATACCATACCTAATAATGGATTTGAAGTAGCTTGTATATGCTACTTTTTATGTGTCCATGTCAATTGCAGTTGACAATATTTGTATTGCAAATGCAAAGCTGCTCAGTTAGTTTGCCAGATATTCATTGTGTGCCTGCCAGCTCTAATTTTTATTTACATTTAAACCTTAGAATTTGACTGAATCAACTTCTTCTACACCTTATTTGTTGTGTACAAACTAATCTGCTCACATTTTGACTGGTTGTTTATGATGTGCATCATGTGAGTCTTATATATGTTTAGATTCAACACATTTAGCTAAAACCAAGTTTCTAAGGTAGTGACAGTACTGATTACAGATTCGGGAATTTTTTACAAGTCCTGATCTTCAACTAAGACAGAAGTATCACCTACAAACAGAACTGATGGGGAGCTGATATTTAATGGTAAGTCATTAACATAAAAGAGAAATAGGACTGGGCCTAATATGGAGCCTTGTGGAACACCATGAGATAATTTTTTTTCCAGTCAGAAAAATAAAATGTGCCATTTAAAGAAATGTTAACTTTTTGCTTTCTGTTGGATAAGTAGGATCTAAGCCAATGTAGGGCACTGCCACTAACGGCATACTAGAAAAATGACAAGTGAAAGAGAAGGTCCGCCACATCAACAAGGCATTCCCTTCAGCATCCAATGATGATATTAGATGCGATAGTAATAAATTTCAGCACTGATGAAGTTTTCTCTGCAGAGGAATGTCACCACAGAGCAAGAAGATTAAAAACTGACAAAATCACATTCTGCCCTATTAAAGTCCATTAAAATGTGCATAACATGTGAATATGGGACTGGTTGCAGCTGTCAGTTCTGAGAATGCCTATACATGCATATAAAATGTGAATGAATGAAAAGTGCAGTACTGTTATGCTACTTTTTGAAATATCTTATACACAATATTTTTCAGACCAGATGTACTTGCAAAATAATGTATCCTCTATTTTTGTTGTGAAATGTTTTGTGCCAAAACTTTAAGATTTTTGACCTTTTTCTTCTGTTATAAATGCAAAATTTGTCTGATGGTATCACATTATTAGGAATGTAATACAAAAAGCATTTGATTTTGAAAAATCAAACTATATTTTTTCCAAAAATTATGCCAAAAATACAGTGAATAAAAGAGATGTGGATTAAGAAATTAATGAATTTTAATGGTAATATCAATTTGTACAAATAACAGTCATAATCACATAATGAAATAAGTAAAAGTAACCAGATCCCTTAAAGCTGAGTCATTAATAGGCGCATAAACAAGGCTGACAATGTTGCTAATTCTCAGATAATATCCTTCTTTTGAGCTATGGAATACATATACATCTGCATCTGTCTTTGCCATTAGTCACAAGGGACAATGTAATGTAACAACCTTAACTTTTATATAGAAGTACAGGGTCTTTATTGTATTAATTGATATGTTTTAGTGACTATTACACTACAGTGTATTTATGATTGTATTTATGATTGTGATTATTCTTTTCTCATTTATTATTCATTATCTACTACAATTTTTGAAAAATTAAATTCTCTAAACAACAAAGTTTTTCTAAATAACAAAGTTTGGTGCAATATTTCATTTGTAAGATTATAAAACAGGATAATTTGGAATTTTTGCACCATTCTGTTAAAACAATAATTGAAAATAAAATAATAATTTATTGAATAATGCAGCTTTTGTATGAAACATGGAATATAATCTATGAGAACACTGTAAAATTAAAACAAATTCTTAAAACTGTAAATAAATCAATAATTAGTCATCTTTAGGATGATTTAAAATGTAGTTGTTTCTGTTAATTGTGTCAAGAATTGCAGTGTCTGTAAATATTAGTAATGAAAATAATTAAGCACTGTAGTAGTAATTTGCCCATTTCAATAGCAATTACTTAAATTTGATTCCTCACAAAATTTTGTACCAAAAAGGTACAGTTTAAGCAAACAAATAATGTCTGACATATACTTAGTTATTGTAAAACTTATTATTTTACTTAAAGTTTTTGAAAATATGTACTTTTACCTTATAGCTTTACAAAAACATTAATATTAATACTGATTTGTTACATTTTTACATAAAGGTTGTTGCTAGGCCAAGTAAATTAAGTGTTGCTGAGTTGTTAATCAGCTATCAGTTATTGAAGTCTGAAACAAAGATGTGTTCTGAGATAAAAATCAACATCTCATTCCACTGTTTAAAAATATTACCTGGGCTTTATCTAAAAGACAGTCATTGGCCCAAATTCATCATATAAGCAGGCTATTATAAAAAATTCAGTATATTCACTTGTCATAACAGAAGTTTGTAATATGATTACTTTAATGAATCTGCAACATAGTTACAGTTACATGTATAACTGTAGACAAAAGGAGTTTATATTTGAATCTCATTAACAAGTTGTCTTCAGAAAGTATTTAATCTTCATCTTTCCCATGCGAACTAGGGAAGTGTGGGAGTTATTCTTAAGTGATGTGGGACATTTAAGTGCAATTGTGAATCTTTTTCTGCCAGCAAAAAGCATCAGTCAATGGCAGTCAACCTATGAGTGACTATGTGCATCCTGTCAATCAAAAAAAATTTGAGACTGGATTAACAGAAAGCAGAAAAAATTTAAGACTGGGGTATTAACACTTCAGATATCCCACATAACCTCTCCCCTCTTGAGTACAATGCACAGAACACTTATGTAAAACTGCCAAAGAAGTTCTTCATTGGGATATTTTTCAACTCAAGTATCACATTGGCTCGAATGTCAGATATCTTAGCAAAATATTAGCCCTTCTTGTAGATGTCTGCAGTTTGGTGTCTTACAATAGGTTTCTATTGTTGACACAAACTCTTCTGACCTGTGATGATTTTTTACAGAAAATAAGTGTCCATGATTAACACTTCAATCAATTCGTAGAAGATTTTCACACATCATGGGTTCATTTGGGAAGCAAGGTGCCCAAGACAAACATTGCACACATTTTCCCCTTCATTTAAACATTCTGGAAAATATCTTGTGTACATTAATCAGAGATGTTGCCTCATTGTCATTTCTGACACAACGTCACTGACACACTGTGATTGCACATCCATTAACTAACACTGCCCACACAAAACTGACTGGCCAAAAGTATTGTTACAGCACAGAGTAAAACGGGTTCCATGTTATAAAATTTTTAACAGAATTCAACCACCTTGACACATGGTAAGCTGGTTATTCCAGGATTAGTGGCAGACCAGGAAGCATGGTGATACAAGACAGACCAGCAACACAGGCTGCAACTCTGCAGTAGTGCAGTGAGAGAGAGCACACACAGCAGGAAAACAGAAGAGGACAGTGACTAAGCAAAATAACATGTACACATGTTCATGTGGTGCGATGCCACAAGAAGCAATAGGCACAGCTACAGAAAACACTCATAGACCAATTTAACTAGCTGCTAAGAGAGAATTAAAGCAAGAGTAGCAGAATAACAAGGTCTCGTGCAGTCATCGCTAGTAAACTGTACGTCACATAACTATGGAGAGCTCTTTAAAATCCAGTGCCCCAGCTTGAAGTAGGTGAGGATGGTTCAGGTCAATGGGAACAATGGAGTTCATGTTGATGACATTCCATTCCAAGACCATGTTGTTTTAGTAAGTCTTGTCTCAGATCACCCACAACAGTACCAGCCACCTTTGTAGTGGCTCAGAGCTGAACTCTACTGACAAACTTTGTGCTATGTCACTCCAACCACTACTGATGGAAGACCTGTTGAAATACTAGCAGAAGTGCAGTATCAGGCGCTGTACACTCTGAGTGTGGAACGGAAGACAATGACCAGGGTTCCAGGTGGATCACCGGGATGGATAGTGTACATTCTGATTAAGATAACCTTATGATCAATGTATTGTAGTGGCAGGGAGAAATGTTGATGGTATGTATTCAGTCATGATAAACATGGCTCTGCATGCACCTACAAAACAGGCACTTGAGAACTATGCTTAGCTGTTGGCTGGGCCCCTACTGATTGACACAGAAACATCAGTCATGTATTTATTTTAATGGGAGCACAGCAAGCACGTGTCAGATTCTAGTAAGTTATAAAATGATGGAACAAACTGAACAGTGATACTGTATAAAATTTTCACAAAAGCTTGGTAAACCCAGGTGGAAACTACTCACAAGATCAATACACCTTTGGGGAAAATGCCATAACCAATTCATATATAAAGGTGTGATACAAAAGTTTCAAAGATAGCCACATATCAATGGACAGCAAACTGCATTCAGGCAGCCTCTCTAAAATCCAAGTTGATAATATCATCGACCAAGTGGTGACTTTGGTCATAGAATACAATCTTATCATAGTACAAGAACTGATGAATTAAATTGGGGTAAGCATTGCATCAGTATATTCAATTTCAACCAACAATTTGTGCATGAATAGACAGTCCATAAAATTTGTACTGAAACTGCTGACAATGGAGAAGAAGCAATGGTAGATGGAATTGCACTAGACATGCCTGACAATATAAAACAGTAGCCCCAACTTTCTGAACATTATGATCACAGGTGATGACATAGATTTTATTTATTTACTTATTCACATTCCATAGATACATTATGCAAGAGAATTGTACAGATGTGGAACGAGTCATAATTATACAGGGGAACAGTAGCCTACTTATAGATGCTAATAGATATAAACTGCAATATATGCAAAGGAACAAAATATGTTAAAATTTACAACCTTAGGCTCTTCCTAAAGTTAAACAGATGTATAAAACAGTACAATAATGGAAAATGAAGTCCCATGCTTCTTGACAGAGCATAGGAGAATGATGTGGGTGACCCACAGCACCGTACTAGGCAAGGTCTAATGGAGATATTTTGCCGTTGCCTTCCTCAGACTGTAATGGGGATGAATGATGATGAGGAAGATGACACAACAACACCCAGTTATCTCAGGGCAGGTGAAAATCCCTGACACCTCCAGGAATTGAACATGGGACTCCGTGCTCTGTAAGTGAAAACACTACGGTGAGACCATGAGCTGCAGGCAAAAATGAAGTCCCATGCTGATTGACAGAGCATAGGGGAATGATGTGGGAGATCCACACCACTCTACTAGGCAAAGTCCTAATGGAGGTGGTTTGCTGTTGCCTTCTTCCAACCGTAATGGGAATGAATGATGGCACAACAATATACAGTCATCGACGGGCAGGTGAATATCCCTGACCCCACCAGGAATTGAAAACATGGGACCCTGTGCTCGGGAAGCAAGAACACTACCGCAAGACCATGAGTGGCAGACAGTACAATAATAAATTACAATTATTCCATATTAAGTTATCACTTTTGTAGAAGTCAAGTACACTGTTATTCTAACATAGATCATAATGTTCAGTTACACAGGGGTAACAGCAAATATTACAAGTCAATGTGTCATATCTGACTTATAGAAGTGGATATGTCAAAGAACTCATCAAGAGAGTAAAAAAGTGTTTCAGAAGATATTCTTTTAATTTACTTTTAATTTGTGGTATTACACTAGTAAGATTTTTTATGACCATAGGAAATGCATTAAATATCTTTTTGTTTGAATAGTGTACACATTTCAGTACTAGACTTTTTTTAAAGTTTTTTTAGTTTTTTCTATCCACACACAAGTCGTGTTTTGATCTTGTGCCATAGTCATGATAGTTACTGTTGGTTTTGTGCATGGGTAGGTTCTTAACTAAAAACGACATAAGGGATATATTGTAATATCACTGTTAATATCTTGTGTGTTTTAAAAAGATTTCTGTGTGAATGATTTCTATTCACTCCACTTAGAAATCCATTGCTCTTTTCTGAGTGACAAATACTTTATTTTCATTGGATGATTTTCCCAAAACATTTTGCCTTATGACAACAAACAAAAATAGCCAAAATAAGCAGCCTTAACAGCATCAGTATTTGCAGTCGCTGCTATAATACGTACAGTGTAAGTCTTTTTCTCAAGTCCCGAATATGGCACAACCAATTCAATTTATTGTTGATGTATAGGCCTAATCATCCTCAGGGGACACCACCTTAACGTAGCACTGTCCGTGTGGGCGAGGAGGTTTGCGTGCTCCGGATCCGGAGGGCTATGCCAGCGGTAGCGTAGCTACCAGCAGGGTCACCCATGCCAGACAGGCCAAAGGGGAGGAGCCAGACAAAGTGTGTCCCACAATGATCTATCGCTCCGCTTTCCTATCCCAAACCTGTCCTCACCATTTCCTTTTCCTGTCATTCCCTGGTATATGTACAAAAGGGCAGAAGGACCTCTATAGGCGTGGAGAAGCCAATCTTTCTACGGGAGAAAACCCCGAATGAAAAATCCTGGTCCTCCAGGTTGGGGGTTGGCGACGGGCTACCAACCCATCCTGGAAAGAATAATCACCGGTACTAGCATCACAGAAGAGCCTCGGATAGAACTGATCTCTGTAAAACGAACTAAGCAAGAACAAGGACTACGGAAGGAAATACAACGAAGGACCTGGAATGTCAGAAGCCTATACCAACCTGGGGCAGCAAAATGTGTAGTAATGGAGGCAGATAAGTATCAAATTGATCTGTTGGCCCTGCAAGAAACAAGATGGACAGAAACTGGAGCTACAGAAATGGAAAACTGTGTCATATTCCATGGAGCCTCAGAAACAAACCACTCACTAGGAACTTGTTCTGCAGTGAAGAAATCACTCTGTACCACTCTCATAGATTTTAAATCAATCAACCCCAGAATCTCAATCCTAACCATAGACACGGGAAAACACAAACTCACATATATAAATTGTCATGCCCCAACCTAATAAAGCGATGACATCAAAAAAGATATTTTCTACGAGGAATTAGAAACAGTTTTAGACAATGTACCAAGTAAACATTACAAAATTATTCTTGGAGATTTTAATGCGAAAATAGGGAAAGAAGCAGCCTTCATGGGGACCATCGGTAAGCACAGTTTACATGATGTGAGCAGTGATAATGGCACTAGGCTTGTTAGCTTTGTGACTGCAAAAGGCTTGTTTATAAGTAGTACTGATTTCGACAGGAAGAGAATATATAAAGGAACTTGGGTGTCTCCAGATGGGAAAACAGTGAACCAAATTGACCACCTAATTGTAGAGAAGAGAATAAAGAAGTGGATACAAAATGTTAGAATGGCAAGAGGTGTGGAATGTGGATGAGACCACTTCCTTGTCAGAGGAAAGATGAAAACAATATGGAGAGCCAGGAAGCACAAAAGAATGCAAAGAGTCACTCGATATGACCATGAGAGCCTGACTGAAGATAATATAAGAAGAACTTTCAAGATAGCACTAAAAAACCGTTTTGAGGCTTCGAATGAAGAGGAGGAGATACTGTGGTAGATCAGAACTGGAAGGTGATTGCAGAGACGATTAAAGAAACAGCCCAAGAAGTAATCCCAAAGCGAACTAGGGGAAAAAGAGTGTGGTTCAATGAGGAGTGTGAGGGAGCTATCAGGGAGAGACAACGGGCCAAACTAGTGTGGATACAAAGCAATATGCAAGAAGAAGAAAAATCGAAGTTTGAAGAAACACGACGGCAGACCCAAGCCACATTGAGGAAAGCAAAGAGAAAATATGTTAAAAGTATCATGGAGGAAGCTGAACAAGACTTTCATGGAAATAGGTATAAAGAACTTTATAGAAAAGTGAAAAGTTTTAAAGGAGGGACATACCATCAACACAGATTCATAAAAGATTCCAATGGAAGAATGTTAACAGAAGATCAAAAAATTGGAAGAATTATGGATGGAATACTTCAGAGAATTACTAAACTCTGATGAACCAACCGAACTACTTGAGTTTGATGAACCAGTAACAGTAGACCCAGAATATCCTCCGCCCACCATTGAAGAGATAAGGAACCAGATTAAAAACCTTAAGAATGGTAAAAATCCAGGTGAGTACGGTATTCCTGCTGAACTTCTCAAGGCTGGAGACGAAATCCTCTGTTTCAAAATCCACAAGCTAATCGAGCAAATTTGGGTAAAACATGAAATACCAGAGAAATGGAAGGTAGCTGTGATATGCCCCATATATAAAAAGAAAGACAAATCTGTACGTACAACAACAGTGTCATATTGCTACTCAACACCTGTTATAAGATCTTCTCCAACTGCCTATTAGAACAAATAAAACCTCTAGAAACAGACATAATTGGAGAATACCAAGGAGGTTTCCAGGCAGGGCGATCAACTACAGACCAGATTTTTGTCCTAAAACAGGTCTGTGAAAAAATGTATGAATACGGACGAGAGATACATCTCCTGTTTGTAGACTTCAAGAAGGCTTACGACAGTATACATAGAGCTAGCCTGATTAGAACTATGACAGAGTTTGGTAAACCAAAGAAGTTGGTCAAACTGGTAGAGGTATGCCTAAATGACACAAAACTTAAGGTTAAGGTAGGCAATTAAATGACAGAGAGCTTCCAAGCTGTAACAGGATTACACCAAGGAGATGGGCTATCCCCTGTTCTCTTCAACCTGGCACTTGAGAAGGTAATGTGGGATTTCAACAAAGAAAATATCAAGGGCATTCAAATTGGTAATGAACACATTACATATCTGGCCTATGCAGACGACATTGCACTATTAGCATGCACACAAGAAGATCTGAAGAGAAGTATCCAGATCTTGGAGTTATTGGCAGGTAGGATCGGTCTACAAATTAGCTCTGAAAAGACAGAGTATATGACCATAGGAAGAAAGATCCAGAACTCTCAAGATTTAATTGTGAACAACACCAGGTATAAACATGTGAAAGAGATCAAATACCTTGGATCTTTTCTTACAGAAGTAACATCAACTGAAGCAGAGATGAAAGCACAACTGCAGGCAGGAAACAAATACTATCACTCTCTAGACCCTATATTAAAATGTAGAAGTGTCTCTCAACAACTAAAGCTATGGTTTTATAAGACATTAATAATGCCAGTAGTACTTTATGGTTCTCAAACCTGGAGCACTCGAAAACAAGACCTTAAGCAACTGCTAACATTTGAAAGGAAAGTCCTCAGGAAAATATTTGGACCAGTCAGAGATCAGACTACTGGAGAATGGAGAAGACGCCATAACACTGAATTAGAAGAACTGTACAAGGATCCTAACATCTTGGAAGTGATGAGAAGCAAAAGACTGCAATGGGCTGGACATGTTGTTAGAATGGAGGCAACAAGATGGCCCAAAATCACAATGGACTGGATCCCGTCAGGCAGCAGACCAGTGGGAAGATCTAGAAATAGGTGGATCGATGGAGTGAGAGAAGACCTGTTGCAGCTGGGAGTCACGGAAAACTGGAGACAGATAGCAGAAGACACAGATGGATGGAGAGCTCTAACTGTGGTGGCGCGCGGTCCTCTGGGCCTGATTGCATGAATGAATGAATGATGTATAGGCCTAAAAATTTAGGAGAATATACTTGATGTACATCTTGATCATTACAGCTTAGACTTATTTCCTCCTGCACTTTCTGAGACCCATGTAAATGAACATACTTCTCTTTTATTTAAAAAAATTAAAGTCAGGCCTTTGCAGGCGAACCATTTATGGTGATTGTTGAACACGAAGTTGGCAGATGTTGCAATGTCACTGTCAGGCATTTCTTCTTCTTTTTTTTTTTCAACTAATAGCCATGTGTCATCTGCAGTCTGCAGAGACAGTAAATTTGGTAGTAGCTTTTGTAGAGTGTGGAAGGTCATTAACAAAAATAAGAAAGAACAGGGGTTCAGCACAGAACCCTGTGGCAATGCTGTACTTAATATTCCCCAACCAGATGAGGTTATTGTGCCATCTCCATGACTAAGTGATCCCCTGTGCTTTCTATCAGTTAAGTATGATCAAAGCCACATTCCCCATAGTGTCATTTAAACCATAATAACCAGCTTTTGAAAGAAGGATTTAAGGGTTCACACACTTGAAGGCCTTGACTAAATCACAAAATATACAGACTGAAGCTAATCTATTGTTCAGTGTTTCTAAAACATTATTGATAAATGGAAATATGTCTTCATCAGTTGACAAGCCTGCTTCGAATCTGAACTGATAATGGGTAAGAGCCTTGTGAATTTTCCAGTGCTCCACAATTCTCTTATGTATAAGTTTCTTAAGGACTTAGAAGAAACTTCTTAAAAGGGAAATCGGGTAGTAGTTAGAAGTGTCAGAATTATCCCATTTCTTGAATAATGGTTTCACATCTGCATACTTGATTCTGTCTGGGGTGATACCTTGTAGAAGGTACTCATTAAATATATGACAAAGTATTACACAAATGGCATTATGAGAATGTTTAAGTACCTTAGAGGAAACATTATCAGATCTGGATGAATTTTTGGTTTGCATTTTAGTGAGGATCCTTTTACCTCACTGACAAAGACTAGGGCTATATGCATTACATTTATTTTACACAATCCAGGTTCTTTCAGGACATCCATACCCTCATTGACTGAGTCCTTACAACCAGTTTTCTGGGAAGCTGTTAGAAAGTGCTCATTAAGGACACTTTCAACTGCACCAGCATCTTTAATCAAACAACCACAATGTCTTATTTCTATGTTAGAAACACTGTCATATTTTTTCCCAGCTCCCTTTATATAGCACTCCAGTTGGTTGTAATTTTATTGTTTGAGTTGTCTATTTCAGATTTAATATGTAATATTTTAGAGCACTTTATAACTCTTTTCAGTATTTTACAATATGATCTGTAATGTTCTTTTCAGCCAGCTCATCAGAACCTCCTTGTGATGTATATAAATCTCTTGTTCCCTTACATGAAATTTTTATCCCTTTTGTAACCCACAGTTTCATTTTGCAAGCCTGGGGATTCATTATTATAATTATTTTGTGAAATACTGCTTCAAAAAGGAACATGAATTCATATGTGAATAGGTTGAATTTAATATTAACATTTCTTTCTTTATACATTGGGTTCCAGGCAATCTGCTGCAAGAGCTTATTGAAATTTATTAATATTGATCTGGAAAACCTAATAACTGCTTTACATTTAATGCTAAAGCATATGCTATTAACAGTAAGCAACTGCCCATCATGGCCAGTCAGACTATTGAGAATTTCACTTACAGCACTGTGACTACTGCTAAACTTATCAATAAAGATGTTGTCAATAAGACTTACACTGGCATCTGTCACTTGGGTGGAAAATTCAACTACTAGAGTTAGATTAAAAGTTAGCAACAAATATTCTACTTCTCTTCAATTGGAGTGGCCTGTAAGTAAGTTTACATTTAAGTTACCCAGAATTACTAAATACTTCACCTTTGAATATATTTTTAATGAAACTGATTCAAGCTGTTTTAAGAAGACACGAATTATCCCTGCAGGAACCCTATATATTGTCACCACTATAACAGACATATTATCTGCAAAACTCTGAGATTCACAGGCTTCAAAATGAAAATATTCACAATGCATATTTAAGTTAAGTGATTTATGAGCTATACCCACTGACATATACTGCAGCACCACCTTTCTCTCTATTTGCTCTACAGTAACTATCAACTAGGACATAACCCTCAAACTGAGGCATCAGCATGGCAGACTTTACCTGCTGCTCCATGAAACACAATAAATGGATTTAGGCTAGGGAGTAATTTTCACTTATGTTAAGAGCCAAAACCTCCACTTTATCTCTTAGGCTCCTGATATTTTGGTTGAATATTCATAATTTATCATTCATAACAGAGTTTAAGCTATCATATTTGGGGGTTAAATTAATGTCTCTCAATACATAAGGATTGGTACTTGATTTACTGACAGGCTCCCTTTTATAGGCCCTGTTTGTGTGCTCATTACTAAGAAATTGACCAAAGTCTTGCCATGTTTCTTGTTGCACTGATCCAATAAAAATTTGTCACTCTTCCACACCTGTCACTTTTCATTAGTGATGGAGTTTGACAGGTTGTTGGTAATGAGTTGGTTACTGCTTTTGACTGGCTGGTGTTGTTTAATTCCACACTTTCGTGTTGCTTCTTGCGAATAAAAAATCCTGTTGCTTTTTGTCTAACTCCCTGGTTTTATGCTGTTTGCTACAAAGTTCCACTACCTGGTTCTCTAACTTGTGCCTTACATTTCTATTTAAATGGGGTCCACTATGCAGGGATGATCTTCACTATGCAGGGTTAAATCTGACTTTGGCACAGAAAGGGGTAAATTATGCTGCCACAAAAGTCTTTGGGCACCTACCAAACAGCATAAAAAGCCTGACAGATAGCCAACTAACATTTAAAAATAAATTAAAAGAATTTCTGGATGACAACTCCTTCTACTCATTGGCTGAATTTTTAGATAAAAAAAATAAAATAAAAAAAACTTATTCATTAGTGTCATGCAATATTTTGTGTAATGTAATTTCTTGTACAGATTGTACAGACATCTTTTATTAACCTGACACGTTCCACATCATTACGAAGTGTCATATTCATGATCTATGGAACAAGTATTAATCTAATCTAATCTAATCTAATCTTCATGCTTAATTTTGCTCATATCTAGTACATGCACATGATTTAATTTTTTATACAGCTTCTGTAGTTCAGAGCTGTAGTGCTCAATTTCTCTGTTCACACACAACCACTAGGGGAGATCATGCCACACTAGAATGTTTATTAAGGTGAAATTTGTGTTGTGTTGTTCTGAGTGCTGTCATGCTCTTATTTTTGTAGATGTGATCATCTTTTTCCAAATTATTTTTTTCAATAACTAGGTTTTTGACTACAGCACTTAATGTTGCTTCAGAATTAACTTTTGCGAAAACAGAATATTCTCCATGTAGAGCATCATGAAGGGGAGCTGAGAGGCTTTTGCCATGGTTGTCTGCATACAGTAAGAACTTTTTCCTGTTTTCATCCATTAGTGTCTTTTTGTTTCAGTCATTATCATTAAATTCACTGCATTTACTTTTGCCAACACAGTAATATATATACCCCCCCCCCCCCCCCTCAATGAATGAAGTGCTACCAACTTACTCGGTCATTTTGGTGATCTGCTTGACACATCAAAAGTGAAAAATTTTGACTCAGACTTCACACATACAATGTAACTTTTGGCAGTTTTTCTGCATTTTTTACACAGGCCATCACATTTGTTAACCCAAGACCTACTATGGGTAGTATTTAATAATAGTTCATTGTTTCTATTATAATATTCACTTTTTTGTTTTTTGAGGTTGTCATATTTATATTCTAAAGCTTGAAGCTCTTCCAACAGCATGTGACTCAGGAACCAAGACACAGTCATCACAGTGGAAATAGATGATGTCCTCAAAGCCAAAAAATGAATGGCAGATTTGCTGCAATGTACCATCATATTGACCATCTACTTTAACTTCATGGACAGTGCAATCACAAGGCCAAACCATCACATTAATGATGTTGTGTAATGCAAATGACCAGATCTGTGGGTAGAAAAATTTGGTAGCTCCATCATCATAATGCACACACCTATTCTGGACGTCTTATTTAGACTTTCATCAACAAACACAACATTCTTGCAGTTAGTCAGGCTTCCTAGTCCCCTGAAATGCCTCTGGGTGATTTCTGGCTCTTTGCAAAGCTGAAAATTTCCCTGAGAGGAACACTGTTAGAGTCAAGAGAAGACATCATAAACATGACTACCTGGCCAATTATACTCCAAAAAATAAGTTTCAGGAGTGTTTCCAGCAATGGCAAACATGCTGGGAGAAATGTGTGCATTACTACAGTGACCAGGTTCAAGAGGATTAGGGTTCTGTATCTCCAAATCAATTAATATATTTCTGCCAATCAATGGTTGATGCTTTTTGAACAGACGTCATGATAGATGAGTTCTTACATTTACTCCTTCCATTATTTATATTCCACCATGGACTTTCCATTAGAATACTCATATTTGTATCAGAGAATCTGAAGATCTCTGAGCCATTTTGAAACTTTCAAGACAGTGTATTTATACTGTAATGATAATGGGGAAACCTTAATGATAAATTTTGGATATCATTTATCCGTCACTAAATGAGATACAAAACAAGTTTTGCAAATGTGCAAGATTATCCAATAAAAAGAAATTTATTCATCCTCATATTAGAAAGACAAGTGGGCTTCAAACAGCTGAGTGCTGCAAGTCAAAAGTTATGGATGAGATTGCAGACAAAAAATAAAAAGTATGGAAGGGTTTCTTCAATACTAACCATGAGCTGTGTTGCCTGCTACAAGCATGTATTTTTTATCAGATTTTGTAGCTAGAATATTGAAAATATCATCAATTTTATCAACTCTAAACCATTCTGAAGACTGTGTTTCCAAATGCAGTGCTGAGAGCACATTCTGTTGACTGCATGTGTCACTGTCATTGGCACATTTTTCATTACATGGTTTCCCATTTTTTGTACAAATCTTTTGAGTTATATCCTGAAACAAATACAGTGTTTATCATGGAATATTTTAACAACTGCTGATTTAGTACTTAGCCTAATAATATTGCTATTTTCTACAGTGTATTTTAAAACATTTGAAATAAAAATTACTAGTATAATTATATCAAAATTTTATTAGATAATAAAATATCATTTTCTCTGCAGGAGGGGCTTTACTAAAGTTAATCTGACAGTAACTGATATGCTATCATTGGGGAAGTACTTTTCCTAACAAAAAAGTGAAGAACTGGAAGGGGAAGGATTGAGAGAGAATGTAACATTATTTAGGTGATTATAAAAACAAATCAATTTCACAAAGAACTTTGCAGTATGAGACTTGTTGACATGATGTTGCATCACCTCTGGCCTGGAAAAATGCACTGCTTCAGTTGGGATGGCTATCATAAAGCTGTTGTATCCTCTCTTAAGCCAAGCTTAGCCACATCTGTTGTAACTGGTCCTCAATATTCTTGATATTGGCACTGGGACAGAGCTGATATCCAGATTGTTTCCATACATGTTCTATTCGGGACAGCTCAGTGGATCTTGTTGGGCGTTGGAGTACCTCAATATACACACAGGCAATTTTCAGAGACATGTGCCATGTGTGGATCAACAATGTCCTGTAAAACATGGCACCACAATACTGTCACATGAAAGGTAACCATGAGGACACAGTATGTTTGTGACATACTGTTATGCCATGAGTTCCCTTATCACAGCCAGCCATGACAAGAAGTCATACCTGTTGATTCCCCACACCATGATACTAGGAGTAACACCACTGTCTCCAGAACAGTGGAAGATTGAGGCCTCTCCCCATGTAACCACCATATCATTAACTATGGTCTTCTGTGGTAGAGCAGAACTGCAGTTTATTGTTAACTTCATACAATGTCATTCATTGGCAGATCATGATTCCCAGTTTCAGGAACATTCCAAATGCACTAATGGCAGCCTAGCATGGGACAGTAATTTCCTAATCCACCTGCTGCTAGCCTCTGAGCAATGATTGTGGATGACACAGAACACTGCAAGGAGTCCATTAATTGTTTTCAGATGGCAGACATTGATGTGAAAGGGTTATGATGTGCTTGGTAACAATACGGTGATCCTCCCTTGTAGTTAGAGAACATGGTCAACTGAAACCTTGATTAAGTGTATGCTTAGTATGTTTCCATGCAGTCCAGCACTAGCCAACTGACACGTCAAAAATCCCCATACATTTGGATGTTGTGTGAGTGAAACACCTGGCAACATGGAGATACAAAATGTGCACTCTGTCGAGTGCTGATAATGCTGTCTCACAAAAGTTCATGGCATTTCGATGTCTTTACCAGGGATCACACAGCATCTGATGTCATTCATTCCCCTTATTTACCCCACCAGGCCTTTTAACAACAGTAAATACAAACAGCACTAATGCACTTAAGTGGCTGTTCTACCTGTTGCCCTAATCTGCCAATAACTCTAGTCAGTTGAATGTCCACCGATGTTGTGTATGTTATGAAGTTACATTCACATCCAGCTGTGGCTTTTGGGTATTTTGCCTGTTTTGTCAGGCACAGTATGTTTACCAAAATGCATGAGCAGAACAACTGAGTCAAAGAAATCTTACAAAGCACATTTTCTCATTAAAAAATAAGTAGAATGTTTTAAAGACCCTAGAAATACATTGCTGGATTTTAAAATTGCTGTGAAGAGGGCTTACAACACGCATCAGATATTAAGTATAAGTTGTCATTTGAAGGCAATTGCAGAAAGTAGGCATTAGTAACAAAAGCTACTTTCTGTAAATAACAAAAAATTACACAGTGATTTTCTTATCCAGAAATTAAATACAAAAGTCATTCAATAAGTAATGCCCCACATTTTTTTCTCTAAACATATTTATTGTTAAGATGTTAAGATTCAGAATTTGGTGACAATATAAATCACCATGTCTTGTCCAGGTCCTATTTTTGGACATATCTCCATCATGTTCTATGGCTCTATACCAATATTGTGGAAGAGCATGTATTCCCTACTGGTAAAATCTCTTGTCCTGTAGGCATAGCCATGTTTTCACTGAATGACTCACACTCTCATCATCTTCAAAGTGCGTTCCCCATTGAGAATCTTTAAACGGACTAAAGAGATGATTGGTACAAATAATTTAGCATGTCTGGAGCAGTGGCTGTGAGAGGATGTCCTGAACATGGTTGATCGTGGAGCTCTGTTTCTGCATTTCCAGATGCTATAACTTTTTTTACTTGTTGCCCAACTGTACTCCTATCAACTGCAGAATCACAATACATTGCACACAAATGTTTATGGATGTTCACCAGTGTTTCTTTTTCTGCACAAAAGAGTTCAATAACAGCACACTGCTTGTAATGTGAGTCATATGAAGACACCATTTGGTCACTGTACTATGGCTCTGCCATCTGCTAGGGTGGTTCAAAACTTTGCTGACACACAGAAGAAACATCAAATGTGAAGCACCAACAAGGATGTTTATCTATTTATATTAATGGTTTCCTAAAAGAATGTGGGCATTACTTATTGAATGACTCATATTAATACTGATTGCTTTTGAAGAAAATTATGTGATACCTTGTATAAGAAGGAGAAATGTGTCAAACTTCAACAATACTATAATTATGATCTATGAAGTCTTTAGTTTATCATTCCACAATATTGCTGATCATTCAGGTTGGGACCCCATGACTGTCATGTGAGCATGTACTCAATGGATTTGGAATGGACATACTCAACATCATGTAGGATCTTAGTGATTCGTGAGACCACATGTACTATTCACTTGATCTTACTCAATCATACAGTCATGCCAAACACCTTGAGCCAGGAAACAGGCTTTTTACAGCAAGACTGACAGATCAATGATGTCCAGAACATCTCAGACTGTAAGCACAGTGGCCACTATTGTGACTTCCATCAACATGGCAGCAGAGAGAGACATGCTGACAGTGGTGCAACCAGTGACAATGCTAGACACAGGAGTGACAACGTGCCATCTTTTCCGATGGGTTCTAGCTCTATGTAGGTATGGAGACTCCAAGGGGACTGAACATTGTCCGATTGAATTCATTATCCTCTTCAAGTGCAGCTTCTGGTGTGATGGTATTAGGTGATATTGGATACACAGCACAATCACCCTTGGGCCACATAGCTGGTAATTTCAGCAGCAGCCATTACATTTCTGATGTTTCAAGGCTGGTGGCTGTGCCCTGTCTTCAAGGTCCCTGTTATATCATAACTGAATATGATACTGCAAAGCTGCATGTTGTCCATGGTGTTGTAACCTAACTCAATACAGAAGGTATTCAACTGTTGCTGTGGCCTGCGCATCCTTCATTATTTCTCACACACTGAAAACATTTGGTCATGGTTTGTTGAGAGAATGGCACACCATCACTCAGCAGCCACTACACTTGATTTATTCTGGCACACAGCAGAAACAACATAGAACATTGAACTGGTATCTGTCATCCAAGTTCAGGTCAGCTCAATTCCCAAGAAGGTTAGCACCATTGTTCCTGCTAAAGGTAACAGCTTTGTGTGGTATGTCTTCCACCCTACATATCATGTAAAAATGTAACCATATGTATATACTCTGCTGTAGTGTTTATGCACAATAAGTAACATTTCCTTATTTGCATCCTTTCTGGTGTTGCAATATTAATGGCCTACAGTTTACATTTTGTTACTCACACACTGGCTGAAATGACATTTGTAAAATCTGCTAGCATTCTGAAATTCATATGGAATAAAAAGATTTATAAGGTGGCCTATAACCTCTGTTCAACCAACTTTCCACTTAAAAGCAGTTGTCATCATCTTTTGGTCAGAAAAAAATGTTATTGTGTTTTACTTTATTTAATTCACTGATTATTTATAAACAGGTTTATATTTCTGGAAAACTTATCTATTATCATTCATGTATTTATTTAAGTTAGAAATCATAGGCAAGAGAACTTACAGCAAGCTCTGTTGTTAATCTTCATTATGTCACTTATATCTCACATGAGATTACAACTGAAATGTATGTAGACTGAATTTATAATCCTGGAATGAAATCATTATTAAAGGGTTGTTGCCAGAAAATTCCATTCCTTCAAAACTTTATTCAAATTCTCTACAGTTTTTGATACTTTTGAAGGCCATGGGAGATACTGGAAGAAAATCTGTGAAATGCTTGTATGATCTTTGCAGTCTCTGTTCACTTTTTTGAAACTACTTTTTCAATACATCTTATACTTTCCTATTTTAATACCATTTTTATTTAATTTCATTTTTAAAGTTCAGGCTGACAATGAATTTTCATTAATGATCATTTAATTCTGTCTAGTAATAATAGTATCTCATTCTTTAGCTCATAACCCTAGCTTCTAATTTTACTGTAACTTGTACATATTTCATTCTGTTGGCTGAACTGTTAGCCCCAGCTAATTACTGGGTTGCTTTAATAGTTTCTCTGCATACATCTGAGTAACCTGTGCATAGTGAATATGCTACTGAAAATTTCATATGACTGTTACATGTACAAGGGTTTTTTTTCCAAGGTGAATTCCTAGAGAACATACATTGTACACCAAATGTTGAAAAATGAATTTAATCATTTTTACTGGATGTAACACATCACAAAATATATTATTAAATATTTAACAACAGATTGCCTAAATTGTAATATATTTATGAAATACAGCTGAAGTACTGTCACTAAGGTACTATGAATGGTATAAAAACATTTCTAGTTTTAGTATGTTATTGCAGACCTTCTTAAATAATTTTTTAATGTGCCCCATGTGGTTAGCTAACTTATTTCACAGAATTATCCAAATTGAATTCTTGTGGAATCTGCTCCTTCACAGATTAATAAGTACATCTCCATTTCATCACGTAATGTAACTGCATGGACTTTTTCAGAGTAATAATAGTTCTTTCTCAGTATGAAATTTTATGATTTTTTTTGTATTATATAAGTGTGAAAGACAATGTGGTTTTCATAATTTTCTGCTGCTTGCATAATCATAACTCTAACAGATGTAATAGTGCAGCTTGGTAATGAATGTGCATCAGCAGAGTATACGGCATGAGAGTAAGAGAACTTGCATTACTACATGGAATCCACCCATTTGCAAGGTGTTTTAAACTGACATTAAATCTTTCTAAAGAAATTTGTGTAATGTATTATAATGACACTTTTTAAAGCCTAAGAATATTTGCAAAAGGTATCTTGATACCTGGAACCTGGAAATAATAATATTTTTGTTAAGGAAAGCACTAGGTATGACAAAGTACTTAAAATAACAAGTTAGCTATGAGCTAGAGAAATATGTTAATATACCTCAATATCTGGATATTTGCCTTTAAGTTCTGTTGAAGCATCAGAGGAAAGAGACTTAAATGCATCAAGTATTGGGCGATACCCAGTGCAGCGGCAAATATTTCCACCAAAAGAGTTTTCAACATCTGCCATTGAAATGTCTTTTCCCCTCTGCAACAGACTGTTCACGTAATACTATGAAAACACATGAGGATAAATTTGTTAGTTCTCTGCATGTTCCATGGATCATAATCAAGGCATCTCCCTATGATATGGAACAAGACAGTTATACAACTATAATAAACCAACATCTTCTCAGAGGAAAATGTGGCAACATTCTGACCATTTTTTTTTTTAAGTAAATGCATGCAGACATGCATATAGTATTTTATATGTAGCTCTGTTATTAAATTCCATGTCTCTCATTCTCTTGAAAACAAAAAACACACACACACATACACAAACATCATACTACTACTACAATTCAGAAATCCTTTTATGGAGCAGACAGAGCTGTCAACCAGAGATGACTTCAGTTTGTGCTATTCTAATATTCATTAAAATCTGACATCACTCAGCAGGTGGTCAGAGTTTTGTTACAGCTGAATACCCACTTCCTTCTATGTTACACACAGCTGAGTGTTGGATAGTGTAAATCATGTCTCCTTCTAGTATTATATTTATGAATATTACCGTTGTTTTGAAAGTGTGATTGAGTGTTGATAGCAAACTTCATAAGAGTATTGTACTGTAAAATAATGTGCATGTAATGGCAGAGGAAAATTAAGACATTGCCCTCAGTTGATGCACAAATCCAGACAAGCCAACTGAGCAAGTTACTCAGTAGGATGTGCTATTTGGCAGGAACTGTGACTCTGGAGATGTGGCAGTTATTTCCACTGTCACTAAGCTTAGTGGCCACAGTAACAGAAGTACTGACTCAGCATAAGGACAGAGTTTCTGTGATGTGGACAGTCTGTTTACCTCATGTTCAAGCTGAGATTCTGTTATGACTTGAGTGAAAGAAACCATTTCTGTAGCAAAACAAGCATTAGCCAGGATCGTATAAGTAATTCTCATTTTCAGCTAGAGGTATTTCAGTCTCCTGGCATCCAGCTACAATATGGGACCTATGATGACCTGCAGTCTTTGTGTCTACGGTTTGATGAGTTCCTTGGGTCTGCATGTATTCTCCTTTGGATTTAGACATTGCTAGTCATAGCCCTGTGGACATGAAGTTTCAAACACTGGGAACTTGGTACTCTGCAGCTGCTCATCCAATCCCACTTGCGCAGTGCTGTCTGCACTGATTGTGTGGGCAGACTCCACCACTGGACGCTGCTCCTTCTGCATGCAATCTTCATCATTTTCATAATCACCCTGTTCATCTATTCCCAAGAATGATAGTGGCCACTGCACTGTGTGGGTGACTCACCGAGTTGGCTCGTAGGGGTCAGTGGCCTTGCAGCGTCATTGGTGCTGGTGCTCCTACTTCCTTCACTGTCACCAGCCTGCAGGTGTGAGCCATCTGATGAGCAGCACTTACCTCAGCAGCCATGCACTAACAATGCCCTGAGTTCACTAGCTGTCTGGATTGATGTCACACACACTACTGTATTCTGATTAATGAATATATGGTTTGTCAACACTGTTTTAGTTGTTTGTTGACATCCTGACCCTTATGTGCTCATCACTAATGTAATGGCTGTGAAACCATCCATTACAAGAAAGTAAATGTAGTGTAATGCTGTTGTCAGTATGCTTAACTGTTTAAAGAGCTGTTTATAAGAGTTCTAAACTGTACACCACTTATTGTCATTACTACATTCTTCTGTGCTACAAACACATTTTTCCTCCATGAAAAATTGCCTTAGAGTACAATACCATTAGACATTAATGAATGAAAAGGGAAAAAATTAATTTATTGACATTTTTGTCATCAAAGACAGATATTATATATGAGGCAAAAGTTTAAGAGCATAGAAAAGATATACAATGATATACAAGATATCAGTGTCAAGGTCACAATCATGTTCTAATTGATATAAACACATAAGAAATTAGAGGGTGATGACTAATAAAAATCACAACACCAAGAAATAATTAATGTAGAGTAATGAAATTTTGGGAATACATTCATCTAGATAGCATACGTAAGCCAGTAACAATGAAAGATAAGCCATTGCAAATATGAAATACTGGCACATTAACAACCAATGTAACCACCAGAATGTTGAACGCAAGCACGAAAATGTGCATGCATTGTGTTGTACAGGTACTGGATGTCAGTTTGTAAGATGGAGTTCCATGTGTGTTACACTTGGTCATTCAGTACAGGGGCAGTTAATGTTGTTTGTGGACGATACCGGAGTTATCTTCCAATGATGTCACAATGTCCTCGACTGGAGACAGATGTGGTGATCAAGAACACCAAGGCAACATGTTGACACTCTGTAGATCATGTTGGGTTACAACAGCTGCACATGGGTGAGCTTTTGCATGTTTAAAAACATTGTTGTTGATGTTGTGGTCTTCAGTCCCGAGACTGGTTTGATGCAGCTCTCCATGCTACTCTATCCTGTGCAAGCTTCTGCATCTCCCAGTACCTACTGCAACCTACATCCTTCTGAATCTGCTTAGTGTAGTCATCTCTTGGCCTCCCTCTACGATTTTTACCCTCCACGCTGCCCTCCAATACTAAATTGGTGATCCCTCGATGCCTCAGAACATGTCCTACCAACCGATCCCTTCTTCTGGTCAAGTTTTGCCACAAACTTCTCTTCTCCCTAATCCTATTCAATACTTCCTCATTAGTTATGTGATCTACCCATCTAATCTTCAGCATTCTTCTGTAGCACCACATATCGATAGCTTCTATTCTCTTCTTGTCTAAACTATTTATCGTCCAAGTTTCACGTCCATACACGGCTACACTCCATACGAATACTTTCAGAAATGACTTCCTGAGACTTCAATCTGTACTCGAATTTCTCTTCTTCAGAAACGCTTTCCTTGCCATTGCCAGTCTACATTTTATATTCTCTCTACTTCGACCATCAACAGTTATTTTGCTCCCCAAATAGCTAAACTCCTTTACTACTTTAAGTGTCTCATTTCCTAATCTATTTCCCTCAGCGTCACCCGACTTAATTCGACTACATTCCATTATCCTCGTTTTGATTTTGTTGATGTTCATCTTATATGCTCCTCTCAAGACACTGTCCATTCCACTCAACTGCTCTTCCAAGTCCCTTGCTGTGACAGAATTACAATGTCATTGGCGAACCTCAAAGTTTTTATTTCTTCTCCATGGATTTTAATACCTACTCTGAATTTTTCTTTCATTTACTTTACTGCTTGCTCAATATACAGATTGAATAACATTGGGGAGAGGCTACAGCCCTGTCTCACTCCCTTCCCAACCACTGCTTCCCTTTCATACCCCTCGACTCTTATAACTGCCATCTGGTTTCTGTACAAATTGTAAATAGCCTTTCGCTCCCTGTATTTTACCCCTGCCACCTTCAGAATCTGAAACAGAGTATTCCAGTCAACATTGTCAAAAGCTTCCTCTAAGTCTACAAATGTTAGAAATGTTGGTTTGCCTTTCCTTAATCTTTCTTCTAAGATAAGTCGTAAGGTCAGTATTGCCTGATGTGTTCCAGTTTAAAAATATTATCCTGTTTGAAAACTCTCCTGGAATACTGCTCATGCATGGCAGCACAGCTGGTCAAATCACCAGATTGCTGTACAAATTTTCCTTCAAGGTGCATGAGAAAGCCACAAGAGAACTCCTGGTGTCATATGAAATCGCATCCCAGGTCATAACTCCAGGTGTAGTTCAAGCATGTCTAGCAGGCAGACAGCTTAGTGGCAGGCCCTCAACTGACCTCCTCCTAATCAACACGTGGCAATAAGTGCCACTGAGGAGACCCAGCTTTTATCAGAAAACACAACATACTTCCACCCTACTCTCCAATGAGCTCTTGTTTGACACCACTGATGTCACAAACGGTGGAGGTTTGCAGTCAGTAGAATGCTTGCTACATGGTAGGTAGCTTTGAGCTGTCATTGAAGTAACCAACCTATAACAATTCGTTGCAGCACTGTGGTGCCAATGGCTGCTCAAATTGCTGTGCGGATGCGTTATGATGCACCAGAGTCGTGATGGTCTTCCCTCTCAGCAGTGCCACATGGCCATCTGGAGGTCAGCCTTCTTATTACCATACATTGTTGTGACCACTGCTGCCAGCAATCATGTACAGTGGCTGCATTCCTGTCAAGTCTTTCTGAAGTATCACAGAAGCAACATCCCACTTCTCATAGCCCTGTTACATGACTTCATTCAAACTCACTTAGGTGTTGATGATGGTGTCTTTGTTGCATTAAAGGCATTCTTGACTAACATCAGCTCCCAATAGCTGAGTGGTCAGCATAACAGATTCCCGTCCCAACGCCCGAGTTTGATTCCTTGCTTGTTCGGGATTTTCTTCACTCAGGGACTACATGTTGGGTTGTCTTCATCATCATTTCATCCCCATCTGGTGTGCAGGTCATCCAATGTGGTGTCAAATGTAATAAGACCTGTACCAAAGATAACAACCTGCCCTGCAAGGAGCCTTCCAGCCAATGACGCCAACCACTCATTTCCATTTTACCACCTCCAGTCTCAAAGGTAACTAACATACACAACTGTTACAGCATGCATTTAAAGCAAAGCAGATTTGTATCCTCAGAGTGCTGTTACTTCTGCCACTCTTTTGTGACTAGCATAAAATCAATGTGCCATTGTAGTGTCAAGTGGTACTCAATGACCATAATACACAAAAGGAGGTTGACCTCCACTGATTCTCAAAAACCTAACACAGGTACAGGAAGTTGTACAGTATTCCAGTATTGCCAAATAACATCAAAAGCCTACATAGTAACAGTACATTATTTAAAATTAAAATACAGAAGTAATTACTTGATAGAACTTGTTATTTATTACATGGATTTTTTAACACAGACATATAAACTTTTTATGCATATATTTAAATGTGTTTTTGTCATGTACTTCAAAGTATGTGCTAAACCCTGCAGTCTTGTTGTCTTCTTTTCACTTTTCTTCTGTTTTGTTCTAGTTTTATGTTTTCAATTCCCCTGCAACTGTTTTTGTAGATGAACTATACTATGTAATCCACATCTATATATTCCGTAAGTTGTTCCGCTCCTAGTGTCTCACTTGCATAAAAATTTATGGAATGTGTATATAAATAAAAATAAAATACTGAACTAATTATGAATGACCCATTTGAAAGCAGCAATTCACAAACAATGCGTTTCAGTTGTTGTTCTAAGGAGAAACTACTGGTATTAATACATTTGAACTGGATTTAATTTTTGCATGCATGACAACTCTTCCTTTCCTCTTATTTTCCCTACTGAAATGGGTTGTCAATTTATAGTTCTCTATGTTTAACTTAAGGAGTCCTGTATTTCTATGGTAATAAGAAAGACATAATACACCAGCTTTTTTTTTTGACATTCTACATCAAGTAAACAAATAGGAAGTTAGTTAAATTTGTTATTTAGTCTTCTAAAATTATGATGCATAACAGTAAGTCTTTCAAAGTTCCTTTTGTGAATTCTGTAGAGCACACTCAGGACCTCTCCAAAGTTTACTAGGTTTTCTGCTGGAAAAATATGTAGTGTCTGTGAAACATTAACATAACTGAGTCCTGTAATTTGTAGTTACAAGTGGACAAAACACTAATTCAGTCATTAGAATAATGGTTTTTACTCATATTACTTTAGGAACAACAAGTTATTAATGGAAATCCGCAACAAAAAACACAAAATAAGTGTGCACAAGATGGTAGATATTACTAGTGACACAATTCAACAATTGCACTAACCTCCTCACAAAAACTTTCAACATAAAAAATTCTGCATTTGCTGCATGCCACAGTTCTCAAGTTTTGACCAAAAAATAATGTAGCAGAATATTTCAACTTCTTGTATCAATTTATATGATGAAAGAGATCTGAACTGTATAAGACAGTCTTGAGTCCATGTGAATATCAAAATCATGTATACATGCCTCTGAAATTTCAACAAAGAAGGTACAGACCCTTTCTCAGATGGATTTTCCATGAGCAAATAGTTGACACAGACATAATTCTGACTGTGCATCATTCAGGGAACATTTCAGTATACAGCTTACAAAATAAATGAAAAGACTGACAAAGAAGAAGTTAGTGTTTCAGCCAGATAGTACACAAGTTAGAGAAAGAGCAATCAAAATAGCAAGAATACATCTGTTGTCATTGGAACTGTTTCCTTATTTACCTTACTTAGCAGTAAAAATTTTCATTACTGGTATTTACCTTACTTAGCAGTAACAATTTGCATAAAATGAGGAAACACATACCCCCACATTGGAATGCTTACAGCATTTAACCCCTCTTTCTTTCATGGGATGAAAAATTTGTATGTAGCTGAGTCAAGATTATAGTCATTTGAGGAGATTTTTATCAGAAAGACTTTTTCCTTGATTTCTCATTGCTTTTTAGATTGCCATATACTGTTTTCATACAAAATATTCCACTGGGTGCAAGGTGATTGAAGATTGAGCACATTTCCAAACTGGTCAAAAAAATGGGAAAGGACATACGCCACATGGCTTTCAAATGAGCCACCCAGGATTGGCCTTGTGTGATTTTGGAAACCATAGAAAAAAAGAGTATATCAGTATGGCTCGGTAAGAATGTCAACCCTGTTACTGTTGAATATGAGTCTATTCTTTTGTTTAATTGATTTCTGGAGTTACTACGGTGAGGAATATCTGCAGACTAACAGGTTTCATTATGTGGTGGCAATGAAGGGACAGTGATCATCTGAAATGAATTGGAAACACAATATCAGTGCCGTCAGAGCCTACTAACATTATGTAAAATTATGCTGATAAATATGTATTTCTTGGTGAAAATGCAATTTTAATATCTCTGTGGTTTTAATATTACAATAAGCTGCATCTGTGGAATCTTAGTGCCAAGAATTCATTATTGCAATAATTTTTACAGTGTTTCCATTTAGTTTGTCTTGGCAGTGACATAAACTGAATAACTAGAGTCATCACTCATAGGGCTCCAGAAATATTCAGCAGGGTGAGCAGGGCAATTGTATAATTCAGCACATGATAGCAGCTTATCTACATACACACAGTTCATGTAGCCAGATTAGACATCCTTAAGATGACAAGTAGCAACTGTGGCTGCAGCAGACAAAGAGTTAATAAAATTATCACCAAATAAAAAAAATTTACCTTACCTCCCACACACTTTATCCTACCTCAACAACATCTATAGAAAAGTATGGTATCATCTGAAGATCATGATGCCATACCAAAGTTGGCAATGTGCATTAATACCACAGACATCAACAATGACTCACTGAAATCTGCAATGAAGGATGGGAGGTGTTCCTCTCAGCACCACACTGCTATCACATGGATGTTCATATAGGGCCAAGAATGGACTCACGCTGTCCTAGTTTGTGACCTCTGAAGAAGCAGTCAAAGCCACCTAGTTACACACCAGTGCTATTCAAGTCTCTATTAGAACTCTTCTTCTGCAAATGCTGACCTTTTACTTCAAGAGAAGAGTTTGTAATTGTGTGCATCAAGTGATGTGTTGCTCTACAAAGACAGTTGTAAATGTTTGACTCAGTCCCCTGGCAATAGAGAGTATACAGTTAAGTGAATCTTTTTTATCAACCTTGTAATAAAGTGAAGCAATTTTTCATATGTTGTAGTTCCAATCAGCCATGTCCCAGAGTGATCAAACAGAACACAGTTATTCCCAGACAACTGTAGTTTTCTCAGCTCATATCATAAAATATTTCAGAATTTCCAGCTGGAAACTGTGTAGCTCATTTGTCAATGGGAAACTGCCTGGCTGTGGTTTGAAAGGTCTCAGGATTGATTTCATTCTTGGAATTTTACCTGTCACTTTTCATTTCTTCATTCTATGGTAAAGTTTCCTAAGGTGAAAATGCCAAGTTAAGCTATGTTTTGGAAACTTCAGTAGGTCCCCAATAGCTGTCTGGGTAAGGCAGTGTAAGAGCAAAAGGAAGGAAATGCCACGCCACCTCCAATAAGACCACATTTAGTTTAGAGTAGGTGACATCAGATTCAGTTTTCATTCCACAGATCCAAAAATGAGATCATTCTCATGGATATGGAAGACATCAGAAAGTATAACACACAAAAAAAAAAAAAAAACATTACAATAAGCTGGAATTGCTAATATTCACAGAATTAATGCACTGTCAGAATGAAACATAGTTATGTACTTTGAATAAATTTATCATACACAAGCTACCTAATCTTGACTTGTGACAAAGTGTTTTCAAAACTGAAATTTAACAGACATTTTTATTTAAGGTGGTCTGTCAGTCTCTATGAATCTATTCATCTATGGAGTAGAAAGAGCTGTTTACCAAAAAAACTTTCAAACTCAGTTTAAACTTTGCTTGATCTGAAACCAAGTTTTTGGTGGATGCTGAAAAATTACTGAAAATATGGGTTCATGAATACTGGACCCCTTTTGGACCAAGGTAAGTGATTTTATGTCTTTATGTTGATTGTTCTTATTCCTAGTATTGATAATATGTATTGAGCTACTGGTTGGAAACAGACATATTGTTTGCAATAAATTTCATTGAAGAATAAATACACTGGGAAGCAGTGGTTAGAACACTCAGTTTTTTGAACAGGTTTCTACATGATGTTCTTGAATTTACACCACAAATGAGTCTTATTACATGTTTTTGCACTCTAAAAACGTTTGCTCAGTTTGATGAGTTAACCCAGAATATGGTCTCCTATGACATAACAGAATGACAGTAAACAAAATATGTACTTTCTTTACATTTATATCTCCTACATCTGACAAGAATTCCTAATGCCCAAAGATCAGTGTATTACAAATGAGACAACAGAGAATATGTGAAAATCAGTCATGGAATAGTTTCCATCCATCCTATATGGCATTTTCAACATGGCAATAATGTCACCACCATCTGGTTTCTGGGAATGCTCACACTCATAAAAAAAGGATGCTGAACCAAGGCAGTAGTAGAAATGAGGACAATGTCAGGCTCATTTGGATGACTCCTTTAATAGTCTAAAAAGGTGAATGCCCGAGTATCGCCTGACAGTATGATGCTCAGTCTTTTTTGGAACTGTCCTAGTGTGGGACTAACAGATTATCCTAAGGGCCAAACTGATAGAGTACCAAAATCTCATGATGATGTTATGGCAGGCTATCAAGGCGAAGCAGTTTCAAAAGCTGTTTAGAGGTGTGCTTCTTCTTTATCTCAATACTCCAGCTCATTACCACAAGACACACTCAGACAGGCTGTTTCTTTCAGAAATGAAATTTTGTCTTGTCATCTGTATTCTCCTGACATGAGAGCAAGTGACATCTTCTTCTTTCCTCAGATTAGAAAAGCATTGGTTGGCTGACATTTCCATAATGACAACAAAGTAAGTGCTGAGGTGGAAAGTTTCCTGAACAGCAAACCAATATCTCCACATTATCAGTCACTGTTAAAGACAGTCACAATGAAGGGTGAATATGTAGAGTAGGACTAACACCAACACCAAGTTTCATGGTCGGGGCTTGATTTTTTTTTTTTTTTTTTTAAGTCCATAATTACAACTTTATCGCTACTCCTCAGATTTGATTATAAAAGGAGTCCATGCATATTATTTGATTATTTCAGAGTTTTTAGAAAAGTTAAAAGAGAGATTGAGATCAGTATTAATGTCTCAGCAAGCATCATACCCCCCCTCCCACTGTCTCAGTACAGGGCAATCAGACATTTCACATGTAATGAATTTTAATCAGTTTGCCCATCCTTGCTCTTCTTTTCTTTTTATGAGAGCATTTGTGTGTACTGCAAGTGTAGCATGCAGGTTGGGCTATGGTCTACAAATCAGTTTTGCAAATGCATATTATCATTACTCATTGGTGAAATCGTGGGTGGAATGCAGCTTTGACATTAACAACTGCAGCCATTTTATGTAATCAGTCTTGGGGGAAATGTTAGTAGAAATCTACAATGTTCCTCTTGTTACTGAAATTGTCATTATATTCCCTGTCAAATGACAGATCAGTTATTTCAAGCAGCAGATCACAGTGAATGGTATCAAGGTAAATATGGAGAGGAAAACAAATGAAAATCACTCTGTAGTGCTGTCAAAACTGGAAATCTTCCTAAAGATTACACAAGAAAGATGGATATAATTCAGAAGCTGTTAATACCAGAGTCCTTCAATCAAGACAATTTGGAAAATTAACTGCATATTCTTTGTCAAACTGATTCTTGATGCAGAGGAAATTTCATTTTGTATACTTGCACAGGGTTTATGAAATGTGCTTTCAACAAATCTTTACCCTGAAGTGAAATGTTAAGTCATTTGGATGGCTGGTTGAATTGGTAGGGAATGCAAGGCTGCTTTTCCATGAGACCAATTAAGATCAAGTGCATAGGCATTACTAATTTCCACAATTATCTCATCCAAATGACAAAAACAGGTCAATTTAACAATAAGCCCCTACTACCCTACTACACCTTTGAATTTTACTGTAATAGAGCAGAGTCCAATCAATATCTTCAAGAAAAGTTTCTAATTATTGCTATTAAAGTCCATGATCTGCAATATTATTAACTGTATGCATTGCACTAATTTTTTTTTCAATGTGTCATCATGTGCATATACTTTCTCCTGGTGACTCATGTACACAACACCTTTGATTTCACTGAGTGCTGGAAGGGTTTTTCCTCTTATGATTCAGTTGCACTACAAGTCCTGATTCATTTACATCTCCAGCATCTTGAATGCTGTAAGAATATTCTTCATTGCTATTGCCAAGTCCAGTACCAGTAGCTTCTCCACCTCAAGTTCACTGTTTATGCATTTGATGAAAATGTCTAACTGTGTCATGACAAACTCTGTATAAAGTTTTACAAGCTGACTGTGAATGTGAAGACATTGGTGCTGTTACACAATGCTGCCTGGCCATTCCAACTTAGGCAGCTCCACTGACCCTTTCCAATTTCACAGCTGTTGCATCTGCTGTGATTGCTTGACCACAGATTGTGTGCACAGTTCCCCTTAGTCTCCACCATGCTGCAACTTCTCTGCTCACTAGCAGCAGGCTGAGCAGGCACAAGTGCCCACACTGTAAATCAGTAAGTTGTGAAGCACTGGTCTAGATACTGTCTGATTTGAAATCAGAAAAAAGGTTTAAAATTTTAAGTCATGGATTTCCTCCTCATGATTTTTTGTATATTACTCAAATATGACACTTCTAAGAATAACATTAACAAGGTCATAAACGTTCTTAGTGAAGAAAGGTACATATTCAACACCAAGAAGGAAATAAATGTCAAGAGCATTAACTGCCAAACATCTTCATACAGAAGTTTAATGTTTGTAAAAAAGGAGCTACTGGGAATCTTACTTTCAGTTTCACAAGCAGTGATTTTCCATTAGTCGCACACTGATAAAACAATCTGTGTTTTACCTCTCTCTTTATCTGTCTGTACTGGTTGTGACTTAGCTCTGAAATAATTTCTATGCTTCCCTTTTTGTAACTGTTCACTATGAATGGAGAGCAAGAATCAGTGAAATACTATACTCATAGTGAGTTTCCCTCACACCATTCTATGTTAACAAAGGGATGAAGAAATATGCAAATAGAAAACCTCATCTCTGATGTTGAAGTATATAAAAAATAAGGTATTAGAAAACTCTGAAAAAAATTAAACATACCTGTACATGTTCATAACCATTCCAGGAGAACAGTACCCACACTGTGTACCATTGAAAGCAGCAAGTGTCTTTTGCACTAAATTATACCCCATTTTTTTATTGCCAATTCCTTCAACTGTTGTTATTCTACAGTTGTGGCATGAAAATACTGGCATCAAACACTGTAAGATAACCATAAAATCATGTATTTTGGTGATCCAAAAGTAATAGTGAATTGTTCACCAGAACATTTTGTACAGATCTAAGAGGTAATGAAGGAGACCAAAACAAACCATTATTGTCATTAAAATATGTTCATGTACACATGCTAATGGGTATTGCCAATAATGAGGAAGCATTAGTCATTACAACAAGCATCACCATCAAGAGCTTTTGGCTCAGTGAGGATATTACAGACATCGTTTTGAAGCAACAAATCAAAATGTATGAGCTGTTTGATCTATGGTGTGACTGCTCATTTTTCTGGACACGTATACTGGACCATGACCATGAACATCCAATCTGTCAACTTTCCACACCAATCATAATGACTGGAAATGTAACAAAATGTCAGTGACAGTGACGTGTGGCTCAATGATGTGTGGTTTACATGAACATTGGTAATAAGTTGTTTGAACCAATACACCACATAAAAATGAAAATAACTAAATTTAATTGGGTTTAACCTTTGTTTCCCTCTCTCTGTCAATTAAACATTACATCTGCTTTTACAGACGCACCTCCTCTGATAACAGTTGTTTATTTTGGTCCCCTCTATTACCTCTTTGAGTTTGGCTGTATACAACTGGAATATCATATACAAACCATAAGACATTTTTCTGCACAACTAGTGTACAAACATAAGCATTCATTAATTCTACAACTTTTTTATATAGCAAACTTACAGAATTGACCGCAAATGATTCCACTTTTTTGCTGACAGGATGTTTCTTTGTAACCATAACAATACATGTTCCACAGCCTCCTTCATGGCACATTGCTTTAGTTCCTTTGAGGTTGGCATAATTTCTTATGTAAGTGTTCAATGAGGTACCCACAGGAACTGTGTTGTCCACTGTAAAATTAAATTATGATTTTCATTTTCTAGTTTCTTGCTTAGGAGTAGAGTATACAAAATCAGCCATTCATAATACAATCTATTCTAATAATAATAATAATAATAATAATAATAATAGTAATAATAATAATAATAATTTTCAGTATTGCAGTAAACTGTCCCATACAACAATGGAAGGAACTGGTTCAATTACTGATAGTGAGAGGGATAAAGATATCAGCATGCCAAATAGCCGAGAAATGGAATGATCATAAGATACATACAAAACTGGAAATGGTGATATCACCAAGAGCGAAGTGAATCTCCTGTTGGTATAACATTTCACTAAGGATAATGTGCTCAGCTTCAGTAGATGTTTCACAACCTGTGCCCCATTACTCCTTCCTCCAATAATAGCCATTATGAAGAAAATAAATGCAATGAATTTTAGTTTGAAGAGGAAATTGATGCATTACATTTAGATGGTACCTCAGTAGACTACAGAGCAAACACAAAATTTCTAGCTCTGAATATTAATTTCCAGTTGAAGTTGTGTGGTCACACAATAATAATTGCAAATAGAATGTCATCAGCATGTTACGAACTACCTGTCATCAGTATGTATATCATTCATATGTACAATCACCTCTTAGCTACAAATTTTTTATGTCGACTGATGCACCTACCTTGATACTTCTTTCCATTGATGTGAAACACTGCCTCCTTCTGAAACCTGAAATTATTGAGAGACATTATTAACAATGTTGGTAATTTTTGGAGAACTCTGAATTCTAAAATATTAAATACTAACAACATTTCTTTTCAACAAGATTGTTCAGTTCAGTCATCTATGTTCTGAATGACATTAGACCAACACACCATTGTGATGCATTTTAAATGTACTATAAAAATGACAAGCAAATTAAAGTGGATAACTGCCAATGTAAAAATGTCAAATGCTAAAGAAAGACAGTTACTCAGTTAACTGGGAAGTAATACAAACATATATTTTATTAACTATGTAAAACAGCATAAAACCTAATTTAGAATGGTGGTAAAGGCAGAAAAAGAAATTAACACAAAAAATTTATTCTGAACCAAAAAAATTAATGAAAGGCAATGTGATCAGTCATAAGGCCTGAACTTGATGCCACAGCTGGCAGTCTACAAATCTCAAAAATTCAATTTAGGTGACAAATTCACAGTAAATCCTTCAGAAATATCATACTGTTTCAACAATTTCTTATAAATGTATTTAAATCAGATGTTGATGCAAGTGGTTACCAATGCAACGTCCATCTTCTCAGCTTCAATCAGGATAACAGTGAAGGTGTAACTAGATTTAGAGGAATTTCAGCTATGAATATAGAAGAAGTAGTATAACATTACAAAAAATAAGGAAATAATTCAACTGGTGGAATGGAACACCCACTAGAGCAATTAAAACAGTTTCTAGTACACCATAATACCTGGAACCCCTATAATAACTTATTTGTCTGTAGTGACTCAGCAGTGATTGTGTCAGCTAACATGGGGAAATCTTTCTGGTCAGTGGTGCTGTGGTACTGCAGTATTATCTTTGGTAGTTAGTTTGTTCCGAGCTTCTGTAGTATGTGTACATATTTTACTTATTTCTGCCAAGGAATGAAGCATACTATTATGAGTTTGTAGTCTCAGTCATTTTATCTGGAGCATTCTCACCCAGGGTCTCTCCACAACTAGACCTACGTGCATTTTTTTATTTTACATGTCACAACAATCAAATGATGTCAAAACTTTAGTGCCAAAGAAGTATTAACACAAGACAGTGACTTATATAGTGTTCAGTTTAGTACTTCATATCAAAAGGAACAACTTTTGTCTTTTGTGTAATGCAAAAATAATACTTTCTTGGGTGCATTTCCAGTAGTGTTGACAGTACCAACCTGCATTCAAACAATGTGCACTGACTACTGATCTTTTGGTTGACTTTGGTAACAAATGCAACACATTTGCTTACCAACAAGCTGTTGCTCAACATGGACAACACAGTGTAATTTTGCTTGATTCTGTCACACCTACCACATTGTGTACAATTCTGCTGATACAATTTGCACCACCATGTGGAGGCTATCCAGCTGGGACACAAACACTTCTGCAGGATTTCCTTCCAAGTCATGACAGCTCAAAAGAACTCATATATTGTTGCTCTCTGACAAGCTGTGATACCAAATGCACACCAACAGTACCATTCATCTCAGTCCACAAACCAAAGTTCCACCCTTCTGCCCTGAGCAGCCAACTGTGTGGTTTGCCATTCCTGATTGCATTCTCTATACCATGGCTTTTCTGATGATAGTTTCAAGTTCGTCACATTATCAAGCACACTGACATTATTGGTGACTGTTTGGTCAACCCTGGCTATCAGCAAATATGACATGGCAAAAACAATGCTTCATCAATGCCTCAGCAGAATGCCAGAACAGCAGTTATGCCAAGTTATTTATGATAAACATTTATGCACTGAAACACCCTTCCATCTCTGGTGATGCCTTTGAACATTAAACAGCATCACACTCATGCCTGATCCTGTAGAAACGGTGGTTAGATGTTACCTTCTCATTTACAACTAGTAATGCTCTTGCATAAGCAGGAGTTATTAGAAAGATGTCTAGCTGCATGACAACATTGACAGTGCATTAATCGAGTGGACAACAATGACTATCTTCATTTCAGTCAGGTAAAATGATGCAATGGGTGGTGCAGTGGTATGTCACTCATACCACCAGGGCAGTGACCTCCAACTTGTCCAAATAAACAATTGGCTAGCTGATGACAACACTGCCCACATGGACAGAAAGATGGTGCCACACTTTTTTAGGTTTCACACACACATCAGTGATAAGAGAGGTAACTGCACAGTACCTTGTGGTCACCCAAATGGGAAGAATGAAATGCAATAGGCAGAGATCATTGCACTACTACTGATCACCTGCCTACTTAACATAAAGCAGTACATGTGTGGGTGGTTGACTCTATATCCTGAATCATACCCACAACCAATACTTTCTTATTGATACTGGGTCTGAAGTGAGTAGCACATGGTGTGAGCCACCACTGCCAAAAAAAATTTTATCTGCCTTCCAACTACATTTGGCAAACAGTTGAAATACTGCAACATATTGAAACACATTACAAACTTTGGGCTTGAGTTTAGAAGACATGCTTCCATGGCAATTTTTCGTTACTGACTTCAAGGAACCCATACAGGTGACTAACTTTCTAAAACATTTTCATCTGTCACCTGATTTGGCACATGGAACTCTTCCACATGTACACCTTCACGCATAGCCCACACCACTCTATGGTGCAAGGCAGAGGGTACCTTATACTGCTACTAATCAATTTTTTTCCTGTTCCACTCCCAAACAGAGCAAGGGAAAAAATCTATCTAAAAGCCTCTGTGTTAGCTCTAATCTCTCGCATCTTATCTTCATGCAACATGTACTGTGGCAGCAGTAGAATAGTTCTATAGTTGGCCTCAAATACTGATTCCCTACTGCAATAGTGCCTGGCAAAAAGAGCATTGTCTTCCCTCCAGGGATTCCAATTTGAATTCATGTATCATATCTTCAATACTGATTGAACTTGACTGAAAAAAAAAAGAAAAGAGAGAGAGAGAGAGATAAATAAAATAAAATAAAATAATTAAAAACAATCTAGCGGCACACATCTCAATTGCTTTGATGTCTCCAACACACACAGACAAGATCAACAAATGCTTCAAGACTTGTGGCAGGATCGTCGATATTAGAACTCACTCAGTGCTACCTTGATATCGAACAAGAAATACTTCGCACACATCTTCTATAGTAGATTACGGTGCTGGTACAGGATGGACAGTTTACCCCCTCTAGCAGGAGCTATTGAACATGGGGGTCCATCTGTAGATTTAGCCATTTTTTCCCTACACTTAGCAGGTGTACCATCAATTCTTGGTGCAGTAAACTTTATTAGAACAGCAATTAATATACAATCAGAAAGTATAACTTTGGACCAAACAGGAGCCCAATGATTAGGTCTGTTCGACCTTTAAATTATTAGATGATTTGAGTTCAGAACAGCATGAGCCAGGTTGTTTCTATCCTAAAACTATTAACCCATATTAGTATGAAAGGACCATATGGTCAAAACATTTTTTATTATATTGATTAATATTAATTAATTTCTTATTTTGACAAAATAATGTGTTGAATTTAGAATTCATTTTTGTAGATTTTTTCTACAAATAGTATTGATACTTTATGATTTATTTATGTTTATTTTAAATTTTATTTTGTTATTTATTTGTGTTTTAATTAGTGTGGCTTTTTTAACTTTGTTGGAGCAAAAGGTTTTAGGTTATATTCAGATTCGTAAAGGTCCAAATAAAGTAGAATTTGTAGGGATTCCACAGCCTTTTAGTCCCTCTATATGTGATGAAATCAAAGCACCTATGAATGAGTTCACAATTGCTCATGCATACTTGGAGCATCTTACTAGAGAACAATCTTATCATCACAATATTATCACCTTGAATGAGACAGAAAGTGTGGGGCAGCTGTCAACAGTCAGACACAGCAATACTGATTCAGGTCAATCCAGTGTATCCTTCTTTAGGCACCTATGAGCTTACTGTTTATGTCCTTCCAACACCAACACATTCATGTGTGCATTACAGACTAAGTGCTATCCACAATGGAACAGTTCAAAAAAATTAACACCGTGTCAGACTCTCCAGTCTGGCATAAGGTGCTTGGATTAGCTCTGGATAAACTTCACGTGGCCAAGTTGGCTGTAAAGTAATTATTACAAAGTGGTATGGTCAGGCAGTCAGATAGTCGTTGGGGCCCAACCACTTATCTTGTACCTGAGAAGGATGATATATACATACTGTGCAGTGACTATCTGGCTCTCAACTCCTGCACTATCCTGAACAATTGTACAGTTCAAAATATGCAGGACCTACCTCAAAATTTAGCTTGTGTCTCTGTGTTCAGTGTGCAGCATTGTAGAAAGGCTTATTTGTAGATTCCCAAGAACCAAGAGGTCGTACTAAAGATGGCTATTATCACCCCTTTTGGACCTTTATATGTGATGTGGGCTCAAAAATACAGTATAGACTAATCAAGGCTCACAGATTATGTTCTTTTCATGTTTTCCTTTTGGTACACCTTCTTAGATGATATTTTAGTCTTCTCTGCTTCCAACATGAACACAACAAGCATCTCAAACTAGTTTTGATGCCTTCTGTAAAGTTGATCTCTTAGTCAAATGATGACAAATATCAACTGTGACATCAATAGTTACCTTCCTTTGTCAATCAGTTAGCTGTGAAGGCATACAGCCTGCAATACAATGGACTGAGATCAATAATCACCTAGCATGCCAATGGAAATTTCAAGAATTACACTGATTCTTTGACACGGTTAATTTTTATCACAACCAGCAACATCATGTAGCTGTGATCCAAGCATCATGGATGAAAGCATTAGAAGGCAAACAGATGTCAAGCAAATGAGACATTCAACAGACTCTGCAGATGCAATACGCATTTGAGCAAATTAAAGACTGCTTTTGTCAGGCTACAATGTTGTTACATGCACTGCAAATCTGTTTGCTCAGATGGTATTTACTGATATCTACACTAAATTACTCCACAATACTTTATATCGGAGGAAATGTTAAGATAGGAACGGGACTATTGTGTGAAAGACTAGTCTTTCTCTGAGATAACATGATGATTTATTTATTTTTGATCCAATATCAGCTGATTAAATTTTGTTTTTGTTCCAGTCTTCTGGATAAGTCAGAGCCTTGCTAACTAAGTTACATATTCTTGCCTGGTATTATTATCTATACAAATTTTTCTGAATTTATTTGAGAGAACAATGTTAGATATATGGACATACATACAAACAATTTGCTATTGCAAAACATAGATTAAGAAATTTAGTTTGTGGCACAGTCTTCAGGTCTGAGATTCATACACTTACAGTTTGTGACACAGTCTAAGATCTGAAATTCATATACTTTTAGACAGAAAGTCGTCTATCATACATGTGTGCTAAATCTAGAAGCTCATCTATTGAATACCAGGATTGTTTAGTAGCCATAATTTTACATTCTTTTTTAGTTCTGTAAAGGGCAGTTTGGAGATATTAGGGTGGAAACAATTCAGTAGTTTTCTGTGATTCTTTCCCATTATTCTAAGTGTCTTCTTCTGTATGACAAGTACACTTATATTACCTTTACTGCTGGACCCCCATACTTCTATCCCATAGCTTAGATGGGATTCAAATAGTGCAAAATATATTTGCCTCAGAGTGATAATCTTATAAAAAGGTGTCACTTTTCTTAGGGCATATATAGTAGCAGACTGCTTTTTGCAAATATCATTTACATGATCAGATCAATTTAACTTTGCATCAAGTTAAGGAAATTCTGTTTAAAAGACAGTTAACACCCTGTGATTATTCATATTCACATAAACTAATTTTAAAATTCCCATAAAGTTAACCAATTTTCTTAGCAACAACAGAAGTGTGTATGTATTAATCATGCGACATAGTATAAGGAACAAAGTATTTTTTGAAAAAATAAATCAGATCTTTTGGTGTCTTTATTACAATTTTTCAATTTTCCCTTTCATTACAGTTTCACAAATACTCTCATTTACAAAGGTTTGCAAAGTTTTAACAAATCATAAAAAATCATAATTTTGTAGTTTTGGAGAGGTATCATGTGGAACTTTAACACATATTTTTTCAGCAAACTTTGAAATAATAATATGACACATTCACTCTTGACCTGTATAATTTGATATGAAATGGTCTGGTACATAAAAAAATTGAACCAAGAAAATAAACTTTGGCAGTTACTGTAGCCCTGCACTGGCTTTATTATGACACACAATAAATAACAAATTTTTAACTCTACATTTCCTTGCTTTAATCAGGGCAAACTAATTCATTGTGTCACTGAGGTCACATGTAGGACATGTGTCATAGTCTATCAACGAGATAGTTGACAACATTTGACACTCTGCAAAAACCTATTCGAACTTGAGTAGTATTTTATTATCTGTAATTTGCTGTGACTGCTTTCACAAAGATGTTGCAGTCACTGGCATATTTGAGTAAGCATATAGGCCTATTAATCCATATTTAAAATTTAAAAAAACCTTCAAAATATGCAGTTGGGAAGCCTTGTCAGTCCACCTCTTTACCTCTTTCACCTGAAAACCGAAATGATCCACTTATTTAACTGTCCAAGTATCTCTAATAGAATTTGATAAACTATGTATCAGATAAACTTTCTTGCCTGTTTCCCCCTCTACTGCATTTTGTCCCAGTAGGGAGTCGGTAGAAATGACTGAAAATCAGAAGTCAAGAAACACATTGTTTCAGCAACAAAGCAGCAAAGTTGTAACAAGAATCCTACTGCAGAAAACGAGGGACCTTTTTAAATGGCAGAGCTCTGCTCACACGTAAACCTATAAACCATGTTACTATAGATGTCTATTCAGTAGCAGTCGTTTCTTTGTTACGCTACTTGGACTAAATTACACTATGGAAATGACACTGCAAGCACAATGTGTATTTACAGATGTGGGGTGAGGGAAAGGCTACTTCTCGAAGGCAGAGCTTACGTCCCATAAAACAGGATCACAAGTAGTAAAGGAGAACTCACGTACATACCTCTCCTGGTTAATTATTAATGTGGCTTCCTTTGTTGTTTCTTTTTCTGGTCAGAGTTTGCATCTTCTCTTGCCTCTCCTGCAGTACGACACTGATCTGTCAAGGGCTCAGTAAAGGCTCAAATTTGCTTATCAAAGACACTGAAACACTGTTTCCTACCTATAGTATTATCAAACAAGTGCGCTAGTGTACCAGCCAAGTTTTTTAAATTTAACCTCACTATCGACATACCTGTCTCTCTGTTCATATTGTACCGTGAAGTATTTTGACATTTGTGCGAATGTCACCAATACAAACAAAGCATTTCTTGAATTAACTGTAGCACTGTGTATACAGAAAGAAATGAAAGAAAAGAAGATACTGGTTCAGGGTTGCAGCTGGTATACCCATGAAAAACTGTTCTTTCATGATGTCTAATGACTACTGAAGTCGCTGACGTGGAATACCTGGCAGAAGGTGGCAGCAAAATGCACCTAATATGAGAAACATATGTTTTTGGGGGTGTCCGGATACTTTTGATCAAATAACTTAGTTGTGCAGTAGTCTCACGTGCCATGTTGGGATTCTGTGTCTTAGCAACCTATACAGTAGAATCTCATGCCACACAGAGAGAAAAGCAATGGTGACATTGGGTATCAGGCCTCCAGAAAACTCATCATGGTTGAAGGCCTCTATTACATCTTCCACCAAGTGCAGTGGTTTGTAAAAGCTCCTTCAAGAACCCAAACTGGACATTCGGTAAAAGATTTTTGGTTTTCACATGATAAAGGAAGTGTCACAGGGACAGATACTCGAACACCTTGGCTGTTCCACTGGTAGATGGTTATATTGGGGAGAGGATGTCTTTCGGATGTCTGTGAACTCTGCGTGGTTCCACGAAACAGGGAAGTTAACAATCCTCATTACTGTGATGAAGAGGGCCACCAAATGGTCAACAGCCAATGGACACTGGACTCGCATTTGGGAGGACGATGGTTCAATCCGACGTCTGGCCATCCTGATTCAGGTTTTCCATGATTTCCCTAAATCGCTCCAGGCAAATGCCGCGATGGTTCCTTTCAAAGGGCACGGTCGACTTCCTTCCCCGTCCTTCCCTAATCCGATGAGACCGATGACCTCACTGTCTGGTCTCCTTCCCCAAAAACAACCAACCGACAACAGCCAATGGTGACAGGTGGGGAGCATGTTGTTGGAGTGAGTTTTGTCTCTCCAGAATTCCTTGATGCTTGGCAGTGAAGCTGAGAGCAGAGCTTATCAGCACTAACTGCTTCTACGTCTTCTTCATGTACATATGGTTCCAGGAATCTTGGCAGCCATTGTGAACCAAACTGACATGTGCTTGGCCTATCGGATCGTCGATTGGCCGGAAATTCTTCACGAAGACATAAGCCCAGGCGTTGGCCTTTGCACTGGGCTCACTGACTATCAATATTTCCCACTTGAAGTGGAGGAATCTGTGTTCTTTTGTGGAGGAAGCATTGTGTCTCCATGGAGGCAGAGTCGTCACTGAGTTTTAGGGGGGAAACACAGTTGGCTCACATTTGGTACCTGTGGTCGTTGATCTCCTTGTATATTAGGTGAGCAAGTTTGTTTGAGCAGACATTTCATTGAACGATTTCTAATGAGCTTTCATTCCTTACAAAGCCTACGGTTTTTGGTTATTGTGGCATGCAGTGGAAGTAGTAGTCAGTGTGGATGTAGTTACTGTTGTGCTTCTTCTGGTGGTGTTGTCTTCCTGATTGCGCCCAAGATGTTGCTTGAAAAACACTGCAGTGCAGAATCAATTTCTTCCTCTGTTGGGTCATAAAAATTTGCGAGATCTTCCAAGAGGTGTTCCTGAAATGCTTCACAGTTGGGGTGCTTTCTGGCAAAGCCTCTCCTTGGAATGAAGGTGGCTTTAGTGTCGACACGAAAGTTATCAGGTAAATGGTCTGATGCGATGATGAGTAGCACTGGTAGTTGGCGACTATCACATTGCCAAGTGACTTCCAATGCGTTTCACCCACAAGGCACACATTGATGTCTTATTCATGAAGAAATTGTCTGTATTCTCATTACTGTGTGTGGATGCCGTTTGTTTTCCAGAAATATAGCAACAGCTCTCGAGCTTCAGTGTCCATAATGTAGTTGACTGGGTTGTTGGTGTAATGTTTGGAGTGCTTTCAGCACTGCAGCTGTGATCAGCTGTGGCAGATCCTTCACAATGTGGAGCATTGTGTCCATCCTCAGAATTTTAGCCCCGTGTTGAAGTCCAAAAGGGACAGTTCCATTGCATGTGGGTTGGACTACGCTAGCGATTTCACTCCTTTGTTCATCATGAGCTGCTGCATTCCTGGGCTGTTGAAGGCCACTGGCGGTTTTGCATTGAATGTTTACTTTCGTGATCAGTAGAAGCGGGACTGTGGCGCTGGTGGTGGAGTGAAGGGCAGTGCTGTGGGTTGAGGCGCCCAATTCAAGGACATCGCTTGAATGAACACTATTCTATGTCTTCTTATAGCTGTGAGTGATAACGAGTTCTTTAGGCTAGCGATGAGTCATTTGAATGGGTCACATCCTCTCTAAGTTGCGACATGTTGCAAGTTTCTTGCAGTTATGCAGAAAGGGTTGTCATCCTTCTTGCATACAGTGCAGTCCTTGTTGTGGTGTTCTTAGCCATATTTTATACAGAACACTCGCATAGTGCAATGTGGTTATCTCCTTGCATCAAAAGCACTGTGCGGGCCTACATTTAACCACAAAGTTTTTTATCGTTATCTCACATTCTGTGACTGAGGTTGGGTTCTTTATTGGTGGGAATAACAAGAACCAAGAACCATTGGCATTGAAGTGTGTGTGCAAAGTGATTTCATGCTGGTGAACGAGTGCACTTCTTAACCTTGTTGTAGTTCATCTTTTACGACGTCCAAGAGCAGCTTCAGAGAGAGATGCCTCTGCGAAAGATCTTAAGTGGTTTTCCTGGCGTCGAGGTATAAGTGTGGAAGCCAATTCCACGTTCCAGTAGTACAATGGTACTCCTCCACTGAGCGTAGGAATATTTTATAGATGTCTTTTCCACCTGTTTTGACAGAAAACTGGAGTCCCTGCACTGCTTGCTTCACAACGTGGTAGAGAGATCTGCGCGGCAATCTATGGTTGTGCCTTGCCTCGGCCCCTTGTCAGCAATGTCTCTTAGTGATACAAATGTATTATTGTGTGTTGCAGGGTCTTCTGGCATGAGCTTGACAGCAAGTGCTATCCCCTGTGAGGTGGGTTAAAACCTTGTTTGTCCTCAATTTGGCGCAAGAGCAGACTTGGTGTCTTTCTTGGAGGCATTGTTGAATGTGATAAGACTGACATCCTTGCTGCAAGAGGCCTCCGATGACTTGCTGATGTTCCTCTGGTCCATTTCTTCTGCTTCCAAGTGAGAGCTAGAAGAGTCAGGAGACAGTCCCATTGACACAGAAAGTCCATCATCAATGCTGTAATATGCCCAGTCGATAGTGATGTGCATGTCATCGTCCTAATCCGTCGCAGGGGCCATCATGGGGTGGGGGGGGGGGGGGGAGGGGCGACTGGCTACGACTTCCCTCCGGCTGACAAACGTGTGTCGGTAGCTGCCGCCTTCGTTCAGCTCCGTAGTCGCAACTCGAGCTTCAGTGGTGGGCAAAGATTCTTTCTACGCGATTGCTGTGCTGAGTGTACTGGTCACAGAACACCAAAGTACTAGAAATGCAAGGCCCGTGCTACGATATGGGAAAACAGAAAACGAGAAGAGCGCTTGAAGTGCCCTGTCAGTGAACTTCGATTAGGAGGAAATATAAAGCGAAAATCCGTATTTTTAATTTGAAATGAGAGATTTACATTATTATGTTTTACATTTACACTTCATGGCTGAGCCTCATAGCATAGTAGTGAAGCGTGTGGCTGGAAACCTTAAGGTTTTTATGACCTTACGTGGTAATACACTACTGGTCATTAAACTTGCTACACCACGAAGATGACGTGCTACAGACGCTAAATTTAACCGACAGGGAGAAGATGCTGTGATGTGCAAATGATTAGCTTTTCAGAGCATTCAAACAAGGTTGGCGCCGGTGGCGACACCTACAACGTGCTGACACGAGGAAAGTTTCCAACCGATTTCTCATACACAAACAGCAGTTGACCGAAGTTGCCTGGTGAAACGTTGTTGTGATACCTCGTGTAAGGAGGAGAAATGCGTACCATCACGTTTCCGACGTGCGTGATTGTAGCCTATCGCTATTGTGGTTTATCGTATCGCGACATTGCTGCCCGCGTTGGTCGAGATCCTATGACTGTTAGCAGAATATGGAATCGGTGGGTTCAGGAAGGTAATACGGTATGCCGTGCTGGATCCCAACGGCCTCGTATTGACAGGCATCTTATCTGCATGGCTGTAACGCAGCGTCTCGATCCCTGAGTCAACAGATGGGGACGTTTGCAAGACAACCACCATCTGCACAAACAGTTCGACGACGTTTGCAGCAACATGGACTCTCAGCTCGGAGACCATGGCTGCAGTTACCCTTGACGCTGCATCACAGACAGCAGCGCCTGGGATGGTGTACTCAACGACGAACCTGGGTGTACAAATGGCAAAACGTAATTTTTTCGGATGAATCCAGGTTCCGTTTACAGCGATGTACGCACATTGGAAGCGTGTCTTCGTTATCGCCATACTGTCATATCACCCGGCGTGATGTTATGGGGTGCCATTGGTTACACGTCTCGGTCACCTCTTGTTCACATTGACAGCACTTTGAACAGTGGACGTTACATTTCAGATGTGTTACGACCCGTGGCTCTACCCTTCATTCGATCCCTGCGAAACCCTACATTTCAGCAGGATAATGCACGACCGGATGTTTCAGGTCCTGTACGGGCCTTTCTGGATACAGAAAATGTTCGACTGCTGCCCTGGCCAGCACATTCTCCAGATCTCTAACCAACTGAAAACGTCTGGTTAATGGTGGCCGAGCAACTGGCTCGCCACAATACGCCAGTCACTACTCTTGATGAACTGTGGTTTCGTGTTGAAGCTGCATGGGCAGCTGTACCTGTACACGTCATCCAAGCTCCGTTTGACTCAATGCCCAGGCGTATCAAGGCCGTTATTACGGCCAGAGGTGGTTGTTTGGGTACTGATTTCTCAGGATCTAAGCACTCAAATTGCGTGAAAATGTAATCACATGTCAGTTCTAGTATAATATATTTGTCCAATGGGTACCCACTTATCATCTGCATTTCTTCCTGGTGTAGCAATTTTAATGCCCAGTAGTGTATATTCGAGAAATCACAGTCAAAAACTAAGATTAACTTGGGAAATGGGAAGTGTGTGGTAAGGTCTTAAGGGACCAAACTGCTGAGGTCATCGGTCCCCAAGCTTACACACTACTTAATCTAACTTAAACTAACCAACGCTAAGGACAACACATACACACCCATGCCCGAGGGAGCACTCGAACCTCCGACGGGGGCAGGCGCATGGACCGTTACAAGGCGCCGCAGACCGCTCAGCTACCCCGCGCGACTAAGATTGACTTCTCGTACCTGGGGTTCAGTCATGCAAAATTTGTAAATGACATCATGGTCGTCTTTTGAATGTAAAATTATTTGTTTCCAACACTCAGTATACAATACAATGAAGTATGTCGAGTGAAGCTGGGGCACCATGTCACAAAAATATGCTCTCTGCCTGTCTGAGTTATAGGAGCGGTCGTTTCGTCCAGAAGGTGGGAAGTTCAGCATTTTTATAGTTCCTACGTTGAATTGTCTTTTGAAGAGCTTGTCCCTTCTGTGGCGTCCTGTGTAGCTGCATTTTGAGGTTGCTACTGTGGCTCAGACTTGATTGTAGAGCCGTCGGTATTGTTAATCGTGATAACTATTTCGGCCGTGTGAGCGTTATAAAGTGGGAATAATTGCGTCATAGCACATGTCAAAATCTAATAATTATCTGACAGCGAATGACAACGAATATGATTTAATAGCAATTTGTTCTTGATTGCTACTTCTTGTGTACTTTGCAATCTTCAGAATGCATTGAGAATTAATTGATTCGTTCTGCTTTATTTTCGCAGGCATCCATAATATTATGGGGAATAAATGATTCCATATTTGGTTTTGTTTCAAATTCAATAGAAGCTGGTTTCGTTGCATAGAGTTTGTGGGCTCATATACATTTGTTCCTGCTGTGCGCTTCAAAGGCATTGTATGTATATTGTTTATATTCTACTTTATTTTAGTTCTCTTGCATTTTTGCACTTTCTCACATTAAATTGAGAACTCCATGTTAAATGCTTTTGGCAGAATGGTTATTCGACTTCTTCTCCCAAAATGAATATGTATTTCTGCTATGGATGGTGTTGCTTCTCACCACTGAGTATGCTTTATAGTCATAGTGACTAAGGAACTGCCGGCTGCTGTGGCCGAACGGTTCTAGGCGCTTCAGTCTGGAACCGCGCGACCGCTATGGTCGCAGGTTCGAATCCTGCATTGGGAATGGATGTGTGTGATGTCCTTAAGTTAGTTAGGTTTAAGTAGTTCTAAGTTCTAAGGGACTGATGGCCTCAGCTGTTAAGTCTCATAGTGCTTAGAGTCATTTGAACCATTTTTGAATTAAGGCACACTTCCTTGAAAAGGTTTGACGTCCAGAGCGACCTTACGTAGAATGACCCCATAAAAGAAACAGTAGGAAAAGCAGATACCAGCTTGATTCAGAGGAAGAATCTTCAGGAAATGTAATTCATTCACAAAGGAAGTGGCTCATAAGGCGCTTCTTCGACCGATTCTTGAGATTTGTTCACCACTATGGGATCCTTAACAGGTAGAACAGACAGAAGAGATAGAGAAGCTCCAACCATGAGTGGCGCGTTTCGTCATGGGATCGTTTAGTCGGCGAGGGAGTGTTACCTATATGCTCAACAAACTCCATTGGCAAACTTTACAAGAGGGGCGTTTTGCATCACGGAAAGGTTTACTATTGAAATTTCGAGAGAGCACTTCCCGGGAAGAATCGGACAACATATTACTTCCTCCGGCACATACCTCGCGTTATGACCACAACGACAAAATTCGAGAAATTAAATACAGACACTTACCGCCAATCATACTTCCCATGCGTCATTTATGAGTGGAAGAGGGTAGGGCAGGTCAAACAGTGGTACATGAAGTACCCTCCACCATACACCATTACGTTGCTTGCGGAATATAATACACATGTAGATGTAGAAGTGCCACAGTAGTTACACAAATGTGTTCATTCGGTAGTTACAGGTACTACAAACATACATTTTATCAGAAGTTAATGTACTACAAGTGTTCTCCCAACGGATATGAAAATTTGATAATATTACACAGATTCGTGCTTTCATCATTGGATCTACTAGTGAAAACTGTATAACTGAGAGTTTACCAAATGTTGTAGCATTCAATATGGTGGAAAAAAGTTCATCCTATACCATACAATCAACATGTATAAGTATGCACTTCGTTGTGGAATCCTTTTGCTGCATAATAGTACCTGGCATAATAACTACGTACACTGTCACTGAAAAACATACTCAGCAGCGAGATGCTACACTATTCAAAGCAGAAATACATACTCATTCCATGACAAGATGCGACATAATTCAAAGTAGAAATACATATCATTCCTTGAGAAGAATGTAATAAATCTGAATACCAATTCTGTCAAAAAGTGCTATCATAGAGTTCTCCACTAAATGCGTGAAAATAAACAGATGTGAACAAAACCAAGTAGATTACAAACATGTACTTGCACCGCATCTAAAACGAGCCAGTTGACACATGGACTGGTAGGAAGGAAAAAAATGTCCACAGAACACTACGCTACAAAACCAGCTTCCATTTTATATGATACCAAAACAAATATGAATCTTTTACTCCACCCAACATAACAAATGCGAGCAAAAATCAAGCATAATACGGTCAACATATTCACAGTGCAATTATAAGAAAGTATAGCGGCAAGTGACATCCCTCAGACGACAGTGACATGTTTCAGTGTGTTTCGTCTCTACGTATGCAGTTCTTTGTTCTATTGTTCTGGTGTTCGCTCTCGATACGTTTTGGCGCTAATTCTCAGTGTTTGTAATTTGTGTTTTATTGTAAACATATTAAGTTAGCTGCAAGTGTGAAGCTTACTCTTTCTTTCCATCAGTTCTATTCAATTAAGGTAGATAGCTAAAATGGCGACGCCGATGAAGAACTAGAATCACGATTAACAATACCGACGGCTCTACAATCAAGTCTGAGCCACAGTAGCAACCTCAAAATGCAGCTACACAGGACGCCACAGAAGGGACAAGCTCTTCAAAAGACAATTCAACGTAGGAACTATAAAAATGCTGAACTTCCCACCTTCTGGACGAAACGACTGCTCCTATAACTCAGACAGGCAGAGAGCATATTTTTGTGACATGGTGCCCCAGCTTCACTCGACATGCTTCATTGTATAGTGGTACATTTGGACGAGGCACAAATTATGTAAGCAGAGGACTTGTTAAGGTCATGGAGCAATGAAATTATAAAGGCGGATTTAATCAAAGAGCATGTTTTAACCCCAGAGAGCAGATTGCATAAACTGTTGCAATAGATACCAACTGGTGACATGTTACCAAATCAAATGTTGACACAACTAAAAATCACTAAATGGCGCTGGTTTGTTGCTGAGGCTTCCCTTCGGTTATTATGGCCTAGAAAACTACCACCAACAACCAGTACTGTCTTAGCAGCATGCACCAAATTACCCTTGGCAGTCTTCGCCAAGCAAGACGATGGCTGAATATTCATAACATAGCTGTCAAACAGTTATATGACTGTGGGGTGTCTGTTCTTTCGGACATGTTCAAAAGAACGGATACCATGTAGAATCTGCAGCTGCTATACATTATATGTAAATTTAAGTTGGAGATCCGAGGTTCGAATTCTGGTCTGTGTACTGATACACAATTTCACTCACCGTCGCCGATGCCCCACAATGTCCAAATGCAGCTGACAACAGTGCTCCTTCCCCTTTTCCTTCCTTTAATCCTATCTCCACCTTCAATTTACATATACTGTCAAACATATTGGTATAGCTGAAGGCCCCAAACCCAGCACTGCCAGTACAGACAGCAAGGCGGTCCTGACTAGGCACAGTGCCAGCCACGCCCCTAAGAAAAGCAGAACAAGTAATGGATTGTGTGAGGGCGTCAGGCTACGATGGTGGCTCTGAAATGCGAGTCAATAGCCACTGCAGTAACAAAAGTAAATGCAGTTAACAAAAACCATCAGTTCAAACGTTGTGGTGTTGATTCTATCGGCGTTTCAGCAGAAATGCACATCAGTGCATCAGTCCGTTCAACTTCCCGAACTAGTTCGACCACCCCAGAAGGACGTAGGTGGTCATCACCAAAAAACCACCCTACTACTTATTTTTCTCCCACTTCGAACCTACTGGATTTACAGGGTTCGATTGCCGTACGTAGGCAATGTGGAACATATCTTGATATGTCACGCAAATAGATTTATGTGGGCTCACCGTTCAACGAGCGCCAGTCAATATGTCACGTACCTTTGATGAGTAACAGGATGCATAGGACTGTTTTTATGCTGCTGGAAGGCATTGACTACTGTGCAACTCAAAGCCCTAAGAGAAGACAGTGCAAAACTTCTACGGAAGGATTCGAAAATTATAGTTTTGAGGAGCTCCAGCTTTGGTCTTAAAACGCCTCACAATCATGACAAAAGTTTATTAACCACATTCTTAGAGGGCTTCCTTTCCTGTTTTGTTACATGGACGAAATGCTCGTCTTCTCTGACAATAGAGAACAACACGAGGAACACCTATGAACACTTTTTCAAAGACTTAAGGACTTCACAGTGGTAATCAACAAAAACAGAGACTATGCAGTTTCCCGGGTTCATCATTTCTGCAACAGGTCTGTATCCAAACCCTAAGAGAGCACAACTCATCTGTGACTTCACAGTTCTGAGGACTTTCCAGGAATTATGAAGATTTTGGGAACGATTAATTTATACCAACGCCATCTTTCATAGGCAGCTACAAAACAGGCTCCTCTGATTGCACTTCTGAAGCGAAAGTTCACCTAATGAACAAGAAGGTACCACAGAACGAGAACCTACTGGAGGTCTTTAAGGATGCCATGGCAGAGGCTATGCTATTACACCATCCTATTCACGATGCCAAACGTAATCATGGTCGACGCCAGGCTGGAGGCAACCGGCGCAACATTACAATAGAGGATCAATGGTGATTGGCAATCCTTGTCGTTTTTCTCCGCCTTTTGACAGAAGCAAATAAAGATGTCTTTATACAGTTGGCGATATTTCTATGACGTACTTTAAAATTGTATAACTACGTAACGTTAAAAAAGTATAAGTTTCCAGCTTAAGCTTCTGAAGGCATTAAACCCTCCATAAGACCGCTTCTGTCCTTCCTGGCGAGCAGTAATAGTCATAAAAATTACTTGTTAGGGGTGGCTGGTCGAACTAATTTAAGACTGAACGACCGTGCAAATTCAGCTGTGGGAAGGGCCAATCCAAGACCGAAATACGGCGCAAGTACTGTAAGGAAGTGTAATTTAGTTAGAAAGGGGATATTTTACAACACTGACGTCCACTCAAATGTTGGATATCTTTTGCCTATCTGCAGTTCTGTTACCAGGGCAGATAGAAAATAGAAAGAGCTGTGCGATTCGTCTCAGCTTTAGGCATTCAGAAAGCATCGCCGACATGCTCAACACACTCCAAAGTGAGATGTTACGAAACTTACACTGACTGACAAAAAAAGGGGAATCACCCAGAATGGGAGGACGAAACGACATGAAACTTCGGAGACTCATAGGTTAGGTGATATTATTCCAGTGATTACAAAATCGAGTCCAGTTTACAAAGAACTTGGTAGTATGAGCCCATTTATCAGTATGACCTTGCACCCCATCTGGTCGGGGCGCATCCTCAGTCAGTTGGGAAGAGTGTCATATAGCTCACAATTAATAAAATATTCCTTGCTATTATCCTGTGGTCTGAGGGATTTCTCTTCAAGACCCGACCTTTCGTCCCCATCTACCGAGGTATGATGACATGGTTGGAGACCGTGGATGTTATTTTAAAACAAATGTTGATGGTGTTGAGACAGGAACCAGCCACAAATTTATTTTAAGTTCCTTTATTCAAAAGGTACCAGTTTCAAATCATTACAATTCATCGTCAGACGGCTTCCATGCTTTCATTTGAATTTGTAGTGCGTTTTTTTTTAATGATCAGTTGTCGTGATATGTCGGTCTTGAGTATTTGTTTTCATAGGTTTAGTCCAACAAATGATGTTCATAGTTTTCACCACATTCTTATCGTTGCACACAAAATTTGTGTCATTGAGCACTTTATACTCCCGCTGGGTGTGTGTGTTGTTCTTAGCATAAGTTAGGTTAAGTGTTGTGTAAGACTAGGAACCGATGACCTAAGCAGTTTGGTCCCTTTGGAATTCACTTACATTTGAACATTTTCAGCACTTTAGATACAAATTTATGTGTGCAGCAGTAAGAATGTGGTGAAAACTACGAACATCATTTGTTGTACGAAAACTATGAAAACAAATACTCAAGACCGACATTTCACGACAGCTAATCAATAATAAAAAAAACCACCACATGTTCTAATGAAAGCATGTAATCCGTCTGATAATGAATTGTAATTATTCGAAACCGGTAATGGTACCTTTTGAATAAAGGAACTTAAAATAAATGTCTGGCTGGTTGCTGCCTCAACACCATCAACGATCTTAGTTTTGTTGAACGTCCGATTCACACCCTGGCTCGTTACTGATTACAGAAAAATTCTTCTTCCGTGCAGCGGCGTGACGTCACATGTTTTGAATACGCGAGCGCAACTGGCCGTCGCCTACTGCCGTCGTCCGCTGTAGCTATCATCCGATGGTGGAAGACTGGTACACATCTTTGTCAGCACCAGAATCTAAATTTCATTCAATTTCACGCCCTCCTCCTTTCTTTTAAAATTTCTGGTGTGTTTCATTCTTTCTATGGCGTCTCTGTATTGCCTTCCGTTGTATTCGTTTGTGGCTGTCAGTGCTTGAGTCCGGTCAAAATGACTGTGACGGTGTCCTGGCTGAAAAGCATGTTCCGCAACAGCTGATCTGTCAGACTCCCCTCTTCTGCAATTGCCGTTGTGCTCTTCGAGTCGTTTTTTGACAGTTCTTTTTGTAGTACCCACGTACACCTCCCCACAACTTGACGCAGTCCTATTAATTCCAGCTTTTCCCAGCGGTTGGTGAGCATCCTTGGCCGATTTTAGATGATCTTGTATCTTCCGTGTGCATGTGTAAATTACGGCGATGTCCCGCTTTCTCAAGATTTTTACTATGTCAGTCACAGCTTAAGAATGGTAGGAAAACTTTCGATTTCACCGGCGCTTGAGCATCACTATGATTTAAGCTCTTTTCACCTCAGCGAACAAATAACCATTCGATGTCTTAATTCTGCGTCAAGCATTTCTGGTTCACAGATTTTTCCTTGCTCTATCCGCCAACGTACATCGCACCACAACTAGCATTGTCTCTCCCTGTTCCACTCCCAAACAGAACGAGGGAAAAATGACTGCCTTTATGCCTCTGTACGAGCCCTAATCTCTCTTATCTTATCTTTGTGGTCTTTCCGCGAAATATAAGTTGGTGGCAGTAAAACTGTGCTGCAGTCAGACTCAAATACTGGTTCTCTGAATTTCCTCAGTAGCGATTCACGAAAAGAACGCCTCCTTACCTCCAGATACTCCCACTCGAGTTCCTGAAGCATTTCCGTAACACTGGCGTGATGATCAAACCTACCAGTAATAAATCTAGCAGCCCGGAATTGCTTCTATGTCCTCCCTCAACCCGACCTGACAGGAATCCCAAACGCTCGAGTAGTACTAAAGAATAGGTCGTATTAGTGTTTTATAAGCGGTCTCCTTTACAGATGAATGACATGTTCCCAAAATTCTACCAACGAAACGAAGACGAATATCCGCCTTCCCCACAACTGCTATTACATGCTTGTCCCACTTCATATGGCTCTGCAATGTTACGTCCAAATATTTAATCGACGTGACTGGGTCAAGCGCTACACTACTAATGGAGTATTCAAACACTACGGGATTCTTTTTCCTATTCTTTCACAGTGGTCAGTCAACATCTGACACTTTTCACGCTTCTCACATACCTTACCAGGCCTGGTAACAAAACTATGTACTCTGGTGGCCGTTCTGCCTGTCCCAGTGAACTGGAACCCTAATAATTTACATACCTGCCCATGGTGTATGTATGTGTGTGTGTGTTCATGTGCCTGTATGTGAATTTACATCGTTATCCGACCATGTCTCGGGGTGTTTTACTATTTTGACAGTCAGTGTAGTTGGCCTAGAGAGACAGCCGTGCATGCTAAAGCGCCGCTTACGGGACGGGTAGATGTGCCGACCCCGCATCAAATCCGCACGGCTAATTATCTACGATGGTCCACAAGCCGGACAACCTGGACGTAGTTTTCCGGCGGTTTCCCCCGTACCACTAGGCGATTGCTAGCCTGGTTCCCAAATCTCGCCTCACTTACACGATTCGAAAACATTTAGAAAACTTTCGCTCACTTTGACTTAGGACAACAAATGTTCAAATGTGTGTGAATTCTTAAGGGAGCAAACTGATGAAGTCATCGGTCCCTAGACTTACACATTACTTAAACTAACTTATGCTAAGGACAACACTTACATCTATGCCCGAGGGAGGACACGAACCTCTACTCCCTCTCCAAGCAAATATTCCCCTTTATGGACCACGAGAGTAAAACAAGACAAATACGTGCTTGTACGGAACGTTACCGATAATGTTTATACAGGCGTGCGATTTGCCAGTGAAAAAAAGGTGAAAATGATTCTGGTAAATAGTATAATCTCCGCCGTTGGTTTACGGGATTTTACGTAGACGTGAATTCGTCATGATTTTCGGCGAACAGTGGAGCTGGTGAAAGCTTATACGGGCGCCGGTCCAGTGGCAGGTCTCCTTCTTTCCAGTTCACTCCTGCCGCCAACGACCTTCACCTTCGTAGTACCGCCTGATCGGCGATCACTGACCCGAACGAAGTTACTTCACCTCCAGGAGCCTTGCCACGCGCGGGAAGAGTTCGCTGAGTTCCTGGAGTATCAACAGCAGGACCGCGATATGCTTAACTGGTTTGTTATGGTACTGGTCTATTTATTTATCCTAACCAAGTCAACTAATAAGATATCTGATGCAGAAATATGTAGTACTAAACTAAATACTTCCAAGAAAAACATCATAAATCATTCAGAAGACTGTCTATAAAAAATTTCGACCTAAAAGAATAAGTTTTGGTGACGTTGGCACCAAAATTTCGTGCCGGGACCACTAACTACTAGGACTGTTGCCTATGTGCGTTGCATTCGGAGTGTGACATGGCTGCAGGCAATCGTAAACTTTTTTGGGGTTGGAGCACTTGTCCAGGGTTACACTTCTACGGAGCCTGGGGCTGGGATATGCGACTCTTTGCTGGCAGCATACAGGCAGAGAAGGAATTTGTTTCCTGTCTAGCAATTAAGCGCAACGTTCTGCAGTCTACGACACATAACCGGTAGCGGTTTTTTCACTATTTTATTGTACCAACAGTCACAATGTTCTAGCATCCATAACGGATAAATAATGTTTAATAAATGTGTTATTATTTGTTAAAACAAGATATATTTAAGAGAGAGAATGAGCGGATGTAGTTGGATGTCATTTGCCTGCGTTTGCCTTGCAACGGTTTTACATTCGGTGTGCATTCATGCACAAAATCTCAGAATCTCTGAAGCGGAATGCCACAATGATTCCTTAGAAAAGTCATGACCTTCGAGATTTGCTTGTTGGTCTTCATCGGCGGATATTTTACAAACTGCAGGAGACATTTAGCCGACTTGTGTCCTTCTCAGGGAACGCCACGAAGAGGTATCTCTTTTCGACCCCATTAAATTTATTTACAATATTTATAAGATTGCCAAAGGGTGTGATATGCATTAAACTTCCTTTAATATTTACATAATTTCCAGTGATTGTGAGGCTTTCTTATTCGCTGTAATTCTGTGTGTAGGTCACAAAAGTTATAGATGATTTTAAGTTGTCAATTTGGTTTCTTTTTAAAGTCTTTATAATAAGCTCTGTAATATTAACTGCATATTAATTTATTCTTTTACCATCGAAATGTAAACTTAATCGCACTAACTGGTGGCCATGATACTCTCCGTCGTCTCGAATACTTTTACCAATTAGTAAACATATGGATGAACGTTTGATATTAACGCAATCATCCTTTGGAGCCATCTTTCAGTGACGTTTTTACTGCGATGGGGCCTTCCACTGCACTTACATATACGTCTTGGCATATGCTCGTTATCCACTCACTGGTTCACAAAAAGGTCTTAGAAGTCCCGAAGGTTAGGGTTTTCAGGCGCGCTCTCCCCGATATCCAGGCAAATATCATTCAATGTTTCCAAGGGAAAATATGCTAGATAGGGATTTCTCAGTAGTACGGTACGTGACAGGTAGTGGCGGACAGGCCAGTGTATCCTGCTTATGGAACGGACTGTTATGAGGTGCACTAGCTATAGGGTCTTGTGCTCCGCAGAAATGTCAACACATTCCAGCTCCGCACAAATGTCAGTCCGCGCAACCGTCTCGAACTCTTTGTGTTTTAACGTAGGCGTCCCCTGCATCGCCAGATACCGCTACAACTGCAAGAGCGCGCTTATATTCACACATATTATAACTGTGTGTGTGTGTGTGTGTGTGTGTGTGTGTGTGTGTGTGTGTGTGTGTGTGAACCACCTACCTATCAAAGTTCATGAGATACAACGTCATAAATACTAAGATGAGTAAAAATTGGCGCACTGTGCACGTCGTTCAAATTTATTACTTTATTATTCGCAACACATTTTGCAGACAGTATCCACCTATGCTGCTGAAAGTACTTCCAAGATTATATTATTGTATTACACGTACGTCAGGAGAGATGCCGTCATATACACCGAGATGCGAGAAAAAATGCCGCATCATGCGTTAAGTTTTAATACGTTTATTCCTTCCTATTACGATATTCCTATACCCGAATCAGTTGAAGGAAATCCGCGACACCTGGTAGCGCTGTTGACAGCTTTCAACTGCGAAGCGCAAACGGCTATAGGCGAAAATAATAGCCGTCTATTAAGCTACGAAGAGGCGTTACGATACAAACGTTTACTACATCGCGTTGTAGACACGAGCAGCAGCTTCGCTCAACGCACGGAAACTGTCCGGAATACGCTCACCCCGCGTCTGCCGCAGAGTGTATACAAGGTTTCGCTTCCAACAGAAAATTGGCAAAATGAATACCCGGAAATTGCCAGGTTTGTCAGCTAGTTGTCTATATTCCTTCTGGGACTCCACGTCGGTTTATATACACCACACACTAGTGATCCAGCACTTGTTCTCCTGCCTTTTTGCATCTGACGATGCGTTCGCTGGAAATTCTTCATTTCGCCAAAGACAAGGATGTTACCCTTGAAAATTCCCGGGCTGAAAAAATTTAATAATTTTCCATTGCTTTATTAATACCAACGTTTTAAATGTTTCAAAATCTTAAGCATGGCTGCAATTCAGCAACTGTATAAATTTGAAAAGGTTGAAAAAAATCAATCAGTTAGTTGCAAAAATCACTCCATCTTCAGGCGACAAGTGGCCCATCGGGACCATCCGATCGCCGGGTCACCCTCAATTGAGGATGCGGATAGGAGGGGCGTTTGGTCAGCACACCACTCTCCCGGTCGTTGTGATGGTTTTCTTTGACCGGAGCCGCTACTATTCGGTCGAGTAGCTCCTCAGTAGCCAATTACAAACCAAAGCTTTATTTAGTCCTTGACCAGGGTCTTGGCTTTTGCCTTTGGCTTAATGAATACTTAAGCAAATATTTTATTCTTTGGACACCTGCTAAAATTTTATGTAGACAAGAGCCTTTACCAGTGGGCGAATGCATTTGCGCATATATTCTGACGTACGCTGAATGTAATGGCTGCTGTATTAAGCCATGGCATGTGATGTTTCTGGTTTTTATGTCAATTTTATATATGACAAGAGCCGTTCGGCTTCAGCTAATGTAATTTACCACCTAGTGATGTAACAAGGCACACTCTTCTGAAAGCGATATTTTTATAAATATCGAAACCTAGAGCAAGGGCTAAATAAACCTTCGGTTTGCAACTGCTTGGCTGATTTTTTTCAACCTCTTCCATTAAAAGTTTATTTACTATCGGCACCAACAACTTTCTTTGACGGTTTCTTGATATTGTTTAAGCACACGGGTAATTTATAGCTGCAGTTTTTAGTTTTGTAACTGTCATTGCGCCTCCGTAGCTGAGTGATAAGCGAAGTTGGCTGCCTTGTGGTGTACCAGAGTTCGATTACCGGTACTGCCGGGCTTCTTCCCTTGTAGGGACGACTCGTGAGGCCAATCGAAGAGCTACTCGACCGATTACTAATGGTTCCAAAGTCAAGAAACCCGGCAGAGCAATGTGCTGACCGGATGCCACTCCATACCGCATTCGATGACGTCATTGGCAGTGTGCTCGATTGCCCCGTCTAGTGCTAGAACGCTGAACTTAACTTTGTGTTGCTGTAAAATGTGATTTATATGGGTACTATTTCCAAAAGAAAATAACTAATTGTATATTAAAACTAACAAAAATACATACAACAAAAAATCCCTTTCACGGGGGTCCAAAATTATCCATTACAAGACAGTGATTAAGACAGAAGCACTGCATGCAGCAGAAACACTAAAACATGAATTTCAAAGGCCAAATGGAGAAACTTGAGCGAAAGGAAAGAAAAATTTTAAGAAAAATCATAGGACCAAATATCAGGACAATAAGATTATATACATCAAAAATGAAACTCTTAACAAGAAAATTGAAAAACTTTCAGATACTATGCGAAAAAGGAGGACAAATAAACAGATTAACCAAACAAATCTGACTTTTTCCGTAACAGTAAAACGAAACTCAACTGGTTTAAAGAAACTGAAAAAGACCTAGTAGAATTAAAGATTTCAGAAAATTCATTTATCGATCGAACAGCTAAATTAATTGCTAAATATCACTGTGTAACGTACACTGGTACACATGCAGATCAGCAGACGATATGTTTTTATATGTAAGTATTCTAGTATACAACATACTGCTTCGACGCAGGGGTGCAGATTCTCTAAGCAGCTCTCTTCATTTGATTACTTGTACATTTATTAGCCTCCCGATGATTTGTTCATGCTGATACAATTATTTTAGCTCGTCACTGTAGGTTTGATTTAACGATGCTATCGCGCGCCTTTGTTGGAAGCAGGTGGTCTGTAGGTTATAGAAACCATTCCGCGAACGTAGATGTCGAAATCATTCAAGAAGGAGCAAAATATTAAGGTGTGGGGGAAGGAAAAAAATAATCGCCTTGTTTAATGGTCTATCCCTGCACTCGATTCAGATCAAAAGACAAACAACGGAAAATCTAACTTTGGATCGTCGAACGAAAAATTTAACTCGACTCCTCCTTAATAAGAGACCAGTGTCGTAACTGAAGAGCTACTTCTTTTTTGGAAATGTGATAAAAGCCAAGAACTTAGCCATTCTTAAAAAGTTTAAAAATCTCTCACGCTCTGTGGCTCTCCTTGAAATACTCCAGCTTTCTCCTTGGCTTGTTCCCACCGCACGAGATCTTTGCTACCAGCTGTTTCTGTAACAACCCATTGTTCCCCGACTACCCAAATACAGTCGCTTCATACTTACAGGTCTGCTTTTCCAAAATATGGTGAATAATTTAAAACACAATAAACATTCGAGACAATTTTAATCAGTACGCTTCTTGATTAACCGACATTTTGTTAAGAAAATATAGTTCTCATATTCTGGAAACTGACTTGTTGATCAGGAAAAATTTGATGTTCTATTCCAACTGTGTATCAAAAATGACTGCGAATAGAGGTTGTATTATTTGCCACATATGCACCCACATTCGTTGGAACAGCTTACAATAGTACATATCATATGCAAGGGCGTCCATACGACAGTTTGTTGGGGTCCCAGACGTGGGGGTATGAAGTATTTTTCATATTTTGGAAGACAAATGGTGACTTGTAAGTATCCATAAAATTTCCAGTTCCGACACTGTCAAAAACTTGCATGACACCGTCGTCTGTAAAATCGTTTTCTTGAAGGAAAAAAAAGAACTGATTTAACTATTTTTTTCCTTTCGTTGTGAGCCTGCGTGGGAGGGGGAGGGTAGTGTGTGGGACCGGCAGGGGGGGGGGGGGGGGAGGGTGGGAACGGCCCCTCTTGCCTGCGGGTATGGGCGCCCTTGATCGCTTGTGCACTTCGTAAATATTTTAGTAAGTTGCAATAGATGGTAGTACATTTGATCTGCAAATACACAATAATACGGGTGGATACTGACTTTTGTTTTTTGTAGTCATCGCTTTATCCACAAACGAAAATTTATGCCACACACACAGATCGTTGGTGATAGCCTATTCAAAGGGATTCGACCTTCGTCTTGAGTAGGAGGACTTAGGGCTTCGGAAGTCGAATTCGTCTCTAGGAATGACAAAGAAAAAATTTGATAAACTTGTTTGAGTCAAAAAACTGTGGATGAAAGTATCAATACGACGAACAGCTTGACGTCGAAACCGCAGTCAAGTCCAGATTCGAAAGCAGCAGAACCGAACTCCTAGATGGAGAGTGCAACTATTTACACAAACATCGCATATTTCATTATGCTAATGTTTGCACGAGTATCGAATCTTCCAGAATATACGAACAGAGAACATTCCAGAAACGGTAAATCCTAAGTAAAAAGTAATTGTTGGCGGTCGGGTTTGCACAGGCGAGCCGCAAAGCACACCAGGCAGCGACGCGAAGGCCGCCCCCGGTAGCTGAGTGGTCAGCGTGACAGACTGTCAATACTAAGGGCCCGGGTTCGATTCCCGGCTGGGTCGGAGATTTTCTCCGCTCAGGGACTGGGTGTCGTGTTGTCCTCATCATCATCATTTCATTCCCATCGACGCGCAAGTCGCCGAAGTGGCGTCAAACCGAAAGACCTGCACCAGGCGAACGGTCTACCCGACGGGAGGCCCTAGCAAAACGATAAAAAAAAAAAAAAGCGACGCGAACCTCTACACTATGCTGTATGCGCCACAGCTACCCGTATCGTCTCTCTCCTGGAGAAACAGAAGTCCTCTGTTTCACAAATTCTCATTGGAGCGTATTACGAGACCTCTGTACGGGGGCGCTGGCGGATCCTCGCGATGTGGCCGTGTTGTTATACCCTTTTCGCTATGATGAGCATCGTCGGTAGCCTCTCACATCAAAGCTTCGCGATCGTCGACTGGGTCTTCACTTTCTTGAACCTCACTTCGTCGATCTGCGCTTCATGCAGTCGGGCTTCATAGGAGGACGTGGATGACGTCTCAGCCCATTTGTCTTGTCGATGAAAGGTTACAACTCTCGACTTCTTATTTGATGTCCGACAGGCGACGAAGGATACGATACGGTCCAAAGAAGCGCTTTAGTTTTTCCAGTAGTCCTGCTTTCCGCACAGGCGTAAAAATCCAAATTAAATGTCATAGGCTGTATCTGCTACTGCAGCCCATTCGGTCCTTCTCCTGGGCGTCCAGGTTCCATATGCTAGTCAGCTGTCTTTCTTCAGCACTCCTGATGACGACGTGTTTCACGGAGTCGCCCTGAGTCGCACGCTGAGAGGATGCCTCCCAGCGCCTTATCACAGCGTTCTGTAAGGCCATTCGCGCCTGGAAAGCACGAAGCTGTCGTCCTGTGGGTGATGTCGCAACGACATATTTCCTCGGACACTACTGTCGACTGGAAAACTTTTCCACGTTCACAGATTATCACAAGATGGCTCCGCGCTTCAAAATGATGTCATCTACAAGGAACTTTGTAACTTACAAAGCTTCAGCACTCGGCACAGCTTTAGTGACTGAACAGCGGGCGCCGTTGTCATTGCAGGTTACTTCCCATTTGTTTCCGTTCGTCGACTTAGGGGAACCCCCTCAAGTGGTCGATTCCAATTCTGTGGAATGGCACTGCTGCAAGTGTGAATAGATACCAGATTCCCCGCAGGTAGTTGGCATTCCTTACTGTGGCTCACATAGTGTCTAACGGATTGTTAGAGATCTGGCCAGTGACACCTGCCCCAATCCTGCCTAACGTCTTCACGAATTCCTTAAATCCCAGGGGTCTTGATGCTGCAGCATCGTGGAAAAATGTCTGAAAAGCTGGGTATAAATGAGACTGGATAATGAGCAACCATTTCTGCCCCGTTGCGAAATCGTTCCTCTTATATAACGCTCCGCTAATTAACTGAAATGCTTCTTAGATCGGTTCCTCCTTCTTTAGGGCTTATATGTTTTTTATCAGTGCTGGACCTTCCTTCCGTTCTGCAATACTGCAGCGAAAACTCAGATTCCATGCGTTCTGCTCTTTTTCGCAAAGGTGTTCTTGTTTTTCGTCTGCTTTTGTGTACCGCTGTGACGTCATACTCGTGAAATCTCTGACCCCACGTCACCAATCGAAGAAACAGATCTTTCAAGTTAGACAACCAGCAAAGAGAGTGGTCGTCACAACGTTGAATTATTTGCCAAATAAATTCAGATGGATCTTATTGAGTCGGCCGCGGTGGTCTCGTGGTTCTAGGGGCACAGTCCGGAGCCGCGCGACTGCTACGGTCGCAGGTTTGAATCCTGCCTCGGGCATGGATGTGTGTGATGTCCTTAGGTTAGTTAGGTTTAAGTAGTTCTAAGTTCTAGGGGACTGATGACCACAGATGTTAAGTCCCATAGTGCTCAGAGCCATTTGAACCATTTTTGATCTTATTGATGTCCCAAACAATTGCAAGGTACTCTTTCTCGGTTGCAGCGTCGTTCATCTCCGGTTTGCAGAATACTCGGGAATCTTAAACTATGACCTTTCCGGCGCCGTAATGAATTTGCGCCAGAAAAACTTCTAACGTCATTGTGAAGTTCTGTTTCGGCACTCTCGTCATACAACGCTAAAACTGGAGATGTTGGAGCCTCCTTAAGGACAAGGAAAGATCTTTCTTGCGCCTCGTTCCGGGAAAATTTGGGGCATCCCTGCAGTAGTTCTTGCAAGGGATGTATTTTGGTTCAGAAGTTCTTCACGGACTACCTGTAGGACAAGCACATTTCGAGAAAAATTCTCACATCAAGAATATGACAAGAAATCGGAATATCTGTAACTGCTCTTATTTTATTTACATTGGGAAGGACTGTGTCGCCATTCACCAGGTGTCCCAAAATTTTTATTTCTTAGTGCAACGATTAGGCACTTTTTCAGAATTAGGCGAAGACTTGTAATCTGAACACATTTCAACACGTTTGTCAGGAGCTTACATAGTCTTCAAATGTCGTTGAAAAAATGAATTGTCATCCAGTTAGCAAAGATACGCCCATTTAAGGAATCGAAGCAAGTTATCCATCATCTGTGCGAAGGACACTGGAGCGTTACAAATACCAAATGGCATAACTTTAACACGTAGAGACTGCTATGAGTTATGAAGACAGTCTTTTCTCGGTCAGCCTCATCAACTTCAATTTGCCAGTAGCATGCATATGTTCGTAGTTGAGAAATACTTTGCTCATTCGAAGCATTCTAGGATGTCATCAATGCACGGTAAAGGACAGACGTCTTCCTTGGTGATTTTGTTCAGTCATTAGTAGTCGATGCAGCAACGCCATGTGCCGTCCTCTTTCGTTGCAAGGCCCACAGAAGAGGATCAAGAACGCTCTTAAGGTTCACTGTTGTCACATCTCAGCAGCTTTCCTCTTGTTCCCAGATTGTCTGTCGTTCAACCGGGTACAGTCCGTACGAGCGCTGGCTGTTTATTGGATGATCCCCAGTGTTGATACCGTGTTTTGTCATGGGGCACTTGGTCTGTCTTTTGTCCACTCCTCATCCGGAAGACGACTGTTCAAACCCGCATCCGACCATCCTGATTTAGGTTTTCTGTGATTTTCCTAAATCGCTTGAAGCTGATGCCAGGATGGTTCCCTTCCTCATCCTTTCCTAATCCGAGCTTGTGCCCCGTCTCTAATGACCTCGTTGTTGACGGGACGCTAACTACATATCTCCTCCTTTTCTCCACTCCTAATTAAAAAGCATCAAAATTGACGCTGGATGGCTGTCATTCGCTGACATTGTTCCTCAATCAGGCCACTATAATAGCTTCATCTCATACATTGTCTGTTGTATGATTAGTGATCTAAGGTTTCCTTGGTCAGCTACAATGATCGTTGCTAGCATGTAATTTCTTTTGCGAGCTGTGTAGCTATCTGCAGTCTAGGGAAGCTTCTTAGTTCAGCTGAACATCTCGATTGATAACTGGCACTTGCCTCATTGTTGATAATGGGATAACCACCGCTTCAATGACAAACAACCGCCCAGAACAAATGTTTGTTATATGTACTTCTTGGAACAACTTAGTCAATCCTGATCTCTTGTGCACAGTGTGTGTGAGTGCCTGAGATGTCTCCAAGAAGTTCCATCTGAGAAAAACACCACCTACATTCTGTTAAAAAGACAAATTCGAAAGGCTGCTTTCAATCATTGATAGTTACTCTTGCAGTGCATGTTCCTGTTCGTAGGACGTTATTTCGGGCTCGTGACCCTCGGCACAATCGCTTTTGTCATGGAACATCCTCTTTTTTAGTTGACGACGAGAAACATTCGAGATTACAGAAAAGAAAACACCTGAGTGGGCAGGTTAGTCGTTGATGATGACGTCAATGAGATTTCCTTACACCTTGGCAACTGTCGTCCAATGAGGATTTGCGAAAGGCTTTGGGTGTTGGGGAGTGATCTCGTCCAGGATATGGCGATGGACTTCGTCCAAGAGGTCGACTATAATCGTCTGCAATAAAAAAAAATGGTTCAAATGGCTGTGAGCACTATGGGACTCAACATCTTAGGTCATACGTCTCCTAGAACTTAGAACTACTTAAACCTAACTAACCTAAGGACATCATACACACCCATGCCCGAGGCAGGATTCGAACCTGCGACCGTAGCAGCCCCGCGGTTCCGGACTGCAGCGCCAGAACCGCGAAGCCACCGCGGCCGGCCGTCTGCAATCGACAGGGGGAAATAAGACCGTTGTGATAGTTGACGACTAGTGGCGTGACAGTCGTCGCACAGTCGTCTTATCTCTCCTCAGTAGCGTACACTGTGGAAACATAGTGTCGTATTGTTTTCCATTCTCCAGATTTATGTTTTTATGCGGCGGTTTGTACTTCTTCGACATTCTCTGTTACCTTCTTGTCTTATGAGGTCAACATTCATGGTTGCTGTCTCTTGCTTACTCAGTCCGACATTTCTGGCTGCCGTACACTGCCTGTACCTGTTTCCTTACAATTTGGCGTGCAAGAGAAGTGAGCTCATTGTGGTGTCCCACAACTGCCCTAGGGAGCACGTTTGACAGTCGATAGTTCTTTCTCCGTCCGACTCTTTTTCTGTTGCATTTCCGGGACGCCTGTGCCGACGAACTAAAAGTACACATTTTCTAGAAACAACGTGTTATCGACCTGTTGTACTTGGCGACTTGGTCGAATCCTTTTGGCCATTTCGTCATGTGCTGACCAGCGTCTCGGAAAACACTGATGGATGCCTGATGTGCAATTGCTAGTTAGTTCATTAGTTAGTTAAGTGTTCCATTGATCAATCTCACGGTAACGGTTATGATGTGGAACGTGTCAAGTGCATAAGAAACGCACACACGAATCAAGTTTATTTTAACCTTAACATTTTTATTACTTAACCCATTCCACTAAATGGCAAAACATGCATGTGTTATACCTATAGATTTATTTATTCCTGTTCAAGAATTCATATATGGTATAGAAAGAGTTGTCAAGGTGATATGGTTTCAATTTATTTTTGAAATTACTATCGCTGTCTGTCAGACATTTTATTTCATCTGGTAATGAATCATAACGTTTCACAGCAGCATATTTCACCCCTTTCTGTGCCAAAGATAGGTTAAGTAGACGATAGTGTAAGTCTTCCTTTTTTATGGCATTATATTCATGGGTGTCACTGGTTTTTGAACTGGTACATGTTGTTGAGAACAAATTTCACTACTGAGTTAATGTATTATGAAGCTGTTGTAAGAATTCCTAACGTTTTAAACAGATGCCTACAAGATGTGCGACTATGAGCCCCACACATTATTCTAACCACTTTCTTTTCAGCAATGAATACTTTTTGCCTAAGTTTTGAGTTACACCAAAACATTATTCTGTATGACATCAGAGAGTGAAAGAATGGAAAGTATGTCAGTTTGCTAATTTCTATATCCTCAAAATTAGCTGTTATTTTGACTGCAAAAGTTACTGAAGATAGTCGCTTTAGGAGAACCAAAATATGAATTTTCTAATTAAGATTCCCATCTATATGTACACCCAAAAACCTAGTATGCTCTACCCTGGCTACTGACTTCTGTTGATGTGTTATATTTATTGAAGGAACTGTACTTCCTCCAGTAGAAAATCAGATGTACTGCGTTTTTTCAAAGTTCAGAGCATTCCCATATGCAGAAAACCAATCAATATAACTTTTCCAAAGATATTATTTGTGTAATTTTCTGTTGGAGATTCTTTTACCGGATTAATAATTATGCTTGTATCATCAGCAAACAGTGTCAGTTTAGTTTCTTGTTCCAGTTAAGAAGGGAGATCATTCACATATATCAAGAACAGAAGGGGACCCATGATGATCGAACCCTGTGGAACACCTAATGTAATTTCACCCTAGTTAAATGAAATGGGAAACTTCTTTAAATCACTTAAATCATATAAAGAAATTTATTGCTAGCAGTTCTGTAGATATGACTAAAACCACTCACATGCTGTTCCATTTATACAGAAGAATTGCAATTTCTGTAACATAAGGTCATGGTTCAAACAATCAGATGCTCTGGATAAGTCACACAAAATTCCTATTGGTGACATCTTACTATTTAAAGACTCTATTGTGTGGGCAGTGAAATTGTATATTGCTGTTTCAGTAGAACAGCATTTTGACTTGCAGCTGTTTTCGAATTCATCTGTCTCCCGTATATACCAATATAAAGAACGATGTAATGTTTGCATTCCGGTTCCTGTCCGTGTAGGCGATGGCTTTTACGTAACCTATTGGGAGCCACGGTGATGTAGATGTTTTCGTGTACACCGAGGCTCCACCAAACAATGTGATCTCGAAACAACAATCAAGTGCAGATTCGAATGCAGGGTTGTCAACGTAGTACAACAGTTAGAACTGGTAGCACATTTGTTACTGATACCAATAAACAAGCATCGCGGAACTGAATTCCTGAACAGAGAGTACAGCTGTTTATACAAACTTTGCAAAAACAGACATAATGTCTGATGGGATAGCAGCAATCAGTGATTATACAATGTTACTTAGAATCCGTCGTGATTGTAATTTTTTTTTTTATTCATATGACCGGTTTCGGTTCATCCTTTCGGTTCTGGATGAACCGAAACCGGTCATATGAATAAAAAAAAAATTGCAAACAAGACGGATTATAAGTAACATTGTAGCAGTTTATACAAACATCGAATATTCCAGAATACACAAACATTATAAACAAAGGATATTTTAACAACCTCACAGCAATTGTAAACACTAAATAACGAATAATTGCTGGTGTCCGGGTCTAAACGGCCGAGATGCAGCACGTCAACTAGGGACGCTAACCACTACGCCACATTGCGTGCGTCAAAACTAGTGGTACTATCTTTCTGCCGAGAATGAAGTTCATGGATGATCACAAGAAACCACCAGTTCTACTGATACTCGTTTATTATGTCACAACCGGTTTCTTCGAAAGACAATCTTCAGGCTACACTGCCAACAGTCTTCATAAGAAACACCACAGAGTTGTGCCAACATCGTAACCTAAGAAATGTAGTTATCTTACGTAACGTTAAAGGCAAATACCGGAACGTGACGATCATACAAGCAGTATTCTAGTGTACGCAGAATGTCAAATAGCCCGCAGTAACTGCTCCTGGCAGGCGCTCGCGGAGTGTGTATACGATCGTTATGTTCCAGAATTTCACTTGAATGTGACTTAAGACAATTAGACTTCTTAAGTCATGATGCTGACTCAACTCAGTGGGAATACTTATGCAGACTGTTAGTAGTGTGGCCTGATGGTACTACTCCGAACGAAACCAGCTGTGACATGATAAATATGTACAGATGCAGCGGTAGAAGCTAATTACGACTATTGACAAGACTTAGCTGAGGAGCTTAAAATGATCAAGATTACTCCATGGAATGACAAAAGATATAGCGACTATGCGAGAAGACCATCCACATGTGCTGAACACCACTTATCGACTTCAGTACACCAGTAGCGTTCCTGAAATGGAAAGGTTAGCTGGATTATATAGCTTGTATCCCGTGTGGAGTTCTGCCGGATTACACAGTCACTGCGCATTGAAGAACAACTATAAGTATTTCAACTCGAATTCTAAGGATGGGATGCTGCACATCCACTATATTTTGAGCTATGTCCCGCCCTGGTGACGCCTCGGAGATTGTCTTGGTTTTGCTTGGTCAGTTTACGTTTATACTCTTTAAACGATTTAACTTCCTGAACTTTTCCACCTTGCTGGCCAGAATATAAATGTAGTATGGATCCTGCAGTTGCATAACAAGTTAGTAACAATCTCCTTGAATGATACTGAAGCCTCTTTGTCACTCATACTCATTTTTGATACAAAGTTGGAAGAGAACATTAATTTTTTCATTATCACTAAACTTATCTTCATACTATGAGGCCCATTCTTTCTTTGCGAAATCTGTGATGCTTCTCTGATATTTATTACTTCCAAATTCATCACAAATGTGAGAAAAACAAAAATAATTACAACTGCTAATTGTATAGAAATGGTCGGTGATATGGCTGTTTTGTTATAATATTATGAATAAATACGCTAAAACTGTTATAAATAAGCCACTTATTTAAAAAAAAGGCTTGTTAACATCGGCCTGAGTATTGAGATAAAATTCACAACAAGACAAAAAAGTGAAGCACACAAAGATGTGGTTGGATATCGTTAACTTCATACACATACACACTATCCGCGGATTCGTAAATGAACTCTTTGACAGGTAAACGGCCATCAGCGCGCATTAGTGTTTTTTGTCTTTGGTGCTGTTACCAGGCCTACTGGGGTCTATAAGGGGCGGGAACAGGATAACCTGACGAGTGATGGACACAGAGATGCTGCGTACTCGATTGAGACAGCATTGTTAGCACTTGACAGAGTTAGGAAGTGGCTTCATTGTGGGTCTCCATTTGGTGGCCTGGACGAGTGTGCAATATCAGGATTTCTGGGATATTTGGATGCGTCAGTGGTCCGATGTTGCAATGCCTGGGAACATGATGGCATGCACACTTGTCGTTAAGGTTCTGGTCAACGGTATCTAACCACCACAACGGAGTATCTCCGTGTTGTGCTCCAGATACACTGAAATCCATCATATTTGCGCCTGCCATCCTAGAACAAGTAATGGGGTCTGTGCAGTATTCTGTGTCCTCCCACACCATTCGTCTGAAAAGTAGCAGGTGGTGGACTAGGGAATTACCATACACTGCGTGGGCTGGCATGAAAACCACAACATGTTTTGCTGCGTGTGGAGTTGCCACTTGACTAGGAATTTGATGAAAGGCGTCGAACTGTGTTCAGCGATGAATCGCTGTTCTTCACTACCATAGATGACTGTTGGTCGGCGAGATGGCTGTGAGAGAGGTTTCGAATGTTTTGGAGGCGCAGAACAGTGATACTCCTGGCGTCATTATGTGGCGAGCCACCGGATATGACTTCATGTCACGGTTGGTAGTGATTGGGGGAAATCTGACGGCACAACGGTACATTACGGATATCCTGCTTCCTAATGTGTTACCACTCATTCGACAGTATCGTCGTGCCATTTGTCAACAGGACTATGCTCGTCCACACAAGGCACTTTTTTTTCTACTCTTTAATGAACCGTACAATGTAATGAACATTTCTGACAAGTTGAAATTGCGAACCAGGCCGTGTTTGGAAACCAGAAACCAACTTTTGCCAAATAGTGTGTTATCACTTGCGTTATGCGACTACTACCAGAATGACGCTTTCAGAATTTGGTTTGTGAGGATAAGTAATATAAAAATAAACTTTAGCAAGGCAAAACAGTGCTGAATACGCGGCATGAGGTCAGTTTCATTGTTCAGTGCAACGTGACGCGCATAAATAGGCGGCCAATCACTGAAAACAGTAATATCCGGCAGTGTGTGTACGGAGCTATTTAACGTGGGGCGGCAAAGTACAGAAATTATATAGCGGTTAGGCGCCAGACTGACAATTATTAGAATGGCAATTGGCTCTGAGCACTATGGGACTTAACTGCGTAGGTCATCAGTCCCCTAGAACTTAGAACTACTTAAACCTAACTAACCTAACGACAACACACACATCCATGCCCGAGGCAGGATTCGAACCTGCGACCGTAGCAGTCGCGCGGTTCCAGACTGTAGCGCCTAGAACCGCTCGGCCACCCCGGCCGGCCAATTATTAGAATGATCTCGTGGAACTGTATGTAGTCTATCGACGATGAAAGAAGTAGCTTACAAAAGTCTCATTCGTCCCACACTCGAGTATGGCTCCTTAGTCTGAGATCAGGTACATCTACATCAACATGATTACTTCGCAATTCACATTTAAGTGCCTGGCAGAGGGTTCACCGAACCATTTTCAGACTACTTTGTTACCATTCCACTCGAGAATGGCGCGTGGGGAAAAGGAACATCTAAATCTTTCCGTTCGAGCTCCGATTTCTCTTACTTTATTATGATGATCTTTGCTCCCTGCGTATGTGGGTGTCAACAAAATATTTTCGTATTCGTAGGAGAAATTTGGTGACTGAAATTTCGTAAATAGATCTCGCCGCAAAGGAAACCGCCTTTGTTTCAGTGACTGCCACCCCAATCCGCGTATAATATCAGTGACACTCTCATCCTTATTGCGCGATGAGATGAAACGAGCTGCCCTTCTTTGCACTTTTTCGATGTCCTCCGTCACCCCTACCTGGTAAGGATCCCACGCCGCGCAGCAATATTCCAGCAGAGGGCAGACAAGTGTAATTACGCTATCTCTTTAGTGGGTAGTCGCATCTTCTAAAGTGTTCTGCCAACAAAGCGCAGTCTTTGTTTCGCCCTCCCCACAATATTATCTATGTAGTCTTTCCAATTTAAGTTGCTCAAAATTGTAATTCCTAGGAATTTAGGCGAACTAAGAGCCCTTAGATTTGTGCGCTTTATCGTATACCCAGAATTTATCGGATTTCGTGTAGTATCCATGTGAACGGCCTCACACTTTTCCTTGTTTAGCCACTTTTCGGACCATACAGAAATTCTCTCTAGATCGTTTTGTAATTGGAATTGATCGTCAGTTTATTAGACGGTAAATTACAGCGTCCTCTGCTCAGATTATCAACTAGATCATTTATGTAAATCAGAAACAGCAGAGGGCCTACGACACTACCTTGCGGGACGCCAGATATCACTTCTGCTCTACTCGATGATTTACCGTGTATCACTACGAACTGTGACCTCTCTGAGAGGATATCACGAATCCAGTCACACAACTGAGACGATACTTCATATGCACGCAATCTGATTAATAGTCGCTTGTGAGGAACGGTGTCAAAAGCCTTCTGGAAATCTAGGAATATGGAATCGATCTGAGATCCATTGTCGACAGCACTCATTACTTCATGGGAATATTAGCTATGTATCAGTAAATCATTTTCTTCAAGGTGATCCATAATGTTCGAGTACAGTATATGCTCCAAAGTCCTACTGCAAATTGAGGTCAGTGATATGAGTCTGTAATTCAATGGGTTACTGCTATTTCCTTTCTTGAATATTAGTGTGACCTGTACTACTTTCCAGTCTTTAGGAAGTGAAGTGAGAGGTTGTATGTGATTGCTAAGAAAGGCGCTATTGTGCCTGCATACTCTGAAAGGAACCTGAGTGGTATACCATGTGGACCGGAAGAATTGCTTTTCTTAAGTGATTTGAGCTGTTTCGCAACACCTAAGATATCTACTTTTATGTCACTCATGCTAACAGCTGAAGCATCTCGCATTGACGTCCGCACTAAATTTCGAGCTTCCGTGAAACTTGGCCAGTCTGGGGGATTTTGCGTTCTTCTGAATTTGGCATGCTGTTTTTCGTTGGTTCTGCAACAGTGTTCTGACGTGTTTTGTGTACCGTGGTGGATCGGCTGATAGCTAACATCCAAAGACGAAAAGCACATTTTGTCTTGTGTGCGAAAGCGTTTTGAAAATGGCCGCGCTACTTCAGTGTCAGGCGCAACATGACAAGCATTATGCATAATTGTGTGGATTACTTTAAAAATTCCGAGAACATACATTCCTATAACAATGAAAGGAATATTGCTTCCCTCTGCATATATTTCGCAAAGAGACCATGAAAGTAAAGTTAGAGAGTTTCGAGCGCATGTGGTGGGTTCCCAACACTTGTTCATCCAGCACACCATTCGCAACCGAAACATGGATGGGAGGAAATGACAACGGCACTCTAAGTATCCTGTGCCTCACACCGCAGGCGGTCCGCGGAGTGTAGCTGCAGGTCTTAATGGTTTATGAGAGTTCTAGGACAGGCGAAAATTTTTAGGCGCTTCAGGAACTGAACCACAATTTCAACTTCTCACAGCTTTCAAGCAGAGCAGTATGGTGCCGCATGTCTGCAGACAGCAACCGATGGTGACCGAACGTTATAGGAGATGGATTATTGCTTTCTATCTATTCATTCAGCCAAAAAAGACCTGAATGACATAGAGTTCTACATCACAGTCGCACAATGGGTAGGCCATATTGTTAGAAGAGTCGGCCAAATTACAATATGATTCTTTGGTAATTTTACAATGTCCAGTCACATTAACGTGACCGCATGTCAAAAGCGTGAATAACCAACTTTTGCATCGCGGGCGGCTGCGAGAAATCCAGGAAGAGAGTCAATTTGGTTCTGGAAGATATCGACAAGGATGTGGAGACATGCTGGCTCCAGAGCCGAGACCAGCAGCCCTACGTTTCTCGGTTCAGAATCGATGAAATCAGCAACACGATTGAGATGGTTCCACACTTCATCCATTGGGTTTAAATCCGGGGAGTTTGGTAACCAATGAAGTACGACAAACTAATCGTGGTGCTATTCCACCCACACACGTACCGTGCGAGCTGAGTGACACGTTGAACTGTTCTGCTGGTAGATGCTACTGTGCCGAGAAAAAACCAAAATCCATCTAGGGCTGGAAGTGGTCCCCAAAGGTAGATGCATATTCGTGTATATCCATTGAGCATTCCAGAATGACCAGATCATCCAGGGAATTCCACGTTTGGGTACTTGCATTGTTTCGGGCGTATTATAGTATTTGAGGGTTGTAGCATCGCGCCTTAGTACCTGAATAGTGTAAATTCGCGTAGTCGTCTGTCTTCTGTTTTTGTTGTGAACGGCCAGTGTCGGTTGCTCAGTCAGTGAGCTCCCTGCCGCCGTTGGATAAGCAGCTGCAGCAGCAAGTCGTATAACCCTAGCTTACTTATTTGTTAGATAGTTTAATTAATTTCTTTGCGTGTTTTTGGGTACTTGCATTGTTTCATTCATATATTTCGGGCGTATTATAGTATTTGACAGTTGTAGCATCGCGCTTTAGTGTTTACTTCGTAGATTCTTATTCAAATTGCGTGTGAGTTTCGTATAGGAGGTGCAATTTCGAGTCTTAGTTACTGTAATCGTAAATTCAGCAGATTGTAGCGCAGTCGTTAGGCACTTGTACAGGTTAGTTGATACATTCTTTGCGTGTTTCGCTTGCGTTATCTAGGCACGGACTCGTGTTTCGGCAACTGTTGTTCAACATCGATTAGAATGGACAGGGACTGCGATTGCTGTGTTCGGATGAGGGCTGACTTGGCATCCCTTCGCTCACACCTGCAATCGGCGCTGACTTCGGTCGCGCAGCTTGAGGCTGTTGCCAATGGGCACCACTGTGGGGAGCCGGACTTGGGTATCACGGGGATGTCAACCTCGTCCCGTCTGTCCCCAGATCGGTCTGCCGCTGTGGTTGCCCCGGTTACTGCCCGCAGTGGGGCTGAGCCCTCGTCTGTGGTTGATTGGGAGGTCGTTCCAAGGCGTGGCAGGCAGCGAAAGGCGTCCCCGGAGGCTGATCAGAAAGCCTCCCCGGTGCGTCTGACAAACCGGTTTCAGGCACTGTCTCTGGCTGAGCCAGATGCAGCTGCCTGCCCTGTTTCAGAGGATCATTCTCAGCCTTCAAGGTCCGGGCAATCGCAGAGGGTGGGCTTACTGGTAGTTGGGAGCTCCAATGTTAGGCGCGTAATGGGGCCCCTTAGGGATACGGCGGCTAAGGAGGGGAAGAAATCCAGTGTGCACTCCGTGTGCATTCCGGGAGTAGTCATTCCTGATGTGGAAAGGGTCCTTCCGGATGCCATGAAGAGCACAGGGTGCAGCCAGCTGCAGGTGGTGGCACATGTCGGCACTAATGACGTGTGTCGCTTTGGATCTGAGGAAATTCTCTCTGGATTCCAGCGGCTATCTGATTTGGTGGAGGCTGCCGGTCTTGCTTACGAGATGAAGGCAGAGCTCACCATCTGCAGCATCGTTGACAGAACCGACTGCGGACCTTTGGTGCAGAGCCGGGTGGAGGGTCTGAATCAGAGGCTCAGACGGTTTTGCGACCGTATTGGCTGCAGATTCCTTGACTTGCGCCATAGGGTGGTGGGGTTTCGGGTTCCGCTGAATAGGTCAGGAGTTCACTACACTCAGCTGGCGGCTACACGGGTAGCGGAGGCTGTGTGGCGTGGACTTGGCGGTTTTTTAGGTTAGAAGGCCTCGGGAAAGTGCGGGATGGGCTGCAATGTCAAAGGGTGCTTGGCAATTACAGGACGTGCTTGGATCAAGGAACAGTCGGAATTATAGTTGTAAATTGTTGTAGTTGCGCTGGAAAAGTCCCTGAGCTTCAAGCGCTAATAGAAAGCACAGAAGCTGATATCGTTATAGGTACAGAAAGCTGGCTAAAGCCTGAAATAAGTTCTGCAGAAATTTTTACGAAGTCTCAGACGGTGTTCAGGAAAGATAAATTAGGCAGAATTGGTGGTGGAGTGTTTGTGTCTGTCAATAGTGGTTTATCTTGTAGTGAAGTCGAAGTAGATACTCCGTGCGAATTGGTATGGGTGGAGGTTATACTTAACAGCCGAATTAAGTTAATAATTGGCTCCTTCTACCGACCCCCAGACTCCGATGATACAGTTGCGGAACAGTTCAGAGAAAGTTTGAGTCTCGTAACAAATAAATACCCCACTCATACGGTTATAGTTGGTGGGGACTTCAACCTACCCTCGGTATGTTGGCAAAAATACTTGTTCAAAACCGGTGGTAGGCAGAAAGCGTCTTCCGAGATTGTCCTAAATGCTTTCTCCGAAAATTATTTAGAGCAGTTAGTCCACGAACCCACGCGAATTGTAAATGGTTGTGAAAACACACTTGACCTCTTAGCCACAAACAATCCAGAGCTGATAGAGAGCATCATGACTGATACAGGGATTAGTGATCACAAGGTCATTGTAGCTAGGCTCAGTACCATTTCTTCCAAATCCATCAGAATCAAACGCATAATAATTTTATTTAAAAAAGCGGATAAAGTGCCACTAGAAGCCTTCCTAAAAGACAATTTCCATTCCTTCCGAACTGACTATGCGAATGTAGACGAGATGTGGCTCAAATTCAAAGATATAGTAGAAACAGCAATTGAGATATTCATACCTCATAAATTGGTAAGAGATGGAACGGATCCCCCGTGGTACACAAGAAAGGTCCGAACGCTGTTGCAGAGGCAACGGAAAAAGCATGCGAAGTTCAGAAGAACGCGAAATCCCGAAGATGGGCTAAAATTTAAAGACGCGCGAAATTTGGCACGTACTTCGATGCGAGATGCCTTTAATAGGTTCCACAACGAAACATTGTCTCGAAATTTGGTAGAAAATCCGAAGAAATTCTGGTCGTATGTAAAGTACACAAGCGGCAAGACGCAGTCAATACCTTCGCTGCGCAGTGCCGATGGTACTGTTATCGACGACTCTGCCGCTAAAGCGGAGTTATTGAACGCAGTTTTCCGAAATTCCTTCACCAGAGAAGACGAATGGAATATTCCAGAATTTGAAACACGAACATCTGCTAGCATGAGTTTCTTAGAAGTAGATACCTTAGGGGTTGCGAAGCAACTCAAATCGCTTGATACGGGCTAGTCATCAAGTCGAGATTGTAAACCGATTAGGTTCCTTTCAGATTACGCTGATACTATAGCTCCCTACTTAGCACTCATATACAACCGCTCGCTCACCGATAGATCTGTACCTACAGATTGGAAAATTGCGCAGGTCGCACCAGTGTTCAAGAAGGGTAGTAGGAGTAATCCATTTAACTACAGACCTATATCATTGACGTCGGTTTGCAGTAGAATTTTGGAGCATATACTGTATTCAAACATTATGAATCACCTCGAAGGGAACGATCTATTGACACGTAATCAGCACGACTTCAGAAAACATCGCTCTTGTGCAACGCAGCTAGCTCTTTGTTCGCACGAAGTAATGGCCGCTATCGACAGGGGATCTCAAGTTGATTCCGTATTTCTAGATTTCCGGAAAGCTTTTGACACCGTTCCTCATAAGCGACTTCTAATCAAGCTGCGGAGCTATGGGGTGTCGTCTCAGTTGTGCGAGTGGATTCGTGATTTCCTGTCAGGAAGGTCGCAGTTCGTAGTAATAGACGGCAAATCATCGAGTAAAACTGAAGTGATATCAGGTGTTCCTCAGGGAAGCGTCCTGGGACCTCTACTGTTCCTGATCTATATAAATGACCTGGGTGACAATCTGAGCAGTTCTCTTAGACTGTTCGCAGATGATGCTGTAATTTACCGTCTAGTAAGGTCATCCGAAGACCAGTATCAGTTGCAAGCGATTTAGAAAAGATTGCTGTATGGTGTGTCAGGTGGCAGTTGACGCTAAATAACGAAAAGTGTGAGATGATCCACATGAGTTCCAAAAGAAATCCGTTGGAATTCGATTACTCGATAAATAGTACAATTCTCAAGGCTGTCAATTCAACTAAGTACCTCGGTGTTAAAATTACGAACAACTTCAGTTGGAAGGACCACATAGATAATATTGTCGGGAAGGCGAGCCAAAGGTTGCGTTTCATTGGCAGGACACTTAGAAGATGCAACAAGTCCACTAAAGAGACAGCTTACACTACACTCGTTTGTCCTCTGTTAGAATATTGCTGCGCGGTGTGGGATCCTTACCAGGTGGGATTGACGGAGGACATCGAAAGGGTGCAAAAAAGGGCAGCTCGTTTTGTATTATCACGTTATAGGGGAGAGAGTGTGGCAGATATGATACACGAGTTGGGATGGAAGTCATTACAGCATAGACGTTTTTCGGTGCGGCGAGACCTGTTTACGAAATTTCAGTCACCAACTTTCTCTTCCGAATGCGAAAATATTTTGTTGAGCTCAACCTACATAGGTAGGAATGATCATCAAAATAAAATAAGAGAAATCAGAGCTCGAACAGAAAGGTTTAGGAGTTCGTTTTTCCCGCTCGCTGTTCGGGAGTGGAATAGTAGAGAGATAGTATGATTGTGGTTCGATGAACCCTCTGCCAAGCACTTAATTGTGAATTGCAGAGTAGTCATGTAGATGTAGATGTACTTCTTTTCAGACGTTTCATGCCGTTTACGCCAACGACCATCTGTCCGATGGGGCTTAAAACGTGATTCACCTGAAAAGGAGACCTGTCACCAGTCAATGGATGTCCAGCTACGGTACTGGCGTGCAGATTCTAGCCTTCGTCGCTGATGAACAGCAGTTACCATGAGCGCATGAACCAGGCACCTGCCAGAGAGGCCCATACGCAGGAACGCTCGTTGAACTCTAGTTGAGGAGACATTTTTGGTAGCCTCCTTGTTTCACCTGGACAGTCAGTTGCTCAACGGTTGCACGTTATTTTCCTGTACACATCTCCGCACCCATCGTTCACCCCCTTTATACAGAGTGTTACAAAAAGGTACGGCCAAACTTTCAGGAAACATTCCTCACACACAAAGAAAGAAAATATGTTATGTGGACATGTGTCCGGAATCGCTTCCTTTCCATGTTAGAGCTCATTTTATTACTTCTCTTCAAATCACATTAGTCATGGAATGGAAACACACAGCAACAGAACGTACCAGCGTGACTTCAAACACTTTGTTCCTGGAAATGTTCAAAATGTCCTCCGTTAGCGAGGATACATGCATCCACACTCCGTCGCATGGAATCCCTGATGCGCTGATGCAGCCCTGGAGAATGGAGTATTGTATCACCATCGTCCACAATACGAGCACGAAGAGTCTTTACATTTGGTACCGGGGTTGCGTAGACAAGAGCTTTCAAGAGGTCAGGAGAGCTTGGAGGTCATGGAATCTGTTGTTGAGAAGCGTACGAACACTTCGACTGAAATGTGCAGGAGCTCCATCATCCATGAACCACATGTTGTGTCTTACTTGTAAAAGCACATGTTCTAGCAGCACAGGTAGAGTATCCCGTATGAAATCATGATGACGTGCTCCATTGAGCGTAGGTGGAAGAACAAGGGGCCCAATTGTAACGTTCCCTCTTTCTGTTTATTTAGGTTTGATTTGTTTGATTGTTGTTCTTTATTTCTATTATTAGGAATCTTTTTTTTTTTTATTAAATTGAGCCTGAAACTTACGTAATAAATACTTCGCGTGAAGTACGATTTGCAGCATAAACAAAAATTAATTTCGGAAATGTAATCCACTGAATATTAAAAGTAAAGCTTTTGAACAATGCGCGTGACTGACTAGATACATTCACAGGGTACGTACATTCGCGTGCGAGTGGTTGCGGTCTGATGAGAAATTTTCATTGTGAAATCATTTCGTCGTAACACACTCGGAGATTGCGAACGTACATTCTGAGTAGAGGCACGTACGTTCTATCATTCCCCGTGGCCTGGGTAAAAGAATGGCAATTATTTAAATCTAAGAGTATTTCTTTTGCATCGGACTAGTATTTTTATAAGAAAAAGAAGATTGCAGGTTCTGAATGTCTCGGCAAAACGAATCGGAAGTAATTTTAGCGGCCACGAAAGGAAAGTAGAGAGCACAATCACGTACCTCTATTGTTGAGCAGCGCCGTTTTGAAGATCTTCGGTTCCATCTAAAACTCGCCTTCTCTGCTTAACATAAATACTCCATAGGCATGGGAATAAGGCTTGTTGTGCGATGAAAATAATATAAAACACATCTTGCGTCTTTTAACTCATTCATTTACCACACACACACACACACTAGTAATTAGACAGTACGACATCCCACCAGCCCATCAGAACAAAAAGTAGTCGTTCATACAAGAAATAAAAAACGAAGGGCGAAGTTGTTCCTATGTCTCTCAAAGATAAAAGGTTTACCAGATATTTCTCTGGTGTGTCACTGGAACAATTTTTCAGCACCTCTGCGATTAAATCACAATATTTTCAGTTCCTTTACACAATCAAGACATCACCAACATTGCCTGCCCAGAAAATGTGTGTTGATGACGTGACTGCACAATTGCGTGCGGATTCTCTTCAGCCCACACATGTTGATTGTGAAAATTTACAATTTGATCTCGTTGGAATGTAGCATCATCCGTAAAGAGAACATTTGCACTGAAATGAGGATTGACACATTGTTGGATGAACAATTCGCAGAAGTGTACCCGTGGAGGCCAATCAGCTGCTGATAGTGCCTGCACACTCTCCATATAGTGACGTGGTGAACGTTACCTTGTACAGCAGCAACTTCTGTGACGCTGACATTAGGGTTATCGTCAACTGCACGAAATATTGCCTCGTCCATTGCAGGTGTCCTCGTCGTTCTAGGTCTTCCCCAGTCGCGAGTCAAAGGCTGGAATGTTCCGTGTCCCCTAAGAGGCCGGTCAATTGCTTCGAACGTCTTCCTGTCGGGACACCTTCGTTCTGGAAATCTGTCTGGATACAGACGTACCGCGCCACGGCTATTGCCCCATGCTAATCCATACATCAAATGGGCATCTGCCAACTCCGCATTTGTAAACATTGCACTGACTGCAAAACCACGTTCGTGCTGAACACTAACCTGTTGATGCTACGTACTGATGTGGTTGATGCTAGTACTGTAGACCAATGAGTCACACGTCAACACAAGCACTGAAGTCAACATTACCTTCCTTCAATTGGGCCAACTGGTGGTGAATCGAGGAAGTACAGTACATACTGACGTAACTAAAATGAGCTCTAACATGGAAATTAAACGTTCCCGGGCACATGTCCACATAACATCTTTTCTTTATTTGTGTGTGAGGAATGTTTCCTGAAAGTTTGGCCGTACCTTTTTGTAACACCCTGTATATTGCCCGTGGTGCATCACATGTCCCCTCTGCGCCGATTTTGGATAGCCTCATTTTGCCATACACGGCATTCTTTAACTACGGCGGCACGCGAAATTTTACAAACTTTGCCCTTTCGGAAATGCTTCCACCATTGGCCTGTAAGTCAATGATCACATCCTTCTGGACATCAGATATATGGCTCCGTTTCCGCATTACGACTGCACTTTGTCCGCATCCCCCCCCCCCCCTACCCCCCGCCACACACACCGACACACTTCATATACCCTCCTCCGTTCGTGCTGCCACCTGCCGCTGTCAGTGGACATTACACGTTGACGTCAAACATTAAACGGTGTTCACATGACTGTGACTGGACGGTAAATGTTTATTATGATTTACAATGAACTAAATCCAATGTGTATATTGGTCTTCATATTGTCTGAAACCTTACAGGTATGAGTTCTGCTGAGATGACTAGTGCAAAAAGAAAAAAATTAATAAACTTCGGTTGTTCTTGTTTAGAATCAGGAATCTTGAAGAGCGTTGTCATTTATTTCTACCGAGAACGGTTTTTGTTTAGGCATTTTGCGTTTTCCTGGCCTCAGTTTCGTATATTACTGATAAGGTACATGTTGGAGAATGAGGCAGAATTTTGAGCGTTTTTTGCGCAAACTCATAGACTGTTTTTCGAAGTAAATGGCAGACCCAGTTGCACTTTTATTTTTAGTTTTTATTGTGACGATCGGTTTCGGCCGTTAAAACCATTTTCCTATGGTTACCTGAGCAATATTGAAAAACTAAGTACAATAGAAAGCAACAACAAACATCCCCAAAACAAGGATGTTAAAAGAAATTGTGTGTAACTACTAGTCCAAAATCATCATAAAAACAGCATAGTGAAATGAATAACGTTGTATAGCAATTCGTCCACAATTTAAGAAAGTAGTATGCACAAAACAAATAAGAGTACACAGACAGAATGGCGAGACACGTGGAAAGGCAATGCTTAACGAGGGGAGGTGCGGATTACAGAGATGGCCTGTAGAAGGAACTGGACAGGAGAAAGGGAAGAATAATAAGGGCACAATTACAACGCTTTAAAAGTAAAATACAGTACAAAAATACATGGCACTTGAAAATTTACGCAAGAGAAAGCATCGCAAAAAGAAGTAATACGAAAAAAGTAAAGACAATGAGCGACGCTCAGCGAATGTAAGACGAAAGAAGAGTCGTGCCTGTAAAGCCAGCGATGGAAGCAATTGGATTCTGCAAATGTGTCTCCTCACGCAAAGAGAACGCTTATACGATACGAAACCTCGGTTACTGAGCGTGAACTGTTATTTAAAATAATTGAGGGACACGTAACATGTAGCGATAAGTAACGGCGATCGATTCATTTGGATTGTAACACACAAAAGCATAAGGAAAAACTATATTTTTTAATAATTTTTTTCATCTTTAAGAACATCCTCCCCACTGTGGTGCACATCTATATAAATTCTTATCTCTTCCAAGATGTTCATTTCGTGCAAAACTAAAATATTGTTGTGAACATTACTAAGACTGTTTGAAGTTTCTGCCTCTTTGGCTGATACACTTTTCTCTTTGCCGCTGTATACTAGAAAGGACATTGCTGTCATTTGCAAAGAGCTGCTTCCTGGAAACAAATTCTAGATGCAGATGTAGGACAGAGAGCGAGAGATGAACAAAACTACCGTCACCTTCTTGAATGCTACGTCATCCGTAATGGTCTGCATTGTCATGCAGTACGTAATCATATATCTCCTCATGTGATATTCTTACATGTCAGAGTTACGAGGCAAAATGCCTGCTGTATCCCAGCCTTGGGCCCATCCTATTAAGGGGAGAATGAGTCGGCATACGGCTGACCTCGATGCTATGTGAGCGGCGCGCACGCCGATTGCAAAGCGAAGTGTTATGCGGTGTGGAGCCCGTGTGAAGCGTTGTGTTGCAGTGAAGCTAGTGCGGCAACACATGTTGAGCCAAGCGTGAGAGGTCCCATTCACATCTCGGCCTCGTCACTCTGATTAAAGTCTTACGTGGTTTCCTACTTTAACAGCTCCGATGCTGGAGCTGCGTATTCTGTACGAATTTGGATCTCATTTGTCACAACAGTTTGAGCAACATTACAGGAAGTGAACGTTTTCCTTGCTGAAGACTTTGCCCTCGGTTGCATTATTACGAGGGTCATTCTGAAAATAGAGAACCTTTCTTTCTTCAGACATTTTTATTCGAGATAACGAAAGGAAACTTACTTTACACTGTTTTTGATTTCTTAGCTTTTTTATCCAAAGCCATCGTTCAAATTTGAGCATTTGTCGTAGTGATCCATAAGTTTTCCTATGATTTCTGTATATTCAGTTGCTGCCAAGTTTTTGAACCAGTCACCAACGTCGTCTCTCAGTTCGTTGTCATTTCTGGGGTATTTTGCGCCCAAAAATGTCTTTCCGTCTGAGAAAAGATGGAAATCACTCAGGGTAAAGCGCGGGTTGTAAGGCGGATGTTCATAAACTTCCAACCTAAGTTCCCGAAGAAAATGCTTTGTCACCGCAGTAGAATGTCTGCAAGCGTTATCGCGAATAAGCACAATGCTGCTGGACAACAATCCACTCCTTTCGTTTTGAACCGCGCGGCGCAGTCGGTAAAGGGTCTGGCAGTAGGCCGCTGCATCTGCTGCCTCTCCACTAGGCATAAAGTCGATGAGTAGTCTAACAGCCCTACCACAACAAAGGTCAAAATTTAATAATGATTGTGGTGTTGCTCACGCTGCTAAATACTGTATTTTCGGGCAACAACAAACTTATTATGTAGCAGGTGTCATTAGAGCACAGTTAATAACGTCATTTCATGTAATAATGAATAAACTAGGCACTCATCTTTTCGTGTTTCCAACGCTGGTTTCGTTGTAAAATCGTGGCTCAATCGTCGAAAATCTAGGTGGTAATGATTCCTAGCTCGGATGCAAAGAGGCCTCGGTTTTATTCTGCTATATTCAAAAGTTTTGTAGATGCGCTTCCCAAACCATTCTTGAAGATTAAACCTTTCAAAGTTAGCACAATAGTGATGTAAAAAAATGGTTTGCTTTGTACCTGAGCTTTTTTGAAAACCCAGCCCTCGTCGCCTGTAACAATGTGGTTCAAAAGGTCCTCGCCATCCTTCTACATCTACATCTACATGGATACTCTGCAAATCAGTGCGTGGTAGAGGGTTTATCGAACCACCTTCACAATTCTCTATTATTCCAATCTCGTATGGCGCGCGGAAAGAATGAACACTTATATCTTTACGTACGAGCTCTGATTTCCCTTATTTTATCGTGGTGATCATTCCTCCCTATGTAGGTCGTTGTCAACAAAGTATTTTCGCATTCGGAGGAGAAAGTTGGTGATTGGAATTTCGTGAGAAGATTCCGTCGCAACGAAAAGCGCCTTTCTTTTAATGATTTCCAGCTCAAATTCTGTATCTTTTCTGTGACAGTCTCTCCCATATTTCGTGATAATACAAAACGTGCTGCCTTTCTTTGAACTTTTTCGATGTACTCCTTCAGTCCTATCTGGTAAGGATCCCACACCGCGCAGCAGTATTCTAAAAGAGGACTGACAAGTGTATTGTAGGCAGGCTCCTTAGTAGGTCTGTTACATTTTTAAGTGTCCTGTCAATAAAACGCAGTCTTTTGTTAGCCTTCCCCACTACATTTTCTATGGTTAAAATGGTTCAAATGGCTCTGAGCACTATGGGACTTAACATCTATGGTCATTAGTCCCCTAGAACATTTTCTACGAGTTCCATCCAATTTAAGTTGTTCGTAATTGTAATACCTAGGTATTTAGTTGAATTTACGGCTTTTAGATTAGACCGATTTATCGTGTAACCGAAGTTTAACGAGTTCCTTTTAGCACTCATGTGGACGACCTCACACTTTTCGTTACTTAGGGTGAGCTGCCACTTTTCGTACCATACAGATATCTTTTCTAAATCGTTTTGCAGTTTGTTTTGATCTTCTGATGACTTTATTAGTCGATAAACGACAGCGTCATCTGCAAACAACCGAAGACGGCTGCTCAAATTGTCTCCAAAATCGTTCATATAGATAAGGAACAGAAAAGGGCCTATAACACGACCTTGGGGAACGCCAGGGATCACTTCTGTTTTACTTCTCGTATCGAGTAAGAAAACTCAGTGCAGCTCCGATTCATTGTTTATTTGGGTTCATCTGTCAAAAGTCGAGGAACTCACCTCTCACAAAATTTTCTGTAGCCCAAATGACGTATAACATTATGACAAGAATCTGATAGTGAGAAAGCCCACCCTAAGTCTATCAGTAGTGGAATATCTATCCTATTGAATTTTCTTTTTCTCAGTTCTTCATTTGAGTTCGTCAGTCGCGACTGAAGGTCGGCCTGATCGTTCTTCATCATGAGTAATCGTGGATCCGCCATGACGTACCATTTCCTATATGGCCATAGTTCGTGTTAAAGTAGGCTTCAGCATATTTCTTCACTGATACCCTTACACGGTCAAAAATCGCACGCATGTTCCAAATGCTTTACAACCGGAGTTCATTACCACTATAAACAGGGCTGGCATATACCAAAGCTTTTAAATACACCCACACAAAAGAATCCATCGGGTTCAAGTCAGGGGACTAGACAGCCCAACGTACCGTCGAAACACTGTTTACCAGTATTTAAGTATCCAGAATAATGATAAAATCAGATGACGACAGTTTACCATTTCATAATTTACACCTCACTTGCACTGATTCGAAATAAACGCAGTCTTAGCGATAGAAAGTTTTGTAACGTTGGCGTGACTGCACTTGTTAATAAGTCGTATCGTGGAAACTATTGATTTCCAGACCTACGTTTACCAGGATTGTTTGGTTTCTTTCATTTTTCTCTATTCGCTCCATTCGTTTGTACCTACAATAGTCACATACTTGCCAGAGCGAACGATTAATTTACACATATCATCTTATAAATTAACTGCTTAAACCGTTGACTTGTTAATGTACAGATAAACCGCTACAAGTTTGGTACTGTTGCGCGGGGTTGCCGAGCGGTCTAAGGCGTCTTGCACGTTTCGAACAGCTTCCCCCGCGGAGGTTCGAATCCTCTCTCGGGCGTAAATGTGTGTATCATCCTTAGCGTAAGTTAGTTTAAATTAGATTAAGTAGTGTGTAAGCTTAGGGAGCGATGACCTTAGCTGTTTGGTCACATAAGACCTTACCACGAATGTCCAGAAGTTGGGTATTATTTGATTTATTACTAAGAGGGCCTTTTGAAAAGTAAGTCTCTGAATTGTTTATCTGAAAAATCATAATTTTAAAGTAAGACAAGCGTTATTAACGTTTTACATCTTTACCCTTCATGTCTGCTCATTTTCGCCCTCTGTCTCTAGAGGGCTCCAACCCGTGGCGTGTAACACGGCTGTGTGTAACTTAACTACTTTGGTGCGTGAGAAATAGTGTGCTGCCATCGCGTTTTCAATTCGGAGAGTTCGTCCACACATAAAGCACCCTGTCCTTCAGCATGACAGTGCCATCTCACACAGGAGCGCTGCTACTTTCCCACAGTCCGACGCCTTGGGTTCACGTTCATCGATCATCCTCTATACAGTCCCGACTTGGCCCATCCGATTTTCTTGTGCTTCCTAAAAGTAGAGAACACCTTAGATGGTGATGAAGGTGTGCAAGCAGAGGTGACGTCCTGGCTCCGTCAACATTCTGCATTTGCGGCATCAAAAACCAGTCTCTCATTGGGAGCTATGTGTTCGCCGCCAGTTAAGAAATAAATATGTAGATAGGCAGTACTGACCCCACGAATTATCTTAGAAAATAGATTAAGGAAAGGCAAACAAACGTATCTAGCATTCGTAGACTTAGAGAAGGCTTTTGACAATGTTGGCTGGAATACTCTCTTTCAAATTCTAAAGGTGGCAGGGGTAAAATACAGGGAGCGAAAGGCTATTTACAATTTGTACAGAAACCAGATGGCAGAGAGGCATGAAAGCGAAGCAGTGGTTGGGAAGGGATTGAGACAGGGTTGTAGCCGTAAAGGAAACAAAAGAAAAATTCGGACTAGGAATTAAAATTCATAGAGAAGAAATAAAAACTTTGAGGTTCGCCGATGACATTGTAATTCTGTCAGAGACAGCAAATGACCTGGAAGAGCAGCTGAACGGAATGGAAGGTGTCTTGAAAGGAGGATATAAGATGAACATCAACAAAAACAAAACGAAGATAATGGAATATAGTCGATTTAAATCGGGTGATGCTGTGGGAATTAGATTAGGAAATGAAACATTTAAAGTAATAAACGAATTTTGCTATTTGGGGAGAAAAATAACTAATGATGGTCGAAGTAGAGAGGATATAAAAGGTAGACTGGCAATGGCAAGGAAAGCGTTTCTGAAGAAGAGAAATTTGTTAACATCGAGTATAGATTTAAGTGTCTGGAAGTAGTTTCTGAAAGTATTTATATGGGGTGTAGCCATGTATGGAAGTGAAACATGGACGATAAATACTTTAGACAAGAAGAGAATAGAAGCTTTTTAAATGTGGTGCTACAGATGAATGCTGAAAATTAGATGGGTAGATCACATAACTAATGAGGAGGTACTGAATAGAATTATAGAGAAGAGAAATTTGTGGCGCAACTTGACTAGAAGAAGGGATAGGTTGGTAGGGCATATTCTGTGGCATCAAGGGATCACCAATTTAGTTTTGGAGGGCAACGTGGAAGCCAAAAATCGAAGAGGGAGACCAAGAGATGAATACACTAACCAGATTCAGAAGGATGTAGGTTCCAGTAGGATAGGTTGCACAGGATAGAGTAGCATGGAGAGCTACATCAAACCAGTCTCTGGACTGAAGATCACAACAAAAACAAGAAGAATAAAGATGTAGAACGTTAACAACGTTTGTTTTATTTAAAAACCTTTGTGCATTTTCACACAAAGTTCGAAGGCATTACTTTTACATCACGCCCTCGAAGTTTCATTCTACCGACGATAGTATTTTAAGATACTCATCGCCCTGAGGGCAACACGTTAAAGGTTGAAAGCTCCGCTGAACGCTATTGTGAACACAACGTAGTGTAACTTGGATACGGAATGGAAATCTGAAGATGGACACGCCTGTAAACTGGTAATAAAGCAAATGGTATCAGTCAGTGGAAGATTATCTGTACAGTAATTTCTAATAGTCGCTTTGTCGTCTGCGTGCGGTATCTACGTTTGTTTGCTCATGACACGTTTCTTTGGCTTCATAGTCATGGAATCAGTTTGAGAAAATCCATATATTCTCATAATATACATTTTCTGATCAAAAATATCCGCACAGCCCTATGTATTGGGGGAGTGAACACTAGATACCACTAGAGGTGGTGCCGCCAATATAAACGTAATCAGGGAGCTACTGGTGATACGACTGTGAAGTGGAAACGCGAAAGAACAACTGCTGCTGAACCAAAGCCAGGAAGCTCTCACGTGTTGGCGGACACGGACCGCCCAACATTGCCGGATGGTGACTCCGACAAATTCGCATGAAATTAGTGAAAGGTATGACTCGTGAGACCCAAAGTACTATCAGCAGCCCAATGACTGTGCATGTGGGATTAAAACGAATGGGATAGAATGGTCGAGTAGCTCATAAAGCACACGTTTCTGTGGTCAGTATTAAGCGACGCTTCATGTGATGTAAACAGCAACGCTACTGGTCAGTATGTGTTCGGAAACGATTGATTTGGAGCAACGAATAACGCTATAGCCTGTGGCTAACCGATGGAATGGTTTTTGGAAAGCGTTATCTGCCATCACGTGCAGTGTCAACTTTAAAGTACGTAGGAAGTGGTGTTAGGTATGGGGTATTTTTCGTGGTTATGGCGTGAGCCTCCTACTGCGCTTAGGGAAACAACTCATTCGGTGGAGGAGCAATTCGGAGACGGTGATGTTTGTATAAGCGTGACAACAGACGCTGTCGTGAAGCAGTATCAGTGAGGCAATGGTTTGTGAAGCATATCGTTCTTGAAATGGACTAGCCTACTCAGAGTTCCAAACTCAACCCGATGGAATAACTTTGGGTTGAGTTAGAACTTCGTCCTGCGTCCAACGTCACTACCTTCTCGGTTTCGGCTCTTGAGGAAGAATTGGGTGCCATTTATTCACAACTCATTGAAAGTGTCTCCAGCATAGTTCAACTCGTAACAACGGAGAAGAGTTGACACAACTCACATTAATGTCCACTAATAGGACATCACATACATCCATGCTCGAGGCAGGATTCGAACCTGCGACTTCAGTGGTCGCCCGGTTCCAGACTGAAGCGCCTAGAACCGATCGGCCGCAGGGCCGTCGCAGGTGGTTCGCAGCTGTCAGCGTGTACTCAATTACTACCACAGGTCTCAAGCAAGCGTAGGAGAATGTCTCCCATAGCATAATACTGCTCCCACCAGCCTGCGACCGTGACGCGCTGCACGTTTTGAGCCGCCGTTGACCTCGATGACGGCAAAAATGAGAATCACGCGAAGAGCCGACGGTCGAATCCCGATGATCCCGCGCTCACTGCATTCGTTGAGACAACATGTGAACACGGAGGGATGGACTGTAGCGGAGCTCCATGTCCAACAATGTTCGATGAAGGGTGTGTTCAAAAACGCTAGTTCATGCATTGTGCTCTTTCGGCAGAGATGCCACAGATCACCACCTATCTTACTTTGCAGAACAGATAAACCTCCAAACTCCACGTTCTGTGGAGAGTCGTGAACGTCCGGCCATTTGGGGCCTAGTCGTAGTTTCACTGTCCTCCAAGCTTTTTCCGTAGATGCTCACTGCAGTAGCACGTGAACATTCGACTAGCTTCGCCGTTTTCGAGATACTCGTTTACAGACTTTGCTTAATAGTAATCTGTGCCCTGAGAGTCGGTTATCTCAGAGGATTTCGCCATTTGTAGCGTATATACTCGCTAAGGTAACCTCCAGCCGTCTCTGCTGCTCTTACACACTTTTCTTAGCGCGTCCACACAACTTCATCAGGCATCATCCAATCTCGCGGTTGGAGTGGTCATAATATTTTGGCTTATCATTGTGTATATGTAGGGATCTCAGAAAGTAAGTTACAAATGCTTCAAAAGGCTGTATACTATGGGACTTAAGATCTGAGGTCACCAGTCCCCTAGACTTAGGACTACTTAAACCTAACTAACTTACGGACATCACACACATCAATTCTCGAGGCAGGATTCGAACCTGCGACCGTAACAGCAGCGTGGTTCCGGACTGAAGCGCCTAGAACCGCTCGGCCACAGGGGCCGGGAAGTATGTTACACATGTCGCCCCAGTAAACAAGAGCTGCGCAGTGGCAGAAGAGAGTACATGTTTCAGGTTTCTTGCAAATACAGTACACTCTCCGGTACGACTAACAGCTGGATCAAGTAATTTCAAAACTCAGATAATATTTTATGTAACTAACATGGATATTATCGAGTAGAACTAGACTCCCTGAAACAAACTCTTGTGTCTTTTGCCTAGTGGGGAACAATAAAACTCTTGCAGCTTATTAGGTGGTTCTGAGCATTGTGGGACTTAACATCTGAGGTCATCAGTCCCCAGAACTTAGAACTACTTAAACCTAACTAACCTAAGCACATCCCACACATCCATGCCCGAGGCTGGATTCGAACCTGCGACCGTAGCAGTCACGCGGTTCCGAACTGAAGCGCCTAGAACCGCACGGCCACAGCGGCCGGCGCTTATTAGTTCTTCTTCTTGTGCCTGTCTTTAGGGTTAGACGAGTATCATGCAGCTTTCTGATTGTAACTTACACACGGTCCAGTTGCCCACCGCCTACGTTCGACGTCAGCGTGCAATAACCACTCACAGACGGCAGGTAGCAGCAGTAGTAGTAGAGGGTATATAAAGCGTGTCAGGAGGAACGCGGAAAACAGCAGTCGTTGTCGTAGTACGAAGACCGATTTATTTGACGTCCAAAACAGCAGGATCTTTGGCTTGAAGGTCAACGGTGGAAGCATTTCCGAAACGGCTAAGTTTGTGAACTATGCGCGTGTCGCCGTGGCTGAAGTATGTAATGCATGGCGCTACCCAACACCGGCACCGAGGAAACTGTGATGCACTAGGGGTCACAGATGACAGGAGCCAACGTGGGTGGCAAACTAATAGACATGCATCTGTTGAGCGGCTGATCGCCGAGATGAACTAAGGGTCTACCAACAGTGTGTCCTCACTGGCTGTTCAGCGAACGTTGCTGCTTGTAGGTCTCTGCAGCAGGCGCCTGGTTTATGCACCCATGCTGACTGCTGTTCGTCGGCGACGAAGGCTGCAATTTACACGATAGTACATAGAAGTAGATATCCTTGATGTAGCAAAGCCACTTAAATCACTTAATACGGGCAAGGCCTCCGGTCCGGATTGTATACCAGTCAGGTTCCTTTCACGCTGTGCTCATACAATAGCTCCATATTTAGCAATTATATACAACCGCTCGCTCGCAGAAAGGTCCGTACCTAAAGACTGGAAAATTGCTCAAGTCACACCAATACGCAAAAAGGGAAGTAGAAGTAATCCGCTGAATTACAGACCCATATCACTAACGTCGGTTTGCAGTAGGATTTTGGAATATATACTGTGTTCCAGCATTATGAAGTGCCTCGAAGAAAACGATTTATTGACACAGGTCAGGACGGGTTTAGAAAATATCGTACTTTCGAAAGACAACTAGCTCTTTATACTCACAAATTATTGACTGCTATTTACAGAGAATGTCACATTGATTTCCAGAAGGCTCTTGATACCGTTCCTCACAAGCGCCTTCTAACAAAACTGCGTGACTATGGAATATCGCCTCAGTTGTGCGACTGTATTCATGATTTCCTGCGAGAAAGGTCACAGTTCCTAGTAATAGAAAGTCATAAACTAAAACAGAAGTAATATCCGGCGTTTCCTAAGGAAGTGTTATAGGTCCACTATTGTTCCTGATCTATATTAGCGACGCAGGAGACAATCTGAGTAGCTGTCTAAGATTGTGCGCAGATGATGCTGCCATTTACTGTCTTGTGAAGTCATTAGATGACATAAACGAATTGCAAAAGGATTTAGATAAGATACCGGTAAGGTGCGAAAAGTGACAATTGACCCTGAATAAAGAAAAGTGTGAAGTACATGAGTACTAAAAGAAATCCGCCAGTTTCGATTATGCGATAAACACCAATTTTTCAATTCAACTAGATACTTAGGGATTACAATTACAAACCAAACTGGCAGAACACTTAGAAGGTGCAACAGGTCTACTAAAGAGACTACTTACAGCACGATTGTCCACCCTGTTCTGGAGTATTGCTGTGCGGTGTGCGAGACGCAACAGGAGGGACTGACATTTGACATTGAAAAAGTTAAAAGAAGGGCAGCTCATTTTGTATTAAGGCGTAATAGGGGAGATAGTGTCACAGAAAAGATACATAAATTCCAGTGGCAATCATTAAAACACTGCCGTTTTTCGTTGTGACGGGATCTTCTAATGAAATTTCAATCACCAGTTTTCTCGTCCGATTGCGAAAATATTCTGTTGGCACCCAGTTACATAGGGAGGAAAGATCATCACAATAAAATAAGAGAAATCAGGGCTCGCACAGAAAAATTTAAGAGCTCGTTTCTCCCGCGTGCCGTTCGAGAGTGGAACGGTAGAGAGACAGCCTGAAGGTAGTTCATTGAACCGTCTGCCGGGCACTTTATTGTGAACAGCAGAGCAATCACGTAGAGCCGGCCGCGGTGGCCGAGCGGTTGTAGGCGCTTTAGTCTGGAACCGCGCGACTGCTACGGTCGCAGGTTCGAATCCTGCCGCGGGCATGGATGTGTGATGTCCTTAGGTCAGTTAGGTTCAAGTAGTTCTAGGGGACTGATGACTTCAGGTGTTAAGTCCCATAGTACTCAGAGCCATTTGAACCATTTGAATCACGTAGATGTAAATGTAGATGTACCGCAACTATATGTCCACTGATGTGATAGGTGACACCGGTCGGTGTGGCCGTGTGGTTCTAGGCGCTTCAGTCTGGAACCGCTTGACATCTACGGTCGCAGGTTCGAATCCGGCCTTGGGCATGGATGTGTGTGATGTCCTTAGGTTAGGATGTGTGTGATGTCCTTAGGTTAGTTAGGTTTAAGTAGTTCTAAGTTCTAGGGGACTGATCACCTTAGAAGTTAAGTCCCACAGTGCTCAGAGCCATTTGAACCATTTTTGATAGGTGACCATTTCAGAAGAATCACTTTTTTTGCTCACGGACAGATGGCCTTTGGGGTGTATGGCCTTGCAACAGCTGTCGGAAGGGTCCAGATATGGTGTGGAAAATGTTTTCGTGCCATATCCTGGGTAGGATCTCGTCATTATGGAAGTGACATGGATCAAGACAAGTATGCATCTAACCATGGGGCAATGTCCTACTCTGCATGCAGTTAGTTTCCCCTCGGCACGATGAAACCTACCAACAGGACAATGCAACGTGGCACACGGTTCGCAGTGTACGTGCGTGGTTCGAAGAACTGGCCACCAAGCACCTCGAATTTAAATCCAATCTAGAATCTGTGAGACCACTCTATCGGGATCTTCGCGCCATGGATTTACAACTGTGAAACCTAGAGCAACTGGCCACGCCACTGGAGCCAGCACGGCTGCACATCCTTACCGGTACTTTCCAGAATCTCACTTTAAACAACACAAGGCGTAGATAACAGGGGTCAACGACGGCTGCGAAGATACGTGCAAGCAAATAGACGTGTATCTGTTGAGCAGCTGACTGTCGAGATAAAACAAGGGGATACCGACAGGGTGCCTTCACTGCCCGTTCAGCAAACGTTATTGCACGTCCGCACTGCAAAAGGTGGCTATACAGGTTTCTGACATTTGGTCACATCAATGGGACTAGACTGTATGTAATGTATGTGACTAAATCGAATATGCTCAGGAAGCTAAGGAAGCCTATTTAAAAACACCTTAAAAAGGTGAAAAGTGATTTTCGAGTTACTCTTCTATAGCTCCCTTAGCCTGTATCGCAGCTAATCATTATTTACTTCTGTTTCAGTAATGCTACAAGCGACTTTGTGGCGTCACCTCCCGCGTTCTGTGATTTAAACAGTTGTAGATAACGGTAGCAAGCTATACTAGTACTTCTCAGCAAACTGAATTGTTGCAAGTATTACGTAAAAATCCTTGTCTGCAGATATTAAAATTCGCTATCATCCAGTTACACAATTAATATTATTAACAGTGTCTTTTAAAATATGTTTCTTGTTCAGTATTTCTTAGTGTTTCCAATTATATCACAGATAAGAGTACGCTGAAGTGCCAAAGATACTGGTACACCTGCATAATATCATGTAGGGCCCCGAAACCACGCAAAAGTGCCGCAACACGACGTGCCATTGACTCAACTAATGTCTGAAGTAGTGCTAGAGGGAACTAACACCATGAATCCTGCAAGGCTGTCCATAAACCCGTACGAGAATGAGGGGCCGATCTCTTCTGAACAGCACGTTGCAAGGCATCCGAGATATGCTCAACAATGTTCGTGTTTGGGGAGATGGTGCCCAGCGGAAGTTCTTAAACTCAGAAGAGTGTTCCTCGAATCACGTTGTCCTGCTGGAATTGACCAAGTCCGTCGGAACGCACAATGGACAGGAATATATGCGGGTGACCAGAGAGAATGCTTACGTATATGTCGCCTGAAGAGACGAATCTAGACGTACCAGGGGTCCCATATCACTCCAATAGCACATGTCCCACACCATTACAGAGTGTCCACCAGCTTGAACAGCCCCCTGCTGACATGCAGGGTCCATGGATTCATGAGGTTGTCTCCATACCCGAACACGTTTGTCTCCATCCGAAAACGTCTATCCACTTTACACAACTTGAAACGAGACTCGTCCGACCAGGCAACATGTTTCCTGTCATCAACGGTCCAATGTCGGTGTTTCCGGGCCCAAGTGAGGCGTAAAGCTTTGTGTAGTAAATATAACAGGAGTACACGAATGGACCTTCGGCTACAAAAGCCCATGTCGATGATGTTCCATTGAATGGTTCGCACACTGACACTTATCAATGATCCAGCATTGAAATCTGCAGCAATTTGTGGCAGGGTTGCGTTTCTGTGGCGTTGAACTATTTCCATCATCGTTGGTCCAGTTCTTGCATGTTCCTTTTCCAGGCGCAGCGACATCGGAGATTTGTTATTTTAGCGGATTCCTGCCTGATATTCACGGTACACTCGTGAAATGATCGTACAGAAACATTCCCACTTAGTTGCTACTTCGGCGACGCTGTGTCCCATCGCTCGTGCGCCGACTATAACACCACGTTCAGACTCACTCAAATCTTGATAACGTGCCATTGTAGCAACAGTAACCGATCTAACAACTGCGCCAGTCACTTGTCTTATATTCTGCCTGTTTAAATATGTCTGTATTTAGAAACGCATGCCTGCACCACTTTCTTTGGCGCTGCAGTGTATATGTTGATATTGTATCACATCTCCTTTAAACGGAAACTACACAGAAGCAGAACCACTTTTAATAGTAACGCCAGAATCACAGTGCGCGGTAACTGGGAACATAGTGCAGAGCTGAAGGTCCAGCATGTAGTTCTAGTACATAGGACAGTACGATTCTCACCCGCAAGACCTCTATACTGCATATAAATGAACCGTGAATTTCTAGCGCTATATGGACCAAATCAAATATCACCATAGTGAAATGGTGCCAACAATCTGATAAAGGCCACAAACACTTGGTTGATGCTTATCGGGAAGGAAGACCATCAACATCGACCACAGACGAGGACCTTCAGGCAATCGAGGAAATGATTCGCACCAGTCTGAGATTGACTATCGCCGACGTCGCTTAGCAGATGCGCGTGTCAACACGCAGTGCTTATCTCATCGTCCAAGATCGTCTGCTGTACCGGAAACTATGATCCCAGTGGGATCCGCGATCTCTGTCATCTGCACACAAATGCGCAAGCTACGTGGCGGCTCAGGACTTTCTTGAGCGTTACTGCGTGGAAGGCAATGGTATTCTAAGGCACACCATTACGGGCCATGATACATCGGCCCATCACACCTGCTAATAAGGGGGCGTCCGTGACAAGTAGACAATCATCCTCGGCTCCACGAAATCAATTCCAAACTGCGCTATCAGAAGGGAAGGTCATGGTCACCTTTCAATTCGAGTGTGAAAGAGGCGTGTACACAGAATTGATGCCAAAGGGCAAAGCCATTAATGCCATGCGGATCAACAATGACATAGCTGCGTAACGCCGTAAAGAACTAAAGTCGTAGGAAATTAAGGAAAGGAATTGTTGTACACAATTCTGAAATACCCCACACGGCGCGCAAAACACAATCTCTGCTTCAGTTCTCGATCAGATATTTCTAAGCATCCGTCACCCATTACATTCGATTTCCATTTTTTCGTCGAGATGAAAGAACATCCATCGAGAAAGAGATTTTCCAGCGGTAAGATCGTCCACACAGAGGTGGCCGCTCAGAATAGACATGAAAAAGACTCAGTCTGTGGCATAAAGTGCGTCACTGAATCTGCTACTTCCCGTGGGACGTTGATTCTCACATATTTCGTGACCGCAATTTTTGCTCTGGTAGCGAGGGTGTCACCATTCAGGGCTATTAAAAACCATACGACGAAATTCGAAGGTGATCAGAAAGTGTTTTTATGCTTTTTTCATCTTTCCTTTTCCATGCCCTCATGCAGTGTGATCACAGAGGTGCCTTCTAAGACCTCCCAATTGGCAACACCCTGGTGCTACCCGCGCAACAAATGTACACTGAAGCTCCAAGAAACTGGTATAGGCATGCGTATTGAAATACAGAGGTATGTAAACAGGAGAAACTGGTATAGGCATGCGTATTGAAATACAGAGGTATGCAAACAGGAGATGCGGTCAGCAGCTCTTATGTAAGGCAACAAGTGTCTGGTGCACTTGTTAGATCGGTTCCTGCTCCTATTATGGCATCTTACCAAGATTCAAATGAGTTTGAACGTGGTGTTATAGTCGGCGCACGAACGATGTGGCGCAGCACCTTCGAGGTAGTAATGAAGTGGAGATTTTCCCCTATGACCATTTCACGAGTGTACCGTGATTATCAATAAACCGGTAAAACATCAAATCTCCGACATCACTCCGGCTGGAAAAGGATCTTGCAAGAACACGACCAACGACGATTGAGGAGAATCGGCCAGAGTGACAGAACTGCAACCCTTCGGCAGATTGCTGTAGATTTTAATGCTGGACCATCAAGAAGTATCAGCATCCGAACCATTCAACAAAACATCATCGATATGGGCTTTCGGAGTCGAAGGCCTCTCGTGTAACCTTGATGACTGTACGACACAAAACTTTCCGCTCCGCCTGGGCCCGTCAACACCGACATTGGTCTGTTGATGACTGGAAACGTGTTGCCTGGAAGGACGAATCTCGTTTGAAATCGTATCGAGCAGATAGACGTGTACGGGTATATAGGTAACCTCATGAATCCATGGACTTTGCATGTCATCAGGGGACTGTTCAAGCTGGTGGAGGCTCTGTAATGGTGTAGGACGTGTCGAGTTGGAAATGGGACGCCTGACACGTCTTGATACGAGTCTGCCAGGTGACACCTTCGTAAGAATTCTGTCTGATCACCTACTTCCATTCATGTCCATTGTGCGTTCCAATAGACTTGGGCAATTCCAACGGGACAATGCGACACCCCACAATTCTAGACTTGCTACAGAGTGATTCCAGGAACACTCCTATGAGTTTAAACACTTCCGGTGGACACCAAATTCCCCCAGACATGCCTGGGATTCCTTGCAAAGTGCTCTTCAGAAAAGATCTCCAAACCCTCGTACTCGTACTGATTTATGAACAGCCCTGCAGGATTCATGGTGTCATTTCCCTCCGGCAATACTTCATACATTAGTAGAGTCCATGCCACGTCGTGTTGCAGCACTTCTGCGTGCTCTCGGGAGCCTTACACGATATTAGGGAGTGTACCAGTTTCTTTGGCTCTTCAGTGTAGCTGTCGGAAACTTTGACAGTAGTTCAGTCTTACGGTTTCTCTAGCGCCTGAATGCAGGGAAACCTCGCCTAATGGGTGTCGAAGGTGTTGCATAACACTCAGTCACTGTAACAACCGCTATGCTGAGTGTGTTTCGAAGTTACTAACAAGCACAATTACGTTGCGTGGGTGGCACTGAGGGTGTGGCCGAGCTGTGAAGTCTTAGAAGGACACTTTGCGTTTTAGTCACACATATGTTTCGAAAAATCTCTGTTTGCGGAATTCAAGTTGATTTTTATAAAGGAGAATTTCGTTCTTCAGAAAACGTAATAATTCTTGAGCACAGAACTTGTTCCATAAATCTACAAGAGACTGAAGTCAACGATGCAGACCCATAATTACGTGCCATCTCTCCCACGACCCTTCATAAAAACGGAAATAACCTGCATTTTTTTCCAGTCGCCGGGTACCTTTCGTTCCTCTAGCTTTGCTGAAAGGATAGCAATTTCTTTCGCATAATCTGTGTAGAATCGTACAGGATCTCATCTGGACCTGATGCCTTTCCGCTACTAAGTGACTGTAGTTGCTTTTCTATTCAGCCGTCAGGTATCTCAATATCAGTGATATCGACGTTTGTAAGGTGTTTGAAAGGAGGGACTGGTTACGATCTTTCACGGTGAAACAATTTTGGAAGACCAAATTCACTATTTTAGCCTTCTCTCTATTATCTTCCATTGCGGTGCCAGTATGTCACTGAGTGTATGAGTAGGGGATATCGAACCGCTTATTGATTTTAAGTGACACCTAACCTCTTTAAGATTTTTACTCAGATCGCTTGACAAAATTTTATTTTTAAAGTCACTGAATGCCTCTCATTGCTCTCCCTTCACTCATTTTCGCTTCGCCCAGCTTTTGTTTGTCAATAGGTTTTGACTTCTCTTGACTCTGTGATGAAGCTCTCTTTGTTTACGTAGCAGATTTCTAACACGGCTATTAAATCACTGTGCGTCTTTCCCATCCCTTAAGAGCTTACTCGGAACGTTTCTAAAGTATGCTGAACGATGCTTTCGATTTTTTCCCACTTCTGATCTTCGTCCTCAGCATTGTGATGCTGACCACTCAGACACTCTGAAGTGTGCATCCCGTCATTATTGCTAAACAAACATATTTTCCTACGTTTTTTAACATTTCTTAATACCTGTAGTCATAATTACCGTCACAGCCTTGTTATAACTAAAACCTTCCTCTACATTAATCCATTCGGTAAGTTCAAGTCTGTATGTTGTTAGGAGGTCAACGCCGTTGCCTGCACTATTTGGTTCTTTGATTATCTGCCCGAAGTAAGTTTCAGACAACATCTTCAGAGTAATTTCACACGAATCCTTGTCTCTGGCACAAGTTCTGATGACATAACTCCCCCAATCTATAACTGGCAAGTTGAAATCACCTCCTATTACAACGACATGGTAAGGAAAATTACTAACGGCATCATGCACGTTCATTCTGAAGCGATCTACCAATACAGTTCCTGCCACAGGAGGTCTATAAAAGCACAAAATTATCGTTTTTGACTTATCTTTGATGCCTGACTTCGTCCAAATTAATTCACATTCAGAATCCGTAATATCTTTGCTTGACATTGTCGAATTTTTTTACTTCAATAAATACGCCGCCACCGTTGGTAGGTAACCTACCCTGACGATAAGTATTCCAATGGGTGCTTAAGATTTCGTTGCTATTCACTTCCGGTTTCAATCAGTTTTCTGTTCCTAATAATATCTGCACATTATAACCTTCAATAAGCAATACTACACCGAAGCACCAAAGAAACTGGTATAGACATGCGTATTCAAATACAGACGTATGTGAACAGCAGAATACAGCTCTGCGGTCGGCAACGCCTATATAAGATCACAAGTGTCTGACGCAATTGTTAGACCGGTTACTGCTGCTACAGTGGCAGGTTATCAAGATTTAACTGGTTTTGAACGTGGTGTTATAGTCGGCACCCCAGGGATGGGTCACAGAATCTCCGAGGCAACGATGAAGTGGGGATTTTCCCAGACGAGCGTTTCACGAGTGTACCGTGACTATCAGGAATGCGGTAAAATCTCCGCTGCGTCAAAAAAAAAAAAAAAAAAAAAAAAAAAGATCCTGCAAGAACAGGACCTACGACGACTGAAGAGAATCGTTCAACGTGACAGAAGTGCAACCCTTCCGCAAATTCCTGCAGATTCCAATGCTGGGCCATCGGAAAGTGTCACCGAGCGAACCATTCAACGAAACATCATCGATATGGCCTTTCGGAACCGAAAGCCCACTCGAGTACCCTTGAGGATTTCACGAACAAAGCTTTACGCTTCGCCTGGGCCCGTCAACACCGACATTGGACTGGAAACATGTTGCATGGTCGGACGAGTCTCGTTTGAAATTGTATCGAGCTGATGGACGTTTACAGGTATGGAGACAACCTCATGAATCCATGGACCCTACATTTCAGCGGGGGACTTCTCGAGCTGGTGGAGGCCCTGTAATGGTGTGGGGCGTGTGCAGTTGAAGTGATATGGAACCCTAGATGCGATTCTGACAGGTGACATTCACGCAAGCATCCTGTATGATCACGGATAATTCCAGAAAGACAATGCGACGCTCCACGCGTTCAGAACTGCTGCAGAGTGGAACCGGGAACTCTCTTCTGAGTTTACACACTTTCGCTGGACACCAAACTCGGCAGACATGAGCATTATTGAGCATATCTGGGATGCCTTGCAACGTGCTGTTTGCAAGAGATCTCCACCCCCTCCTACTCTTACGGATTTCTGGACAACCCTGCAGGATTCATGGTGTCAGTGCCTTCCAAAACTACTTCAGACGTTCGTCGAGTCCATGCTCCGTAGTGTTGCGACACGATATTAGGCAGGTGTACCAGTTTCTTTGGCTGTTCAATGTAATTCTGATATCTTTCCTTGTATTTTCCTGTAGCTGAGTAATATTATATTAACTTTTTTCTATATGCGTTTTGCGACGATGAGTGGATTATCTGAGAACATTGTGACTGATATAACATCTGTCTGCTACAAATAGCTTAGCCTGCAACGCCAGTTGTCCCGCCAAATCAGCCACCCGGTGAAAGGATCTGAGGGAGGTAGGTCTCAGAATGCAACTGGCTGCTGTCATTCGTGCCGACATGTGCCACTATTTGCAGGTGGTTGCATCCAGTGCGCTCTATAGCCGCCGGCAGAGCATCCACCAAGCATCCTCCTCGTCACGGACGATAAACTTGGGGTTCTTTCCCGCCCCGCGTACCATTTCTCTGAGGGCTCGATTACCGGCCTAACGTTGAGTTCCCAATGACTGGCATATCCACTCTCTGCTCTTGTCGGGACTGAACAGGGAAATCGATCTGTGCCTCAAAGGTGAGGCATCCCGTGCTGGCTCATAAGTGTTATCAATACCGGGTAGCACCGAATATTTGTTGCGAAGGCGTGAGGAGCAAGCCTTGCTGCCGGTTCTCTTTTCCCTTCCGCCCTGTGACACGCGAACATAACACTCTCAAGCGAAGACGAAGCGGTCAGATGCTGAGTATCAAAAACATGCACCGACAATCTGGCCACCAGGGGAATCCAACGGCATAAAGGGTGTCTATGCTCTCGTCACCGGCTCCCTGAGACCGCCGTAGTCAGAGGCCTGTCGACACAAACCCGGCCGGCCGATGTGGCCGAGCGGTTCTAGGCGCTACAGTCTGGAACCGCACGATCGCTACGGTCGCAGGTTCGTATCCTGCCTCGGGCATGGATGTGTTTGATGTCCTTAGGTTAGTTCTGAGTTGTAGGGGACTGATGACCTCAGAAGTTAAGTCCCATAGTGCTCACAGTCATTTGAACCATTTAAAAACAAACCAGTAACAGAGAAAATTACACGACTGCGGCGCTACCGGGTTTGGAAAGTGGGCAAAATATAAACGAGAGAATAAACAAATACTAAAATCTACTGTGCGGAGTACTCGCTACAGCCGAAATGGAAAAATCTGCAAGATCTTAAAAAGGAGTTAAATCTCTATTGAAAATTGGTGTATCAAGAGTTGCTTTTTGCGAGAAATCCTGGCTGCGCAAAATCTACAGCAGGAAATAAATATGCTAACGCTAAACCCCTGGTCTAAACAATACACTGTGTACTATTACGAGATTTAAACGGAGTCACGTGACGCGGCTTTTCAGACGGCGGGTAGCCTCACACAGATAAGCACTAAAGCTTACGCAAAAAAAAGAGAACTCTTAAGAGTACGTTGGTACTAGTCTACACAGTAAAGTACACAAGTAACGTGTGTCCAGGAAGGAAGGACGAATTTGAATTTTGCACCATTTTGTCATATGACAAATATGTATCCAAATGACAAAAAGTTATTACAAGAACATCGAAAGTCCCACGACAACCTTTCGTGAATTGTGTGTGACACTCGGACGTATTGCTGCTCAACCGAATCAGTTCGGAAGTTGATCCGGAAGTCTGAGACCACGTGTTCTGTTTAAAACGTTAAGAAAGCTAGATGACACTGTTCTGTTGTAACACAAGAAAAACATAGCTGTCGTGCGTGGCAATGTAACCATAAGACCCAGAAAATCGGTTCGCCGGCGAGCTCAACACTCGAATTTATCATCCAGTTCACTGTATGAAATCCTTTCAAAAGGTCTGAACATGCATGCGTACTAGAAGCAACTTACACAAAGTTGAAGCCTGTAGATCATGCAGAGAGACATCGATTTGCTCACTGTGTCTTGGCTCGACAAGCGGAGAACGAGAACTTCACAAAAAGATGAGGCGCAGTTCCACCTCAGTGGAAAACTCAATAAGCAGAACTGGAGAATTTGGGATAAAGTAAATCCGCAAGTGACTGTGGAAGATGAGATGCATCCACAACGCATGACGACTGTGTGCTGTAGATTCTGTGCAGGAGGAGTGATCGGACTGTACTTTTCTTTCTTTTTTTTAATGGTGAGGAAGCTGCTGTCACTGTGAACATCCACCGCTACCGAAACATGCTTTCTTATTGATTTTTCCCTCTTATTGATGAAAGTGACGATTTTTAGTTTCAGCAAGGTAGTACGATATGGCACACATCTCAAGAAACGATTGCTGTGCCGGATGAAAAGTTTACTCAGAAAATTATCTTTGTGTGGCAAGCAGGAATGATCTCCCAGATCATGAGACCTTACACCATGTGGTCTTCTTTGTGGGGATTTTCAGAATAAAAAATGTGCGTGAGCCAACCACAAACAGTAACTCATGAATGAAATTAAAAGGTATATTTTCGGAATCGCACCAGATGTCTGGGAACGCGTCATCGTGAACTTCACTGAACGCATAGCTCGTTGCCACGCGGCATTTGGTTGCCATATGGAGGATATAATTGTTCATACACAAATGGGAGAAGTAACTTAATATGTTTGTAAAAAAATTACATTTTGTAAAAAATTTTGTATGTTCTATAGCACTTTAATATTTGTCCCTATTTCCCAGACACCCTCTACAAGTCACTTTTTTCACTGTCGCCTTGATTGTACACGGGTCTTCGAGCATCTGCGCCTCCACCTCTCTTTCCTGCTCTTCAAAGAGCGATGGATTATGACTTCATTCTTCGTTATCCAGACTTTGACCTCACTGGAAGTGCCTGCGCAACCTAATTAATGCGTCGTATGATGGTGCTTTGTTTCTGCACTCTTTCACCAGCGCCGGCCGGAGTGCCGAGCGGTTCTAGGCGCTACAGTCTGGAACCGCGCGACCGATACGGTCGCAGGTTCGAATCCTGACTCGGGCATGGATGTGTCTGATGTCCTTAGGTTAGTTAGGTTTAAGTAGTTCTATGTTCTAGGGGACTGATGACCTCAGCAGTTAAGTCCATAGTGCTCAGAGCCATTTGAACCATCTTTCACCAGCACAGCATGGATCGTTGCAACATTTTTCACTTTCAGATGCAGAAACGAATTATTACTCTATACTCTACTTTATCAATGTAATAAAATACTGGGTGGAAGGATAACAAACGAACTTTAACGGATGTCATGTGACGTCCGCAACGACCAAACCCAACGATCAACAACGAACAAAAATGAAACAAAAATGTCGGTAGAGCAGTTGCCCGCGAAAGGCAAAGGTCCTGAGTTGGAGTCTCGGTCCAGTACACAGTTTTTATCTGGCAAAAAGTTTTACAGTTTTGATGTCTGTGCAGTTCACATTTAAAAAAACATTGCCAGAAATGAACTTCATGTTAACTCCCAAAAAATCTACCAGATCGTCAGGTGGCCTGACAAACGTTTGGGCTTTGTACAGCGATGGTTGCTCTTGGGGCCACCAACACACTCTCTAAGTTACAACTGCAGAACGTTTAATCAATGCAAAAAATAGCCGTGCAATATAAAATACACAGAAAGAAGGCTACAGCTGCTAGGTAATCGCGACGTCGCATTCAGTTAATGCTAATACGACCTATTATTGGTTTAAGCGCGTTTAATCTAGGGAAACAGAGATAATCGAATGGCTTGCAGTGATAATGATACGAAATATAGCAGGCACAATAAACGTGCTGGCCACTGATTTAGAAGTATCTATCGATTGATCGCTATCGTTCCGATTACGTCGAAGCACTGTTCTGGAGAGATACAACATAGCAAACAGATAGCGAACATCATACATTATGAAAAACTTTGAAGGGCCACAGTCTGAACTAAAGCACTCTCCAGTACTGTGGCAATACGGTGTCCTCTGGAGCATAACTGGTTTAAATACGTTGGCTGCTGTCGGGTTGCAATTACTGTTTTTATGTGGCCCGAGCCGGAAGTACGTCAGCTGTCATTAGTGTCCTCCAGTTCAGTCGAACTCGTTAGTACTAGGAACTAGTTTCTTACGGACGCTACAAAATTTACATGTGTAGAACGGCTATCTCATATCAATCTCTGATAATCCTCTTCCTCGGCATGAAGATCTGCAGTTTCTGAGACGAACTGGTGAACGAAGAAACGTTTGTGATTAGCGACTCTACGGTGCAGAAACTGAGGATCATGTGAGCAGAATTCGGTCGTCGGCTTACCAAAGGAATCAGCCTGGCACTTGTCTGAACTGACTCCACCTAAAATCTAGCTCTGCGTGACTGGATAGCGATTCGAAACCCTTTCCTCCAGATTGTGAGTCCAGTTCCTAAATAACTGCTGTACCCGTGCTTTCGGTACATAGGTTGACGTTATATTCGAGACTGTATTCAGCAGTTGTCGGCTTAGAGCTTAAATGAGACAATGGTGGCTCAACAAGGCACATAAACATCCGAAAAAGCGATAGTCTATTAATGTTCACGTGGCATACAGTAGAAATAAGGGTAAAGCGTAAATTTGGATGAAGATAATTTGAGATTCATACTATAAATTTACGCGCATCAAAAAAAGTTTTGCATCACCCTGATTACCAGAACTCCTGAAGATAGACGTTGACTGTGGATATTGAATCACACACGCAGTCTTTTCGACTATTCACAGAAGTCACTAAACCTGCCCAAAGATGTAAACAATCATGCATGAGCAGCGACTATTAGACAGAGGAGGTCCGACAGCCGATCATTTCCAGTCATTCCACCAGAAAGCAGATACACGGATCGTGTTGTCTGTCGTTCAACCATGCCTAGACGGTCAATACCGCGGTTAGATTGCTTCCGCATTGTTACTTTGTGCCAGGAAGGGCTCTCGACAAGGGAGGTGTCCAGGAGTCTCGGAGTGAACCAAAGCGATGTTCTTCGGACATGGAGTAGATACAGAGAGACAGGAACAGTCGTTGACATACCTCGTTCAGGCCGCCCAAAGACTACTACTGCAGTGGATGACCGCTACCCACGGGTTATGGCTCAGAGGAACCATGACAATAACGCCACCATGTTGAATAATGCTTTTAGTGCAGCCACAGGACGTCGTGTTACGACTAAAACTGTGCGCAATAAGCTGCATGATGCGCTTATGGGTCTGAGCACTATGGGATTTAACATCTGAGGTCATCAGCCCTTAGAACTTAGAACTACATAAACCTAATTAACCTAAGAACATCATACTCATCCATGCCCGAGGCAGGATTCGAACCTGCGACAGCAACGATCGCGCGGTTCCAGATTGAAGCGCCTAGAACCGCTCGGCCACACTGGCCGGCTGCATGATGTTCAACTTCACTCCCGACGTTAATGGCGAGGTCCTTCTTTGAAACTACGACACCATGCAGCGTGGTACAAATGGCTCAAATGGCTCTGAGCACTATGGGACTTAACTTCTGAGGTCATCTATCCCCTAGAACTTAGAACTACTTAAACCTAACTGAAGTTAATGTCCTGAATGTATAGGATGAAAACGTGCGCCGCAAATATTGCGGAGATGGAGTGTCCTACTGATGTGCGGTTTTCAAGGAATAGATTGGTAGTCAGGGGTTCATATTTTTAACCAAACTACCGATTGTAATAGTACTTAAAAAGTGTTTTTTTGTGCACACACACACAGTTTTTTTTTAATGGAACAATCGTTGCTGACACTAAAAACTTAAAAGTAGTGTAAATTAGAATGTCAGTGGTGTTTGCTACAGGATTCAAGTGGGAGTAGTTTACGAGATATCGCGTTTTGAAAAATTCTCACACCGACACTTGTACCATACCTGTGGCAGCACACACCAAAGAACAATACAAGTGCGTGCACTTTATATGTGGATTTCGACCAGTAACGAGACAATTAACATCACAGGCTATGTTCAAAACGACCACCGACAGGGGCAATATACACTCATAGTTGGATATGAAACCACTGCTGCACACGTGCTAGCATTTCAGCGGACTTGTCCGAGCAAGCTGCAGTAAAAGATCGTTGTATATCATCGGGTGTAGTTGGTATGTCCTTGTAGACAGCGTCTTTCAGTTTTCCCCACAGAAAAAAAGCCTGCAGGTATCAAATCTGGAGGACGGGTCAACCAAGGTACAGGTCCTCTGCGTACAATGCAACGATATGGAAACTATTGTTGAAGACATGTTGTAGTACTTCGTGCATTACGGGCTGCACAGCCATCATGTTGGTACGACAGGTTCCTGCTAGTCTGCAGAGGAACACCTTCCAGCATCCGTGGAAGATAGTGTGTTCGGAGGCTGTGCTACATGTGCGCGTTCAGAGTTCTGTCTACGAACAACGGGCCTATGAACTGATGGTTCATCATCGCACACCACACGCTTACACTGTATGGACGCTGGCGTCACACCTCACGAAGCCGACGTGGACTGTCAAAAGACCAACAAGGAATGTTTGGCCGTGGTTAGATGTCACGTTTTGGTGCGATTACGCGGGACCGAACATGCGGCCGCCTGGAGTGACCGTGCGGTTCTAGGCGCTACAGTCTGGAACTGCGAGACCGCTACGGTCGCAGGTTCGAGTCCTGCCTCGGGCATGGATGTGAGTGATGTCCTTAGGTTAGTTAGGTTTAAGTAGTTCTAAGTTCTAGGTGACTGATGACCTCAGTAGTTACGTCCCATAGTGCCCAGAGCCATTTGAACCATTTTGAACCGAACATGCGGATCAACGGCAACAGCAGCAAGAACATTAATTTCCCCCTTTTCGGTCATCACTCGTTTCCTTCTGTTACGTTGTCTAGGTGTTGTGCTATCCCTTTCACGTAACTATTTGAAGAGGCTGATAACTAATTGCCGAGGTGGTTGACGTCTATTGGGATATCTTGCACCATACATCATACAAGAACAAACTGCATTGTTCCTACACTCTCCATATATCACGAGCATGTCAGATTTTTCAACAATGGTAAATCCCATCGTCCACTCACGACCTACTGCTTGGACTGTCACACACTAAATGACAGGCAATCACAGTGCACTCAAGGAACAAACAAACACACTGTATACAAACTTAACAACGTCGTACGTATGTAGCAAGTACACAGGTGGAATGGCACAAACAAGTGTGAGTGTGAAAACTTTCCAGAATACGAAATCTCATAAAGGACTTGCACTAGAATCCTGCAACAAACACCACTGATATTCTAAAGTTTGTTAATGTCAATAGACATTTTTCCATTTCAAAAAGTTGACAGACATAAACTTTCTAAGTATTATTACAATTGTTTATTGGATAAAAATACGACCTCCTGAGTACCATTCCATTCTGTGAAAACCGCACATCAATAGCACTTTCCGTTGCTGTCCAAGTTTTAGGTGGTTCACGGTAGCCAAGTACGGAAATAAAACGTGGACGATGCAGGTCAGACAAGCAGAGAAGCTTGTACTACAGAAGAGTGCTGAATATTACATGCGTAGATCGAGAAGGTACTGAATATAATTGGGGAAAAAGGAAATTTCTGAAACAAGTTGATCAACAGAAGGGATCGGTTGACAGGCGTCGAGGAATCGTTACTCTGGTAATGGAGGGAACTGATGGGAGTTAAAAATTGTAGAGGGCGGACAAGGGTTGTGTTCAGTAAGCAGGATGAAGTAGCTGTAGGTTGTAGTAATTTTCCAGAGACGAAGAGGCAAGAGAGGTTAGACTAGCGTGCTCTATCGAACCGGTATGCGGACTGGAGACAACAACCAGGAATCTTGTTGGAGTCCAGTCATACAGTGTTACCACAGAAATGTCCGTCTCGACGGCTGAGTGCTCAGCGCTGCAGAATGCCATGAAAGGGGGCCGGGCTAGATTCCCGGCTGGGTTGGAAATTTTATCCGCTCGGAGACTGGGTGTTGTTTTGTCTTCATTATCATATCATTCTCATCACCAAGCAAATATTTGAAGTTGAATCAACTAAGAAGACCGGTCTACCAGACGGGAGGCCTTAGCCACACATTTCATTTATCACAGAAATAGGAACGGAGCCGTGCTGCTAGTCTTGACTTGTCAAAGAAACACCCGACGAACTAGGAGGGTATTGCTCCAGTACTTGAACTACAGGAATTATCGCAATAGGTCTCTTGTTTCTGGGGCAGTTTTCAATGAGTGAACGTGGTTCCTCACCTTAGAAACGTGATTTATCGGGATGTAGCGTGTGGTGACCATTGACACCACGAAAGCTGTTCAAGGCAAATTCAGTGTACCAAATGCAAAACGTGTGGGCCACAGTGCAATTTTCCCAATGTGGAGGCCTTTCCATGCAATGAGGTGTAAAAAAATTTAAAAAATTAAAAAATTAAAAAAAATAAAAAGGCAGGGCAAGGTTGTTCGCGAGCAATATTCCTTTCTCTAAGTCCTCCGAATAGATGGCAGAATGAAACTTGTGATGACCATCTTCAGGGTCACGAGAAATCGTTTTTTTAGGTGCTCGTCTCTTCATTAGTTGTCCCGACGTGGTATCGATAAATTTCATTCTACAGTGTAGTTTATTTTTATTATGGCAGGTTCCTTTAAACGTAACAGTTGTGTAAGTAACCCAAGTGCGCGTTTCTGTCACATCGAAACCAGTGTCATAGTAAAGTTTGAATCTTTTTTGTACAATTCTCTTACCTGTGTGTTTCTGTCACTTCGAAACCAATGCATAATAAAGTTTTAATATTTCATTTTTTGTGTACTCCGATTGTTCTACAAATTATTTCATTTTGTAAATTTCATTTCTGTTAATTCAATTATTGCAAAAAGCATAAGAACACTTAAAACGCAGATCAAATTTTAATGGCACTTTCACCCCGTTTTTATTACCCTTGCATTAAGTATAAATCTATTCGAGCGTCGCATACATAGTGTGTCAGTAAAAATTCGAGCACAGGCTTTAACACATAGAGTTGTGACACACCTGGTCGTTTGTGTCAAATGCTGCGACAGAAGCGCACCAAGCGAACAGCATTCTACACTGTTAAATACGCTAACTAATGAACGCGAATAGTATCGTCTACGGAGGCCAGTGTGGCAGAGCGTTTCTAGGCGCTTCAGTCTGGAGCCGCGCGACCACTAGGTCGCAGGTTCGAATCCTGACTCGGGCATGTGTCGGATGTCCTTAGGTTAATTAGGTCTAAGTAGTTCTAAGCTCTAGGGGACTGATGACCTCAGAGCCATTAGTATTGTCTACATTGATTTGTAATAAAGTTTATACAAAAGTGAGCGTACGTTGAGCGACTAATTGTAGCAATAACGCAAAGAAAACTCAAAATCAGTTTTCTTGCATTTGTATTTGCTTGTTGTGGTTGCTGATTCTCATTATTTCCATTTCTTGTTCCATATTTCTAGGATGGTGGTTATGCTGTTTTAAATGTTCTGCAAATGTGGAATAGTTTGTTTCGTACTTCTAGCTCCTTATATGTTCTTTGTACCGTGTTTTAAAATTCCTACATGTCGTGACTATGACAACTTTGACATTCAACTCTGTATATTCCTGATTGTTGGAATTTGTCCTTCGGGTAGCTGGTTGGCTCTGGGGTGATTGGAGGGTTTGTCCAGTCTTGTATGCTATTTGGAAGCCCTGTCTTTTTGGGATGTTTGCAAATCTGTGTGTTAATTTACGTGTGTAAGTCATGGTGTAACATCTGGTTCTTTTCTGTGTGGTGTTGTCATGGTATGTGTTTGTTGAGTGTGTTTGTAAGTATGCAGCTTGTGAGTTCTCTTGTATTCTGGAAATGTTGTGTTTGTTTTGTATTTGTGTTCTTATTTTTTGATTGAGCGTGTGTTTTATATGTGTGATATACCGATTGATCCTATCTATTTGTATGACTGTACTCATTTCTTTTTCATAGTTTCTCTTGTTGAGTGGGATTCTGTTTAATATATGTAACTTATGTCTTAGTGCTGCAAGTTTCTGGTTGTGGGGATGGTTAGACGTGGAATGTGTTATTGTGTCTGTGGCTGTTGGTTTTCTAAAGATGTTAAATGTATGTTTCCCGTTTTCTTTTTTTACTGTAATGTCAAGTAAATATAATTTGATTTTCTCTTTTTCAATTGCGAATTTTATGTTCTGATGTGCATTGTTGACTTCCGAATGGAGTTTGACTATTTTTTCACTTGGCTCATCTACCAGACAAATAATGTCATCTACATATCTGTACCAGTACATGATTTTGAAACTTTGATTAATGGTTATATTTTCAAATATCTGATTTTCTAGATGACTGATGAAAAAGTTTGCTAATGTTCCTGTTATTGGGGATCCCATAGGCAGTCCATCACTTTCTAGATAAGATTCATTCTCGAACTGAAAGTGGTTTTGTTCAGTTGCCAGTCTGTTTAACTGTCCCCCGTATTTCCACACTATGTTTTAGTTGCCTTATCTCCTCATTATTCAGACCGTTTACATAAATTCACTGGTTATAAGCGATAAGGAACATAACAGAATCCTATGAAAAATTACAAAGTTACGCATTTATTGGCAATAGTCTTCTCCGCGTACACTCTTGCGAAAAATGAATTGCACTTATGCATCTGCTAGTGTTTATCGGCTGTCGTCTGACTGAATACTGCATATTAGAATGCAGTAGCCTAATTGTGGAACACGTCTCTCAGTTTATGGTTTTCTGAGTAGGATTCTGAAAGTTTAGGACTTTCTTGTGCCATTCACCGCCAGACAATGTGATTTCACTTCTGATACGCCTGGGGCATGCGTTAAAACCACCCAGAAGTTCAAACTGGTAGTAATTCATTTCATCTGCACTTCATTTCCCGCTGTAAACCGTATGGGAGATAATAAAGCGGTTATTGTCATAAGATTTTCCCCACATGTTCCTTTCTTTCTAAAGTCCGCAAGGAGCATGAAGAAAGGCTACATTTATGCTGGGGTTTCTCTCCATCAACTTAAATCTTCACGATTCTGCATGAGCAGTAATCCAGCGTAATCGACTGTAGGGCATCATATTTTATCCTCTTGTTCTTATCAACAACACAGACGCAAAACTACACTGTGCAAGCAGCCGTCATTCACTTACGCAACGCTGGGGCATATTTGACAGGTCGGCATACAAGTCGTCGGAGCGGCTTCCAGCCGAGAGGCTTGATCAAGCTCCGAGCCAGGAATGTGTGAATTCTCCGCCCTGCGAACTTTCAGCACCACTAGAAAACTGCGAACTCTCCGCCTCGTACCTGCGTCCATTGTGTCCCGTTCTACCTGCAGCAGGACCGTCCTATTGATCTTGCTCAGCCGAACTTTGCGCACACAGTCCCGCCTGCCTGTTAGTAACGCTCTAGTTCTCGTAGACTACGCATCGTGCCACTTGGATGTTAGCATCTCAGCTGTTGTGATATGGGACTTTCAACGACATTTCGTGCTAAGCCTAGTCGCCAATATGACGGTTGTTCTTACACAGTGAAAGAAACGAAGGAAGATGGGACTGTGATTTGGCGCTGTTCAAAACAGAAAGAGAAGCATTACCGAGGAAAGCTTAAAACCAAGCATTCTACAGTGTTCTTTCCGCACGAGCATCAATGTGGTGTTCCGGATGACGCAAGGTTGGAAGTACAGAGGGCTCTGAACCAGGCAAAGAAAAGGGCACGAGACGAAAATACGTCTATTTCCAAAATCAATTCAGATGAGCTAGGTAGCTTGCATAATCGAGGGTACGACACTGTTACAGAAATGCCAGAGCAGCGAACAACGAAGGGGCCGTTATACAAGCAAAGGGCAAAGTCGCAGGGAAGTGAGAGCGATCCAGAGATAAGAGAAGAGATTGAACTTAAAACAGAGCTATTAACTACGAATGATGGCAGCAGTTTCCTGTGAAGTGACGATAAATCGGGAGAGAGGATAATAGATTTTTTGAGGAAGAGCCGGGAGAGAGGCTCTAAGAAGTAAACGAGACATTTTTATGGATGGTACGTTCAATTGCTCTAGCAAACAGTTATCACAGATATATACAATTCATGCAGATTTTGGAAGTAATAAAAATGAGACTAATATCTACCCAGTTGAATTTGCATTATTACCAAATAAAAGGAAAGAGACATACATCCGATTTTTCAGGAACGTGGTGGAAAATATTCCAGAATGGAACCCGGCAAGTGTGACTAGATTTTGAGTCAGCAGCGATTTCTGCAATTACACATATGTTAGCAACTTCCTCAGTGGATGGATGCTACTTCCACATGAGAAAGTCACTCTGAAGGAAACTACAGGATCTTAGATTCACTCGCAAATATAAAGAAAATGAAGAAGTGAGACAACAAATTCGCATGTGTGCTGCGCTGGCGCTTCTACGGCCTTAAGATGTATGTGATGGCTGGAGATACATTCACAGCCACTAAATGTTCCTAGGCTTTCTGACTTTTTCGACTATTTTGCAGAGAGATGATTGGAAAATGAAGAAAATCCTATCAGCCTTTGGAGCTGCTGCAAACGGCTCCATCGAACAACTAACTCCGTAGAGGGTTGGCATAACAAAATTAGTAATATGCTTTCCAAACCAAATCCTAAAATTTAGTGATATAACTACTTGCATGGAAAGAGAAGCAGAAAATTCAGCATGCACGATAATGAGAACACGTTGAGTATGGAGGTAAAAGAAAGAAAACAGTGTACGTGAAACGAGATGAAAGGCTGGAGAAAATATTGAAAGAGTTCAAGGAGGATGGTGAGGCTATCTCCTACCTTCAAAAACTAGACTAAATAATGTATCAGAATATGAATATAAATAAAAAAATATTAAATGTAAATAGAAATCTCTAAAAAAATACAAAAGAAGAAGAAACAAAAACAAAACAGATAAAAAAATTGACGAAGCTTATAAGCTGATTTTAAACACGCCTAAATGACAATAAAATTACTTTTCCCATTTAGCCAGTCCAAAGCCTGGATAAACTGCGATGGGAATCAGATTATTTTTAAAAGTCTAGGTATGTGATTTCTAATGCATCTAAACCCCAAGCGCCACTAATCCCATGCCTCAGTAATGTTTACAAATTAACAGTTAAAATTAAGCTACACTATACATGTGCGAACATAATGCCACTTAATATTTCCGTTTACTAAATAAGTGCACTTTTTTTTGAAAATATATCTATTGACAATGACTGCTGTCTGGTTCTGTATGAGAACCGAATCTTCTTTATGTACTGAAATATTTTAAAGTCTCTGTGAAGTCTTATTTTGTTCTATCTACTGTCTATTTGTTGTTTATCGTACCAAGCGTGGTTAGCGTAGTGGATAACCAGGGCTCATCCATCTGGCTGTCCATAGTCTACTGCATTTGGTTTTCCTTTAAGCGAATGCTGTGAAGGTTCCTTAAAGTATAAATATCTATTCTCAAATGTAGCATTTGCGTGTCAGCATTAAGTATAGGTCTTATTGTCCATTTCAGTCTCGTTTCACGCCATAAGCCTTCCAACTAAGAACCTATGAAAGCTAAATTTTTACCTATCGATGAGAGGTGTACGAGTAATAACATCAGGCAAAGTTACCCGGCTATACTTCTAAAAATATCTCTTGAAATGACAGTATCTCACCATCTAGGAAATAGTTTGCAACTGCGTACAACCAACGGCCATTTCATATGCTTGCTTTCTTTATCACAGACCCTTTTCTTCTCATTTATTCTTTTTACAATTTTCTTTGAATTTGATAGAATTTTTTACGTCTACGTGTCTGTCGTTCTATGGAAAAAACAACGAAAGGTTTCTGACTTAACTCCTTTACTTGAAATAGTTATTTATTTTATCCGTGATCCATATATCATTTACGTAACTTCTTTGGAAATGTGGTGTCGAAACAATCAGTAAACAGGCTACATACACGCCACTTGTTTTTATGCTGGCCATTTACTGATTACGAAACAGGATAATGACGCCCGCCGGCCGGTGTGGCCGTGCGGTTCTAAGCGCTTCAGTTTGGAACCGCGTGATCGCTACGGTCGCAGGTACGAATCCTGCCTACGGCATGGATGTGTGTGATGTCCTTAGGTTAGTTAGGTTTAAGTAGTTCTAAGTTATAGGGGACTTGTGACCTCAGTAGTTAAGTCCCATAGTGCTCAGAGCCATTTGAACCATTTGATATTGACCCCCATTTAACTTGTAGTTGATGCCGTCTATACGGAAAACAGTTAAATTTAAAAAGAAAGTGAAAATGTTTATTTTCCTACCATGCATGCCAAAATTTAATAATCATAAAAATTTTACAGAAAATGCGTTTATATTTTCATTTCTCTTGTAGGTTTGGCGGCTTCAGCTGTACAATATTCCAAGTTTGTGCCACTGTCAATGGAAACAAGAGTTGCCGACTCGAAATACGTGATCAGTGCTTCAGAGGAATTGAATTAAGAGCAGCGGAACGACTGCCTTTGTTGGTGAAGTCCATTATAAGTTACGCTGGATTTGGTATACACTACCTACATTTTTTTTCTACACAAATTTACATCGCGGAATCTGTTCGTTAGGAGTACACTGACTTTTATAAATTAAGTTATGGCTGCCATTGTACTACTTTATGAAACGTATCATCAAAATGTGTGAAGAGCAAACAATCTGCATGCAGATTTGTTCCGAATATGCCTCTTTTGATAACTACCAACAGCATCGAAAGGTTTCGCATACTGATGAAACGAATTAAAAGAATGATAAATAAAGAAAGGATGATGCCAACTCAACACTAGAAGTAGCAGGTCTTGCATAGAGAGAATGATATCTTCCTAGTAAGTTATCTGAATATTCTATGTACAACAGAGGAAGAACGTCATTTTGCCGGCCGCGGTGGTCTCGCGGTTCTAGGCGCGCAGTCCGGAACCGTGCGACTGCTACGGTCGCAGGTTCGAATCCTGCCTCGGGCATGGATGTGTGTGATTTCCTTAGGTTAGATAGGTTTAAGTAGTTCTAAGTTCTAGGGGACTGATGACCGCAGCAGTTGAGTCCCATAATGCTCAGAGGCGAGCAAACATTATTTTAAGTATCGTCGACGACAAGATCATTAGAGACAGAACACAAACTGATAGGATGAGGCAGTAAACGGCCATGACCTTTGTAAAGGTGCTATCTCGGTATTTGCCTTGAAAGATTTAGGGAAACCATGGGAAACCGTATTATGGATGGTCGCATGAGGACTATACCAACTACAGCGCATCCACGCTCAGCAGCTATTTACATCATGCTGTTCGCTTCTCACCACATCAAGGATTAGATGGCAACGACTTTCGCATAATTTGGAGTTTGTTAGTAAGTCCTCCAGCAAAGCTTCAAAATGGCTCTGAGCACTATGGAACTTAACTTCTGATGTCATTAGTCCCCTAGAACTTAGAACTACTTAAACCTAACTAACCTAAGGACATCATACACATCCATGTCTAAGGCAAGATTCGAACCTGCGACCGTAGCGGTCTCGCGGTTCCAGAATGTAGCGCCTAGAACCGCTTGGCCACCCGGGGCTCCCGCAAAGGCAAAGATTTTGTGGAGAAGACACTGGTGGCTTGACGACACATCTTTCCGTTGAGAATGGCTGCCTCCTAGGCAGTTCAATCCGTTGCAACAACTAAAGAACACCCACTGTATTCCAGTTTCACCATTTCTTATCTTTCCTTCGAAATAGATGCAGCACTGTAATGTTTTCCCAAAGAACTGTTATCCCATTCGACGTAACAAAGTTGATGTCTCCATTTTGATGATTAATGGTATAAGTTGCTATTTAATGAACATCTACTCCAGTAGACGTGGTCGCTAATGGGCACATGTGCTCGACTCGGAGAAAAGCTCGTTCAGATGCTGGTGGTGGAAGAATTTTTCGGCTTTAATATTTGGTCTGCAAGGGGAGGAGAACTGGTACCGTAAAACTCGTGGTCACCAAAATTTACCCCAATGTCGTGGATTATGTTTCAAATTTCTCCACTGTACCTCACAGACTGCGTAAAAGTGACGCTGTTGATGGTGATCCATTCTGCGAATAGAGTCGTTAACCAAGTTGATATTCAAGAGGATTATATCAAAAATATGACGCAACACAATACACATTCATTAGTCACCTACATTCAACACACCTACACTTAACACACAACTCGCACACTTCGTGAGGGAAAGATATCATTGTGCGCGAAGAAAAGATAAACGTCTGTAATTACACGTCTGAACCTATCCTTTGTGGTCTTACAGTGAATCAATTGGTACTATTTTACTTTATTTTATTAGTCTTTGATGACTATTCGTATAGGACAAAGCAAAATGGTTCAAATGGCTCTGAGTACTATGGGACTTAACTTCTGAGGTCATCAATCTCCTAGAACTTAGAACAACTTAAATCTACCTAACCTAAGGACATCACACACATCCATGCCCGAGGCAGGATTCGAAACTGTGACCGTAGCGGTCGCGCGGTTCCAGACTGTAGCGCCTAGAACCGCTCGCCCACCCAGGCTGGCAGGACAAAGCAGTTCACCGATACCTTCAACGTGAAACCTGAGGTATAGAAACTTAGCAGGCACTATACTCTTGTGTATCCCTTAGTTATTTAATAAATATGTTTATTAAATAAAATACAAGGTAATTTCACTGACATGAAATTTGTGGAGTAATTCCAGACCAGTGAAATGAAATGTCGTGTGCCGGCTGGAGTGCCCGTGCGGTTCTAGGCGCTACAATCTGGAACCGAGCGACCGCTACGGTTTCAGGTTCGAATCCAGCCTAGGGCATGGATTTGTGTGATGTCCTTAGGTTAGTTAGGTTTAATTAGTTCTAAGTTCTAGGCGACTGATGACCTCAGAAACTAAGTCGCATAGTGTTCAAAGCCATAGTTTTGAAATGTCGTGTGACTAGGGCCTCCCGTCGGGTAGACTGGTCGCCTGGTGGAAATTTTCCCACTTGACGCCACTTTGGTGACTTGCGTGTCGATGAATATAATATGACGGTCAAAAGCGCAATATGTTTTTATCTCTTTTATAGGGTGTTCAGTAATAAACAACTGAAATCTGTTATTCAGAGTAATAGGAGGAACACCAGCAGCAAGTAATTTTCAGTCAGGCCTGGAAAAGAGTTCGTGGATAAGACGATTGCTCGCTTAAACCAGGGGATTCAGGTTCTAAACCCGGTATGGCACGGTTTTTTTTAGTGATGTCATATTCGGCATATTATCTGCTGTGGTGTAGGAGGCTAACGTAAATAAACGTGGAAACAAGTAAATAAGTAATATTAACCTGAACTCCGTGACAGGTCAAAACTCTGTTCTGTACTGCGATGCGAACCCGGAACCTTGCCATTTGCGGGCTCTTAATGACTGAGCTATCCACAGATCACCCACCGGTATCATTGCCAGTAAAATGTTTAAGTTCTGGTATCGAGTCCCGTTTCATTAAAAAGTACTAATTTAACAGAATGTTTCAAATCAGTGCTGTAACACAATACTTTGCTGATTCTTAAATGAATTATTTTCGTTTGAGGTGGTCAACATGGGTATGGGGCAATTAACAGAGAACATGCACTCCGCACTAAGCCTCATTGTAGTGCCTAGAAAGAAAACATTTCTCTTTTCTTTACATATATTAAAGGCACCATTATTCTGTTTAACTGAAAATGTTGAATGAAAGCATTGCAGTTCATACCTTGTACCTCGTTAAGTGAGTTCATAACAAAGATTGGACTTAAATACGTTTATATGAGTAGCTAAATTTAATTCTTCTTTCACAGTGAAGTTTTCAAACACCGTGTCACGCTGTCACGCTATAAAAAGTAGTTGGTAGAGTTAATACAGCAGCCAGCAGATGCTAGTGACTGATAATGGCAATACTTATTTGTGCAGTGAGTTCGTGTCTAATTACGCGCAACGCCCAGTGAATAAAACAATTAACCATTCACTGTAGCCCTACCACGAGACGAAAAACTTACAAACTGATATTTAATCTACATCTGCAGACTGTTCCTATTTTTTGATGCGACTCTACCGCATACGCCCTTTCCATCTGTAGTATCTGAACAACTGTCCTCTCCTCGCAATTTAAGGCACTTGCGCACTAGCGCAAGGAACTTTTGAATGAAAACCCGCGCGTAGCTCCGAATGGTAACGCTAGTAGTGTACACCTTTGAAACTGTCGCACGAAGTGTACGACAGGGTCCCAGCGAAACTAAATTATTTAAAATAAGATATTTGATAATTAAATTGGACGCTAATGTAATCATCTCATTTTGTGTCTCCTCTCTCATGTACTTCTTGAGTCAATAGTACTATTAATGCACCCAAATCTAGACTAAGTTAAAAATGTGATGGGAACTTTTCAATGAAGAAACTTTAAAGTTATCCGAAGCCAAAGACTTTATTTGCAGTGTACTTGGATGAAAATGCAATTCCGTTAATGAAATGCACTTACTACACGTATATCTTGAGATGTTCTCACTTTTCATAAATCCGTTCACTCATTAATTCCTCACTCTTCGAGTATAGCACACTCCGTCTTCGGGCCACAAGTGGCCCATCGGGACCATCCGACCGCCGTGTCATCCTCAGCTGAGGATGCGGTTAGGAGTGGCATGTGGTCAGCACACCGCTCGCCCGGTCGTTATGATGGTTTTCTTTAACCGGAGCCGCTACTATGCTGTCGAGTGGCTCCTCATTTGGCATCACGAGGCTGAGTGCATCCTGAAAAATGGCAACAGCGCATGGCGACTTGATGGTCACCTGTCTAAGTGCCGGCCACGCTCGACAGCGCTTCACTTCGGCGATCTCGCGGGGACCGGTGTATCCACTGCGGCATGGCCGTTTCCCTCTGCGAATACAGACTACAATGTTATCGGTAACTGACACGCTTCTTCTATTAGGGACAGTTGTGTTCCAACAACAACGCTTCTTAACGTGGACGACTGTAATTTATTTATCGCAGTTGAATATTTGGCAGACCGATCCGTTTCGTAATTTTCCGTAACTGCTGGAGGACTGTCAGCTTCAGACTGATATTCATCACTGTACGTCTGAATTCTTCTGACAGTGCTTCCTTTATAGCATCTTCCGTTAGTAAAATGTCATTCCTACATATCATTTTGACGTAGGAGAACTATAGACTGAGCGAAAGAACTGTGACGCAAAGTGTACTCCATGGTCACAGTGACCCTTCGAAATATATTTGTGTCAAATTGATTAAACAACAACGTCTCGCAACTGCGATCGTCCGTCCTCTACTAGGTCTCACTCAATGCTGAATGTACATTGGTGGCAGCGAGCTGTGTATGTGCAATGGCGCATGCACAGTAACAAACAAAAAACTTCAGGATCAGAGCGATCTCGGTGTACACATGTAGCGGTAAGAGAACCTGCGGTGCGGAATGATTACGCACTACAACACACCACTATCGACACTATCGGTTGTGGTACCACTTACAGTCCACATGGAAGATTTGTTCTGGAAATAGTGGGCTGTTGCATAGTTTGTGGAACAGCACCGGAGTAGTTGCGGAGAATCGGAAGCAGCAATCGAATCGGCGATTGACGGAATGAAGCAGAGTTCCAGGTGAGGTACTCACTCAGTAGAAGCGGAGGCGCCCATTGTGCGGCCGGTGTGCTGTCGGTATCAGCAGGTGTGCAACTCCAGCCGCTGTGCTGGCACCAGCGGGGCGCCGTTCGCAGAGGTGTCCGGCCTCACCCCCACTCCAGTAGGGGCCCCCTCTCCAGGACGCGGCTGCTGGAACGAGTTTCGCCTAGATGTCCGGGGAAAGCGCATCTTTTTCTGCGTTGAGGTAAAGGCTCTTCCACGCAGGTAATAACTACGCGTTACATACTGTGTAGGAACAAACTGCTGCGCTAAAACACTTGCAAGAGATTTTCAAACAATCCACTTATTTTACCAAGCCTTTTCGTTCATGGTTCTCTACAAAAAAAAAGTGCGTATCTGATATCAGGGACTAGAGAACGGAGAAATTCAAACTAAACAGGCTGACACGACAACAAATTGCTGCGCTAAAACGCAAGAGATTTTCAAACACTCCACTTATTTTACCAAGCCTTTTCGTTCATGGTTCTCTACAAAAAAAAAAGTGCGTATCTGATATCAGGGACTAGAGAACGGAGAAATTCAAACTAAACAGGCTGACACGACCAAGTCAGAATACAAGTAATCAGCTCAATTCGCTTGCATGGAACACCACTGTACAAGGAGTAGGCGTATATAGTTTTTCTAATCATCTCGAAAATATAACATTACGTAGTTAATATTTAAGAACCTTCAACATCGCAGCGAGTCAGCAATTAATATATGAAAAGAACTATAAACTCGCCTCGATTGCGGAAAAATCACCTAGTGTTAACCTAGGTTTCGGCCTAGATAACTACACCTTCTTCAGAACAATAAAACCCACAAGTTTATGGTGGGTCATGGCCCATCGTACACAGGCCGGTGTGAGGTGGAGCGTACACCATTAAATTAAGTAGTTGTTTAGACTTTGTGTATGTGTACTGTTTGTGTTCCCCTTTTTTCGTTTATAAAAGTATAGCTATGGTGTTCTTTTAATCATTGACAAAGGTCTTCTTAGACACTGGTGGGTTTTATTGTTCTGAAGAAGGTATAGTTATCTACGCCGAAACCTAGGTTGACACTAGGTGCTTTTTTCGCAATCGAGGTGGGTTTCTAGTTTTTTAATATAGCTTATATTTGTTTGTTAACACATATGTATCTACAGTCCTGGTGCATGTTGAGCTCCCGGCGCCACAGTACCGTATCACGCCGCTAGTGTAGCCAAAACAGAGACCCACGAGAAAGAGGCCATGGTGCGTACATCACAGCATGTGGCACTGCAGGTCTTACGAGTGCCAACAGAATTTTCGGAGTGGAGCGAATATGGTAATTCTCAACTGCGCGTTTAATACATACAATCTGTCTATGGGACACAACGAAGTTAAGACCAGTATTGGGCGCCTTCTCAATTACATATTTTCCGGAAGGATTTTGACACGGCTCGTAGTGAAACTGCGTGCTTATGAAATATCGTCTCAGTTTAGATTTGTGATTTCCTGACAGAGAGGTCACAGTTCATAGTAATTGACGGAAAGTCATCGAGTAAAACAGAAGTGAATTCTGGCGTTGCCATAGGTAGTGCTATAGGCCCTTTGCTTTCCTCATCTATATAAACGATTTGGGAGACAATCTGAGCAGCTGTCTTCGGTTGTTCGCAGATGACGCTGTCGTTTATCGACTAATGAAGTCATCATAAACTCAAAACAAACTGCAAAACGATTTAGAAAAGATATCTGAATTGTGCGAAAAGTGGCAATTAACCCTAAATATCGAAAAGTGTGAAGTCACCCACATGAGTGCTAAAAGGAACTCGTTAAACTTCTGTTACACAGTAAATCAGTCTAATCTAAAAACCGTAAATTCAACTGAATAGCTAGGTATTACAATGATGAACAACTTAAATTGGAAGGAACACACAGAAAATGTTGTGGGGAAGGCCAACGAAAGACTGCGTTTTATTGGCAGGACACTTAGAAAATGTAACAGGCGTACTAAGGAGACTGCCTGGACTATGCTTGTCCGTCCTCTTTTAGAATACTTTTGCGCGGTGTGGGATCCTTACCAGAAAGCACTGATGGAGTACACCGAAAACGCTCAAAGAAAGTCAGCACGTTTTCTATTATCGCGAAATATGAGAGAGATTGCCACAGAAATGATACAGGATTTGAGCTGGACGCGATTAAAAAAGAAAGGCGTTTTTCGTTGCGACGGAATCTTCTCACGAAATTCCAATCACCAACTTTCTCCTCCGAATGCGAAATATTTTGGTGACACCGACCTACATAGGGAGGAACGATCACCACGATAAAATAAGGGAAGTCAGAGCTCGTGCGGAAAGACATAGGTGTTCACTTTTTCCACGCGCTATAGGAGCTTGGAATAATAGAGAATTGTGAAGATGGTTCGATGAACCCTGTGCCAGGCATTTAAATGTGATTTGCAGAGTATCCATGTAGATGTAGATGTAGATTTCTCGCGGGCCCTGTCGCAGCCGAGAGTTGCCGAAGTGTGACGGACATGCTGACTGGTGTGACGTCACAAGTTCGTGGTCGGGCCCGAGTTTCTCGTGGGCCAAAACAATACGACGCAGCCGCCTGCTAAAGATATACATAGAATATAAATCTACTTCATTTCCTTGTAATTTTCTTAATTTGTTCCACGAAGCTTGAAGCTTCATCTTCAGGTACCACCAAATAATTATGAGAACATGAATGCGTGGCGATCGGGTCAGTCATTAGGGATCACAACCATGTCAAAGTAACGCATGGGAGCGTAAGCCCAGCAATCATAGCTCCCACCTGGACAGCACATAAATATCCTCTCTCTGTTATTCTGGACACAGTAAACTTTATAAATGGACACTAACGCAACAATCGTCGTTAGTTTCTGCGAAACTGTCTGAAGAGGAGTTTAACTCCCAGCTTCTTTGCGGTCCACATGCCGGTCACGTGACCGACTTGTATCGCGTCCTTCACCTGTGCGAGCACCTACGTACTCAGCAGCCAGCCAGCCAGCCATCAGATCGTATCATACAAATGAAATCTGGAACATGTAAGAACGGTGGACAAAATAATTGCCACTTCTTTTAAAAGACCACACTAGTCACATTTGGAGCGCTGCGCATGATGTACAGGGTGGTTATATCTTAACTTTCGCTACTTGAGATATTGTGGACGGCTACGAAACTTTTCAGGCAGTGTACTTCAGAATTTGCGTTGTTAATTTTGTGTCATGACTTGACGTTAGGAGCCAGTAATGGTATGGCGACGCAGGGTTGAAATACAAGCAACAGTCTGCACTACACTTGTGGACAGTCAGAATGGGTCTGGACAAGGTGAGAAGGGCTTTGCTCTTAAAGCTGTTTCATCGAAACAACACCAGCAGTGCTGCTCCCCTTCGCGAATGTCGAGGCTTTAAAGGAATATGGAGAGGTTCTATTACCGCACGGCGATTGGAGAATTTGATTTGGAATTTCGGATTAACTGGTGACTAGGGAATAGATCCTGGGAAATTGCGCCACAAGCTACTGAAAAGTTACTGGCTGAGAATGCTCGAAGCAACGTGAGATTTTCAAGCAGTTCATGAGCTGCTGTGTCACGACAGCTGAACATTCCACGGTCCATCGTTGTTTCGGGCAGCAGTAGAGCGTTGCAGTGCTGCTCCAGAGTGTCGTCGATGCAGATGGTCGTCACAGGGAGCAACGTTTGTAATCTAGAACGTGCACAAGGCACGCAATTAATAGATGTTACCCTCCCTCATGTGGAATTTAAAATGTGTTTCTTCCAATGTCTTTTTTGCTATGTCTCTTCCGCATGTCGTTACAAATGTTTCCACAAAGTTACGTTGTCTATGATCACTCATTGTCATATGGGCCCTCCTCAGCACCCAAAGTCCAACTGTAACCACCCCGTATGATAGGTACCAGGCGGCCGTAAGACATAAGTCATGCCAATCGAGTCAGCTGTATGGAATCAGAGCAGCAAGATCTATGGACTTGAAAACATGACTGTATGTCACAAAGCAGCCTTCGTGTTTGGGAGTGGCCACGACCACTACGTCAATTAAGTTATCAACAGGAACAGACCTAAGTGATCTAATCTGACTGAAATTTTTGCTATCCGTAAATTCAGGCCTTTTTCGAGTTTCCGATCCCTCATTGTGGAGGGAACTGCTTGCAATGGTCATTTGCACTCGGGTGCCTCACGAAAAGTCATTACCAACAGCGACAAATAAAGCTGTACGTTTTCAACGGGGGATCAAATATACACAAAGTCGACAGTAACTGACTGGAGGTGTATAGTGTAGTTCTACTAAATTAAATTTTGTGTCTTTTTAAAATAACGCAAGGCGTCGAGTGCACCTACGGCCCAATGACGTTTCTGACCCATAATGTGTATAGATGAGGTCTTTTGTGATGTTTTTTGCGTGAACTGTGCTTATTTATTCAGATTATAGCCTAGATATTCATTCCAACATTCTTGGTATCTAAATGTTGTCCTTTCCTCTACATCTTCATGATGGACAGACACTCGTCTCCCCAGCCACGTGTTCACAGGAATGCATGCATACGTTTCTTGTTTTGGCAAACACTCAGGCACAGTACCACAACTCGACTAACCCACTAAAACACCCGATCTCCATCACGTAGAAAATGTCTGGGGCTATAGGGACATCGCCGGCCGTAGTGGCCGAAAGGTTCTAGGCGCTACAGCCTGGAACCGCGCGACGCTACGGTCGCAGGTTTAAATCCTGCATCAAGCATGGGTGTGTGTGATGTCCTTAGGTTAGTTAAGTTTAAGTAGTTATAAGTTCTAGGGGACTGATGACCTTAGAAGATAAGTCCCATAGTGCTCAGAGCCATTTGAACCATTTGTAGGGACATCACCTGAAACGTAAAAGTCAACATTATCGCTGTTTGATAGCTGAGGATTCAACTGGATATAACATACCTGAATAAAGTTGTGGATTCTCTCCTTCGTTAAACTGAGGCCATTATCAAGGCTAAAGGCGGTGTTACACGATTTTAGCGTATGTCTCCTGGCGCGATTAATTTCTTCCTTTAGTGTGCTCACTGAAATTCGTTGACATTTTCGTGAGCAGTTGGGCAATTGCGGCTCCCGCGTAGCAGGGCGTAGCTCATTCCTTTAAAGAAAGCAGTGACACTTTGTGGCAAGAACTCCACAAGAGCCGGCCGCGGTGGTCTCGCGGTTCTAGGCACGCAGTCCGGAACCGTGCGACTGCTACGGTCGAAGGTTCGAATCCTGCCTCGGCCAAGGATGTATGTGATGTCCTTAGGTTAGTTAGGTTTAAGTAGTTCTAAGTTCTAGGGGACTAATGACCACAGCAGTTGAGTCCCATAGTGCTCAGAGCCAACTCCACAAGACACTTAACAGTTTGGTGACCGTTTTCTTCTATTGGACAATAGCCCCTATGCCTCAGCCACAACTATTATTTGTCGGAGCGGGTCCAACAAGGAGAGCAGATCTTGTCCGATGACGTCTCAGCTACGACTGACAGGATTCACATCGGAAGCCCTGGAGACTGAACTACTCTTCAGGTGGAATGAGCCACATAGGCACCCTTATATCGATGGACTGTTGCTCTATTTTGACGCATGTGTCTCGTAGTCTTTTGTGGTGTCCTGCCTGAATAGGTTACAAGCTGTATCGCTTCGAATAAAACATTTGTGTTTTAGAAAGTTGCCTTTGTCATCGTCATCAGATGTAAAAAGCCATTGAGTGCTGGTGTTGTCATGGTGTTCCACTTATACAGAGTACCGTTTGCAATCTTCCAGTGGCACGGGGCTCATGAGAAATACGGGCCCCACAACGAACTGGTGACGTCACAATAGTCGGTTTGTCCTCCATTCTTCACCAACGCTTGACTCTGCGCAGGGCTCACGGGAAATCAATATGTCAAGGAAAATGTATCCACTAAAGGTCGTAACTCCATTGTGTTCGGTCGAGAGCTTGTATGCATTTAAACATGCACTTAAGAATTATTAAACACGTCGGGAGTAGTTACCCGCACCTCACAGGGACTGCTCCTGGCACTTGTAAGACCTTCAGTTTCATATGCTGGGCCTCGCTGCTTTACCAGAGACGTCAGGTGGCGCAAGGGGCTGCCACCGCCTTTGAAAGTGTGAGTCGCAGATCTCTAGAAACGTCAAGCATACGTCTTCATTTTCGTTCTGTATGCAAAGACCTGATCTCCTAATGACAATGGTGAAGAAAGCTATTGAAAACTCGAATATTTTATCCGAAGTCATGAGGCTTGCAAACTGAGAAGATTTTGTTCACATCTTGACGCAATTAGAAAGAGTTGTGATTGTACATTGTCTTATTAATAGTATAGGTCGTTCGGAGGATGCTGTAGGCGAACATCCGGATAAACATCAGCGGTCATTAGGTTACTGTAGCGTTCATCGTGAGATATGTTGAAGGCTGTATCGAGGACCCTGCTCTGTACAATGAAAATATCTCCAGCTGCCAGAAGGGTACTCTGTTGGCAACCAGTATAGTCGTACATCGCTTCACGTGGTTTTCGACGTATTGTCATCGTCGTGTGCTAGCAGATATTGCATAAGGATAGCTACACTATTAATTACGAGTATTAAGTTACAACGTTTAACTTTTCTTATACCTTAAGGCACAAAAAAAAAGAAAAAGAATCGCGGCAGATTAACGATGGTCAGCTGGTACAACGACCTGCAAGAGTGTGGTTTTTAGGCAGTTTCCTAATCTCATTTAGGCAGTTGCCCGTTCTTGTCCCATGATTCCTCCTCAGAGTAGACAGTATACAAGCAATTACAATACGAAGTTTACAAGATTCACAGACAGATAGCGCACACGATTTCCCACGGACCGTAGACTCAGGGAGGGCATTCAGACACATTGTAAAGTAAAAAAAAATTCGAAAGTTGCCAAATCCTGTAAGAAGCGGACCCTGAACTAGACGGGACAACTTTAGGGAAACTAAAGAAAAAGTTAAAACGTTCCATCCCCAACCAGATAATAACTACCAGAAACACATTAATTATTTAACATGTTCCACGTAGACCATGAAATACACTGAAATCAACAAACTATTTTGCGTAACTGCATTTTGTGTCGTTAAGGTAATTATTTTGAATTTGGATTTTTTTATGGTTTAAGATTGTAAACAGTGTATTTATGTTCCTCTCAACAAATAGCAAATCACAGTTCAAAAGCAATTCATCTTCCTGTGTGCGTTGTTTTTGTTTTGAAATAACGATTTTATTTTATCATTTGTCTATTAGCTAATTTCACCCCCTGGGCATTTTCAAACTGTAATTACAAAGCATCTCATATTTCACACAATGGCTCCCTCAAAATCTTCCTCTTACAACCATGGCAATTTCAGGCACACCTTTTCCAGCCACGAAGTGCGTAGGAAAAAGAGAAAAATGAAATCCTTGTGTGGGGTTTGGCACTGCGCCAGCGTATAACACATTAAAATACGCTAGAGTAACATTCAACATCAAACTATACCCAGCACGGTCAACGCCCTAAGCTCGAAGAGGCGCAGCGTTTGTCAAGGTGAGCAGCTCTGGTGTGGCTGGTACTGTTGTGCTAACTATTGCACTGCTGTGTTTCACTTTCGTCATGGGGTCTGATGAGGACGACGTCTCTCTTACTGAATAAGGAAACCAGAAAGAGGATTGAAGGCTTGTGGGACTTTGGGCACTCACTTACGTAATGAAATGAAGCACCTGTAGCAGTCCTTCCGATGTTATTTATTATATAGCGACCAGGTTCACTGACTCAGTACACCGTCTCCAGGCCTTAACCTACACAGATGGAGTGAATTCCAATCGTATACACGATTCTATCGTTGACCAACTTCTATGAACTGGCTTCCGTAGGCTACTCTGTAAGCTAGAATGAAATTTTCACTCTACAGCGGAGTGTGCGCTGATATGAAACATCCTGGCAGATTAAAACTGTGTGCCGGACCGAGACTCGAACTCGGGACGGTCCCGAGTTCGAGTCTCGGTCCGGCACACAGTTTTAATCTGCCAGGAAGTTTCATACTCTGTAAGCGATGTTGTGTCTCCAACCTTCAGCTACGAGGCACAACATCACTTTTAGACTAGTCTATGGAAGCCAGTTCATGAATGGCCACTGATGGGATTAGGGTTCACCTCCTCAGAGTCAGTTAAGACCAGAATATGGTTTATTGTCACCGAAACAGGTTCCCACATCACTAATAACATCGAAAGAACGGTTGCAGGTGTCTCATTTGATTTCATTTTTTTCCTGTATGTTTGAATGTTACGGGGATCTTTCGACGAACTTTTTTTTCTGTAGGTCAGCCTGCTGTACAGGGAACAAATGACACTATGCGACCTTGCAGTCCAGCAAATGAGAAGCTTGCTCTCACATTAATGTAAGAACTAACGTACACTCACATCCATCGTAACATTGACTGATATTATTATAAAGTAAAGTTAGACTTTTTTCAACATGGCCGTCAGAGCTGTTAAGTACGTATTTTTATTATCTTAGGTATGTTGTAGCGAGGCCTGTTCTGAGCATCTGGCTAGCGGGTTTTCATGCGCTTTTCGTTTCCACGAAAATCAATGCTGAAGTTTTGTGCGATTCTCCTATACCTGTAACGTTCAGTATTTTTGTGTAATTATAGACTTGGAAAAGCACAGGAAATGCTTCGTCGTTTTAAGATGTGTTGGAGTTATAAACACGACGACAGATCTTAATCTACAATATGGAGCTGGTCTATGAGCTATACCTAATAGCGATAAGTCTTTCAAGCTACATAGTAGTGCTTAATACCTGTCTGCTTCTCTCTTCTTGTTGTAGGTCAATATCTGGAATCTGGTTCAAAATGGTTCAAATGCCTCTGAACACTATGGGACTTACTTCTGAGGTCATCAATCCCCTAGAACTTAGAACAGCTTAAACGTAACTAACCTAAGGACATCACACCCGTCCATGCCCGAGGCAGGATTCGAACCTGCGACCGTAGCGGTCGCGCGGCTCCAGACTGTAGCGCCTAGAACCGCTCGGCGACTCCGGTCGACCCTGGAGTCTGGCACAGCCTTTGGAAGTACAAGCAATTTCCATAGCTGTATGGAAACCACTAAGTGTAATTAAGCCAGCTGACAGTGAGTCGCTTTATTACAATTATAAAAATTGTTCTCCATATTGTTGCAAGCCATATATGATTCCCAGTACAGATACACGTTCATTGATAATGGTGCATGTGGAAGATACTCAGACTGAAGAGTATTGAAAATTTAATTGCTTTCTAAGAATTAATTGAAGATGGAGCCAAACTATTATCGGTTAGAGCTGTAAGTTATGTGTAATGTACTTTCAGCATTCTTGCTAAGAAATCGAGAGTTTTTCATAGACCTTTGTTCTCCACTACTTGATGAGTACATAAAAATAAGCTGTGTATAACACAGTTTTGTGGTGTTTGACATGAATGGAGATTTGAAGGGACTTCGATTACTTTGGTTTACATGTCGTGTCAACAGAACCAACACAAGCGGAAAGAAAAGTGGAAATGTATCCCAGTACAAAACTGAACTGCATTCAATTTCCTACAAAAATGTCATCTTCATTTTTTTTCTGTAGGACTAATATCTTTCACGTAGCCTGGAAGAAAATCTCGCGCATGAGTTTTGAAGGATAAATGTAACATTGCGGGTTGCATCAAACGACATCAGTAAGGGCCCCTGAATCACATTGTATAACGCTGATTGGGCAGACACTTTTATGAGGAACACTCGATCTTTATTATCAATATTGTCGATTTTTTCTTCTCCTTATCTAATTTAAACACTTCACAAATGTATAACAGAATAACTAATTTTTTGTTGCTTGCAGGCCTTAACCGCTTTGAATTTTCTGACTAGCAACATGTTTTCACAACGGGCAGAATTTTTAACATTTGTTTATGATACCGCAGGTTCGGCTGTTAGCCATTTTGAAATACTTGGAATGAAGTCCGTTCTGTCAGCACGTAGCTTTGTGCAAATTAAATGGTATAAAAAATTAAGTAATCATTTTGAAAACCATGACTGCTCAGAGGCGGCATTTTGTCATTTGAAGGTGGTTAATTACGTGAAGTAGTGATAAGTTCGTATGTCTTCTCGCTAGTAGTGCGTAAATACCAACTTGGCGGGTAGCCTTGACTTCGTCACGTTCTCTCCAGTTGCTGGCTACCTCACAGTCGGTGTCCACACTGCTTTGTCGGTATCGGGTACTACTTCAGATGGAGAAGTATGTAGTAAAGGATTCGATGTTTTGCCTGCTGAAGGACGCATCAAACCATTTGAATTCGTGAGTTAGGGAAAGCGTCGGTTTCCCTGCATGGGAACTAACCTCATGAAAGCACATGCGAAACGTACTTGCGTATGAAAGTTAAACGATGGTCCTTTCAAGTCAGCATATTCTTGGAGTGGCGGCTTGCTGCTGTTGTTTTTCAGAGGGCACACTGACCCAAGGTTGATAGCTAGCCGATGTTACACTCCGACAGCCACCGCTGTAATTCGGTGGAGCATTCTGCAGTAATTCGTACCTCTGCTTTAGATTACGGAGTAGTGAACGCTGATTTTGTTTTGGGGCTCCGAACAACCCTATATTTAGCACAGAGATCTGCGATACTATCTATACCTCATCGGACGAACATATACTGTTAGGCACGCAGACTGCAACATTCGCGACTGACTGCAGAAGGAATCTGTCACGGCTAAATGTAGAGAGAGTGAGAGAGAAGGGTGGGGGAATTACTCTATTGTAATTTCATGAATTCCTGTACTAACATGAGATCACATGTTTATATAACCTTCCTCAAAAGGTCAGTTTACTCATTGTAGACTAGAAAATCGAGTAAAGAATTTATCTATCTATCGGTCAACATATTTCTGAAATCTTTTAAACATGATTTCAAGGAAACATAGCTCACATTTTCACAGCAAATCAACAACTTTGTTTCTTGGCAGCGTAAATAGCATGCCATGTAATAACACGCTGCAGGTTTTGCGCAACAGTCCGTGCTGTCACAGGACTTTTTTTTTCCAGAGAATATAATTTGCAGCCTTGAATAGCTCCAGCTTTTATGTCGGTTGCCAATGTCTGGCGTCGCACAAAGTGATTGTTTGTATACATATACAGGAATATGACACTGTGTCGAACGAGATAACAGTGACCTTGTATCACAATTCTAAGGAAAAAACAGCCTAGATCATTATTCTTATTTTAATTGCCCGTTTCACCACAATTATGCCATCTAAAACTTTGGATAGCATGCTGAGTACGATCAGGGTCTGGGGGGGGGGGGGGGGGGGGGGGCGCCTCGTTGCAGCTCAGAGTAAATATACATATGATTTACACACTTCAGGCCCACATCTTATATAACGCGGTGGGATGCTGCTGAGGCAGAGTGCGGGGATATGTAGTGACAGCTGAAGCGCAAGCAAAATGTTGCGGCTACGTTTTCATTGAAAAACAACGGAGGAGCATAATTAATTTTCAAGGCAGAAAACCTGTCTTGCAACGGAAAGTTACTGCAACCTCCTTCCGCGCCTTAAGCATATATTAAATTGTTACGTAAGGTCACAGCACAATAACCTCCTTCTTCTGTCAACAGTAACGCATTTTCCATGCAACCATTAGTGTTGGCCACGAGGTAACCGGTAACTGACAAGTGAATGCTCTTTCTCTAAGCATGTCCGACGTTACCTGAATGATACCATTCCAGGACGTTGGATTGGAGGAGAGGGGCATAGGACGAACTTCATCGCCGGTGACCAGAACTCACACCTTGTGACTTTTATCTGTGGGGTTACCAAAAAGATCGCGTTTTTATCCCGCCTGCATCTGACACTCTTGAAAGTCTGCGACATCGTATTGTTGAAGCCGTGAATTCGATAACGAGCAGGAAATGAGCTACCGTTTGGACAACTGGATGCGTAAAAATTTGAACTTTTCTCTTTTCAGGAACGATGGAAATAGTGTTTCTATCTTTTGTATTTTGGAAGCAATAAATGTCCGAAATCTGTTCCTTCTTTTTGAAGAGCCCTGTATTACAGTATTCGGTAGAAAGCAGCTGTATAAAATCAATGTAAGTGAAACTTAAGACTGCGTATGATGTGCGCACATCCGCTTATTACTAACAGGCCTGTGTGATGAGGAGACAGATGGTGTAGCAACGTGATCCCTCCTTTCACCATTAGCAGCAGACCTCTTCGTGGAAGCGTATAAATAACCGGCACTTGATTCTGCAGTGCTGCAGTCATTACGCTGATTTCGCCATGTTGACGATAAAATTCGTCCTCTGACCGTAGGGGCGAAACAGAACTGTGCAAAGTCCGCCAGTATTTCAATGCACAGCATCTAAGCGTACAAACACTGAGCGACGTGGCAACGGCAGTAGTCAGACACTGGATTCGATCCGGGAGTGCAGTGGTTCAAATTCCTGTTCAGACATGCAGGTTTAGATTTTCCGTGATTTCCTTAAATCGCTTGAGACAAATGCCCGGCCAGTTCCTCTGAAAACGGTACAGCTATCTTCTCTTCGCACCCCAATCCGAGATTGGGTTCCATTTCTAATGACCTAGCTGTCGATGGGATCTTAAACTAACGATGCAATCAAAAAAGAACCGTATGCTTGCCTTCATCAACGCAGACATGTACAGATTGCTAGCTGTTAACCCTGACCAAACCGTCTACAAGAAGGCAGTCAGCACCGTTAGATTTTTACACATTATGTTTCACGACCTGCCTGACACAAAAATCAGTTTCAGATTGGATGCTGTGCTCAAGAGGACCCACCGAACCTACGATGCTGGCACCGTCAAGTCAGAACTCCAAACCTTTCACATTGTATGCTGTGCTCAAGAGGACCCACCGAACCTACGATGCTGGCACCGTCAAGTCAGAACTCCAAACCTTTCACATTGCATGCTGTGCTCAAGAGGACCCACCGATCTTACGATGCTGGCACCGTCAAGTCATAACTCCAAACCTTTCACGTTGCATGCTGTGCTCAAGAGGACCCACCGAACCTACGATGCTGGCACCGTCAAGTCAGAACTCCAAACCTTTCACATTGCATGCTGTGCTCAAGAGGACCCACCGAACCTACGATGCTGGCACCGTCAAGTCAGAACTCCAAACCTTTCACATTGCATGCTGTGCTCAAGAGGACCCACCGAACTTACGATGCTGGCACCGTCAAGTCAGAACTCCAAACCTTTCACATTGCATGCTGTGCTCAAGAGGACCCACCGAACCTACGATGCTGGCACTGTCAAGTCAGAACTCCAAACCTTTCACATTGCATGCTGTGCTCAAGAGGACCCACCGAACCTACGGTGCTGGCACCGTCAAGTCAGAACTCCAAACCTTTCACATTGCATGCTGTGCTCAAGAGGACCCACCGAACCTACGGTGCTGGCACCGTCAAGTCAGAACTCCAAACCTTTCACATTGCATGCTGTGCTCAAGAGGACCCACCGAACTTACGATGCTGGCACCGTCAAGTCAGAACTCCAAACCTTTCACATTGCATGCTGTGCTCAAGAGGACCCACCGAACCTACGATGCTGGCACCGTCAAGTCAGAACTCCAAAACTTTCACATTGCATGCTGTTCTCAAGAGGACCCACCGAACCTATGATGCTGGCACCGTCAAGTCAGAACTCCAAACCTTCAGAGGTAATGGACTTGGGCACAACGAAGGAACCAACAATAAAATTATGTCCACTAATAACAACAGTGACAGGGATGAGGATGTAGACCAACGATGTAATAATCTTTTGCCATACGTGTAGGAAAGCACTACCCGGCGGAAATTTTTTCGCTGGGTGGGCATTCTGTCGATCCATTGGAGCAACACTAAATTAGAGACCTACTGGGGTCCATCAATGATTCGTTGATACGCTGCAAGCGGCGGGAGTTTTCTGGACCAGCTGAGTATATGGGGCGATTTACATAGCACAGACAAGGGACGACCTACAAGTACAAGGCTAAGAGAGCGCATGCGTCACGTACGACACGGACGTGATAAACCCGGGATGGCAGAACGTCTCATGCGGGAAACATACGAGGGTTGGTCGTAAGCTTTTAAATATCACCGGGAAAATGTGATGTTACGTAATTGCAGATTCATGCCTAAAGTCATGGCAGATTTCAAATTCCCTGCACCACAGTACCGTAGCACGCCGCCAGCGGAGTCAAAAATAAACTGACGCAGCCCATCTTCACTTTACCAACGGGCTGCGCCGCTAGATTAACCTATCTTGGTCCCTCTAGGGGCGTGCTGCAGTGCTGTGGCGCTGGCATTTTAATATCTACCAGTACTGCAGGTGTAAATCTGCAAATACACAACTTTATTTTCTCCAGGTGATAGTATAACCTTATGACTAGCTCTCGTGTACACATTGTCTGACGAAACAATTGAAGCACGTAGAAGACATTGTAATGTGAAATGTTCGGTTTTTCTTATTCTATGATAGAGGACAACCGTGTAAGTTGAAATGACATGTTTAATTTCTCAATATTAGCATAGAAATACACGCTTTTACACAGTTTACCATGTGACAGCGTTAAAACAGTTGTCAGAATAACGCATCTCATCAACATCAAAAGTGAAATAGTCCTCAATACAACAATATTAAATATTAACTCACAGTAAGCTAAATTATCCTAAACACGACAGTGTTAAAGTTTAACTAGACGTTTCTTTACAAAATTATTCTTACGATTTCGTTACGATGTTGGTCAGTACTACCATAAATCATCCGTTTCTGCTTCAAAGTGCGGTGCTGTTTTTAGGATGACAACCAAATGTACAGTGGATGGTTAGTGATATATAACAAATTGAGCAAAAGATTACCCAAGGTCGCTCGAATTTACAATGGACACAAGCCGGTGAACCAATCTGCACGCGATATTTACCTTAAATTGTGATGAGCTGTCGTCTGCTAGTCCGCTCTCCCCTCTGAAATTCCTATAAAACTAATCAAAACCTTTGCTGACATTTATCAGTATAAACTCTCCCTATGTTTCTCGTTATGCGAGAAAACCTGTACTCATCCCTAGTCTTAGAATATGGCTATATACACGCACATGGCTGGAGCAGCGTGCATATTATAATGCCCTCTCAGTTCTCGCAAGAACAGTTAACTAATTGACTGTTTCGTTTCTCCAGAGTTGGAGCTCAACGACGCTACAGGTAATTTCTAGCTGGATGTCAGCCGCTGTGAATGCAGTGTTCACCCAAATTTCTTCTCTCCATCGTACACAGCGTTATGTGCTCCGTTCTGCACTAGACGCCAGTTCAGAGCAGAGTCCCCCACAAAATTTCCGTCTTGTCTTTCTCATAGCTGACCTGTTCCCCACCTGTGTTCTTTCGTTCTTCACATCACAGCTTTTTTCGACCAATAGGAGCGCTCCTCTTATTTTGTGGAAACTCTCTCTACCAAACGCAAGGGACCTACCATTAAACTGCGTCGAAACCGGCTATTTACTCCTTCTTAGTGTGTTTCCGTCAATCGGACGTTTTGTGCCCGCGCCAGACATAAATGCATACATTGTCTCTCACGAGTGTACCACTCGCCGGACACGTGATCGAAAATGAGTCACTGGTCTTGTCAGTATCCATTTGGAATTCTGAAACGCAGTTTTTTAAAAGCTTTCTTTCCTGTCCTCCCTCAGATGGCCTGTTAACTCGCTCTCCCCTTATGAGTCACCTGGTCGGTCGTTGACCTGGCTTGGTACGCCCCTTTAAGTGATTTCTGTTGAATCTCCTATGGTGCGGCCTTGCCTCTGCTCTCCCTCCTCTGAATTCCAAATTAAAACGCCTCTTGCTACTTGTTGCACCTTTGTTGCACGTTCGGCTTATTGACATGCATTATATAGGAACAGTGTGTTAATTACCGTCGATTGAGTGTCATCCCTTTTTGAATTACTTACTGATAGGCAAATTTGCTCATAACCGCAGAATTTAGGTGTCATATTCACCTTCCCATTGTGATGTATAAAGCTCTCATGTAAGGTGCGAGTCTGACCTTCATTTATCACCTTACAACATGGTCGGATGTCAGTGTAAATTAGTACATTTACACATCATCGACTGGCATGTAAATGATTATAGTGCTGCAATTTTCTTTGAAAGAACGTCCACCATTATGAATAAGGGGGGCCAAAAGCGTCAGATATTGAGTGGTGTGAAGGACACAGAAATGCTGTGTCCTTGTGTGAGACATCAAAAACTTTGAAAGGGGCCTCATTACAGGTCTCCATCAGCTGGGTGAATCATGCAGTATCCAGATTTGTGGGGCGTTTGGGTGTGACAGTGGCCTGATGTTGGACTGTATGGGAATGTGAGGACAGGCAAGGTTCCGGTTGACAATGTCTTACCACCACAAAGGCGGGTTGCTCTACTGTGCACCAGACACATTGAACCCTCTCACATCTGCACCTACCATATGAGAGCAAGCAATGAACTCACTGAACTGTGCCGGCCGCTGTGATCGAGCGGTTCTGGGCGCTTCTCTCCAGAACCACACTGCTGCTACGGTCGCAGGTTCGAATCCCGCCTCGGGCATGAATGTATGTGATGTCCTTAGCTGGGTTTAAGTAGTTCTATGGGGCTGATGACCTCAGATACGAAGTCCCATAGTGCTTAGAGCCATTTGAACCATTTGAATCATTGTAATGTTCTGTCTCACCTTACACCATTGGTTGCAGACTATCAGAAGCCCAGACAAGCGAACTACCACCCCATGCATAGGCTGCCATTAAAAGCGTTTGGGGTGGTGCAGTGACCCGGAAGCTTGGACTACTGACGAGTGATATCGCATTGTGTTTAGCGATCAGTCGCGGTTCTGTGCTAGCCCGAGTGACCGTCGTTGGCGATTATGGCGGCGACCTTGGGTGAGATTCCATTCTGACAATGTTTTGAAGAGGCGAAGTGGTGTTACTCCATGTGTCATGGTGCTGCAAGACATGGGGTACGACTTTAGGTGATGGCTGGTAGTGACTGAGTGCTCTGACGGTACAATGGCACATCACAGGCATCCTGCATCTCTCATGAGTCAATATCGTGTACCATTTTCCAACAGAACAATGCTCTTCCACATATGATACGTGTTTCTATGAGATGGGCGCGTCATGTTGAGGTACTCCTGTGGCCAGGAAGGTCCCCAGATATGTCCCCGACGGAAAACATGTGGGACCAAGTCGGAAGTTAATCCCATCCCAGTGCCAATAACCAGATTGTCAGCGTCTACTTGCAACAGTTATGGGCCAGCTTTCCACAGGAGAGACATTCTTTTCAGTCGAATCAGTGCGTGCATCCAGAGCAGAGTTCAAAAAAAAAAAAATGGCTGTGAGCACTATGAGACTCAACTGCTGTGGTCATTAGTCCCCTAGAACTTAAAACTACTTAAACCTAACTAACCTAAGGACATCACACACATCCTTGCCCGAGGCAGGATTCGAACCTGCGATCGTAGCAGTCGCACGGTTCCGGACTGCGCGCCTAGAACCGCGAGACAACCGCGGCCGGCCCAGAGCAGAGCTGTTGCAACGTCATACTGATACGTGAACTCATACTGTCAAGCTCTCTGTAATCGCATGTTCTCTCAATCTGTTTCTTCCTCCCCTTTCGGGTGCACCACTCTTTTTGTTAAGCTCACGAAGAATCTTACTTGCTGCTAGGCAGACGCTTCCACTGAAAACGAAGATAAAGAAGGCGATCGATGTAGGCAAGCTGCCCACCAACATAAAGCGATTTGTTGGACGCAGATTTTCATCGTCTTGGTTGCCATCAGTGGTTTTAGTGTTAACTCTAGGATCCATTGTGCCGAAAACACAAATGAATCCATATTCAGGGCTTCCAAGGCCCTGCCCTAATTAAAAATTTTCCTCTTTTCATATAATCGTTCTTTGGAATTAAATTTATTTCTGTCAAATTTATTGTCATGCTGAAAGATTCCTACGATACAGTAACAGGATCTGGTGGGTCTGATTAACACTTTATTAATTTTTTAAAAAATCTCTAAGAGTGAATTTTTATTAGTTACATCCATTTACATACAACATATACGAATAATTTTAATTCACTTATAAGTTGCAGTATACATTTTATAACATTTATTACAGCCAATTTCTTCAATTAAAACATACTCATTATTCACAATATTATGTATGTAGGCAACATTTTAACAAAAAGTTATTATTCATTGTTCACATAAATTGCATTTTTCTTAGTTTTCAACATGTGACAAACAAGAAGCACAAAGAACGCCACTATGTTCCTTACAAATGTTGGGTTTACTTTTAATGCATCTCATAGCACATTTCCTGTGTTTATTATATGGACAAAAATTGCATCTTCTTCTTTTTCGTGAAACAGATAGTTGGTTTGGCAATATGACATCTTTTTGAACACCACAACTTTGCATGGCATCAACGATTTTCTTTGAAAGATTATGGATCTGAATACGAAGTTCCATTAGTGGTCTTACCATTTCCTCTGCTAAATCTCTTAGAGGAACAAACGCCTTTTATCACTTCTTCCATTATGGTATGTCAGATGTTGGGCGGAAAATAATATTTCACTGTTCATTGCTGTGACATACGTTATATTCATCCATAATGCAAATGGCCATCTTCTTGTTTGTCTCTTGCAAGTGTAATGCATTGTACTAATGAGAACTACATACTTTTTCTTTTTGGGAACATAACTCACCATTGTAATGTCACCTTTAAATGCAAACAAAGAGGAATGAATCGCTCTTGAGGCAGATGGTTTCAGCTCATTAGGAATTTCTGGTTTATTTTGTTTGATTGTTCCCACCACTGTAATTTGCTTCTGAAACATCTCTTCTGCCAGCTGCACACTAGTAAAGAAGTTGTCAACAGTAATATTTTTTGATGATCCTTCAATGCTTTTAGAAAGATCTTTCACCACATTCAATCCAAGATTTTTCTGAATAGGTTTATGGGGTTTCCTTCCCGTGTAAACAATTCCGTCTAAAGCACATGCAGATGTAGCATCACATAACCAAAATATTTTTATGCCATACTTGGCTAGTTTAGAGGGCATATACTGGGTGAAGCTGCATCTTCCACGGAATGAGACTATCTGTTCGTCAACTGTGAGCGAATCATTGGGAATCATTCTATTTCTACACTTGTCAAGAAATAGTTCCCATACATAGCGAACAGCTGCAAGTTTGTCATCTGCAGATCGAGCTTCACGGGTACACCTGTCATCAAAGCTAATCATTCTCCTTAAATCATCGAATCTATTTACTGACATGGTGGCCTTATATGTAGGATTTGGCTTTTCATCCAAGAATAATTCTCTAATAGGGACATCCGAACTCTTCTCAAGACCAGAAAGCAGTAAAAGACCATGAAAACCCTTCATTTCAGCAAGCGAAACGTTTTTCCACGTTTTATCATGTAAAGCAGCCACTCTTCTGTCTTCAATATTTGTGCAGATGATGATTTCCTCTAGTATTTCCTTGGAGATGAAATAGTCACAGGCATCCTTAGGTTTACAGGTTTTCAAACCACAGGGTGGACCAGGTGCCTTCTTTACGATATTATGGATAGGCGTACGAAAAGTTGCAGGAGGATCCAATTTCCAAATCGTTCCATTCCGACTTATGTTTGTGTGGTCTTCTATACCTTTTTGTGGTGGTTCTTCATTTTCAGACACTGATGAAGTAATATTATCGGAAGGACTGTCATCTGCCTCAATATTCACATCTGCAGGTTCAATGGCCGATTCTTCACTACTTGCCTCTTCAAAACTATTTCCTTCCTCGCAAGAATCATCTTCTTCAAACCACTGAGCCACAACACTTTCAAAATTAGCTGCATTTGCACGTACTGACTGTCTTGCTTTGGGTGTCGAAGCCATAGCAAAAGGCGTGTCTCTCGAACAAGAGCTTGTGCAGCACTAAACGAGTCATACTCGTAACAATATGGGCCTTGCATCAACAAACAAACTACAGTAACAATGAGGCTGAAAAGAGGATAACAATACTATGCAATAATAAAACATTTGATAGCAAAAAAATCAATAATACACCGACATCGCCAATATGTGAAAGTAGTGTGTATTATTTTTTAGTTATACTATTACTGCTACAGCTACTGCTGCTGTTGGCACTCCTGTTGCTGCAAATACCACTACAGTTATTGTTGAACTAATAATTGCTCCCATACAAATGCTGAAGCCAATATAGGCTAAAGAACATTTATAAATGTGTGAGGGCTTCTGAAGCCCTGCTTATGCATTCACGGTGTATGGGTAAACGTATTGAATTATACAAAAAGCAGAAAGGTATCTCGTTCAGACTTAATAGGAGGAATGTCACAGTGTTAGTGAAAGTGTACTTGAAAGCAGTTTGAAATCAAACAAAAAAATTACAGAATTTTTGTAAAAATCAAGACACAGAAGGGCCTCGGAGGCCCTGTATATGCATCCAAGTGTTACGGACGGTTAGTGTTCCCGAGGTTGCCCAGCCGTAAACATTTTCACGGAAGGGAAGGCACGTGGCGTGCTTGCCCGGACACGCTGCAGCAGCACCACGTCACAAAGGAGGGATTTGTTGTATCTTCTAAGTGTCTGTTAATAAAACAGAGTCATTGGTTTGCTTTACCTTCAATATTATCTATGTGATCGTTCCAGTTCAAATTATTCGTAACTGTAAATCTTAAGTATTTAGCTGAATTTACAACCTTTAGATTTGTGTAATTTATCGTGTAATCGAAATTTAGCGGATTTCTTTTATTACTAGTGTGGATAACTTTACACTTTTCATTATTTAGAGTCAATTGCCACTTTTCACACCGTACAGATATCTTGTCTAATTCATTTTGCAATTGGGTATCATCATCTGATGACTTGTAGTGTAAATGAAAGCACCATCTGCAAACAGTCTAAGAGAGCTGCTCATATTGTCACTGAAATAGTTTATGTACAGCAGAGGGTCTGTAACACATCTTTGGGAAGCACCGGATATTACTTCCGTTTTATTCGATGACATCTCATCAATTACTACAAGCCGTCTTCTTCCTTATAGGAATTCACGAATCTACTCGCACAACTGATGCGATACTCCAAAGGCACCCAATATGATTAAAGTCGCTTGTGAGAAACGGTATCAAAAGCCTTCTAAAAATTTGGAATCAATTTGACATTCCTTGTCTATAGCACCGTACTTAGTGAGGACAAAGAGCTAGCTGTGTTTTGCAAGAAAGGTATTTTCTGATTCCGTGGTGCCTGTTTTCCAATAAATCTTTACTTCGAGTTAATTCTTAATGTTCTAACACGGTATATGCGACAAAAATCTCCTACAAATCGACGTTAATGACATAGGTCTGTAATGAGGCGGAGTACTCTCACTTCCTTTCTTGGGTATATGCAAACAGACCTTTTATATGAAGCCCCCGTAATGATCTATTCCCTTGGGGGAAATGTGTTTGCTACCGTAACTTAAAATATGACAGTGGGATGTTAGAAGCACAGATGAATGTATTCGAAAATCTAGTGCCCATTTCATGACACACTGTCCAACAGTGGAGCCCATCACACGCTAAAATAGTACCATACCTAGTGGCAACATGCACACTCTACAGCTACATCTACATGGATACTGTGCAAATCACATTTAAGTGCCTGGCAGAGGGTTCATCGAACCACCTTCACAATTCTCTGTTATTCCAATCTCGTATAGCGCGTGGAAAGAATGAACACCTATATGTTTCCGTACGAGCTCTGATTTCCCTTATTTTATCGTGGTGATTGTTCCTTTATATGTAGGTCGGTGTCAACAAAATAATTTCGCATTCGGAGGAGAAAGTTGATGATTGGAGTTTCGTGAGAAGATTCCGTCGCAAAACGCCTTTCTTTTAATGATGTCCAGCCCAAATTCTGTATCATTTGTGTGACACTCTCTCCCATATTTCGTGATAATACAAAATGTGCTGCCTTCCTTTGACGTTTTTCGATGTACTCCGTCAGTCCTATCTGGTAAGGATCCCACAGCAGTATTCTAAAAGAGGACGGACAAGCGTAGTGTAGGCAGTCTTCTTAGTATGTCTGTTACATGTTCTAAGTGTCCTGCCAATAAAACGCAGTCTTTGGTTAGACTACGAACTGTGACCTCTCTGACAGGAAATCACAAATCCAGTCACATAACTGAGACGATATTCCATAAGCACGCAATTTCACTACGAGCCCCTTGTGTCGTACAGTGTCAAAAGCCTTCCGGAAATCCAGAAGTACGGAATCAATCTGAAATCCCTTGTCAGTAGCGCTCAACACTTCATGTGAAAAAAGAGCTAGTTGTGTTTCACAGGAACGATGTTTTCTAAATCCATGTTGACCGTTTTCTTCGAGGTAATTCGTATATGTTCCACAATCCTGCCGCATATCGACGTTAACGATATGGGACTGTAATTTAGTGGATTACTCCTACTACCTTTCTTGAATATTGGTGTGACCTGTGCAACTTTCCAGTCTTTGAGTACGAATCTTCCGTCGAGCAAACTGTTGTATATGATTGGAGCTAATGCATCAGAATACTCCGAAAGCAACCTAATTGGTATACAGTCTGGATCAGAAGACTTGCTTTTATTAAGTGATTTGAGTTGCTTCACTTCTCCGAGGATACTTACTTCTACGTTACTCATGTTGGCAGCTTTTCTCGATTCGAATTCTGGAATATTTACTTCGTCATCTTTTGTGAAGGCATTTCAGAAAGCTGTGTTTAGTAAGTCTGCTTTGGCAGCACTGTCTTCGATAGCATCTCCATTGATGTCGTGCACAGAAGGCATTGATTGTTTCTTGCCACTAACATACTTCACATACGACCAGAATAGCTACACCTTTGAGGACTGTCGTGTTGTTTACATCTTGACGAATGAGACAATAGATTCACCTACGCCAAAAGCCCCTTTGCTCTTCTGGAGATAGTAAACAATGTGGAAGACGCATTACAACGATGGTGTGATACAACGACGTTAACTCGAACTGAAGCGTTAGATGCTCGATGCTTACTGGCGAGAGTCACGGTAGATCCTACTGATTTATGTGAGTCTGTGCGGCTGATACATGCAGAAAGTAGTCACACCTGCACTGTGGTGCACATACCGTTCTGTAACTTGTTGTGGTCTTCAGTCTAAAAACTGGTTCGATGCAGATTTCAACGTTAGTACGCTCTCTCCAAACCTGTAATGCAGGGCCGGCCAGAAATTCTGCACGCGTGCGGTGCTCCTGCACAAGTGCAGGAGCACAAAGTGCGTCATGGACACCTCGTATGTATATCACAACCTGGGCTGTATCTCTAAGATCTGCTGCTTCATAGAGCGCAACTGAGAAAGCAACAAAGTTTTTAGCCTCATTTATTAGCTGCCTGTGCACATCGTCGGCCATAGCACAGATACGTTTTGTCACTGATTGTTTGGATAGGTTGATTTCTTGAAGCCTGCTAACGTTCGTGGGACACACAAGTTCTGCAGCATCAATCAGACACCCTTTCACAAACTACCCTTCAGAAAAGGGTTTACCAGATTGTGCAATTCTTAATGCGATTTTAAAACTTGCTCGCAGTGAAGATTTAATGTGGTTGTCATTCTGAAAAATTGAAAACAGTACATTGTACAGCAAAACTTACATAAATATAGCATAAGAAACTAAGAGTTCAAGAAGTATCAGTTACTTTGACGTACAGTAAAATAGAGTTGATTTGTCTCTTCTATTTTCTTAAGGACATTTAATTTTGCTTGCCGTTCTTCACTGTTGAGTACACTACACTCGTCTTTGTGATATGTATTGCAATGTCTTTCAATTGAAAACTAACGCTGGCCGCCTATTATTCGGCGGCACAGCAAACACTGTGAGTTTCCACCAACGGCTACAAAAAAGAATTGCAGTTTCCAGTCATTTTTAAACGACTGAGAACTTAGATCTCCCGTCCTTTGCTTTTTCACAGTACTTGCCATTTCTCAGTACTTCTCTGTTAAGGTTACGGTCACCAGGAGTAAAAGAGATTGGATATGTTGCGCTCTTGCTTGTACCACATTAACTGGGAAGTGGAGCGGCCGCCGTTCCTTTAGGACACATGTCTAATAACAGATGTCGCTGTCGCACACGTGCGCACATGTGCAGCACTTCCACACGTCTGCACACTGTGCAGCGTTCGGCCGGCCCTGCTGTAATGTCTGCGTATCTGCTCCTTACTGTAGTCAGTTCTTCGTCTCCCACTAAAAATTTTACGCCCTACCTTCTCCAGTCATTACCAAATTGACGATCCTTTCTACAGTATTAGTCAATTTACTGCCATAAATTACTTTCCACCGTAGTTAACTCCTCATTCGTTATTTGATCTACCCATCTAATTTTCAGCCGTTTTCTACATCACATTTCAAAAGTTTCTGTTCCCTTTTTGTCTGAACTATTTATCGTCTACGTTTCATTTCCGTACGCTATTGTTTGTATTGCCAGTCTGCATTTCCCCGCTCCCTCGGACAGAGTCAATTATCTTGTTGCCCAAATAGCGAAACCCATTCACTACTTTTAGTGTCTCATTTTGAAACATAATTCTTTCAGCATCACCTAGTTTAATTCTGTTACATCCTTGCTTTACTTTTGGTGATTGTCACCTGATAACTCCTTTTTAAGATTTGCACTCCGTTCAACTGATCTGATAGAATTACATTCTTATCGGCAAGCCTTAAATATTTTATTTTTATTTTGCAAATATTTCTGTGCTTGCTGCATAGGATGGCCACGCGAACAAACTTAAATATTTTATTTCTCCCTCCCGATTTTTAAATTTTTTCTCCAAATTTTTCCTTGGTGTCCATTAACGCTTGTACAATGTACAAGCCGGCGGCGGTGGTCTCGCGGTTCCAGGCGCGCAGTCCGGAACCGTGCGAGTGCTACGGTCGCAGGTTCGAATCCTGCCTCGGGCATGGATGTGTGTGATGTCCTTAGGTTAGTTAGGTTTAAGTAGTTCTAAGTTCTAGGGGACTAATGACCACAGCAGTTGAGTCCCATAGTGCTGAGAGCCATTTTTTTACAATGTACAAATCGAATATCATCAGGGATTGGCTAGAATCCTACTGCATCCCTTCCATGTCCTTCGACTCACGCGTCGTTAAACGCTTGATTGGCCGCCTCCAAGGAGGGGTATGAAGAATTGAGCTACCCAGAACGAGATTGGGCGTCTGGCGCAAAACCGGACGATTAATTACCTAATCAAATAATCCAAATATAAGCGGCGACTGAGGCAGTGTAGATCAGAGGTGCCTACGATGAGGTTCCAGTACAACTGAACAATGGGTACTACTGTTTTATACGCAGTGATTAGCAGATTGTTACAACATCGAGGTCTGATGTTAACACAGCAGAGCAGATAGACTTCAGAACAGTGTCACGGCACGTGACTTAAGCACTACCCATTTACCTTCAGAAAACCTGTCTTTGGACGGATACGGTGAAAGTTGTCGAGTCCGGTATGCAGTTGCCAAGAGCCTACAGTAGGTGTGTAGAACCGACCCTGGTGCACTCTAAGCTCACTTCCTCTACCGAGTACTACGATCTGATGTCTCTTGAACTTCTTAGAAGGATTAAACTTTCCCGCACTCTCAGTGAGTGGTGGAGTGATTCTCTATGACACCCCAATCTTCGACTGCGCCACTCATCAGAAAAACTCAAGCGTCACTGTTCCTGGGTTCGACCCCATCTTCGGTATTTAATCACTGTATCAACAAATATGTTAAATATTACAGCAAAATTTACTCCCACGTCGAAGATGTCAGGCGACACAGCAGTCATGGCATGAGGATTACATTGGAGTAATGGAGTAACGTGGTTCACACCCCAGTCGTACGTCCACAGGAAAATGTGATAGCACCGCAACTATTTTACACACATACACACACACACACACACACACACACACACACACACATACACAAAATTGCTACATCACGAAGATGACGTGCACACACACACACACACACACACATACACACACAAAATTGCTACATCACGAAGATGTGCTACAGACGCGTAATTTAACAGACAGGAAGAAAATTCTGTGATATGCAAATGATTAGCTTCTCAGAGCAATCACACAAGGTTGGCGCCGGTGGCGACACGTACAACATGCTGACATGAGGAAAGTTTCCAACCGATTTCTCATACACAAACAGCAGTTGCCTGGTGAAACATTGTTGTGATGCCTCGTGTAAGGAGGACAAATGCGTACCACGCCGTTTCCGACTTTGATAAAGGTCGGATTGTAGCCTAACGCGATTGCGGTTTATCGTACTGCGACATTGCTGTTCGCGTTTGTTGAGATCCAATGACTGTCAGGAGAATATGGTATACATGGGTTCAGGAGAGTAATACGGAACACCGTGCTGGATCCCAACGGCCTCGTATCACTAGCAGTCGAGATGACAGGCATCTTATCCGCATGGCTGTAACGGATCGTGCAGCCACGTCTCCATCCCTGAGTCAACAGATGGGGACGTTGGCAAGACAACAACCATCAGCACGAAAAGTTCGACGACGTTTGCAGCACCTTGGACTATTAGCTCGGAGACGGTGGCTGCGGTTACCGTTGACGCTGCATCACAGACCGGAGCGCCTGCGATGGTGTACTCAACGACGAACCTGGGTGAACGAATGGCAAAACGTCATTTTTCCGGATGAATCCAGGTTCTGTTTACAGCATCATGATGATCGCATCCGTGTTTGGCGACATTGCGGTGAACGCACATTGGAAGCGTGTATTCGTCATCGCCATACTGGCGTACCACCCAGCGTGATGGTATGGGGTGCCATTGGTTACACGTCTCGGTCACCTCTTACTCGCATTGACGGCACTTTGAACAGTGGACGTTAAATTTCAGATGTGTACCGACCAGTGGCTCTATCCTTCATTCGATCCCTGCGAAACCCCACATTTCAGCAGGATAATACACGACCGCATGTTGCAGGTCCTGTTCGGAACTTTCTGGACACATGAAAATGTTCCTCTGCTGCCCCGGCCAGCACATTCTCCAGATCTCTCACCAATTGAAACGTCTGGTCAATGGTGGTCGAGCAACTGGCTCGTCACAATACACCAGTCATTACTCTTGGCCAACTGTGGTGTTGTGTTGAAGCTGCATGGGCAGCTGTACCTGTACACGCCATCCAAGCTCTGTTTGACTCAATGCCCAGGTGTATCAAGGCCGTTATTACGGCCAGAGGTGGTTGTTTTGGGTACTGATTTCTCAGGATCTAAGCACTCAAATTGCGTGAAAATGTAATCACATGTCAGTTCTAGTATAATATATTTGTCCAATGGATACCCGCTTATTATCTGCATTTCTTCTTGGTGTAGCAATTTTAATGGCCAGTAATGAGCAGTAATCTGAGGCTATTTGATGATGAGGCTTTGATGTACGGAAGATGTCCTTGTTGAGTGACTGAAGGAGGATACAAAACGAGTTAAGCAAAATTTCTAGTTGGCGTGATGAATGGCAACTAGCTCTAAGTGTAGAAAAATGTAACTTCACTCAGATGAGTTGGAAAAATAAACCCGTGATGTTCGAATACAGCGTTAGCAGTGTGCTGTTTGACACAGTCAGATCGGTTAAATACCTAGGTGTAAAGCGATATGCAATGGAACGAGAATGTGAGAAACACGTAGTAGGGAACGCGACCGACTTCGGTTTATTGGAAGCATTTTAGGAAAGACTGGTTCATCTGCAAAGGAGACCGCATATAGGACACTAGTGCGATTCATTCTTGAGTACTGCTCGAGTGTTTGGGCTCCATACCAGGTCAAATTACAGGAAGACAACGAAGCAGTTCGGAGGCGGGCTGCTAAATGTGTCACCGGCAGCTTGGAATAACACGCAACTGTTATGGAGGGTTACCAAAGTGGCGTCGACTAAAGAGACTTGCGCTAGGCGGCAGAACAACCTCAGATAGGGATACCCCAATGCCATAAGATCATTCGTCTACTCATTCATTACGGAAATGCTTCGGAAAACCTAATGGGAATCCTTAGAGGGAAGGCGACGATCTTTCTGTGAAACACTACGAAGAAAATTCAGAGAACCTGCATCTGAAACTGACTGCAGAACGATTCTACTGTCGTCAACGTACTTTTCTCGTAAGGACCACGAAGATAATATAAGAGAAATTAGGACTCGTACCAGGGCATACAACCAGTCGTTTTTCCCTCACTCTATTTGCTAGTGGAACAGCGAGTGGTACAACGTACTCCCCACCAGGCACCGTACAGTGGCTCCTGGAGTGTGTATGTAGATGTACACCCAGATTAAAGTTTCTCGATCTTTCCCTAATGGCAGGATGGTTCCTTCGAAAAGTGCGTGGCCGATATCTTTTTCTGTTCTTGTTCCCTTCATGCTGTGCTTCGTTTCTAATGACTTAGTCATCGACGGGTTGTAGAAGATCTACGAGAAATATGCAGGACACTTACTAGGCAGATATGAGGTAACAAAGAGAAAGATACTTTAAATCTGTATATAAGATAACTTCCATTTCTGAGATGACCTACATATTAGCTTTTACAGTTATTATTGTGATTCTCTCTCTACATTTACCTCTACACCCTGCAAAAATCAGTGAAGTGCATGGCAGGTGGTAATTGCCATTGCACCACTTACTAGGACTCCTTCCAGTCTATTCACACATTGAGTGTAAGAAAAAGAATTAACTTAAATGCCTCTGTGCACGCTGTAATTAGTCTAATCTTTTCTGTGTCATGCCTACCGCAGAAATATGTAGGGGGTTGTAGTACATTCCTCACTTAATTCTATTCCTTGACTTTCGTTAAGTCTTCATGTGTCTGCCAGTCCAACAGCATCTACGTAACGCCCTCTCATGGGTCAAACAAATCTGTTACAATACGCGTTGCCATTCTTTGTTTACTTTCAACATCGCCTCGTAGTCCTACTGAATGTTGCTTGAGCAATATTACAGAGTGGGCGTCAAGAACGTTATGTACACAATTTCTTGTGTAGGCTTACTGCATTTTCGCAGTATTCTGTCAATGAAATGAATCTGACACTTGCTTTGACTTTAACTGGGTCTATATGATCATTACATTTCATACCCATGCAAAGTGTTACACTCAGATATATGTTTCAGTTGACAGATTCCAGTTTTGTAACATACACACCATATTCTTAGATTACTAAGTTATCTTCGTATTAGCTAACTACACATTCGGCTTAATGAATTTAACACACTTTGGTCATGATGCGACAGTTTATTATATGTCAAAATAATTTTTTCTCATTGTGATTTCCACACCAGAAACACCTGGGCTGACTTAGTGTTATAAAATGACCTTCACTACGAAGAACTTCATTTACTCTTGATAGTTATTTAATTAAAGAGATAGAGGAATTCCAATGAGGATTTTGTGTAAGTCATAATTACATTTGGCTGACGTAGTTATTACGCTCATCTTCCACCAACATAAAAGTACTTTACACGAAAACCCGTTTAGAAATACACTCCTGGAAATGGAAAAAAGAACACATTGACACCGGTGTGTCAGACCCACTATACTTGCTCCGGACACTGCGAGAGGGCTGTACAAGCAATGATCACACGCACGGCACAGCGGACACACCAGGAACCGCGGTGTTGGCCGTCGAATGGCTCTAGCTGCGCAGCATTTGTGCACCGCCGCCGTCAGTGTCAGCCAGTTTGCCGTGGCATACGGAGCTCCATCGCAGTCTTTAACACTGGTAGCATGCCGCGACTGCGTGGACGTGAACCGTATGTGCAGTTGACGGACTTTGAGCGAGGGCGTATAGTGGGCATGCGGGAGGCTGCGTGGACGTACCGCCGAATTGCTCAACACGTGGGGCGTGAGGTCTCCACAGTATATCGATGTTGTCGCCAGTGGTCGGCAGAAGGTGCACGTACCCGTCGACCTGGGACCGGACCCCAGCGACGCACGGATGCACGCCAAGACCGTAGGATCCTACGCAGTGCCGTAGGGGACCGCACCGCCACTTCCCAGCAAATTAGGGACACTGTTGCTCCTGGGGTATCGGCGAGGACCATTCGCAACCGTCTCCATGAAGCTGGGCTACGGTCCCGCACACCGTTAGGCCGTCTTCCGCTCACGCCCCAACATGGTGCAGCCCGCCTCCAGTGGTGTCGCGACAGGCGTGAATGGAGGGACGAATGGAGACGTGTCGTCTTCAGCGATGAGAGTCGCCTCTGCCTTGGTGCCAATGATGGTCGTATGCGTGTTTGGCGCCGTGCAGGTGAGCGCCACAATCAGGACTGCATACGACCGAGGCACACAGGGCCAACACCCGGCATCATGGTGTGGGGAGCGATCTCCTACACTGGCCGTACACCTCTGGTGACGGTCGAGGGGACACTGAATAGTGCACGGTACATCCAAACCGTCATCGAACCCATCGTTCTACCATTCCTAGACCGGCAAGGGAACTTGCTGTTCCAACAGGACAATGCACGTCCGCATGTATCCCGTGCCACCCAACGTGCTCTAAAAGGTGTAAGTCAACTACCCTGGCCAGCAAGATCTCCGGATCTGTCCTCCATTGAGCATGTTTGGGACTGGATGAAGCGTCGTCTCACGCGGTCTGCACGTCCAGCGCGAACACTGGTCCAACTGAGGCGCCAGGTGGAAATGGCATGGCAAGCCGTTCCACAGGACTACATCCAGCATCTCTACGATCGTCTCCATGGGAGAATAGCAGCCTGCATTGCTGCGAAAGGTGGATATACACTGTACTGGTGCCGACATTGTGCATGCTCTGTTGCCTGTGTCTATGTGCCTGTGGTTCTGTCAGTGTGATCATGTGATGTATCTGACCCCAGGAATGTGTCAATAAAGTTTCCCCTTCCTGGGACAATGAATTCACGGTGTTCTTATTTCAATTTCCAGGAGTGTAGTTCAAATGCTTCTGAGCGCTATGGGACTTAACATCTGAGGTAATTAGTCCCGTAAACTCATAACTACTTAAACCTAACTAACCTAAGGACATCACACACATCCATGCCCGAGGCAGGATTCGAACCTGCGACCGTAGCAGCAGCGCGGTTCCGGACTGAAGCACCTACAACAGCTCGGCCACAACGACCGAGCGGTGGTCTCTCGGTTCTAGGCGCGCAGTCCGGAACCGTGCGACTGCTACGGTCGCAGATACGAATCTTGCCTCGGGCATGGTTTTGTGTGATGTCCTTAGGTTAGTTAGAATTAAGTAGTTCTAAGTTCTAGGGGACTGATGACCACAGCAGTTGAGTCCCACAGTGCTCAGAGCCATTTGAACCACAACGGCCGGCCAAGTTTAGTAATACTTGTTTTTGTGTGGGCGATCTTCGCTATATTTTTGTCCATTTAAAATAGAAGCTAAAAACTTTATTTAGCCGAGACTGGCTTAAAATGAGACAGAACATAATAGTATCCAAAATCGGTATTTTATGTCACGAAATAAAAGGTAGGGAATTTGTAGTCTGGTCGCGGATGAGGATCAAATTGGAAGAACAAATAATATTGGAGTCAAGCAGCGTGACAGGTGATCGCAAATTCTCTCACTCTTTCTCCGTCCGAACAGACCTCGGGAAACCCAGCATTACCTACCGCCCCTGTTCATTCTCAGCCGATACGCGTACTGTGTTCGGGTTTGCAGGGACACATGATCAACACACCACTTTCCTGGCCGTTGTCAGTTTTCGTGACGGGAGCCGCTACTTCTCAGTCGAGTAGTTCCTCAGTTGGCGCCAAGCAGCGGCAGTAAATCATAAAAAATAGAAGGAAGCAAGGCTGCACGTAGCTTGAGAAACTTACGTGTTAGTGTTATTGGTGACTTTTCCGTATGATCCAACACAATCTTCTAAAACAGTCATGTTATAACAGTTCGCAACCCATAACATCACGGTGGCATCAATGACGACATATAGTCGTAGTAGATCCCAACAATGGTGATACATGTCTCCCATTCGGATGGCGTCCGCTCAGAAATTTTTTCCTTACATGTTATTTCTTATTGTCAATGTTTTCCGCATGTTACTCTACCCATCGTTTCTTACCTTGCCATTCCATCCAACTTTCAACCTTTGAGATGCTTCGAATCTCTTCTTTTCTGGTTTTCCCAAAGTCCGTAATTCTCTTCCATAAAATATTATGCCCCAAACATGTATTCTCAGAAATTTCTTTTTCTAATTAAGGGCGATATTTGATGAGTAATTTTTTTTTTTTTGTCCAAGAATGTTCTCATTGCCTGCGCTTACCTGCTTTTTATGTTCTCCTTCCATCGTCCGTCATGTGGTGCAATGAACATCAAAAAAGAGTGCAGAACTGGTGTGCCTAACAGGCAAAATCACGTTGAGCACCGAGGCAACCGTCCCTCCGATGCATCAGGTTGAAAATAGCACTTTGGTAAAGCAGCATTTCCTCCTGTGTGAAGAAGTCTGACAGCGATCCTTGATCCTTCAAGGTCTTTTTTAAGGGACCAAAGGTGATATAAGCGCATGGGGAGAGATCAGGACTATAGGGCGGGTAAGCGAGTATCTCCTACCTGAGTTGGAGTAACGTCTGCATTACCATATTTGCGATATGGGGATGTGTATTATGATGAGGCAGCAGCGCCTCGTGTCGCAGTTTTCCCAGACGTTTCGCCTTAATTGCATACACATTCTTCATTATCCGAAGAATGTCTGCCTTCGGCAGCCAAGAAAAGAATAACAAGACGTTGGTCCTGTTTGGTGGCATTTAGTAATAATGACGCCACAGTTCACGTTTCCACATTTGCCCTATGCACGTCGGGAAGATACGAGTGTCACTCCAAAGTCTTGTCTACATATCGTTCCTTATCCACTTACCCATTTTGGAGTAGTGGTAGTTGCACATACTCATACCCTGCAGCAACGCCCTCAAACGGAAGCTTTCTGATCACTCTTTATATTTTACTTCCCAGGAAGCAGAATTCCTTCACTGCTTCTACTTCGTGATCCCGAATTTTGAAATTAAGTTTATGTCTAATCTCATTTCTACTACTCCTCATTACTTTCACTCTTCTTTAGTTTACTCTCATTAGACTGTAATTCTCCTTCACTTTCACAGAGGAAGCGATTTCATTTCTGAACCAGAAGTTCCAAGGGGCTTATCACAGATGATGCTGCTGTACACGGTTAAGAAGCAACGCCAGAAAATTGTAGCGAAATGGATGAAGACCTGCAACGGGTCGACACTTGGTGCAGGAAGTAGCAATTGGCCCTCAACATGAACAAATGAAACGTACTGCTCGTGCATAAACAGAATGACACATTATTGTATGATTGTATGATTGCAAAAGAATCGCTGGAAACTGTTATGTGCATTAAATATCAGGAACTACACGCTCAGAGTGGTTTAAAGTGGAACATCCACATAAAACTAACCGCAAGTAAGTCACAAGCCAGAATAAGAATCATTGGAAGAATTCTCAGGAAAAAAAATGAAATGAGCGTATGGCATCGTTGGCCGGAAGGCCCCTCCCTATTTGGGGAAGTTCAGCCGCCAAGAGCAAGTCTTATTTCATTCGACTCCACATTGGGCGACTTGCGCACCGGTGATGAGGATGAAATGATGATGTGGACAACACAACACCCAGTCCTCGAGCAGAGAAAAACTCCTACCCGGCCGGGAGTCGAACCTAGGCCTGCTTGCATGGGAGGCGAGCACGTTATCACTCAGCTAAGCAAGCGGACTCTCAGGAAATATAGTCCATTGACAAAGAACGCAGCTTACAAAACCATCGTTCGACCAGGGCTTAATGCTGGTCGACAGTATGGAATCTCTGGCAGATAGCATGGATAGAGGAAACAGAGAAGGTCCAAAGAAGAGCAGCGCGTTTCCTCGCAGGTTCATTTAGTAAGCACGAAAGCGTCACGGACATGCTCGGCCAACTCCAGCGCAAGAGAGGATTACTGATTCTCGGTGTGGTTTGATGTTAACAGTTCCGAGAGCGTACGTTCCTAGAAGTGTCAATCAGTGTATTACTTCCACCGACGCATATATTGCAAAAAGATTGGAAAAATCAGAGCGATTTGAGCCCATACGGTGACTCACCAGCAATCGTTCTTTCCAGGAAATATTCACGATTGGAACGGGAGAAGTAGAGAGTGACTGTGGTAAACAAAGAAAAAAATCCTCAGTTACACATCGTAATGCAGACTGCAGAGAGTACATGTAGATCTATCATTGATATCCCTTAATCGCGAGTGTTGGTCAACGTCTTCTTTTGTTTCCGTATTTGCTTTTCAGTGTACCGACTGAATAGACTACACACTTGTCATGTCCTTCTAATCCAAACACTTCGTTCTTGGTATTCCATTCTTATTTTTCCCTCTCCGTTCTTCTGCACACCGGTATTATATATGGCCGGATTGCCCTATAGCTTACAACTACTTTTCTGAGAATTTCGAACATTTTGCACCACTTTGCATTGTTGAACATTTTTACTAGATCAACAAATGCTGTAGATGTGTCGTGATTTTTCTTATATCTTGCTTCCGTTATCAAGCGCAGCATCAGAAATTCCCTCTATGATACCTTTATCTTTCCTAAATCCAAGCATTATCTAATAGATCCTCCGTTTCCATTCTTCTAGATTTTATACCGTCAGCAATTTGGACGCATGAGATATTAGACTGTATGATAGTTCTCGCACTTAACTGCTCTTGCTTTCTTCGGTATTGTGTGAAGGAAACTATTACGAAAGTCAGACGGTATGGCTCCAGATTCAGATTCTTCAAACCAATGTGAATAGTTGTTTGCTTACCAGTTCTCGCAATAGTTTAGAATTTCCGAAGGGATATCACCTATGCCTTATTTGATTGCAGCTCTTCCAACAGTCAGTAAACTCAGACTCTAGTAACGGACGCCTATGTCTCCATATCGATTACTATTTATTCTGTCACGTCACCAGGCCGTTTCTCCACGTCATGGAAGCTTTCAGTGTGCTGTACTCCTTCTACCAATCACTCTCTCTTCTTCGTTTACAGTGGTATTTCTCTTGCATTTCAGATGTTGTCACCTGCGCTTACAGTATCACCGAAAGTTGTTTTGGCTTTTCTGTGGGCTGAATTAGCCCTCTCGACGATTCTTCCTTTTTCGCTTTCTTCCCGTTTCTCGCGCAGCCATTTTGCCTTGACTTGCCCTCACATTCTGCATATTTAGTTCTAAAGTTACCTATATTCTTGCATTCGTCTCTTTTTATTAATATTTTTGTATGTTCTTCCTTCGACAATCAGCTGACGTGTTCTCCTATTACGAAGATTTCGACACATTTACTTTCATCGTATATGTGTATGTCTAGGTTCTGCGAGTGTTCTTTTTAGAGACGTATATTCCTCTTCAACGGAATTGCCTATTGTATTCAGTATCGCAGAGAAAATCAAATGCTCCTCGCCCAGTTTAGTGCTTCAGTATCCTACTTCTTTGCAAACTGCTTCTCCAGACGATTCAATTAACTTCAGTTAACTCTTCGTCGCTGTCAAATTGTGATCTGAGCCCATAGCTGTTCCTGCCTACACTTGTCTCATTTCAGAATCTCTGTCAGACAATGTGGTAAATAGGTTGTGTTTTCCCATGTGCCTGGGCTTCTTCCAAGTATACCTCGTACTCATACGATTTTTTAACGGTGCTATCGGTATTATTAACCCCAATTTATCGCAGGACTCAATCGGACTCTCTGCTGTCTCACTTCTACTACCGAGCCCAAATTTTCCTATCACACTATCGTCTGTTTCTTCCTCTACTGCGGTGTTCCATTCACACATGATCATTGCTCTCTCGAGTCACATTAATATGACCACCACCATTGTTCGCCATCAATGTGCAATAACCACTCACGAACAGTGTATTAGGGGATGCAGAAAACAGTGCAGTCTTTGCTGTAATACAGAAACAGAGCGATTTATCTGATGTCGCGAAGAGGATAATTTTGGCTTTCACGTCAAGGATGACAACATTTCCGAAACGACTAAGTTCTAACACTGTTCGTGTGCCGCTATGGTTAAAGTACATCATGCATGGGAAAATGGTGCTATTCAAAACTGACGCCTAGGAACTGAGGTGCACTATGGTCCATAGATGACAGTTGTGAACAATGGCTAAGGAGATGTGTATGGGCGAATAGAAGTACAACTGTTGAGCAATTTCCGCCACATGAGCCAAGGAGCTACCAGCAATATGTCTTCACGATTGCTACTTTTGGGCCTCCAGGGCTGGTTTCTGGTTCATGTACCCAAGCTTCCTGGTGTTAATCGGTGACGAAGTCTGGAATTTGCGCCACATTACAACAACTCGACATCAACTGACTGGTGACAGTGACCTTCCCAGATGAATCACTTTTTATGCTCCATTGTACAGATCTTCATTGACGTGTACGATGTGGAATGTCTGGCAGAAAACATCCTGCGAAGTGTTATGATCATGGGAATATTTTAGTAACATTTCTTGGGTGAACTCATCATTCTGTTATGTACAATGGATCAACACAACATGCATCGCTGGCTGGTGGGCAAAACGGTTCTAGGTGCTTCAGTCTGGAACCAAGTAACCGCTTCGGTCGCAGGTTCAAATCCTGCCTCAGGCATGGATGTGTGTGATGTCCTTAGGTTAGTTTGGTTTAAGTAGTTCTAAGTTCTAGGGGACTGATGACCTCAGATGTTAAGTCCCATAGTGCTCAGAGCCATTTGAACCATTTTTGAACCATCTATCCTTGGGTACCATGTCCACCCCTACATGCAGTTAGTTTGTGGTCAACACAATGGCATCTACCAGCAGGATTGTGCAATGTTTGATACTGTTTGGAGTGTACCTGTGTGCTCTGAAGAGTACCAGGATCAGTTTACTGTACCCCCTGGCCACCAAACTACCTGGATTAAAGTCCAACAGAGAATCTGTGGAACCACCTCTCACTGTTCACGCCATGGATCCTCAACCAAGAAATGTAGTGCAGCTGGCCGAGACGGAGTCAGCATTGCTCCACATCTCTGTCTCCACCTTCCAGAACCTCATTGACTCTCTGCCTACACATCTCACATTGTCTGTGTCTTGCTAAGGGCTTTTGACAGGTGGCCACATTAAAGTGACTCGACAGTGTATTTTCTGCTATGAGCTTCAGAAGGTACAAAAAGTCTACATCAATGAGTGCTGATCTGCTAATGATGCAACTGCAACATAGTTAAGGTTACACTCCAGAGAAGGTGTTTATCGTAAGGACTATGTTCTGCATCTGTTTTACATCACACAAACTGTTCCCAAGTGGATGTAAGCAGACAGAGGGCTCTACTCAGCAGGCATTACCTTAAGACAGTCATTGGCCAATCGTCAGACAGTATGAGAACAACACCTCCTTGTGTGTCTCAGGGCCCATCTACAGTCTGCACAAAAAAGAGCCAAACTATGCACTATAGAAGAGAGATTAGTCATCATTTACTGGATTTTGCTTTACACTAGAATGAAGATTGTTCAGTACAAGTGAACATTGAACCACATTGCCACACGCAGTGTTTATACTACAGTTAAGTACTGTGAAACTTCTATCAATAAATTGTCACAAATTGTTATTACTCTCTGTTGCTATTTATTTTTTGCCATAGCTCTTGCCTAACTGTATCTGACCCAGTGACTAATCTGTGTAGTTAGCGAGTGTGTGCGCAACCCACCTCATAACAGCAACTACTTGGGTGGTACAGGGTTCCCTGATGCCTCATTTCCATGTTTAACATCAAGTGCATTTAACAGATACAACACTTTTTCTGTTAAAATGTTGTATATTATTTTCTCTAATTTTTTAGCTGCTTGTGGCTTACCTTGTTTCTGTACACTCTTACTTCTACTGAGTGAGTAGGTCTGTAGCTCACCAACAGGGAACATGTAGTGATATATCTGTGATTTGTACATCTAGATTTGTATCAATACAAAATTGGCATAAAATTATTTAAATGAAACAACTAATCTAATAACATGAAGTTTTGACCGTAATTATGTTTCTGACTATAAACAATTGACAACAAAATATAAAATCTGACGAACTGTCTGACTGACATTCAGTTTAACTAATCATAAGAAATTGTTTCTGCCTGTAAGATGAGTTTAAAAGAATCTTTAGTTTAGAATAAAATGCAATGTAATTCCATACTTTGCTCATTTGAATAATCTGTATATTAAAAATAGTTACTTATAATGAGACTTCATGTGAATAACCATATTACTGAGAATCATAACTATTGTTGAAAAACATAACCAACATTTTTTCTTACTGTCTGGATAAAACTCCATGTAGGCCTACCATTTGTCAGAGTACCTGGGTAACTATGTGGGTCAATTTTACAAATGTACATTGACAGAGAGAGAGGAGATTTGAATGACTGTCACATTTATTACTGCTTCTTCAAAGGACCACATAACACAGTTAACAGTAGTTAGGAGAACTATGTGGTAGGAAGGATGAGGAAAGAGAGCTATGCCTATACTGCAGACTTTTCTTTAATTTTTTTTTCAACGGACCTCCTAAGGTAGTTGTTAGCCTGGTAAGGTTGGAGAAAGTAATGAAATCTCACATTGGTAGGACATATGGTAGATTTTTGTATATGTGTATTACTGATCTTATTTACATTTTTCATGTGTACTCTATTAATTTAGTGACATGTGTTTTTAATATGGAAGATTAAATCACTATGTAGCTAAGTCACTGTAACTTGCTATAATATGTTCGTAGTACTTAAAATTTCTTGTCACCCATTTCTTTGATTGTTTTTGTATACCATGTCCTCTTCTGATGAAATGGTAAAGTAATGTGCATAGGACTGAAGGGGGAGGGGAGAGGGGTAGAATTTGTAAATAGCAGCTTGATTTATTATCATAAGACACATAGGCTTTAGTTAAGGAGAATCCATTTACTTTGTTTTGCCTTTGGATTTATGGTGGTGGTGGTGGTTAGTGTTTTAACGTCCCGTAAACAACGAGGTCATTAGAGACGGACCGCAAGCTCGGGGTATGGAAGGATTGGGAAGGAAATCGGCCGTGCCCTTTCAAAGGAACTATCCCGGCATTTGCCTGAAATGATTTAGGGAAATCACGGAAAACCTAAATCAGGATGGCTGGAGACGGGACTGAACTGTCGTCCTCCCGAATTTTGGGATTTATGGTTGTTTGCTTTATGTATATGTTTTATGTTTAGATGTCAAAAAAAGCTTTTTATCATGTAATTTGCATTTAATATACATCTAAATAGATACTCTGCAAGCCACTGTAAGGTGTGTGGAGGAGGGTATCCAACACCACTACAAGTCATTGAATTTCCTGTTCCTCTCGTAAACAGTGTTGTAGCCATGTGTACTGCTATTACTTCTGAATTCGTTCCGATTGTTAATAACAAATTTCATAAGTGAATATATATATTTTGTGAGGCTACAGTGAAGATCTCTAGCTCTTTAAATAAGGGTCTGCGGGATGATCTTGGATGAACTCCAGCAATTATTCAGATTACACGCTTTTGTGCAATGAACACTCTTTTACTCAATGATGAGTTACCCCAGAATATGTTGCCATAGGAAAGCAGAGAATGAAAATAGGCATGATAATTTACACAGATGCATATCGCCAAAATTTGCAATGACCCTAATAGCATAAGTAGCTGAACTCAAATGTGTCAGCAGATCCTCAGTGTGTTTTTTCCAGTTCAACTCCTCATCAATGCAAACACCTAGAACTTTTTAATATTCTACCTTAGCTACCGATTTCTGATCGAAGCCCATATTTATCAATGGTGTCATTCCATTTACTGTGTGGAACTGTATATACATGTATTGTCAAAGTTTAATGAGAGCCCATTCACAGAGAAGCACTACATGATTCTGTGAAAAAACATCATTTATAATTTCACCAGTTAATTCTTGTCTGTTGGGTGTGATAGCTATACTTGTACTATCGGCAAAAAGTACCAGCTTTGCAACTTCATGAATATAGAATGACAAGTCATTAATATATATAAAGAACAGCAGAGAACCCAAGATTGAACCTTGTGGCACCCCATTCTTGATTGTTCCCAATTTGAGAAATCACCAGTTTTTTGCATATTATGTGAACTGCTTCTTTCAACTTTCTGCACTCTTTCAGTTAGGTATGATTTAAACCGTTGGAGCACTATCCCGTTCATACCACAGTACTTGAGCTTATCTAGAAGTATTCCATGATTTACACAATCAAAAGCCTTTGGTAGATCACAAAAAATCCCAACAGCTGACTTCCGGTTACTCAGAGTATTTAATATTTCATTAGTGAAAGTATATATAGCATTTTCCGTTGAAAAACCCTTTTGGAAACCAAACTGACATTTTGTTAAATCTTTATTTTTACAAAGGTGTGAAGCTTTACAATACACTACTTTTTGAAAAATTTTGGACAAGGCAGTCAGAAGAGAGATTGGGCGGTAGTTGTTGACATCAGACGTATCCCCTTTTCTATGCAGTAGCTTAACAATGACATACTTCAGTCTATCTGGGAACATACCCTGCTTCACAGAGCTATTACATATGTGGCTAAGAATCCCACTTATTTCTTGGGAACAAGATTTTATTATCCTGCTGGAAATGCCATTGATTCCATGTGAGCTTTTGTTCTTGAGAGAGTTTATTATCTTCGTAATTTCAGCATCTTAGTGCTTACTGGAAGTTGCATCTAACTTTATACCTTCTATACTTTGTGATCATACTTTCCCATTTATTATCTGAAATTTATAGGTTCACACAATTTTGTGCAGCTTTGTGTGTGATACTGTGTGTGTGTGTGTGTGTGTGTGTGTGTGTGTGTGTGTGTGTGTGTGTGTGTATGTGTGTGTGTGTGGGCAGTATTATAATGGGACTTTACCCAGACAATATGGAGTACTGTAGTTGGGGATACAGCCACAAATCAATCATATATGTCAATATAAGTGTATCCTTGGCTTAAGTTTATGCTACCGGTGGCAAAAGACATGGACAGTTCGAATTGTGCTGTGGAAGAGAGTAGTCGTACTGTATTCTGTCTCCACTGTACCCCCATCTGATATATTGTTAAGGTCACATTCTCATTCAAAATGGTTGAACATTCAATTTTTTAACTGTGCTTTTTGAAAAGTTTGTGTCCAGAATGTTGGGACGAAAAGATTTTTTAATCTGTGCATTACTTAGTTTCTACTGCCTATATTCAAAGCAGTGTCATAGTCACCACTGGATGCTCTCAGCTGGAGATGCCCGCTCAGGCAGAAAATTTGTCAAGCCATGATGCACATTCACAAAATGATTTATCTTATAGTATGCATGAAGCATGTTTGGTGAAAAAGCTGAAGAACAATGGGTGCAGGCTGCCAAACGCAGCATATCCAGCTCATTCAGATCGGCTTTTGTCAGTGAGAAGAAACAAGGAATTGCTATCCAGGAACAATTTGAGTTAGAGGAAGGGTTAATGTACAGGCTTGTAATTGTGGACTAAATATAAGTAACAAAAACACATTTTTTTTCTCAAAACTGGTCAAAACATAATTTTTGGTCCACCATATTGAACTCATATCAACTTTTTTTTGTAAAGCTATAAGAAGTTAAAAAAAATCTCCAAAAATACAGCTTAAATTTTGAATTAACACCATATCGTAAAATTTTAGGTTATGTCATTGTGGTTAGGTAAATGCTCTCACAAAATTAAGGTAGTACCGGTATTTACTGAAAGCATCCATTTTTGATTTCAGATAACTACTCAGGGGCTACACTGCATGCAGCCATTGATCAAACCATTTTGTTTTTTCGTATTGAAAATCTAAAATAAAGTTCAAAGTATGGACAATCATAATCCTCAAACAGATCCTTTTTATACCTTTTCATTGTCTCAAAAAAATTTCTAAACTTTGCCTGACTTTTGCTCATTTGAATGATAAACTGGCTTTACTGTATCAAGCAATGTGGATCAGTTATTTTGTGATTACTTAAAAGTGAAAGTTACGTGTGGAAATTATTTTATCTGGCATTTCATTTTGAAAAAGTTACACTCAGTACCACTTCATGATAGTTTGAGAGCACAGCTAAGTGCATTAGTGACTATTTTGTTTAGTGAAGAAGATTAATATATTGTAGTTAAACAATTACAAGACCCAGGGAACCTCTCAGCAAGAAAATATGCTGATCAGTTTATAAAACAACAACTTACAACAACAGTATCAATTACTTAAAATCATGAGTGACTTCAATGCCACACAAAAATATGAGTATTGTGATAATTATGAACATTGTGTAACGAAAAATATTTACAAAATTTGTAGTAGGTTCCTTGTCCTTAGCTAACTGAAGCAATTCTACATCAGGTAAACTTTCTCCAACAGAATTCTATCTTAACTTTATTTTGTCAGTCATTTGACAATATTAGGTCCCATTACAAGTTTCACAACATGGATTCAGAGTTATGATGTCCACCTTCATGGTCTAAAAGAATTTTCTCAGAATATACATGTGATACGTTCAGAATCTCATTCCTCACTTTAGCCAACCATCTGATGATGTCTAGCAAGACAGTCCTCTTCAGAATGGTTACACTGTCTTCATTATGTTCTGTGACAAATATTTCTCTACAAGTTGGACAAGTTTGTTTTAGAACCAGGTTTTAGGAATTCCTGAATTCATCCATGCTTTCTGTTGTGAGTCTAAAGTAGGGACAGTGATGCCTGATTTGTTAAATTTTTGAAAGCTCCAGGTTTCCATGATTTCCTCTTAATGTGAACCTAAGTTTGTGGTTGGCAGTTGCATTACTACAAGCCAATATGGTAACTCATTCCTCACTTTTCTTGTGCTGCAGCTTCACTTTTTTGAGGAAATGTTTTTTGTAGGCATTATCTTGTAATTTAAACAAAGGCATTTCATTTGTACTGCTCACCAGAAATACCTTCCTCATAAATTAACTTCAAAAAATACTCTTTAAACAATGGCACAGACCCTGTGTTAGAAGACAAAGTTTCTGCACTAATGGTAATCTGGGGAATACCAAACTGTTTTTTCCATCAATCCAACGACTGATCACTGGCAGCAAATTCTGAATCTGTTGCTTCTATTTGCCACTTAAATTGCAAGGACCATACAAAACAACAATTTGACAATGCATGCACTCTGGACATCTGATATGCAAATGAAGAAACAAAAAACACACAATTGTCAATAGAGCTGCTCTCTATGTGTGTTTATTGTTGTTTGTTAGCGCTACAAGAAATCTAAATATCGTTTGTTGAAGAGAGGTTCTTGTAATTTATTCAGTATTAACAATACTGTATGTACTTTATAATCATGACTCCAGATGTGCTATAAGCACAAAAGGTGCATAAGAAATATTTTGAAAAGCCACACAGCATTGTAGCTGGTGCCCACTTGTAAAGCTTTGTAAAAATACAGTGTGCAAAATATATTTATCCTCATTTTATTACAGAACAGAAAGGTATTATTATACTATTAATAAAGTAGGCCAGATTCATTTATCTACGGCCTACAATGCCTTAGTACTGCCAATGTTGATCCCAACGTCTTGCTGAGTTGAAATTCCATTTCTGTTAATCAGATCACTACTTATGCATATTTCGATTGCTTCTTTAATGTTGGAGTCCCAGTATGTGGTGGTGGACTGAAGGATCTTTGCCCGTCTGTAGTTAATGCTATGTCCTGTGTCAAGACAGTGTTCTGCAAGAGCGGACTTTTCAAACTGGCCCAGTGTGGTATGAAGTCTGTGTTCAGCACATCTATCTTGAATGGCCAATGTAAGATTTTCCACACTGGATGGGACTTTTATGTAGTCTTGGTCTCCTTAGACCTATGTTGTCTTTAACATAATGCAGCATCATCTGCACTCACACTGGAGAAGGGAAGACACATTTTATTTGATGTTTCCTGATCAGTCTGCCAGTCTTAAAGGACATGCCATGAATTTAGGGTAGAAGAACCATTCTCATGGTATTCTCCACTTCTTCTGGCTGTTCTTGAGGATTAGTGTGTGCAGGTTGAAATGCATTTTGAAGCTCTTTATCACTGTACCCATTTTGTAAAAACACAGAGTGAAGATGGCTAAGCTCTGCTGATAAGCTCCTTGGATCTAAGATAACTTTTGCCCTTTGAAAGAGAATTTGTAATACACCACTGCATTGAGGTAAGTGTTAGTAGTTTGTAGCTCACAGATATAGGTCAGTGTGAGTTGGTTTTTGGAATACACTGTGACCCAAGGAATTGTCAGTTGATGTAAGCACATGTGTGAGTAGATCTACGATGCTCTCCTCCAGCTTAGCTTATACAAGTTTTAATGAATCCTCCAGAGGTACTCATGCAAACCAAGAGGCCACATCGAAGCTTGCCAATTTGTTAGATGGTTCAAGGTGTAAATTCTTCAGTTGCTATATAAAATCTTCTCAGTTTTGAATATGATGTTCACATTTTTCTACAAAAGAGTGCAGAAGTTGAATCTGTTGCTAGGTTATATGTTGGAGCCCGATATTTCTCACATGAGGCAAATCGTGTGGAACTGGTGTTTGTTCTCTTAAGTTGTCTAGGAAACAGGTTGATTCTGAAGAGGACAATGTCTTCCAATGTGCTGCATCTATTGGACTATTATGGAGATGAAGACAAGCTTAGCTCAGCAGTAAATCCATCACATTGCTAAAGTAAGATGTTACAGGCAGAAGAACAGTAGCATTTCCATTGTCAGCAGTAAAATTAATATTTCTTTGACTTCTCTTAAGGGAAGGATTACTTTTCCTACTTCAGTGTTAATGTTCTGCTTAGGTGCAGGCTTCCTAGTTACAGCCCTGCAAATCTCTCACCTTATTTCTTCTGCTGTCTCACTGGAAAATTTCAAGACACCTTGCTCAATGGGACTGATTAAATCCTTGATTGCAAGAACTTTGGAGAGGTTGCAAAATGTAGTCCCTTTTTCCACACCGATTTCGCAGTGACACTGTCATTTATGTACGAAATTAAACACAATATGTCTCCATAGTTTATGTTCATGCAATTCTTGTTGTATAAGGTGATGTATCTTGGAAGTGTGACATGCCATGGCTTACTGCCAGGTCCAGTCTGAAAGTGACCACATAGCACTACCCCACCCACTACCCGGGATCTGTTGACACATGTGAGATATTCTCTGACAGAGGGCACTGGATGTTGTTGTTGTCTATGATTTGTCTACGATGACATTATAGCTCCATCTTTTGGTGCCTGCACTTTCCTTGCAAGCCAGAGCATATACTGGTTAACCACTGGAGCAATATGAAATTCAGAAACTGTCTCACTGAAATACTGATGTGATGCCTGTGAAGTGCTAAAGTAAGAGCATATGCACTATCAGACAGATTGTATGATTGGATTGAAGAGCTCCTAGATAACAGAACGCAGCATCTCATTCTCAATGGAGAGAAGTCTTCCGAAGTAAGAGTGATTTCAGGTGTGCCGCAGGGTGTGTTGTAGGACCGTTGCTATTCACAATATACATAAATGACCTTGTGGATAACATTGGAAGTTCACTGAGGCTTATTGCAGATGATGGTGTAGTATATCGAGAGAATGTAACAATGGAAAATTGTACTGAAATGCAGGAATATCTGCAACAAATTGACGCATGGTGCAGGGAATGACAATTGAATCTCAATGTAGACAAGTGTAATGTGCTGTGAATACATAGAAAGAAATATGCTTTGTCATTTAGCTACAATATAGCAGGTCAGCAACTGGAAGCAGTTAATTCCATAAATTGTCTGGGAGTAGGCATTAGGAGTGATTTAAAATGGAATGATCATATAAAGTTGATTGTCGGTAAAGCAGATGCCAGACTGAGATTCATTGGAAGAATCCTAAGGAAATGCAATCCAAAAACAAAGGAAGTAGGTTACAGTACACTTGTTCGCCCACTGCTTGAATATTGCTCACCAGTGTGGGATCCGTACCAGGTGGGGTTGGTAGAGGAGATAGATAAGATCCTATGGAGAGCAGGGCGCTTCATTACAGGATCATTTAGTAATCATGAAAGAGCTACAGAGATGATAGATAAACTCCAGTGGAAGACTCTGCAAGAGAGACACTCAGTAGCTCAGTACAGGCTTTTGTTGAAGTTTTGAGAACATACCTTCACTGAGGAGTCAAGCAGTATATTGCTCCCTCCTACATATATCATACAATGAGTATGAGTATAATACTGAGTTTAAATATTCATAACTTTAAATTATAGTGTCTTGCCCACTTTTGTGCTTCACTGATAAGAGTGTGTTGAGCAATTCCATTACAAGGTGTAGCAGGGTGCGGGTCAGAAGTGGTTGTGTCTCCCAGCACAGGTGTTGCCTGCTACAGAGCAGAGGGGATGTGGCCACTGGCGATTATGGTGCGGCTGCTTGTGCCAATGAGTCGTGTAATTGTTCATTTATTGAATCTTCAGTGAAAGCATGTTTAGTCACTCAGTTTAAACAGTATCATTTATGCCATCCATTTGGGAGATGAAAGTGTTTGTTCTTCTTTGTATTACTTCTTATGGGCCAGAAAGTGAAGAAGTGAGAAGTGTGCATCCTGTGTAATAATGCAGCTTCAAACACAAACTGAGGATTTTGTTCATGGCATTGCAGGTTTTGTAGGTGTACATCTCAAATGAGCAACTCTAGCTTTTTGAGAAAAAAAGTGAGGTCATTGGATGGCTGGTCTGACGATAGAGACAATGCAGTAAAACCACCACATACTCACAGTTGTTCACCAAACACTACCTGTGAAGGAGAACAGGACAAATGTTCTTGTACTGCTGCCCAGAGACTGAACAGAGCCCACAGGAATGTGTTGATCCAATATTTTTCTGGCACATGAGGAGAGATTTAAGTGAGTGATACATGTGTACTACCGCACTGTTACTAGCTGGATGGTAATTTGTGGTTTGAGTATTATGCCTGCCACAAATGTTAAGAAGCTTGTTGAATGGTAATCCTTCAAACTCATGGCCTTAGTCTGTGGTTATGTGGAAGAGGAATCCCATGGCGAGAAAACCAGTCATTTAGTGGTGCTTTAACGATGGATTCAGCCATGACACCTGCTAGCTATGTGGGTTCTGGCCATGGCATATAAGGCCAATGATTATTAGTAGGTAATGGTGATCAACTATACATGATAACAAACTGACAAGATATAGGTGGATATGTGCAAAATGTGCCATTGGTAGAGCAAAATCCTGAATGGTTGTGTGCATGTGTCATGAAACTTTGTTTATTTGACACAAAACACGCAACAGAGCCCACATGTGACTGTGTTTCTTGACACCTGAGCAGAGAACTTTGCTTGACACAAGTTTGGCATTGAAGATCTCTCTCTCTCTCTCTCTCTCTAAAAAAAGAAAAAAAAATTCTAATTTCACTATTAACGGAGGGCCGGCTGGTTGTTCTAGCCTGTATCATAGACTTATATGGCAGGGGCATTAATAGTTTTCTCATTACAGATAAACATCAGAAGAATATATTATGCTCTGAAGAAACATGTATGTTTGATTGGAGACAGAAAAATAACTTTACACTTCGACTCAATGTGAGTAAATGAAAGTAAAAAAAACACCATACAACTTTTGCTTGTGACTACATAAGGAGAGATGAGCTAAGTACAGAATAATTGTCATACTCCTCATTCTTTGGGGTAAAGTACTTATAATCATGTTAAAATGAGTGAAAATAAAGAAACAGGCAGTGAAGCTTCACAGGGGTCTCAGATGTGAGTCAACGTATTTTTGATGATTCAACTGAGTGGAAGTTAACAGAAAACCAGAATTAAATGAATTATTAAGAGGCATATTGAGATAAACAGACATTTAGTCTACAATAAACTCTAGCAGTGACTATTTGGCTTAATGTAGAATCCACCATGAGTGCTAAAAATGAATGAATTAATGATCAGTTTGAAGGATTCAATAAAAGGATGGAGGCTGGCTAAAAAAATATGGATGCAAGGGTAGACACTGTTAAAAGTAGAGTTAAACATTATAATGGAAATGTCAAAGACAGGCATTGGAAAAGATCTTTATGGTAATAGGAATAGAAGATTGGGATATAGGAGATTATTTGAAAAGAATGAAGGTAACTGGATGAATGCTAGTATTGGGCAGCAACAAAATAAGGACATGATGCTAAGGGAAGAACAAGATTTGAATAGGACACTTCTATTGATTATGATGAAGATAATATTGCTAATAGAGAGGCAAGTGATGTAGAAATGGAAGACAAAGTTTATGAGAATATTATGAAAGGGATAGAGTGCTACTCACCATATAGTGGAGATGCTGAGTCACAGATAGGCACAACAAAAAGACTGTCAAGCAAGTAAGCTTTCAGCAAGGCTCTCCCTATCTCTCTCTCTCTCTCTCTCTCTCTCTCTGTCACACACACACACACACACACACACACACACACACACACACACACACACACACACACGTGTGTGGAATTGCAATTCACACACACACACACATGTTGATACGACAAAATTTGTGTTAGAAATAAACATAGATGAGGTATTGAAGTTAGGTCATGTTGGAGTTTTGGGTGGTGGTATGCCAAGGAAACAGATGTTGCCTATCAGTAGCTGTCAGCCCTTTGTCATTGAAGAACTGGAAAGACAGAATGGAGAAAATTCACATTAGAAGAAGTTATGCAATAACTTAGAAGGGAAAGGAGAAAAAATTTTAAGATTAATGTGAATGCTTATGAGAACAGCAATAATAATGAAAAATTCTGGGGAATGCTTGCCAAAGCCAGTAAGGCCTCCAGCTGCAGCTTGTGATACGTTATGCCAATGTTCTATAATGTGTGATGGTCCATAGCCTTTTGACTTACAGAAGTAGTAATCAAAACTCAGTTGAATATATTAATTTTACATACAGGAACTGAAGTATCCGAATACATTTAAATTTTGTAATCAATGGTTTAACATAGTGAGGAATAAACTAAAATTTAAAAAAAAGAAAGAAATGTTGAACCGGTACCAGTCTATGTGTACACTACTCACCAATGGTTTATCCATGACAAGAGTGATTTAAAAATCATAGTCTCTGCTTGCACAGTAAGCTAAGTGCTATTCCAAAGAAAATATTGACCTGGTGCTTTGAGAAATGTAACACTCCTAGTGCTAGAAAGTATTATGTCACAACAGAGCATGCACAGTAGAAAACAGACAGCTGTGTCTCTTCTCTGAGTTAATTGTAGAATGGCCGACCATCATTTCAGTACTCAGCACTGGTTTCTAGTTATTGCAGAGGGGTGCTACAGAACATGTTTTCGTCCATTTTATTTGTATACTAGCATGCATTCAAAGAGGAGTATCCTAATTTTAGTGTGATTTTTGACTCACATTACAAGAGCAATGGGATAATTTTAGTGTGCATTCCGGCTCTCTTTTGAACTGAAATGGCATAATGTTAGTGCACTATTTACAGTGTGCTGTAGAACATTAGCACATGTAACTATCTGCTACTGAATGCCTCTCATCCAAACTCATGGAAATAACTGAAAAGTAAACTGAATAAAAAATTGAGAAATACCTGTAGCTTATTTTGTGCACATAATATGTTAGAAAATGAAGAAATAAATGGCCAGGAGTGGCTGTTAATCTGTTAAAAGCTGAAAGTGAGGAACCTTTTGAAACAGATACAGTAAATTTTAAAGAAGTTTAAAATGATTTATTGTTTGAAAATGTTGAGGGAAAAGATCTAGGTAATGGGCTAGGCTGCCCTTGTATAAACGTGAAAATGACTAGGAAGGTAAATGCTTGGTAGACACAAGAAGGCCAATTCAGGAAGTAACAGAGAAACTCAGAGACAAAATTATAAAAGGAAAAAATGTTGTTGAGTTACTAGTAATAGGGGCAAGACTTAAGAGACACCAAAATGGTAAAGAATCAAGTGCTACTTACCTTTGAAACATTTGAATAGGGATGTCTAGTGATTCCAGAATTGTCAGAAAATTACTTTTGGGGATAGATTGGTCAATAAAAGCAAATGCAGGTTTTGACTGGAATTGAAATAGCACAATAACTACTGAATCTAAGAAGAACTTCATTATCGAGACAGATGTGTTCATTGCACACTGTGGAACTGAGAGTAACCCGTGTTAGGGAAATAAGAACCCACGGAGATAATCAACTCTTTTCTGACAAGATATTTTTAAATTATTCAGGTGATCAAACCTTTGAGGAACTTATAAACAGTGAAGTCAGTGAAGCTGTAACTTTAAATCCTGAACAGACAGAGAAGTTAAAAGAATGCTGTAGTAAAATGCTTCCTGGCAGGTTCGCAGGAGAGCTTCTGTAAAGTTTGGAAGGTAGGAGACGAGATACTGGTAGAAGTAAAGCTGTGAGGACCGGGTGTGAGTCGTACTTTGGTAGCTCAGATGGTAGAGCACTTGCCTGTGAAGAGCAAAGGTCCCGAGATCGAGTCTCGGTCAGGCACACAGTTTTAATCTGCCAGGAAGTTTCATATCAGTGCACACTCTGCTGCAGAGTGAAAATCTCATTCTGGAAACATCCCCCAGGCTGTGGCTAAGCCATGTCTCCGGAGACCATCCGTTATGCCAATAAAATAGATTATGAAATTAAAAACAAGGATCAAGGATCACTACACAAGAATGTTTCTAGTACTGAAAACAATATGCCTATAACCATTGCAAGTGTAAATGTGCAGTGCATAAGAACCAAAATGGATCTCCTATCATTTTTTATAGAAGAAATTAAACCAGATGTTTCTCCTAACATTTTTTATAGAATAAATTAAACCAGATGTTTTATGTATTTGTGAACACTGGCTAGCTGAAGCAGAAGGTGATTTCTATAAATCTGTTGAATACTTAGACATGGCCAGTGCTTGGTTTTGAAGAACTGCAACCCACGGTGGGGTCTCTGTGTATGCCAACAGAGATCATAGCATCAAGGAAATTAATTTAATCAGTTTTTGTGTGGATTTTGATGTTGAATTAGCTGCACTGTTATTAACAAATATTGATTTAGTTGTTGTTACTGTGTACCATTCACTAGATGGTTACTTTGAGAATTTTATTGGACATATGGAGAACTGTTTGTGTTACCTAGCACACCTAAAGTCAAAAATTGCACTGTGTGGAGATTTTAACATACACATAGGTGATGGAGATGCCAGAGAGAGGGTCTTTATGAGATTAATTACCAATTATGAGTTGTTTATTGCAAAAACCTCCCAACAAGGAGTGGTGCATGCCTGGGCACCATAATCACCAACCTCAACATCTGGGATTATAAACTCAGTGTAGTTGAACCTATGATATCAGATCACTGTGCACTAGTAAAGAAACCAGTATGAGGAGCAAACTGCAGATAAGCACATGGCATTCAAACTACACATTCAAAAGAAGATTTGTTAAAGAAGAGAGACTAAATGATCTCAAAGCAGCTCTTTCTTGTGTAAACTGGCAGCAGAAAATTGCAGAGTTAGTGATTCTTTCTTATGTCTGTTCCAAACATTAAAAGCAATATTTGATGACATGTTTCCGGTAAGATCAGTGAAGAATTCTCTGGACAAATCACGAGACAGGCAGAAAGTTATCAATGTGAAACAATGGTACACTGTCGAGCTCAATAAATTGAAATGTATTGTAACAATGTGCAAAGACCAAATTAAATCAGCTTTAGACATTCCAGCTAAAGAATTACATCACTGCAACTACCTAAAAGCCAAAAAAGCTTATAGGAAGGCAGTAGAGGAAGCAACAAAGAAATACAATGATACATACATTAAAGAGGCCAAAAATCCTTGTAAAGCTGCCTGGAATCTTGTAAATGAGAACACAAAGAAGACTACCTCCTGCTTAAATTCGTTTAGCCCTGATGACTTCAATGAATATTTTGTCAGAATAGTGGAAAAGACAGTGAGTGAAATTCCACACTCTGACCTAGATCCGACTGCAAACATAAAAAATACAGACAGTTGCAGTATTCAAAACTGGAAGGAAGTACACTCTGAAGACATGATAAAAATTGTGAACTCCTACAAACACTCAGAAAGTGTAGGCGTCTATGGTATGTCCTGCACACTGCTAAAGAAAATTATTGCAGAATTAGCTCAGCCACTAGCCATAGAAATAAACAAATGTCTATCTTCTGGTGTCTTCCTAGACTTCCTTAAACTGGCGCGCGCAGTACCAATATATAAGAAGGGGGATCCACGTGAGGTGTCCAGCTTCAGACCAATCTCTGTGGTACAAGTACTAGTCAGAGTTACTGAGTCTGTGATGCACCACCAGGTACTGAATTACTTTGAGGAAAACAACTTATTCCAAAAGACACAGCACGGATTCCGCAAAGGGAGATCAACAATGACAGCCACACTGGACTTTTTAAAAACAATTTGACAGAGTTTTGAAGAGAGAGAGAGTGTGGTACTGACACTCTGTGACCTCAGCAAAGCCTTTGACTGCATCTTACACACAACACTAATAGCCAAGTTAAGATGCTGTGGTGTAGGAGATGTTGTTCTATCAACACTCCAATCTTATTTGGAAAACCGAAAGCAGGTAGTATCAGTGCACAGAGCAACTTCCCTTGAACACAAACTGGAAAATGGAGTGCCCCAAGGATCAGTCTTAGGACCTCTCCTATTCCTCAAATATGTCAATGATACGATCTGTAATACTCAAATGTTGCAGTTTGCAAATGACACTACCCTTATTGCCAAAGGACATACAGCCGCAGAAGCTCTTGGTGCATCAAATTTGATGTTTGAAGAAATAAAAGAATGGTTCGTAATAAACAAAATGAAGATCAATGAAGAAAAAACCCAACATTTGATATGCAGTCTAATCAACATTGAAGACCAAGAAAACATGCAGACTTTCAGACTACTGGGCTTCAAGATTGACAGCAAACTGTTCATGAATGATCACACTACATACGTATGCACCAAACTTTCACATGTGATATACCTCCTGAGGAAGCTGAAGAGGGTAATAACTGACCAGTTTCTCACAATAGTCTACCATGCACTCTTCCGCAGCCACATTATCTATGGACTGTTGTTGTGGGGACACTCCTCAGGCAGCAAAGATGTGTTGCTATTACAAAAAAAAGCCATCAGTATCATATCCTCTAGCAAAAGACTGGACCACTCTAAGCCTGTTTTCACCAGGTTAGGCATAATGACTGTTTTTAGCCAGTATGTGTTTTTCTGCCTCATGTATATAAAAAAAATCAAGGGAATTTTAGCATAAGACAAGAAATACATAATCATGACACTTGCTGTAAGAGGAACATTAAAGTGCCAAGATGTCGCCTATCAAGTACACAAGACAGCTTTCCAACTGTTGCCCTAAAAATGTACAATCAACTGCCTCCAGAAGTCAAATCCCTGCCACCTGCATTATTTCACAAAAAAATTGCTCAGGACTTGAAACAACATCCACAATATTCCTTGGAAGAGTTTTTCAACAGTGGTTCCAGTGAATGGACAAAATAATAAATATTTTTATGTTTTATATATAATTTTGCCTAAATTTAATCTTCTTTTTATGTTAACGGAACATTTAATTTTGTGTTTTACTTAAAGTACATATGTTGCCAAAATGAAACTTTGTGTGTGTGAGCTACATGAACTTGTAAACATTTTGTTTTATGGTATTTTAATTTGCTGCTTGAAGTTTTACTTTCCTGTTTAGTTATATTTCATTCCCACTATCTTCTATGTGTTTTTGTGCACTGCATAAATATTTTCTTTTATTTGTAATATAAATTTTGTATATGGTGTTGTATAAATGTTAGTTGATAAACATTATATTTGTGACACAGTCTGTCCAGCCATGGCTGGTAAACGATGAAGATATAGTAATGAAGTAATAAAGTATCCTTTCTTTCAGGAGTGCTGGTTCTGCAAGGTTCATAGGAGAGCTTCTGTACAGTTTGGAAGGTAGGAGACAAGATACTGTCAGAAGTAAAGCTGTGAGGACTGGGCATGAGTCATGCTTTGGTAACTCAGTTGGTAGAGCACTTGCCCGCGAAAGGCAAAGGTCCCGAGTTCGAGTCTCGGTCGGGCACACAATTTTACTCTGCCAGGAAGTTTCATATCAGTGCACACTCTGCTGCAGAGTGAAAAACTCATTCTGGAATGTTGTGATAATTGCAATATGTATTTTGTGATAATCCAGGGTGAGTCAAACATTATCAGTTTAATTTACACCTTAAAGCTCACCAACCATTCTTTATGAAACCTTATATGATCCTCTTTTCAAAGAGAAAACCAACAGAGAGCAAGATTTTTTAAAAAAAGTGGAAACATGCCAAATTTTAGAGAGAAATAGCAGTGAATGCAACAATTCTCTGGGAACTGTTGCAAAATGAGATAGTGGTGTCAGACTAGTCACTGATTCCAGACATTTGAATAAGTTCCTTATAAGAGAGACTGGCCATCCTGAAAATATAGTGGAACTCCATCAGAAACATGAATGTCTTAAATATAAGAGTAGCTCATATTTGATCTCAGATAGTTCAGAAAATAGGACTTCACCTGACAGAGATTATATTAAAGCCATCATTTACTTTTCTGCACCAAAAATAGAAACAATTAAAGTCATTTTTCAGGTTAGTGGGATTCTGTAGAAACTTTGTCAGCAATCAAGCTTTGAATACCACTTGTTTATGTCATTTGCTGAAGAAAAACTCTATGGAGTACTGTAATCAGGAATATCAGAATGCATTTGATGAAATCAAAAAACAGCTGTGTCAAAGTCAAATCTTGCAATAAATCAGACATATCCTTTCCTTTTTTTGTCACAATAGGCAGCAACAATATAGGACTTGGTGCTTATATATTTCAAAAAATAGAAGCTGAAGGAGAAACTGAACATAATACAAAGCTTTTGCATGTAGGAAATTGTGTAAACATGAAAGATATTACACCGTGATGAAAAAAATAACTCCTGGATATTCATTGGACATTTGACAAATTCAAAAGTATTGTTTGGGTCATAAAGTAACTGTCTACACTGACCATAAAGCATTATCTTAGCTACTGGGATGAAAACTGTATTAAAGATGGGTATAATTTTCAGTTTGACTATGATATTAACCCACTAAGTGCCATGATCCCCATTTGGGGATTTGTCTTTGTAATGGAAATTCTGCAATTTTAGACCTTTTTCGAGCACTTGCATTGAAGTTTTGTCAGTTGTTGTTAAACAAGTGAGTTGTACATTTTTGTTTCTGTGAAGAAGCTACGTTTTTCAGCATTACAAGAGTTACACATTTTCATAAAAGGATAAGTTATATTATTATGTAAATAATTTCCAGTATCTGTGTAAGTCATGTTCTGTAATGGTTTGACATGATGTTTATTGATCATCTATTTCAAAGATCTATTTCATTTCTGCATGACACATGTCTGACCTTCGATCCCCATTTGGGGCTCATGGCAGTTTGCACATAAAAATTTATTTTGCTTTTATTTGCTCGGCCGGCACAATAATGTGGTATGTAAATGACCTGAACATCATGGCTTCTTTTGGTAATGATAGTGATACGAATGAGACCATTGACACCATAGAGCTCCTTCCAGATCCAGCAGATGAGATGTCTCTCTGCAAAGATATCAACAAAAATATATTTGTAAATACCATTCCATATGATGTGCCAGGTTCCTTGAAAATTCTTTCCTATGGAGGAAAGGAAAATGAGGAACATGCAGGCCAACAAAAGAAGAAAGTGAAAGCTATTATCACTTCTGATTGGAAAATAAGACTTACTCTAAAATTTATCCTGATACAGCAGAAATTTAACACCAAAAATCCAATGTAGTAGCAGCGCTGAAAGCAAAATCTGCTGTTGAGTGCTTTGAAGAATTTTTTAATGAACAGATATTGAAGTTGATAGTCAGTGAAAGTGTCCAACATGCTACACATAACTATAATCACAACTATGAGTTATCCAATGGATGCATAAAAAAGTTCACAAGTATACTACTCTTCAGTGGATGCCATGCTCTTCCACAGAAAAAGCTATACTGGAATGAAGATGAGGACTTTGATATAACATGTGTACAACAGTGTATGAGTCGCAATTGATACCTAAAAATAAAGTGCCAACATCATTTCAGTGATAACACACATCTGAACAGAATCCCACGAGACAAAAAGGATAAACTTTTTTAAATTGGTCTGTTGATGGATTTACTGAATAATAATTTCATGAAATTTCAAGTTTTTTCTGACAGCCTGAGCACTGATTAGCAGTTGGTATGATATTATGGACACCATTACCTAAAACAGTTCATTTGTGGGAAACCAGTCACATTCAAACAGTGGGCCATGTGCTGTTCTCAAAGCGGTTTTTGTTACCATATGTCAATCTATGAAGGAAAATCGAAGGATACAAGTAAAGTTTCAGTTCTAGAACTTGGCAGATCATTTGTGCTGAATATGATTTCTTTTCTGCAGACTCTTGAACTTCACAAAATCTATTTTGATAACTTTTTCATGAGCTTCCATTTGTTGAAAGAACTCTCAGAAATGAGAACAAGGGCAACTTGAACTGCCCGTATGAACCGAATGAATAACTGGCTGATACAATCAGAGAACAGCAGGGAGAAGAAACAAAGAGGAGCATATGACCATAGATTTGACAAGAATACAGAGATAATGGAAGGACTGTGGGAAGATAACAATTGTGTAAGTATCTTGTCAGATCATAAAATAGTGCATGCAGCAATCCAAGTAAAGTGATGGAGCAAATCTGAGAACAAAGAAGTGCAAGTTTCACAGCCAATAATTATTTCAGAATATAACAATCATATGGGAGGTGTGGTCAAACTGGACTGGAATGTACAAAAATATTGTGTGAGAATTCGAGGTAAGAAATGGCACTTCCCATTGTTCACCAATGCATCAGATGTAGATTGGTCAATGCGCATGTCATCTACTGCCTCTTGAATGAAAATATTCCGCTGCTTCAGTTCTGGAGGATGGTGGCAAGAGCATATCTTGTTCAACCATCTGCTGCTTCTGATCTAAAATTGGCAGGGCATTCATCATACCCAAAAATCATACCTTTCACAGGTTTCAATTGAATTCAGGACTTCTAGAAACAGACATGTCATTGAACACACAACACTGGGAAAACAAAACAAAACAATGTGCAATTTGCAAGAAAAATGTGAGGAAAGAGTGTTCTGTGTGCAATGTGGGATTCCACATTGATTGTTTTGCTGTCTGGCATAAAACAATAAAATAAAATGTAAAAAGAGTGTGGCATGTGCCATGACCCCCATTTGGGGATCAATTAAAATAAATCATTTATTTCAAGGTTACTGAATTTTTTCTTTTGTATTCCTTTTCCTCATCTCTATGTCAATCAGGCAACACAGAAATAAATGTAGATGAAAGAAAACAAATTGGTACTTAATGGGTTAAGTATGTGCAAGATAAATAAAAGGTGATAGTTGATGCTCTATCAAGGTTTTCTGTGGGTAATTCAAAAAATGATATGGGGAGGAAGATAGGGTTTAAAATTACATTGGAATATCTGAAGTAACCAGAATCATGACAATAACTGGAAATTAGTAAAGAGTTTTCTAACTAGAAATGAGGCAGAAACAACATATCACTATTACAAAGTACACTAAGGAATTTTATATAGGAAACCAGATTTAGATGACTGGAAACTGTGCTGGCCTGAACAATCTATTTTATGACCTATATGATGCACATTTTTCTTCAAAATATTGCCTCTGAAATTTTGTTGCATTTTATACTTGAAATTAATATAAAAATGTCCAGTGTTTATAATTCTCACCAGTCTTAAAAATCACCCATATTTTCAATTTTGTTGGAAAGATGCTTTATTGAAGAACAGTCTTCTGCTAGATCAGTTTAATAGTCATTTTAAAAAATTTGTAAAACAGAAAATGAGATAGTGAAATACAGAGATTGCTGTTATATCAGGAAGGCTTACTTCACAATTGCAACCTCTCGATATTTCGACAAATAAATTGTTTAAGATTTGTATTAGGTAGGATGGAAGAAATAGATGATGGTTGAAACCCAACACGAATTCACACCAAAGGGAGCATTAAAATAACCTAAAATCAAACAAGGGTGTCAATGAATAAAACAGTCATGGTCTAGAGTGAGAAAAATCATTGTTGTAAATCTTTCAAGAAGTGGTGAATAGGTAATGCACTCAATGGCAGCGAAGACCATTTTATATATGAAAAGGACAATGATGACAGTGAAGAGGAAGAAGAAAAAGAACAAAATTCAGATAATGATTTTAAGTGATTTTAAAGTTCAGTTTGGTTTTATAAAGTAAGAAATTTCCTTTAGTCAGGCTTTGCAATCGAATAATTCAAATGATAAAAATATTATTTTTTAAAAAGTTGCTTAAAAACTAAGGTGCTTCTTACAATATGCAGTGTCTTACAGTTTGTAAAATATGGTATACTGAGGCTTTAATCACTTATGCACATAAAAGTTTGGACACTGAGGCAACAAAATGGTTTAAAATGGTACAAGAAAACATCTGTTTTTACAACACAGGGAGAAGAGTAAAAATGACACTTACCATCTATGATAAATACTGTTCTCCAGTGCCAACCCATCAGACCAATTTAGGGCTTGAAGTGCAAAGGTGAATGAAGCTCTTCGCTATATGGAACAATATAAATGGTCCTGAATTATATGCATTCATCATGTGTCTTCAAACTGTAAAAGTGAATGTGGATAAACTCTAGGCGATTGTGAATAAAGTTGCACTTCTTGTGTAATGGAACTATTTGATTCATGCCTTGTTGCTAAACACATAACAACTGACATTAAAACTGTGCACTACACAAGAGCTTCTAGACACTGATGTCATTTTGAATTTAAGTAAGACTTTTAATATTCAGTAATATACAGTAAGATATTACCTTCGATTGAGTTGAAAATACATTGCCATAAGAATGGTGCATATTATTTTGCAATGTTCTGAAGACTAAGAGCGATTTTTTTTTTTCAATTGCTGTATAAAGGCAGGCTTTATTGAGGATGCTCTGTTGTACAAAGGCATCTATCAGCTGGCTATCTGCAATATTCACCCAATCCTCAATTGTTGTTCTGGATATGTTTCTTGAAAAACAGTCAGTCATGGTATTGTCTTCAACTTTGATGAATTGAACATCCATTGTAAACTGTGGGACAAATTCTACATGTTTTATCAACAAGGTGAAATAAGTTTAATTGGCTGCCGTAGAACAGAAGAGTGGTCAATGGTCCATAAACATTGCAGAATGTTGGCACTCTAACCTGAGTTGAGTGTGTGTAATCACCACATACACAGCAATAATTTCTCTATCTGTAGTGCTTCATCTAGTTTGCATCTCTTTAAGAAGCCTGGAGAAAAATGGCAGGTGCTTCTAAGATCCATGAAACTGTTGCTTAAGGCAGTGCCCTCTGCTACCTGGCTGGTATACACAAAGGACTATTCAGTGCATGATGCTTCACATGTGTTAGCAGTGTTGTCTTAGCGCCGTCTTCAAATCTTCCAAACGCTTTAGATGCTTCTGTAGATCACACAATTTTTCTGTTGTTGCAAGTGTTTTTTCAGGTGAGATGCAGATTGAGAGGCTATTGCACAACTACAACATGTGGTAAATGATGTCAATAAAAGCACATGATGCTCATAAATTACTGAAGTCCTCTATATATAGTAGGACACTGAATATTTTTCTTGCAGTGGTGCCAGCCCTGTATGGAGACCTTGTCACCCAGAAAAAAGATTTCTGCTTTTTTGAACATCCATTTCTCTGCATTCATGAGAACACCAAAATCTTCAAGATGTTGAAAGAGTTGGGGCAAATGTTCCAAATGTTCTCACAAGAACTTAGAAAATATCAAAATATCATCAAGGTATCAAAAGACAAATGGGAGATGACATAAAATGCTGTGCATGAATCTCTGCCATGTCTGTGTTATGGTTCTTAATCAATACAACATAAAGTGGTAATGACATAACCTGAATGGTATGATGATGGCCATTTTATTTAGTTATCCTTGATCTTGTATCTTGTGAGAGATGATTGACAACACCAAATACAGATGTACAATTTACTTCATATTTAAAATCTGTGATGATTGGCACCAGATAGCAGTCTGGTATTGTGCATCATGCTCAGTAATTGCTGTGTGATGTCTGCGTACTATCTTTCTTTCCCACCATGTGAAGTAAAAATGCCCAATCACTATCTGATACAGACACAATGCATCTGTGAACATCATGTGACATAATAACACTTTCATCTTGTTTATTACACATTATATTATTATCGCTTAATGACTACATAATGTGAGCATGTATGTATATATTCTGTAGTCACAGTATGTGCAATTGTTAATTAGGTGAAGTGTAAGGAAGAGACTTGAGTATTTAGAAAATTTTAAATATTGGTAGGAAATGTTGTGATATGATTTTTTTGGGGGATAGCCAGTCCTATTTTCCATTAGTATGATATGTACTCTGTGGACCCTTAGATTTCTCTTTGTTTTTTAACTGTAATTAAGAAATACATTTCTTGGAACTGACTTTTGCAGTGTCCTATTTGCAATAGTCCAAAGTAAAAGTAATTGGTGGATAGTGAATCACTGCAGGCAACTGCTCCCTAGTACTGATCTATACATGTAATAACCGTGCTGTGTTTTCTGTAAAATCACTGAGTGGTCAGTAGGTTCTAACAGAGAAAGAATGGAGCTGTGGTGTGAAGATGGCAATGTTTTTCAAAGTTGTTGTGTTATTTGTATAATTTGATGTGTAATTTTGTGTTAAAGATTGATGATCAATAAATATCTTGAGTTTAAATTAAAACATCTGGACTCAATAACTCAACATCATCATTGAGTGCAGACTGAGTGTGTGAAATTATATTTAAAGGGGAGCAAGCTAGCTGCAATACTAACCGCTAGATTACAAATGTTCAACATGAAGCCATATTTACAATCTAATTTGTAATGCGAATGTAAAATACTCATCCCCCATTATTATGATTTATCTTGCAAATTATCCATGGAAACTGAAACTAACTAACTAACTGACTGACTAATAGTTCATACAATTGTTTTTGTTGTTATTCAGGTGGTACTTATCTGTATGATGAGTGTTGCCACCCACTAATGCTTGTCATCTCTATTTGGGTAACTGCACCTTAGATTGTCTTGCATTGTGTCCAAACTTTTTGTGGTACCAAGTTGTCATCTGATGTGAAGCATTTCCATTGCTGTCAAAATTTTGTTCTTTGTACATACGTTTTATTTGTAGGTACTGAACTGTGTGTGAACTGCCACAGATTTTTACTGCACGAGCTGTTTGATGGTGGTGATAGCAACATCTTCCTCATGAAGTCACCCATACAGTACCAGTAGCAGCTGCTAAGGTTGTCATGCACATTCTGGGACCAGGACCATTTTCATTATTTAGCATGAATCTTCTAGTGCTGCTCTCAAAAGATGAAGTTTGGTTACAAAAATTGTCTTCTAGGTAATTAGCCATTACGTCTGATTTCTCTGGTAGGTTTGATATTGGTAGGTTAGTATCCATCACCAACACATTTCTGTGGAAAGTTAGACATAATGCAGTTTCTGTCAAGAGAGTTGTATTTACAAACATACACAATATGCTCCACCCTTCATAAGGTTTCAGTTGTACATAAGTCTGAGGTGAAAGCTGATTTTTCAAACATTCATGTTTTTGCAAGGAATAATGTTTCATCACAGTGTTTTTTACATGAGCATATGATTATTCGTACGTGTAATTGTTCCAACACTAACACATGTCTGTTAAAGTCGCTGAGTACTTTGTGTTTGTGGAAAATCACTTGCATGTGAAGAAACCATAAATCATTGTTGAGCAGAATGACAGGCAATTCACACTACCATTGTTTTGTAGATATGAATGATTTTGGGTCGGTGTGGAAACTCAAAGGCACATTTGCAGTCAGAAGTGAAGTAGATGGAGTAGAGAAGGATATATTTTGTACCAATATTATGAAAATGATAGTTGCTGCTCACTACATGGAAGAGATGCTAAGTCGCAAATAGGCACAAAAAAAAGACTGTCAGAATATGAGCTTTTGGGCAACAAGGCCTTCATCAAAAATGCACACACACACACACACACACACACACACACACACACACACACAAATGCAACTCACACACACATGGCCACAGTGTCTGGCTGCTGAGCCCAGACTGCCTGAAGCCAATCACAGCCCAGTGGTGGGTTGTGATCAGTTCTGAGGACAATGCTGCACATTGTGAGCTTCACTGAAACTCCAGAGTTGGTATTCTCAACCTTCTTTGCAAATCGATCCAATCATACATGTATGACCTAAGACCCCAAACAACAGGAATTGTTTGTCCCAGCATGCATCACAATCTGCAGTTGGCTACATCCTGCTTCCTCTGTGAGTTATGGAATAGCCTCTTCAACAAGCTGAAGCCCACAGAAACACATTCTATGACAGGCTGGGCTGTGACTTCCTAGACTTGCACCACAGGGTTGATCCTCCTAAATGGGTCATGTGGAATCAACATTCAAGGCTGCTAGCCAGGTCTCTGGCTATCTGAGGTGTGTGCACAAGTAATTTTTAGGTCAGTTGACTCTTGATCCAGTCCAGATAATGAAAGCTGTTGGTGACCTGGAAGTATCAGTGTAAGATTCGAAGACTTTTCCCCACAGGAGAGAGTGTTAAAACCTTGGGGGAAGACTCACTTCCTGATGTAACTGAAAACTTGAGTGAAAATCTCAGTTTGCTTGTACAAAAAATTCACCAATTATATTGTAACCACTGGAGGAAACTTTAATCATCTAATGATCAATTTTGATGATTACAATTTTGTTAGTCATGGGCTTGAAAGACATCAGATCTCAATCAATGAATAGCTATATTTACAAGTTAATTGGGCTGCAGTTTCATGGAATTTAAAGTGGCTAAAAATAGTTGCTCTCTCAGTTACAAAATCTGAATACATGGCCCTATCAACAGCAGTGGCAACAACAATATATGTCCAAGGATTTATCATGAATTGAGTGCTAAACATAGTAAAAAACCAGTAAGTGTGTTCCACGATAACAGAGGTGCCACTATACTGAGTACCAAGGGTATGCATTAAACACAATTATGTGAGGCACAACTATATTAGTGATCTAATAAATCGAGGAAAGTACAGCATCAAGTCAGTCAGTACCAAGAAACAGAAATCAGATTTTTTGACAAAGGCAATCTTAAATGTTAAGCATCAGTGGTGTTGCCAAGTAGTGAGACCTCCAGAGTTTCCAAATTAACATCTTGATAACTTCTGAGAGTGTTGGCAAGAAATATGTCTTTTCCTTTGTTTGTTTCTTGTTCAGTAGTTTATGTTTCATCATCTCTGGTATGTTTATGTAAATAAATTGTTGAATAAATAATATATGATAGTAAGTGTTCCCGATAATATGATGACATGAATTTCATTCATCACAGCAATCTTAATAACGTCGCAAAGGACTAACTGTAGTCGATATCCAATAGTATCATTTTTATGCCACTAGTAATAAGTTCTTTCATATTTATTTGATTAAGGCTTTTTCAATCCATGTATGTCTGAAATTTTTCTTAATGTTTTGACATCAAGAATAAATCTCTAAAGTTCCTGACTCATTTTTATACAGTTTTCATGTACACTTTCACCTATGTATTCATATACATATCCACATAGTGTTTTTTACTTAACAAGATTTGGGTGATATTTATCACACAACTTGGCCCAAAAACAGCATTTTACTTAACTTTCATGAAATTACACAACAGAAAATAAAAAACATGAGTTAAAAATCATTGGCACAGTAAAGATAACAATGAAATGTCCAGTAATGCTCAACTGGCAATGTGAACTGTTTAAGAAAAGCCTGCATAGTAATGCTTCCTCCATTAAATTTTGCAGTAAATAATAACACCCCTCATTAGCCACTTTCTGCAAGTCATTAGATAGCCTTAACATATAATGTTATAAGTAACGTATCACAATACTCTTCATTGTTCACAGTCAATCAGTTATGTGTTTTGTGCCATTGCCATGGTGGTTAGGTATCATTTTCATGCCTTTCCTGGTTTCTGTCTATGAATGTTTTCAGCTCCTTTGATTGTGCTTATAGTTTTATAGTTTCCTGATTTTTGTGTTTCCAAGTTCTCCACTTCAGAAGTCAGCTCTTTTTCTCCAAATCTCACAGATGAAAAAGTGGTCTATGATTTCTCAGAAAGGTGTTATGTGAGTAGTGTTAGTAATCTACTTTCTTTTGAAAGGCCACTTTAAAAACTGGTTATGTACTGGCATATTTTGCTTTATGCTACATGGTCACTTTCTTGTTTTATTCTCTAAGTTTCTTTAGCTAAGTTCCTTTTGCCAGTAATGCAGTCATCTCATAAACATTATGTTCTATTTGTTATTAAACATAATTTATACTTTTTGTAGAGTAGTGTGAACAACATGCATCATGTAAGACTCAAAGGCTTAAAAAAGAAAAAAAAAGAATTATTGTCTATATTGTAACTACATAATCAGTATAAATTTTTATATGTATTGAACAATTCACTTTTATTTGATAGGAATAAAAGCAATAGTTATATAAAAAAGTGCAATATTTGTCAGAATGTAGCCTATTTATGAACAGTAGCAGAAACAATAAAAATCCTTAAGGTGTTAATTGGAAATTTAAGAGAGGTACAGAAAAGTATTTTAAGTGACAAAGATTATATACCTGGGGATCTAATGAAAAATATATAATCCTAATCAAACCTTTATATCGTATTTTGCATTTAGAATGTGCAATAAATGACAACAGTAAACAGTTTGAGATGGAACAATTATAATTTTACAAAAACAAAATTAAAAAAAATGAGTTATGAACAACTTACACTGAATACATGTCATTAACTGAGACAGTTAACATTCCTATGTTTAAATTAGCATCAAATCAGTTTCTTAAGCTATGGGTACCATAAAACCCCCTATGTAAATGTGAAGATGGCTATATTGTTTAGATCATTTTCAGTAAAGATCATTTTGAAAAACTGAACAGCATATTATTCTGCTCAGTGTACATTACCTGAATTAAACTGTTTCTTTATAATATATGGCAAATTTGAAAATTTAGGGATGATTTACTTAGAATTAAATCTTATCAGCTCAGAACAAAGTTACATGAATGAACTATGTACTAACTGTTTATAAAATCACAGGAGTAACTCTCTTGATGCTCTAATTACTTGCCTGTGAGTGAAAGTAAACAAAAATGGTTTCAAAAATTGTTGGTATCAGTAGCTGCAAGGTTTGTTCTTTAATTTTATTTTTTGTGTTGGAAAGGATCTATGATTATTTAAACTCATCAGAAGCTGTGTTTCAACTCATGTAAAAAAGATGGTGACAGTGGAAAGAAATCCAAGAAAATAAATTTTATTTTGAAGTGAATGAGTTGGAGAACAAAATTTTTCCTCAAGGTAGAGAGTAATATATTTCCACCCCTGGAAAAGTGATTTCAGGAAGAAGTCACCTACTGAGAGCTATACCTTTGATTCCTTAACAGGCTAAAATAATATAAAAAATTGTGGTTAAGACAGAGTGCATGTTGTTCAAAATAGGAATTGTTCATCTGAACTATACATTGTTTCTTGTTGAAAGTCTGAGCATATAGGAAACAAGTTTCTTTTGCAAGCACAGATGTCCCTTCCATGTAACACAGATTTTGCCTTAGTAGAAAAGAAAACATGTTACCTAGATCTTAAAGTGAACTCATGAAGAAGAGGAGAGAAGACTATTTGTACAAAGTTTTCAGAATGAGGTCTAAGACATAAATAAATAAAATGTTGATAAAACAAAGAGCCAGTTGATAAGTAGAAGACATCACTGGTAAACATTTTAGTTTCAGTTTTACATAGATGGATGTGCAATTTACAGTTAAATAGCTATAGGAAAAAAATAGTGTGCAAAAAGTAAGAAAAATGCCAAGTTGCTTCCAAAACATGCATCCCTAGGTAATGAATAAACTAATCTATATAGAATGACATTATGTTCCTTATGCAGTTTGTACATTCTGCATGCCATATTTTTAAAAAAAACCTCAGGATCCACTGTGAGAAACTCATCATTTGAAACTATCGAATGCATAAGCCCAGCAAAAGCCTCATTAACTTTCCAGGCTTTTAAAGTTCAAATTGCTTGTAATTTATCAAGCTAGCAAGGAAAACTTTCTCGGGGGTAGCTGGAGGATCTGAAAAACAAAATGCATTATACTTTACAATGCCTTGAGGACACAGATTTTTTAAAGTATAGTCTATGATCTCATTCCATGGAAAATACAAAAATTCAGTTTCTGCTATTTATATAATTTAGAGTTAAAGTACACAAACTGCAGACATGTCTTTCACCACATTCATATTAAACACAATATTCATGAATTTTTGTATTTTCATGTTATTCCTAGTACAGCATATTATTTCACTAGAACTGACACATAAATATAATAAAGAATGAACTAAATTACTTACTCATCTCAAACCACTTTTCGGAGTGTGCTGAAGCTTGTCTAGATGCCAGTACCGCTTCTCGTATTGCAAATAAAGCACAAATACTCATACACAAGGGTGGTTCACCAGTTGCTATAAATTACAAACACATGAGTAACATTTTAGTTTTAAATTAACGCAAATACTTCTAACAGAAACCAACCTTTTGAACGAAGAACGCCAACAGGATTAGGAGCATTTTTCCTCAGTTGTATTCTCAAGTCAATAGGGATATCTTTGGCCCCAGGAGGTTTGTAGTTCTAAGAACCAAATTATACTGTTGTTAACAGTAAGAAAGTATTTTCCTCGAAAAAAAAAGTTTAATTTTACATTTTAAAATAAAAACTGAGAAATCATTAATAATAATTATTGGAGGAGGTTTGCAAATATTTACAAATTTTATCATGATGATTAATGTTAGAAAAGCTGCCATTATCTATGAGGGGTAGAATGAAAATTAGAAGACAGAAGTTTCATTTTGTTTGTATGGTTAATTCAGTGTATACACTTCTTTGATCTGGGGACAAAAGGCGACCTGCCTTACTCCTTTCCTGTCTTAAATCTCTTTCTCATTAATTTTTGTAACTGACAGTTGTTTTATTTATAAATGTATTATTCTGTTCTCACAGTACAACCCAATTTAAAAGCATTGCGCAAATCCATTAAAGTAGTATGTCATGTTCATTTTGTCTTCTCTGCAGCACCAAATTTAAAGAGTAATTTCTTTTCAAGTTCCTGCCCTATCTTAAAGTGGCCTGTCATTCTACATTGATAATTTTTTTCCTTTTAGTTATATTTTCTAAAAAATTTTCAGCAGTATCTTGGAGGCAAGAGATAAGATTGCTACCACTTGTAATTCATCCATTCAAATGCTTTTACTGCTTTTAGTACAGTTATTTCTTAAATTTTATGAAATGCTATGTCAATTTTGTGAACAGAATTTAAGTTCATTAATGAAAATTGGTTTTACTGATTATACAATGCAATACTTCATCCACCACCGCAACTGGCTGCATAGTGGGGGAACAGTGTTTGATTCCTATTACTGCCAGGGACTCTTCCATGGTGGGAGCACTGTCACAGGATGTATTCAGTACTGTGATGTCCACAGAGGAGCTACTTCAATGTAAAGGAATGTTACCAAGTCTGTTAAACTGACAAAGGCCTCCCCCCCCCCTGCCCCCCCCCTCTCCTCCTGCTCCATATCACTTTCCAATGAAACCGCAGACAGAGAATGGCATAGAAGTTGGTTGGTCTACATGGATGTGCCCATGGCCAGAGCAGCAGTGCTTTAATGCTTAATTAGTATGATACTTTCTCATTCAGAAAAGGAAATGAAGAAAACGTTATGGGTGTTATAAGCTGCACAAAAAGAGAAAGTAAAATGTAAATAACAATAAAACAAGTGTAATGACAGTTATGAAAAAGGTGAAAAGAGTTCACCATGTGGAGGAAAACTGTTGGCACTAAAATTAAAAGAGAAACACAGTTCAGCTATGTCAGCAATGTAAATATGGAAGACAGTTGATGTTTAATAGAGGTGAGAAGAAAAACATCATTGCCAAAACAAGAAATCATAGTTACAAAAAATATTGCTACAAATAATCACATGGATGTAAAAATCAAGATTTCTTTCACAAAATCATCTGTGTGGAATGCACTTTTTTATGGATACAAAAAATGGATACTGGAGGAATAAAGGATTCAGCAGCAATGTTTATACGCTAGAAAATGTGCTGAGTGAGTCAGATGTAAATAAAAACAACTGCAGAAATCATACAGAATCATAGGACAGAAACCAAATAAAATAAGTGTAAATCAGAAAAATATAATTTATTGTCAGATCTTTACACAGAGCATCTTTCACATAAATGTATATGAAGCTGAGGCATGAATTAAAAAAAATAGAAAGTCTGAGGAATATTTATTTTGCAGATACCAGGAGCATAACATGATGTAATTATTATTGGAGATCAAAATAGAAGCAAATGACTGATTAGCATAATTGCTTCAACAAGATGTAGTTTTTGTGAAATGAATGAATAAACACAATATATGTTCAAGTATTTAAATGTCCACTACTGTAGAAGCCTTGCTTCTGACTCTGATAAACCCTATCAGTCAGTTACTGGGAGGTATCCTTGAATAGCCCAGATGTTAGCACATTGCTCTTCTGAGGCAGGGATGCTGTTTCAAGTGCTACTAGAGTATCCAATTTTACTTCATATAATCAATATAGCACAGTTCCACAAAAGTATAGAACAATTCTATTTCAATAAGTACCTTTGGACTGTGACAAAATTAAAGTTCTTACTACATACATTCTCCAAAGTTCTTACTACATACATTCTCCCAGAATGTTATTTAGAGGTTTTGTAGAGTGTGTTGGAAATGAGGAAAAGTCTGTAGCAAGCAATACCCCTGAGTCAGTCTGTGATATAGGTGTGGGTATTGCGTGTCATAGTACTTTGCTCACAAAAAGACAGCTGTCTGGCACACAGTTTTAACTTATCACATGTTATTGAGGAATTTTGTCTATTGCAGTAATCACACCTACGTGTACTCTCTGTGAATCATGACAGATAATACTTTTTTGCTCTATGATTCCCCACAGATGGAGTGTATTTGAAATGATTGCTTGATAGTTGCTACAAGGCTGATACTTTTGGGGCTGAAAAATATTTCTAATATTTGCTCTGAAACTGTGTCTTGGAAGTATAATCAGTTTTTCATGAGACATATTGTATCTTTCTTTGAATGTTTGTCAATTATGATGTTTAAGTAATTCTGCTACAATCTCTTGCTAGGCAAGTAATCATGAAAATATTTTTCTTGTCCTGCTTTGCAATCACACAGCATCCACTTGAAATGTAATGGATACCACACACTTGAGTTGTATTTGAGTATTTGATATGCAAATGACCTAAATACAACCTTATTTGTAGCCAACCTGCAGCTCCTCATATCCTGCCAACAAATTAAAACCTGCTATTTGTTTACCATTAACTGAGTTTTGCAGAAGTCTAGAACCATTGAATCCACCTTGTTGCAAATGGAATTTTATACAATGAGTTCATTATTTTGTTCTAAATAGGTCACTACATTGGAACTCAATATATGTTCTAAATTCTTGATACAAATGTGGGTGAGTGATAAGAGGATAGTATTTCAAAGTATGTTATGAAGACACAGAAAAAACTTGACATAGTATGTGTGATATTTGATCACTAAATAGAAACACATATTACTTTTCATCATGATGATGACAAAGAAGGAAACTCAAATTTAATTAACTGTTATGTGGCTAAATTTTTTACATTGCAGTTCACTAAAGGCAACAATTTTTTTTGTTTTTTTTTTGATAAAGCACTCTAAATTATGAATCTGCAACATACCCAGGTTCTGTTTGTCAATGCCTTTCCAGTATCATTATCATAAACCATGAATTCCTTTAACCAATAGCCAAGACCCATCACAAAGGCTCCTTCTACTTGACCTATATCAATCTCTGGGCTTAGGCTTTCTCCAGCATCTTCCAGTATGTCTACACGTAGAATCTGAAACATTTATATTACAGTCCCTTTTCTATCAAGTGCAGTGCGACCTGAGAATACATGTATTGAGCATTTATAATTATTATTTTTGTTTCACATACAAAGTGTACAAAAACATGTATTAGAAACTTTACAAATTTATTCTTGACATCAAAACATCACAAACTGAGCTTAAGATCATGGCGCTGGAAATCCTGCATTAGGGAGCTATGCCAAGAATTCCCTGTTGTGGCTTCTGGGTGTGTAATTTGCCTCAAATGTGCTTTTTTACTCACTTTCTTGTTCATATCTGGTTATGCCAACACTCCACATCACAATGACATATTCAATATCTGACATAATGACCATGCACTACACGTACAGCATACCAGGCAGGAATGCAGATGTGGCATGTCAACATTTTGCTGAATGTTTCCCTGGGGCCACTCACACTGTGCATTATCATTTGTATGTCTCCACTAACACTTGTGTGAGGCACTCATATTTGATAAGAGTTACAACTGGTAGAAAACCATATGATGTAAGGTAACCTGAGCTTCAAGAACTGGTTCTTCAGACTATGGCTGAAACTTCATCAACCAGTAAAAGGAGTATTCTGAGAAGGGAAGGCACTAAGAAAATGATGATTTGGAATGTTCTACATGAAAAGTTTCTATACTGTATTACCACCAATGGATGCAAGGCTTAAATGAAGTAGGCACTCAGCTGGGAATAACTTTCTATCAATGCAGGTTAGGGTAGTGTGCTGGGTTTCTGCATATCTTAGATGTTATTCACTGGAAGGCCTGGCTTTTCACATGATGGGGTCTTAAAATCTCAAATAATCTTGGAAATCTGTGTCTTGTCAGTAGATTTTGTAGGAGTGATGTAACACATACAAGATCCTGCATACTTTGTGACATGACACCTGCTTCATTTCCTCATTAATTGTCCTTGGTGTCAACATATTTTTTTGCTACACTGGCTGAAAAGTGGGGTGTGGAAGTACAACACTCCAAATGTTTATAGTTACACGCATGCTCATAAATTAAGGATAATTGCAGAATGTGGTGCCACACAACGTTTCACTACACAAAACTAGCGCTAATAGCATAAGCACATAGGGAATACACGCAACACAGATCTGTGAGTCCATGGTATTAGTGATAAGTGGGGAAAACCGTCCCAAAACACATGTGCTACAAAATGCCACTGTTTCCTGCGCATGTACCCCAACATCAATATGGGGTATGATCACCATGCACATGTACACAGACCACACAACAGGTTGGCTTACACTGGATCAGGTGGTCAAGCAACTGCTGGGGTATAGCCTCCCATTCTTGCACCAGTGCCTGTCGGAAATCCTGAAGTGTTGTAGGGGTTTGAAGACATGTGGTGATATGTCGACTGAGATCATCCCAGACGTACTCAATGGGGTTTAGATCTGGAGAACAGGCAGGCCACTCCATTCGTCTGATGTCTTCTGTGCGCCTTCAAAATGGCAGCTTGGTGGGGCCATGCATTATCATCCATCAGGAGGAAGGTGAGACCCACTGCACCTCTGACAAGGTGGACGTACTGGTGCAAAATGACATCCTGATTCACCTGACCTGTTACAGTTCCTCTGTCAAAGACATGCAGGGGTGTATGTGCACAACATCAAAGCATGATCTCCATACTGGTCACTTTCAAGGACATTAGGAGGTTGGTATCTGGCTCCTGATTCACACCAGATGAGAACCCAGTTACAATCACTGTTCAGACATCATCAATATGTGTTTTTTGAGCCATTTGCAACACACAGCCACACTTACTCGCTGCACCGTACTCTGACATGCACCAACACACCACTGCATATGTGAACTGCTGCCAGTGTCACCCTGTGATGACCGTAGGTCAAATGCACTGCATGGGCATATACTGAGGTGATTTCAACCCCAAAATCACACATCACAACGTTGTTTTACCAGGTATCAGCATTATCCTTACTTTATAAGCATGAGTGTAGTACAGAATTTATATTTCTTTATATGTCAACAATAGAATTTAAGTTACGAAACAATTACTGATAGCACCCTATAACAAAAGGTACTAACTAGTCAAAATAAAATAGGAAATCAATAACATACAAAAAACTAGGCACAAAGTTAGATCTGGCGTTATTTTCTTTAAAACTGAGGGCCAACATTTCTCTTTCATGAAAATTCAGATTATACTGACGTATGTTGATGGGAATTAATTCAAAAATGAGAAAATTAATTTTAAGGAGACAGATGGCAAAAGAAGAAGGGAAGTAAAAATATACCATCTTGCTCCCCCACAACTTGTAGAAAGGTCAATGCAACATAAAGCAAGATATTATTTTTATTCACATAAGGAAGAGTGTATGTTTGTAAGCTACCATCTAGAGTTTGGTAAGGTACTGTAATTTTATATATTTGTAGAATTCCAGATGCAGTAATAACAAAACCTTTTGTCAAAACCGCAGTGCCTACTGCAGAAACTAAAAAAAGAATGAAGAAAAGGATAATAACAGCTGCTGATTTCAACACAGACTTAGATATTAAGCCAACTGCTCAACAAAAATTCATTTATGCAATTAAAACATGGAGTTTAAATGCTAATATTATCAATATTAGTTGAGTAAATTAGATTTCAGTGATATGTATAGGTAATATTTTAATCAGGAAACCGCCGGCAGACAGGCACATGAACAAAACACACCAACACACACACAGAATTACTAGCTTTCGCAACCGATGGTTGCTTCTTCAGGAAGGAGAGGGAAAGATGAAAGGATGTGGGTTTTAAGGGAGAGGGTAAGGAGTCATTCCAATCCCGGGAGCGGAAAGACTTCCCTTAGGGGAAAAAAAGGACAGGTGTACACTCACATGCACACACACACACACATATCCATCCGCACATACACAGACACAAGCAGACATATTTAAAGGCAAATTGCGAAAGCTAGTAATTCTGTGTGTGTGTTTGTGTGTTTTGTTCATGTGGCTGTCTGCCAGCAGTTTCCCGCTTGGTAAGTCTTGGAATCTTTGTTTTTATTATATTTTTCCCATGTGGAAGTTTCTTTCTATTTTATTTAATATTTTAATCGATTACACCAATTATAGGCTAATATGTATAGTTTAGATTTAAAACTTTCTGACCATTTTGCTTTCTTTATGGAGTTAAACTGTTCTACCTTGCTCCAAAACTTGTATGCTAAATGACAGCTCAGTGCAGAAAAAAATGAACTTATTCCATCATAAATTAAATAAGATGCAGTGGATTATAGGACATAGTATTTGAAGTTCTAAAAATTTAGGAAATTCTGGATAATGTCCCACACATTTTACTGTAACTTTCTCTATTAATGTATATTTTAAAGGAGATTTCTGATGCAACAAACATGCAGTTATAGGAATAGACAGCCACACAGCAAACTAAAACAGAACAAAATTCCTACCTTCATTACCTACACAAAAAATTACAAAAATATTTTTAAGGAGGTTGTAAAATCAGCAAAAGAATTCATAAGCAATAGATGTACATTGTAAGGTGTAAACAAATCAATGGTGCTATTGTCAATAATTAAAGCTAAAACCAGCACTACTGTTCAGGGGCATGATATTTGTAAAATCAAAATAAAGGACTAAAATATTGTAAACCTGGTTCCAATATAAGAACTGCTTGATTATTTATTTAAAATTTAAACAGAACACACACTAATGTAGAAAGTTGCAGAGATAAGATAAATTTTTTTGACAATCTGTAATTTAGAGGTGGCCTCTGACAGTAAAATCAGCAAAACTACAACAAAATATGTATAAAATACAGTACCAACACTAAAAAATAAAACGTCAGCATGATGCTATGGAATAACAATGAAAGTGTTAAAAGCAGTCCCTAAAATAGTTGTGCAGCCACTAACCACATACCAAAGAGGTTAGGTTTTAGGTACCCTCAAGAATGAAAGTAGCAAAACCACTATTCAATAAAGACACAGATCAACTTATGGAAAACTGCCCAATCGCTCTTCTTCAACCACTTTCAGAAATACCTCAATAGGTTGTCACAAAAAAAGTTCAAAATTGTGCATAAAAAAGCAAAATAATTTTGCTGTCAATCAATTTGTAGACAAAATAAGCTCCTTTGTAGACAACTCCCTCTATGTCTTTAAAGAACCACTCCTTTCTACTTAGTAAACAGGAAAAATATGGAACTGGAGGCTCTGTATTTGAATGGTTTAGGTCCTACCTAACCAATAAAAAATAAAGAGTGGTTATAACATTGGAGAGAAGAAATAGTGCTTCAGAATGGTAAACCATATCAAGGAGTACCTCAAAATTCATTGTTAGGTCCCATGCAGCTTCTGTCTGCCACTTAATATTGATGGTCATTCAGTTTTATTTGTAGACAACATATCTGTTATTATTGAAACAAATAGTACTGACAACTCTTCAAACTGTCATTAATACCACAGATGGATTGTTTTAATCTTATAATAAAATTAGAAAGGTTTAAGGTTCTGTGTACACTGCTATTCCATGCTTTTTTAAAAACTATCTGTGAATTTTATAGAAACTCCTTTTACAGATTTTTGTTATAGCCCCAACCATATCTAATTAAAGAAAAACACAGTTTTAGAATAAAACTGACTTAAATCATTAATACTTGAAAAGTATGGCCTTAGCAGCAGTGCTCTACAATAGCTTAAATCCTGCTTATCAAACAGAAATCAATGAGGTACCATCTCTTCAAATGGCGCATATTACTTTTCTGACTGGAAATAAATATCGCAGTGTGTTCCACATGGCTCCATATTAGGCCCAGCCCTATTTCTCTTCTATGTTAATGACTTACCATTAAATATCAGCTCTCCATCAGTTCTGTTTGCAAATGATACTTCTGTCTTAGTTGCAGATCATGAAATGGAAAAAATACCCAAATCTGTGATCAGTACACTCAGCTAAATGGGTTGAATCTATTTATTTATTTTATTTATTTATTTCATGTTCCGTAGTACTCGTATTGTGAGCACATCACATGAGATGTGGAATGAGTCAAACATACAAAACAACAAACATACAAAAAGATACAAAACAGTCTCCATTAAATATATAAAAAATGTTCTACATAACTGCAATTTAGTTAATACAAAGTTTAGAGGAAAAAAAAGATATTTTTCTTTGAGTGTTAATACAAAATTTCATGTTTTATTCGAAAAGAAAAGAGAGAGAGAGAGAGAGAGAGAGAGAGAGAGAGAGGTTCAAATGGCTCTGAGCACTGAGCACTTACATCTGAGGTCATCAGTCCCCTAGAACTTAAAACTATTTAAACCTAACTAACCTAAGGACATCACACATATCCATGCCTGAGGCAGGATTCGAACCTGCGACCACAGCAGTCGTGCGGTTCTAGACTGTAGAACCGCTCAGCCACCCTGGCCAGCTAATTGCAAGCACATTTCTTTGTTAACAAGATGGATAATTCTATCTAAATGCTATTTCCGTTTTTGCATCATAAAACTCTTCTAATGTATAAACAGACATATTTAACAAATATTCCTTTAGTTTTGCTTTAAAAAGAGATTCATTTTCTCTTAAACATTTTATCTGGTCAGGGAGATGGTTAAAAATTTTTGTTCCTGACCATTTGACACCTCTTTGAACAACTGTCAGGTTCTTAAGTTCACAATGCGGATTTTCTTTCCCTCTTGTCTTAAATTTGTGATAGTTCTTATTTGATGGAAATTGTGCAGGATTCTTAATTACAAAACGCATCAGCAAATATATGTACTGGGATACAGTGGTCATTATTTGCAGCTTTTTGAAAAAGTTAGGGCATGATGTCCTAGGGGGTACTCTGCACATAATTCCAATAGCCCTTTTCTGGGCCACAAAAACTTTCTTTGCCAAAGCTAAATTTCCCCAGAAGATAATTCTGTAACACCTAACGGAGTGAAATTACCCGTAATATGCGGACTTGATAGTGGTTAAATCTCCAATGGAAGACATCATTCTGATAGCATGCATAGCTGAGCTCAACTTTTTTAGGGTCTTTTGTATATGGAAGGATCGGTTCATTTTGCTATCAATATGTACTCCAAGAAATTTAGACACATCCATTCTTTCTATTGGATGATTTCCACATGTTACATTTATTTCCCTCACTTTTTTTGTTTTTGTATGGAACTGGATAAAATTTGTCTTACTTGAGTTTAGAGAGAGACCATTAACACTGAACCAGTTAGTCACTTCAGAGAGTATGTTGTTAACTGACTCTTCAAAATTAACATCTAAATTTGCAAGGCAGGCTTGCACACATTGCTAAATCATTTATAAACATAAAAAACAACAGTGGCCCCAGAATTGAGCCTTGAGGCACACCACAACTAATTGTAGTCCATTCACACTGAGCGAAGGTATCCCTTGACTCATCTGAGCTGTTAAAAATTATTTTCTGTTTTCTTTCCGTAAGATTAGATTGCAGCCAGTTACCTGTGACACCCCTTATTCCAAGTAGTTTGGCTTTCTGCATGAGAATGTGGTGATCTGCACAATCAAATGCCTTTGATAAGTCACAGAAAACACCAGTTCCTATCTTTTTTGAATTGGACATTCAAGTAATTCATTTGTAAGTGGATACACTGCATCCTCAGTTGAACAGCCCCTTTGAAATCCAAACTGGCTAAACATATATATATAAGACTCAAATGATGCAGTTCAAAACCAAACAGTCAGAATGACAGCACACATTCAAAATATGTGCACTGCACATCACAAAGCACTATGCCAACCACTATTTAGAAAACATACATATATGAGATTGTTATATTTTTGTACACCAGACATGAATGAAAAGAGGGAAACCATTTTTTCCATTCACATGATAGTAGAAACAAAGAAAATTTTATGCTCCCCACCCACCACCTCAGACTGTGTGCCCAGGGACCTCAATAAATAGGTATTAAAGTTTGTAATAAATTAAAAGAGAACATGACCGCCATATTTGACAGCTTGGACCTGAAATGTGAGACCCATATGACTATAAAAACCTTTCATACTGTGTCCATGGTTATGTCAGGCAGAGGTACTTCTTCAGGCCCCCAAGTGAAACTATCAGTAATAGTAAGGAGATACTGGTGGTCACTGTATGACGGCAGGGAGTGTATGATATCCATAAATATGTAGGAGAAGCAATGGCCTACCAGGGGGAAAGAGGCAATGCTGGCAAGCTGCCACAGGACGCAGGCACTGGCTCATTTAGTGCAATCGTGCTGGATATTAGGCCAAATGAAACACTCCTTTAAGAGTGTGGCAGATGCATGGACACCAGCCTGTGTAGTGATCCATTCCGTTCATGGAAGGGCATATATCACGTACATCAAATATAGAGCTCAGAGTGAAGGTGTTCGTGATTGCAATTGATCTGTCGACACTGGGTCACATACACTGGGAAAGCTTTACTTAACAGGTGCTGGATAGCATTTGTAATCTCAGTGGGGAAAGGAGTAATGAAGGGGCTGAATCACCATGGAAGATCTCTAGCAAAAAGCAAGGTCAATATGATGTATATAGGCGACTGTTGTTGTACACTATTCACAGACATGTTAATGAGAGTTCCTTGAGACAGTAATATTAGTTGGTTCTGGTGGTATAACTTCACAGGTAACATTTAAGTGTTTGTGACAATATACAAAGTTAACTGGAACCAATACACACTGTATTTAAACAGGAAAGCAGTGTTTTGCTTCATAGCAACTTCACTTATAGAAATATACATGAAAGAAAGAAGTTTGATGCCAAGGAAAAAATATCTGTACTCTGAGGTAAATCACAAGAATTGCAAGGTTAAATATCAACACCAATCTAATAAGGGAGTGTTAAGGCAGTGGTATTAGATGTAGCAGCATGGAGTAACAGGACTAGAACAGACATTGATCAAGCAATCAAAATGACTTATGAACACTCTGCCTGGTCCAGACCATGGAAAGCTCTAAGACTTCCATGTGAAAATCTGGAGGAAGGCACAGGTGGATGTGCTCCAAGGGGAGTGCCTGGATGGTCAATACCGAAACAAACATTCCATCAGGTGGGTAGTGCGTGCCTGGCATCATGCATGGCTGAAGGTTGAGATTCGCACTTAACTTACTTTGTGCCAGATGCCAGTGGTGAACTGCATGAAAACTAAAGCTGTTGGGATTGGCAGGGTGATATCTAGGTGTCCTCTTCATGGTAGAAACCCATTTTCAATAGTCAGTGGCCAGTAAAAATCATGAAAGGGCACCCCTACAATGATGGAGATACCTAACTACCTCATAAACAGTTAAGAGTTTGAGGTTTTTCACAGCCTTACTCTGCTGTGCCTCTGTAAGCTTCGCTGAGAAAAATGCCAAGGGCTGCCAAGTCCCTTCTACAAGTTGTTGTAGGATTGCATCTAAGGTAGACTGACTGAGGTCAGTGAAAACTGCAAAGATGACAGTCAGGTGGTGCTGTGTTAGGAGGGCAGCATGCTTTGTTCATTGAAAACTGCTCAACATATGTGCTATCAAGGGAATGGGCCTGTTGCCTTTTGTACTGATGCCCTGGAATGCAGGCCTCCATGGCACTTGCATGCTCATGGATTCTATGTAGATGGCACCTGAAAAAATTTGCGATCCTGAGGAACCTGCTGAGTTTCTTGCATTTAGGAATCATGTGAACTCAAACACAACACAAACCTTTTTCCTGAGGTGCCAACAGCATTCAGATGATATTCTGTGCACCAGGAGGTTGATCTACACAACATTAAAAGCACACTTCTCCAGGCTGATGCTGAAACCAGCCTCCTGGAGATGAAGGAATAGCTGTTGGAGATCACATGAATATGTCAGATGGCATGACGTTTAGACCAGAGTTTCACAGGATCTGGAGGAATAGAGCACACATTCACTGAACACTGTCTCAATCTCAGCTGGCATGATTCTCTGATTGTTGGACAGAAGGGGGCAGGGACAGTAGAAAACTGGCAGCCTAGGTGTTTGGCAGTGTGGTGGCAGTTGTTGTTGTGAACCCCATGGGGAACACTTGAGAGGCAAGTGATGAAAGACAATGCCGAATAGAAGGTGACAAAAGTGATGGAGTGGGAGAGCTGTTTGGTGGAGCAAGAGGTGGTGGGGAATGATTGACACAGTGCAGAATGATGGGCAGTGGCATCAACAATATATCAGCATGGCAAGTCGAGGCCACAATGAGAAATAAAATTGGCGCCAAGGATGGGGCCCATAATGTCAGCTCCATGACAGATTGTGTGTGGAAGTAGTAGGTGTTGATGGATGAGCCATTTGCTGCAGTGAGGAATATGGGAGGAGGTGGATGATGACCAGCAGAGGATAACAACAGCTGGTGGGGACAGATGGAAATGTCTGAACCCATGTTGAGGACATAGAATGTTGAAGAGTGGATGTTACCACAACCAAATACAAACAGATGCTGTGAAATTGTGAAACAGCTGGTTGTGTCTACTTCCAGTTGTTGGTAGTGTATGGTGCATGACAGTTTTGCAGCACCTCTGCTGAAACATTTGTGGCACTTTTTGCCAGCCCACAGCCATCATAAACTAGTACAGAGCACAGGAGGGGATGAGGGTGCACCTGTGTGAGTGTGCACACTGGTGGTTGTAAGCACAGCTGAGTGGAGGCGAGCAATGCAGGTGTGGGCTGGACACAAGCACTCAAAGGCAACATGGGTGAGCTTACCCATCATGCTAATCATCTGTGCTGTTAGCTGCACCATGTATGCAGAGTTCCAGTGGCTGGGGAGAGTGTGGGATGGTAAATGCTGCATGAGCACGTGGTCATGTGCATTAGCTTCAAGACACTGCATGGTTGTGGTGACAATGTGTCAGCAGATGGTTTCAAAAACCCTATCAGCATTGACAGCTGCTGCATTGGCACTCTGAAAAAATTGCTGCGCATACTGTGGCAGACAAACTATTGCCAAGTTACTCTTAGAAGTGTGTCTCGAAGCACTGCTGATGCAGCAAGTGTGTGGAGGTTTTGGAATAGCTGTGAGGACTGCATGTTGATGCACTCCTTGGATGAGAATAGCATGTGTGTGCACTACAATTCTGATATGGCTAATTGTTCTGTATGCCTGGTGTGTAGGACTCTGAATTTGCCAGATTGTGGAAGGTTTGCAGTGATATACATCTCCCCATGCTGATTGGCAGTTCCAGTTGTGTAACACAGTGTGCAAACTGCATTGCATCTTTGTAACAGAAGAGCCTACGAATATCACCTCTGCAGAAGTGAACTACAGGTGTAGGATGTGCACACTGAAATGTGGCAAGTGCACAGTGGCATGTACAGATGGATGGCTGGGAGAGGGTGCATATGCTCTCATGGTGGCAGTGTGTGCAAGCTGCCTGAAGTGGCTTAGGAACACATGAAATCCACCAATTTGTGCCTGTCGGTCAGGGCAGCAGTGGGGGTTTGGCCACGGGTGAGGGCCAAACCTGCTATCAGTGGTGTTGTGGGATTAGTCTGTACCAGGTACTTTGCTAGTGGTGACAGGCAGATGGGTGAGAATGAATACATGACACAGCTGTGGGATGCATGTGAACCAGTGCACAAAGAGGGTGGGAGCAATTCAGTTGAGGGTAACCAGTGTAGGAGGTCATTCCTCCATTGACCATACAACATAACCCTGTAGTACATTAGTATCTATGGGTATCAGTGGGGAAAAAAGGCAAACAGGACACAGAAAGTACTCATGATGTTTTAGTTCTTTTAGTGGAACAGGACACAATTACACAAAAATTAACAAGTGGCATTAACAGATTGAAATTACATAGTGATAAGAATGAACACAGTGTAAATTATTCCTATAGCACACAGTATCCTCATAGAACAGGGTTATAGTAAGTGGCAAATAATAAATTGTAGCTGTCAAACATTATAGGCATTTATTTCATAGTTTAGTGAAGTTCTGTGGCAACAGGAACAAGGATTCTGCTCAGGTTATAAATACAGAATCAAGTAAGGGTAATGCAGGAGTAGGTCTAATAATGAATAAAAAAAAGGAGTGTGGGTAAGCTACTACAAACAGCATAGTGAATGCATTATTGTAGCCAAGATAGACATGGAGTCCACACCTACCACAGTAGTACAAGTTTATATGCCAACTAGCTCAGCAAATGATGAACAGACAGAAGAAATGTGTGATGTAACAAAAGAAATTATTCAGATAGTTAAGGGAGATCAAAATTTAATAGTCGTGAGAAACTGGAATTCAATAGTACGAAAAGGAAAAGAAAGAAAAGTAGGAGGTGAATATGGACTGGGAGTAAGGAATGAAAGAGGAGGCCGACTGGTAAAATTTTGCATAGAGTGTAACTTAATCATAGCTAACATTTGGCTTAAGAATCTTGAAAGAAGGCTGTGTATCTGTCAGAGGCCTGGAGACACTGGATGGTTTCAGACAGATTATATAATGGTAAGACAGAGATAAAGTAACCAGGTATTAAATTGTAAGACATTTTCAGGGGCAGCTGCAGACTCTATTCACAATTTATTGGTTATCAACTGTATATTAAAACTGAAGAAATTGCAAAAATATAAGTATTTAAGGAGATGGACCTTGATAAATTGAAAGAGTCATAGGTTGTAGAGTTTTTCAGAGATAGTTAGGGAATGACTGACAAGAACAGGGAAAGAGATGCAGTAGAATAAGAATAGGTAGCTTTGAGAGGTGAAATGGTGAAGGCTGCAGTGGATCAAGTAGATAAAAAGATCAGACCTAATAGAAATCCTTGTGTAACATAAAAGATATTGATTTAACTGATGAAAGGAGAGAATATAAAAATGTAGTAAACAAAGCAGGTGAAAAGTAGTACAAATGTCTCAAAAATTGAAATCAACAGGAAGTGCAAAATGGCTAAGCAAGGATGGCTAGAGGGCAAATGTAAAGAAGTAGAGGGATATATTACTAGAGACATTTGGAGAAAAGAGAACTACCTGTATGGATATCAACAGTTCAAATTGAGAACCATTCCTAAGCAAATAAGGGAAAGCAGAAAGGTGGAAGGAATATATAGAGGATCTATAGAAGTGCGATGTATTTGAGGGCAATATTACTGAAATGGAAGAGAACGTAGATGAAGATGAAATGGGAGATATGATATTGTCTGAAGAATTTGACAGAGCACTGAAGGATCTAAGTCAAAAAAGGCCCGGGGAGTAGACAACATTCCATTAGAACTACCTTGGAAAATCCTTGGGAAAGCAAGCCTTGGCAAACCTCTACCATCTGGTGAGCAAGACATATAAGGCAGGTAAAATACCCTCAAACTTCAAGATGAATATAGTAATTCCAATTCCAAGCAAAGCAGGTGTTGACAGGTGTGAAAATTAGTGAGCTATGAGTTTAATAAGTCACAGCTGCAAAATACTAACATGAATTCTTTACAGACAAATGGAAAAACTGGTAGAAGCCAACCTCAGGGAAGATCAGTTTGGATTCTATAGAAATGTTGGAATTTGCGAGGCATAGTGACCGTACAAATTATATTGGAAGATGGATTAAGGAAAATCAAACCTATGTTTCTAGCATTTGTAGACTTAGAGAAAGCTTTTGACAGTGTTGACTGGAATACACTCTTTCAACCTCCGAAAGTGGCAGGGGTACAATACAGGGAGCAAAAAGCTATTTACAATTTGTACAGAAACCTGATGGCAGTTATAAGAATCGAGGGTCATGAAGGGTAAGCAGTGATAGAGAAGGGAGTGAGACAGGGTTGTAGCCTATCCTTGATATTATTCAATCTGTATATTGAGAAAGCAGTAATTGGAACAAAAGAAAAATTTTGAGCAAGAATTAAAATCCATGAAGAAGAAATAAAGACTTTGAGGTTTGTTGATGACATTGTAATTCTGTCAGGAAGATCAAAGGTCCTGGAAGAGCAACTGAATAGAATGGACAATGTCTTGAAAGGAGGATATAAGATGAACATCAACAACAGCAAAACAAGGATAATGGAATGTAGTCAAATTAAATCAGATGATTCTGAGGGAATTAGAATGGAAAATGAGGCACTTAAAGTAGTAGATGAGTTTTCTATTTGGGGAGCAGAATAAGTGATGATGGTTGAAATAGAGAGGATACAAAATGTAGACTGGCTATGAGACGAAAATCATTTCTGAAGAAGAGAAATTTATTAACATCAAGTATAGATTTAAATGTCAGATAGTCTTTTCTAAAAGTATTTGCATGAAGTGTAGCCATGTATGGATTTGAAACATGGGCAATAAACAGTTTAGACAAGGAGAGAATAGAACCTTTTGAAATGTTGTGCCAATGCTAAAGATTAGATGGGTAGATCATGTAAGTAATGAGGAGGTACTAAACAGAATTGGGGAGAAGAGAAATTTGTGGCACAACTTGGCTAGAAGAAGGGTTGGTTGGTAGGACACATTCTGAGGCATCAAGGGATCACCAGTTTAGTATTGGAGAGAAGTGTGGATGGTAAAAGCTATACAGGGAAACCAAGAGAAGAATATATTAAGCAGATACAGAAAGATGTAATTTGCTGTAGTTAGTCAGAGATGAATAGGCTTTTGCAGTAAAGCTGCATCAAACTAGTCTTTGGACTAAAAACCACCACAGCAACAACAACAACATTTCATACCTTGTAAACATAAGAAACGAAAACTTGTGGGCATACATATAGTTGACTACTGTATTCAAGCAATATGCTGCACACTATCTGCTGTGATACAAATGTTACTGACACTTCTGTGATCTGGAAGTACTCTAGTGATCCCATGAAATGCCGGGCCTTCATGAAAAACATAAATACCAAATTGTTGCATACAAACAAAATTCCAACGTGCTGCCATTAGTGCTCAGCAAGAGTTCTGCAGATAATTCTGATCATTGTTCGGCCAAAGGGTGTGGTACAGACTCACTACAATCATCTCTGTGACCACACATGTCCAGGATACCATCATTGCACCTTGTGGCACATCCCATTTTCAAGTCCACACAACACAAAAAACAGTCACCATAAAACACTATCTCATTTGGGTGATCATGTAAGTCATTCAGCATCAGTGCAGGATGTGCTGGTTATGCAGCTCTCTCTCCCACATGCTTCTCTCCAGAAAAACTCCTGGGCTGCCCCAAGGCAGTGTGTATTGGAAAGAGATATTAGTACTTTGGTCTACTTTGCTCACAGTTGATACATGTCACCTGCTGTTGCTGTCTCTTGAAGCAGATGGATGATGAGCATGCATGCACTGAAGCATGTCACCACAAAAATATACAGTAAATCTGCAAATTCTCAGACAATTTGAGAGCTGTTGTAGTCTTTGTCTGAGCTATTCACAATTTCAGCCAATCATGCAGACATTTTTCCCTGCAAATGCTGAATAAGCAGCTGACCCTTTTCAGGAATTGTGTGCTAGCCTGGCCTCTTGACAGGTACTCTGCCAATGTAGTTGGACTTACAGTATGGGTATCTGCATCATTGACAAACAGAAGCCACCTCACTGGTGCAAGATATACATTTCATGATGGCAACTGTAACAGTGGTCTTGAAACTTGAAGAAAAAGTTCCAGAAAGTAAATTTTGCAAGACATTTGTACCAAATTGTCCTTTTCTGCGTAGGTAGGTGAAAAACATATTTAATATCTTTTCTCTATTATAAAAGTTTAAACTCTGCATAGAAATAAATTATTTTAAGATGCAGATTTCCTTATTCATACATTATCCTTCATGGCTGTCAGCTATAATTTGATAATGCTAACTTAAAACATTAACATTATTTTAGTTAAAATTATTAAATTTAATAATTTTGTGATATTAAATTTATATATTTTCAGCTAATGTATGTTTTTATACCGACCTGGTGTTCTCCTGTTAGCGCATCAACTTCCACTTCAGCCACAGTTACTCCATAAATGTAGTAATTCTTTAAGGCATCTGTGATCCCAGCATACCTAACATTCAGATTTCATTAATACACTACTGACATTAAGATACAAAGTAATCATGTCATGAAACACAGTTGTCAATGTAGAATAAATACAAAGTAAACCTCTAGCAGAAACTAGTTCCTTATACGGTACATGAAAGGGAAGATACCAGTAATCAAGACTGCTTTTCGACTTTGCAAAAAGTCATTTTAAATTTTTCCTTCCAGATGTAATACTGCTGTGTTATCTTCAAACTAAGATCCTGGTTGACTTTTCAACTTAATTATGAATATATAGATTTCCAGGAAACCTATCCTTTCTACAAAAATTTAGTGTATTTCTCTAACTGGGATTGATTTGCTCTCTACAACCTGCATAAAATACATTTTACAACATCCATTTCTTTAAAGCATAAGAAAATTGGTAACATATAAGAAAAATGCAGTCATAAGAGACACATACATCATAAATGTTGAACATAAGTCAACATTTGCTGCATATGCTGCAGCAATAAGCTCCTGCCAGGAAGGGTCTTTGAGTTTTTCTTTGATAGGAGCCAAACGCTTTAAAAGTTCTTCACAAGCACGTAGCGTAGCCTGTAATTACCATTTTTGCAATATTTAGTTTTAGAAGACAAAGAAAGATCAAATTACTCAAGAGTTTCATAGCTGTATTCACTTACATATGCACAGGATTCACTTGCAATGCTTCCACCAGTGACCATATTGTTAGGAGATGTCAAAACATTACTAGGCTTTATACTCACAAGCTCTAGTGGCACACCAAGAGCATAGGCACAAACCTGAGCAACCTAAAATAAAAATAAATGCATTACCAATTAAAAGGAGCAAAAGAGGTGATATGCTGCTGCTATTAGTTAATCATAAAGTTTCAAGGAAACGCAATGTTTCATTTCTAATAAATCTCCATTTGGTGATCTACAGTGGTCAGCCAGAAAGTAATATCCCCCATATTTTTCTCAGTTGACAATGTTACAAATACAAAATGTTTGGCACGAATTCTTCAAGGTTTCCAGGGTGTGCATGCAAAATGTCCAATTCCTCTGACAGAGTTACTGCATATTTTTTTTTCAGAATGGCACCTGGAAGTGATGCATGTGCTTGGCAGTGTTTTTCTTTGAATTTTATGTGCTGAGACAGAAACTGTGGGAAATATTCACAAATTGTTGTGTGTAGTCAATGGAACATCTGCAGTCAACAAGAGCACAGCTGGTCATTGGGCAAACAGGGTGAGGTCTTCAGTAGGTAGTTCAGTGGACCTCCACATCCACAGTGCAGTGGGAGATTACCCATTGGTGTCATACCTGACATGCTGCAGCACGCTGATTTTCTAATTCTCAGAAATTGTCACTACTGCTGTCTATCAGTTTATGAAGTTGGATGTAAAACATTTGTTCTGAGTTTTTGCAATATTTTGAAGGTGGGCAGGATGACTCATCACCAACTGTGACTGCTGATGAAAACTAGGTGAGATGAATAGTGCCATGGAGAAATGGCTTTGTGACCAAAACAAGGATTTGTGCTCACAGGCCATACACACCCTTGTGTCTCCCTCAAGGAGTGCTGTAGAACTGGAAGAGATTATGCAGAAAAACAGGGTGTGTAAAAAAAGTGACATTGTGTCATGTGTGTGAGTTTCACAGTGGAATAAATAATTATCAGAGGAAAAAATGTGAGGCATTACTTTCTGGGTGGCCTTAATGCATCTGTATCTTATATTGTTTCCTGAAATTATTTGGGGTCATTTCTGTGAATTTTCCTTAAATAAGACGATGACATATTTCCTTTCCCATCCTAATACAATAAATGGTTGTCATCTTTACCTAATGGCCTCAACATGAATTTAACATTAAACTCAAAAATTCTTTCATTATTCACTAATATTAATATCTGCAATAGGTTTTTCATATTAGAAAGAAAATAATGTAAAGGAGGAACAGTCACTCACTTTCCCCTCTCTATCACATGAGTTCCTAATAGATTATTTGACAAAAAATAACTTAGTTTAGATTGTATACTTCATTATTTGAGTTCTCACACATTGAATGTTGTATCTGCAGCTATGATTCTTTATTTTTAAGAGAAGCTAGAATATATTTTTCTAATCAAAGTAAGAATACTGCAGTAATTTTTAATATAATATTTGTAGTATTTTGTGAGAGCATAATACTTATTTTTATGTTATCAACCTTACTTTGTGAGAGTATAATAGTTAAGTTATTTATATTTCAACTCAGGAACATTTCTGTATGTGACAGGATAGTTAAATTATTGATACAAGAGGAGGAAGTAATTGCCACTCATTACTGAAAATTGTGCGCTGCTCTGAACCTGGCAACATTGCATTAATGTGCTGTCTCTGTGTGCCACATAGCAACACTAGGAGATCATATATTATTATAAACACCAATAAAATTTGTATCCCTTGAATCAAGCATAGGTGGACAACCAGCAGTCCACTGCTCACATCAGGCCCAAAGAAGAAATTCTGGGTAGACATAAAATGAATGTTTTCTCAAAAACAAGTATTTTGAGGTATTATTTCTTGGCATTGCATGTAGGGCAAGGGGTGTAGTCAATATTTAGTCAATATTGGTGCATTAATCCGTAAATATTAAAGTCACAGATGCTATACTTTTGATTTTATGCATTAAGAGTGTTGCTGTTCCATTGTGACAAGGTGGACTTTGAGGTTAGGTTCATATATGAACCAGACCCACAGATGCAGAAAATTGCCCATGCCTGGTGTAAACCATAGACCTTCTTTGGATGTTGTATCATTTAATATACCATAAGGGGTCTAACATTAAGCTGTTTGTAAGATAACAAGAGATTATTAGTAAATGTATAACTATCAGCTATGATTCATGTATACACTGCTTCCCATTTGATTATTTGTTTTTCATACACAACAGAGATTAGTTCATAACGGATAATTCCTAGTTGTATATGTGTGCACGTCCTCTTGGCCACTGTGGGTACCAGAGCAGGTTTGCGCTACGTGGTCATTATTGGCCTTGGCTAACCTGAAGTTAATGGGGTTAGTCTTTCCACTAATCTGTCTGAGTGATTTGTCTCTACTGCTGCCTACAGGTCTAGTGACATTCCCCTGAAAAAAGATGTTTTCAAGCACTTGTTGAAGGAAAACATGTGAGAACTCCTCTGGGAAGGCATATTTTGGAGAGTGGTGCTATTAAGTGGAGTAGGAAGTGACCAATGGGACTGCTAGCACACTGTCCATGAGGCTGACTGGCTAAAAGAGGAAAGTGTTTAAACTTTTTTGTAAAGTTTTGAAGAGCTTGTGCAATCAAGAACTGAGTGGGAAACTTCATAGATGTTTGGAGCAGCAAATTGTCCTCTGGCAAGTAGGTTTTACAAGGTCCTTTCAATAAAAAACTGGAAATGTTCTATAAAAATTAAAAAACTTTGAGAAAATGAGCTTTTTTTGTGTTGTCTTAGAACTATTACCAGTTGGTGCTGAGACAGAAACTGTGGGAAATATTCACAAATTGTTGTGTGTAGTCAATGGAACATCTGCAGTCAACAAGAGCACAGCTGGTCATTGGGCAAACAGGGTGAGGTCTTCAGTAGGTAGTTCAGTGGACCTCCACATCCACAGTGCAGTGGGAGATTACCCATTGGTGTCATACCTGACATGCTGCAGCACGCTGATTTTCTAATTCTCAGAAATTGTCACTACTGCTGTCTATCAGTTTATGAAGTTGGATGTAAAACATTTGTTCTGAGTTTTTGCAATATTTTGAAGGTGGGCAGGATGACTCATCACCAACTGGGACTGCTAGCACACTGTCCATGAGGCTGACTGGCTAAAAGAGGAAAGTGTTTAAACTTTTTTGTAAAGTTTTGAAGAGCTTGTGCAATCAAGAACTGAGTGGGAAACTTCATAGATGTTTGGAGCAGCAAATTGTCCTCTGGCAAGTAGGTTTTACAAGGTCCTTTCAATAAAAAACTGGAAATGTTCTATAAAAATTAAAAAACTTTGAGAAAATGAGCTTTTTTTGTGTTGTCTTAGAACTATTACCAGTTGGTGCTGAGACAGAAACTGTGGGAAATATTCACAAATTGTTGGTGCTGGGATTTATGCCTTGTGAAAAATACGCAGGGAACCTGTTAAACAAGATGGTGGCACCATTGAGTGTTTGCACCAATGTGGAGCAATGGAGTGTCATTAGATTTCTGTTATCTGAATGGTTGGCTCCAACAAAACTCTTCATCAGATGACAATGTAATGTACTGGAAGTTGAGTCAAACACAAGTGTATGAGGGGCTGATAAATTAAGACAGAGTGTAACAAGTGTCGATGATTGATCAGGCCCAGGATGCTTTGACTGTGGGGTCACAGAGAACAACATTGCAAGTGTTGGTGATATGGAAAAGCAAACATATTATTGTGTGTGATATTCCAGAAATTATGAGCATTTGTGTTGGATTATTCCACCATACTGTTCATTACATACTGATGTCAAGAAAGTACACACAAGGTGTGTTCCAAATCATTTGACATCAGAAATGAAAGAAAAGTGCATGGATTTGTGGAGAGAGACCTGAAGTTTGTGTGCTTGCCCCAGACCTGTGTATTCCCTGGATCTAGAAACTTCACATTATTAAATTTTTAAGCCACTGGAAGAAGCTCTTTGTGGCTCAAGGTTTGCTAATGATGAGGAAGTCCAGGCAGCAGTGCATAACTGCTTGTACAAACGTCTGCAAGAATTCTTTTTGCATGGAATTGAGAAGCTTGTCTAGCATTGGTGCATAAGACTTGTAAGGGATTGTGTAAAAAAGTTTTGTATTCCATTCATGTAATAGATTCCTTAAAACATGTTTGTTATTGTTATTATTATCATTGAATGACCTTAGAATGTTATTGTGATTAACATTTTCAGAATCTGGAGTTAGTAATCCTATTAGATCAGTAAAGTTACTTTTTAGATACAGAAAGCCTACAAGAATTCAAAAGTGCATTCTAGTGGAATTCTGCTTAGGGGATTTCCCAGTTTGTAGGAGAGTGTTACAGTCTAGTGAGGGTACACATGTTCACTAGAAAGGAGCCTCATACTGAGTGTCACAGCCATTAACTGGCTGGATAGTGGTGCATATCATATGAGGCAGACCTTGCAAGGTTTAATTGAAGGCTATATATAACATTTGTTTCTGCAGAAACTTGTGTAGAGTTTCAATATGAGTTATGACTTATTCACTATGACTGGTATTCGTTTGTTTTATTTAGTGGTGCTTATATGCAGAAGTTGCTAGGATACACCTAGAGGCTATGTATGAAATGCTATCAGTATATATTTTCCAGCCCAGCTGGCATATTTTGGAGCCATAGTGAAAGTAGTTTGATAGTTACAGTGCTTTGGAATTATTGACTTTCAATTAGTGACAAGTTTAACATTGTATCACAGAATAAAATAGTCTAGTTTAATTACCTTAGTATTTATTCCTTGCCCACATTCAATTCCTCCATGTGCAACTGAGATTGTTCCATCATGAGCATAAACTGATACAATTGCATAAAAATTACTGAAATAATCAAATCTATATCTCATAGGGACAACTGAAATCCCTCTTTTCCTCCAGCGGTTATTCTGCAATTGAAATACAAATATAGTAAACTGAGGTATTAATTAAACCATAAATTTTTCATTACAGCTCTAAAAAAGTGTATAGCTATGTTACATCACAAATATAGATTAAGGATCCAATTACAAATAAACTGTCAGCAACATATGATACACAAACACATCAGTATAAAACGTTTTCTTATAGTATCAGAATGGAAGCTGAGAAAGACAACGTACTTCAGAACTCTAGGCCAAGAGAGGCATTGCAGTGTACAGTGTGTGGCAAAACTAGTCAGTTCTCCTGTCTCTGACATGTGTTACAGAATAACACACTCACATTAAATTCCTAACATGACCCAACAGAATCAGAATTGTAAATCCAATGTCATAATTCATTCTGAGATTTTTGTTAAAGTGAAATAACATATAATATTGAGATTATGATAGTTTCAATTTTAATTTTAAATTGCAATTATAATTTAAAATTATTGTCAATCTTTCTGTTGGTACAATTTATTCTGAGAATGCTTGTAAAACAAGGAATTAATTATATATAGAAATCTTAGCCGTAAAAGTTCATTGTGTCACAAGATCACTGAACTGAGAATTTTTGTATCTTTGCACTTGCCAGTTTGTGTGACAGAGTGAGTTAGTTGCTGAGTTATGGCATGAGTTATTGTGAAGTGGCTGACATAAAGGTGATACAAAATTGTTATGCTCAAAGGAAGGAATTGTTTCAGAATGACAACTGGATTTGTAGCGCTTAACATTTTGTTGGCTTAAATTGTGAGAGTGGGTCTAGGTTATACTGATTTATTTCCCCAAACCACATTCCACTTCTTTACTTGGTGTCTGCAGCCTCTCTTCTTTACTGGATGGCTGGCTGCTGGAAACTCTCTTCAGTTCTTCTCCGTCGAGTAATGCTAGGTAGAGGAATTTTCAAACCTCTTTCTACTAGTGAAATAAGTAGCCATACAAACTTTAAATTTCATCAATCAATGATGTATTTGACTTTCAAGCACAATAAAAATTCTCAGTTTCAAGATAATATGTAACATCAGTAAGTCTACCATACAGTTGTATGTTAGAAACAAACTGATTTACATTCAAAAGGAAGTCTGCTTAGACACCATGACTTTCAGAAAAGGAGATAGAAAAAAGTCTTGCCTCTACCAAGACTGAGTCAAGAGTCTATGTGAGTACTTTTTAAACTGTTCTTTTCACATAACAATAGTCAGTGACACTATAAGCATGAAGCTACATATAGATTCCATGGTTCTTCTACACACACTCACTAACACATCTATGAATTGCCCAACAGGTACTTGTCGGTGCAGTTTGATCATTGTGTCTACTTCCTTCCTGCAGATGATTTTAAACCTGGACACACAAACATGTGACACACAGTACGTAAGATTTTATCAAGCCACACTCATATCTAGAATACCATAAGTTCAAGACCGTAGAAGGATGAGTCGTTCTAGAACTTACACAGAAATTCTTGAATCACTACAACCATTTTACTGAAATATGAGGTGATGAAATTCAAAGTTCTGATGAAAAAATGTACTGATGCAGTGCCCACAGTGTCAAACACAAAGGAACCTGTTCATACTACCTAGACACTTGTTTTCAACAGGCCGTATTTCCGATGAAGATCGATGAGAACCAGAAGAGCTTATCTTGGATTTAAGTATTACTTGAAACTTCCTTCTTGCTTAAAAGTTAATTAACAGAGAAGAAATTCTTCATATGTGGAATGAAAAATTAAGAAACTGCAACACATGAAACATAATTTTTAAGCATTTTAGGACACAAATGTGGCAAAAGAACAGCCACACAATTCAACAAAAGGATTGAGCAGTTAGTCAAAATTTGAGCAATAGTAATGAACAGGAAATGAATTCCAAAATGGAAAGAGAAAGAAAATGTCACATGTAGTAAATCAATGCAGGAAATAAACAGTATCAAAGAGAAACAGCAGATAGAACCAGGCAAAAGACAATCAGTTAAGATTGAAACAATCAGGAATCTTTGAAAGGAGAGAAAAGTGACATTAGAGCTTTCTATCAAATCTCTGTCAAAGGCGTACACATCATATTGTATATGAGGTCAGTATTCAATCTTTGTTAGCTTTTTACAACAGTACAGTACTGACACATGCATGTGGGTGCCTGTTGGAATATTTCATTGAACATACACTGACAGCCCTCACAGATTGCTTTTATACAGTGCTCCATTGAAAATTATTTGGCAAACTGTTACCTCTACAAGTATTGCATGACCTTTGAGGTGAAGACTCACTTTCTGGAATGTATTAACATTTTACTACCCATGTATCCTTAGCCTGTAGAAACTGGTGTTACTACTTATTCTTTGCTAACCAAGTCCACTGATACTAGCCATTTACATATTTTTCTTTATTCTTTGTTCCTCACTTCACTGTTTAGATTTGTGGTCTCTCCTTATGTCAAATCTCTATCTAAATCCCTCAAGTAGAGACAGAAAAATGACAAAAATGGGCATTCAGTGAGTCTAGCAGAATACTGTACAGCTTGTGGGAGATGTGTTAAAAATGCTGTGACAGTGTCCAGGAGTGTGTAGACTGTGTGATAAATCAGTTAAATTCCTTCTGTCTGTTATATTTTTCTTCCCCCTAAAATTTTTATTTCTTTTTATTTTGCGAATATTTTTGAAATGATAATTTATATGGAATGTGCCGAGTACCTAAGGATTTCAAAAACTGAATCAGAGCACATCTGAAACAATATTGTCTGTTACATTACTTGTTTTTTAGAATCTGTTACTGTGACTAGTTTGCCTGTAAACTGTGCTAATTACAAAATACTAGCAATCTAATAGTTTGTTATCATTGTTTGTATGTAAACTTACATTCAATTACTATCTTCCTGATAAAGTATTTCACAAACATATGTAAATAAGTGGTAATCCCTACATCCAATGATAAAATGTCTTAGGGCATTTGCACTCATTTGATTCTGGAATAATTAACACCCATAGTTAGAATGTTTCTGAAAAAAATCTCATGTATATGCAAAGAAGCAAGCATAATTCAGTAGAAATTACAAGTTTAATATGAAAGCCCTTCTTCAAACAAATACCCTCAACAACTCAGTTAGTTAGAAATTTAATATTTAAGTGTAAGCTATGGAAATTCATCAATGGAAATAGTGAACTTTAGTGGTAATTATTGTCATCTTATAAAAAAGAGTGGTCTTGGGAACCATTTTAAGTCAGACTTTAGAAGATTATGAAATGACAAAGATATATGTCCAAAAATACAGGGCAATGTACTGCAGATCATTCAGTACAGTTTACAGGTCAGAGAGTGTTCAGCAGTTAGTCGAAATTTAATGCCTTGGAGTAAGTTCCATGACTGAATGAGTGTTTTAATGATTACTGTAAACTTGTAGTTAATTTTATGAACTGTATTAATCTTCAATAATGTTTATTGTGTCAATAGGGTCAGACTATGAACTGTGTTACTTACAATAAATACTTACTGTACACATTGTTTTTTGTACTGCTATTACAGTTAAACTTCAAGGACAGTGATTTAAGACTGTGTTAGTTTTTTGCTTGCCACACATGGACCATTGTGTCAATCTGATGTTAGGTTACCATAGTCAAACAATTACATTATAGATCACCAACTGAGTGGCTATCCAATTACCATTGAATAAATTAAGTAGATGAGACTCGAACTGGACATAAAGAGTGATTCTTTGAACATCTGAGTGTAATGAATGTATCTGAACTACAAATCTGGTGTAGAATACATAACTGACAGAAGCCTACTTCCATTATATGGAGGTGCAGTTACTCAGGTTATATTTATACAGGTAACAATCGCACTACAACTGCATTTACACATATGGATGGAAGATCTAATACTCATCCTAAAGCTGGTAAAAGACAATATGGACTGTAGAATTAGTGTAGCTTTACCCTAAAATCCTGTTTATGAAAGATTTTAAATGGATCATTGGCTGTCGCATTGTATTCTGGAATCCAGATAGCAAATCTTTGAGTTTGAGGCTAAGAGTTATCAATCAATATTTGAGTATCTTACCCTGTCAAACAGGACAGTAAACGGATGCTGCCTACACATATAACATCCTTCTGATGATTTCTTTGAAACTTAGAAAGCCTAAGACGGGAACAGAATTGTCCAAAGACCTTTCATCCTGAGATGCACTTAGGATAGCATAAATAATTATTTATGAAGTGTCCAATATCACAGTTCACTTTTACTTTTCAATTAATTTTGTTATGTATTTTGTGAAATTTTTTACCAAATTCAAATTTTACTGTATGTAAATTATATCACATTCTACAGAAGTAATCTCTTTATATTATTAATATACAGTATAGACCACATATACAGTCCAGTCACATTAATGTGACCATCACCTATGTTCGATGTCAACATGCAATAATCACTCACAGACAGCCGGTGGCAACATGAGCAGTGGAGGTTACATATAGCATATAGGGAGGATGCTGGAAAGAGTGCAGTCATTCTCATAATGTGTAAATGGAGCACTTTGTCAAATGTCCACAAGGGAATGGTCATTGGCTTTCAGGTCACTGGTGGAAAAATTTGGGAAATAACTATGTTTGTAAACTGTTCAGATGCAACTGTGGTTGAAGTATGCCACGCATGGCCACCAAAATCTGTAGGAAGGCATCTGTAGTGCAACATGGGTCATAGATGACTAGGATGAATGACAGTTGTGGAGACGTGTATGGGAAAATAGATGTGCAACTATTGAGAAGCTGACAGCCCAGATGAACCAAGGGGTTACCAACAATGTATCCTCAATTACCTTCAGGAAACATTGCTGTATGTGCCTTTACAGAAGGTGCCTGTCTCATGTACCCATGCTGACTGTTCTTCACTGGTGATATAGATTGAAGTCTGCATGTCAGTACCACAACTGGAATTCCACTGCATGATGATAGGTTACTTTTTCAGGTGAATCACATTTTATATTCCATCAGACAGATGATCATTTGCTTGTACATTGTGAAACATCTGAAAACAAATAGTCTCTAACAATAGTCAAAAGGGGAGTGTTTTCTTGGCACTCTCTGGAAATCTCAGTATTATGAAAGGCACTCTGAATGAATCAACAGAAATATGTAATTTTCCTTCTGGACTACATCCACCCCTACAAGCAGTTTGTTTTTCTTCGGAATGATGGCAACACCCACCAAGGCAATGCACACAGTGTACAGCGTATGTGCTTGGTTCAGACAACACCAGGATGAGCATAACATGCTCCCCAGCCACCAAATTCCCTGGATTTAGACCCAGTCAAGAATCTGTGGGGTCACCTCAATCTGATTTCTCATGCTATAGATCCTCAGCTGAGACACCTAGAGCAGCTGACCACAGCACTGCACTCAGCAAGGCTCAACATCCTTGCAGTATCCTCCAGAATCTCACTGACACTTTTCCTTCATCTCTTGCAGTGATGTGTGGTGCAAAATGTGGTTATTCAGGCTTTTGAGATGTGGTAAGATTAATGTGACTGAACAATGTGGGTAAGACATGTTATAGTTAAAGTTTGTTATTTCATTACACTTTTAATTTAAAATAAATGTAAATAATCTGGGTGTTTTACAAGAAATTTGTAACTGTTTAGTATTGAACATTCCAATAAAATACTTTATATTATTTTCAGAAGATTGCTTATAGGTACACAAAATTTTAGTCATGTTATTTAAAAAGTGCACTTTAAAAATTTATAGCAAAGACTGGAGATTTTGGTTTCTATGTTAAATTAAAACAGAATTAGTCAAGTTACAGATGAAAGATTATGCTTAAATCAAACATGTACTTTGGTAACACCTGTTCACACCTGTGTGTGTAACGAACATTCTGATACAATACTTATACTTGCAATATTTTCTTCAGCCCCACCCCCACCCATGAACCATGGGACCTTGCCGTTGGTGGGGAGGCTTGCGTGCCTCAGTGATACAGATAGCCGTACCGTAGGTACAACCACAATGGAGAGGTATCTGTTGAGAGGCCAGACAAATGTGTGGTACCTGAAAAGGGGCAGCAGCCTTTTCAGTAGTTGCAAGGGGAACAGTCTGGATGATTGACTGATCTGGCCTTGTAACAATATCCAAAACGGCCTTGCTGTGCTGGTACTGCGAACTGCTGAAAGCAAGGGGAAACTACAGCTGTAATTTTTCCTGATGGCATGCAGCTTTACTGTATGATTAAATTATGATGGTGTCCTCTTGGGTAAAATATTCCGAAGGTAAAATAGTCCCCCATTCGGATCTCCGTGCGGGGACTACTCAAAAGGATGTCGTTATCAGGAGAAAGAAAACTGGTGTTCTACAGATCAAAGCGTGGAATGTCAGATCCCTTAATCAGGCAGGTAGGTTAGAAAATTTAAAAAGGGGAATAGACAGGTTAACGTTAGATATAGTGGGAATTAGTGAAGTTCGGTGTGGCAGGAGGAACAAGACCTCTCTCTCTCTCTCTCTCTTTCTCTCTTTTTTTTTTTTTTTTTTTTTTGTGTGTGTGTGTGTGTGTGTGTGTGTGTGTGTGTGTGTGTGTGTGTATGTGTGTGTGTGTGTGTGTGTGTGTGTGTGTGTGTGTGTGTCATCAGTCTACTGACTGGTTTGATGCGGCCCACCACGAATTCCTTTCCTGTGCTAACCTCTTCATCTCAGAGTAGCACTTGCAACCTACGTTCTCAATTATTTGCTTGACGTATTCCAATCTCTGTCTTCCTCTACAGTTTTTGCCCTCTACAGCTCCCTCTAGTACCATGGAAGTCATTCCCTCATGTCTTAGCAGATGTCCTATCATCCTGTCCCTTCTCCTTATCAGTGTTTTCCACATATTCCTTTCCTCTCCGATTCTGCATAGAACCTCCTCATTCCTTACCTTATCAGTCCACCTAATTTTCAACATTCGTCTATAGCACCACATCTCAAATGCTTCGATTCTCTTCTGTTCCGGTTTTCCCACAGTCCATGTTTCACTACCATACAATGCTGTACTCCAGATGTACATCCTCAGAAATTTCTTCCTCGAATTAAGGCCGGTATTTGATATTAGTAGACTTCTCTTGGCCAGAAATGCCTTTTTTGCCATAGCGAGTCTGCTTTTGATGTCTTCCTTGCTCCGTCCGCCATTGGTTATTTAACCGCCTAGGTAGCAGAATTCCTTAACTTCATTGACTTCGTGACCATCAATCCTGGTGTTAAGTTTCTCGCTGTTCTTATTTCTACTACTTCTCATTACTTTCATCTTTCTCCGATTTGCTCTCAAACCATACTGTGTACTCATTAGACTGTTCATTCCGTTCAGCAGATCATTTAATTCTTCTTCACTTTCACTCAGGATAGCAATGTCATCAGCGAATCATATCATTGATATCCTTTCACCTTGTATTTTAATTCCACTCATGAACCTTTCTTTTATTTTCATCATTGCTTCCTCGATGTACAGATTGAAGAGTAGGCGTGAAAGGCTACAGCCTTGTCTTACACCCTTCTTAGTACGAGCACTTCGTTCTTGATTGTCCACTCTTATTATTCCCTCTTGGTTGTTGTACATATTGTATATGACCCATCTCTCCCTATAGCTTACCCCTACTTTTTTCAGTATCTCGAACAGCTTGCACCATTTTATATTGTCGAATGCTTTTTCCAGGTTGACAAATCCTATGAACGTGTCTTGATTTTTCTTTAGCCTTGCTTCCATTATTAGCCGTAACGTCAGAATTGCCTCTCTCGTGCCTTTACTTTCCCTGAAGCCAAACTGATCGTTACCTAGCACATTCTCAATTTTCTTTTCCATTCTTCTGTATATTATTCTTGTAAGCAGCTTCGATGCATGAGCTTTTAAGCTTATTGTGTGATAATTCTCGCACTTGTCAGCTCTTGCCATCTTCGGAATTGTGTGGATGATGCTTTTCCGAAAGTCAGATGGTGTGTTGCCAGACTCATATATTCTACACACCAACGTGAATAATCGTTTTGTTGCCACTTCCCCTAATGATTTTAGAAATACTGATGGAATGTTATCTATCCCTTCTGCCTTATTTGACCATAAGTCCTCCAAAGCTCTTTTAAATTCAGGTGACTAAAGGGTTATAAACACAAAATCAAAGAGGGGTAATGCAGGAGTAGGTTTAATAATGAATAGGAAAGTAGGAATGCGGGTAAGCTACTACAAACAGCATAGTGATCGCATTATTGTGGCCAAGATAGATATGAGGCCCACATCTACTACAGTAGTACAAGTTTATATGCCAACTAGCTCTGCAGATGATGAGGAAATTGAAGAAATGTATGATGAGATAAAAGAAATTATTCAGATAGTGAAGGGAGATGAAAATTTAATAGTCATGGGTGACTGGAATTTGAGTGTAGGAAAAGGGAGAGAAGGAAACGTAGTAGGTGGATATGGATTGGGGCTAAGAAATGTAAGAGGAAGCCACCTGGTAGAATTTTGTATAGAGCACAACTTAGTCATAGCTAACATTTGGTTTAAAAATCATGAAAGAAGGTTGTATACATGGAAGAACCCTGGAGATACTAAAAGGTATCAGATAGATTATATAATGGTAAGACAAAGATTTAGGAACCAGGTTTTAAATTGTAAGACATTTCCAGGGGCAGATGTGGACTCTGACCACAATCTATTGGTTATGACCTGTAGATTAAAACTGAAGAAACTGCAAAAAGGTGGGACTTTAGGGAGATGGGACCTGGATAAACTGAAAGAACCAGAGGTTGTACAGGGTTTCAGGGAGAGCATAAGGGAACAATTGTCAGGAATAGGGGAAATAAATACAGTAGAAGAAGAATGGGTATTTTTGAGGGATGAAATAGGGAAGGCAGCAGAGGATCAAGTAGGAAAAAAAGATGAGGGCTAGTAGAAATCTTTGGGTAACAGAAGAAATATTGAATTTAACTGATGAAAGGAGAAAATATATAAATGCAATAAATGAAGCAGGCAAAAAGGAATACAAACATCTCAAAAATGAGATCGACAGGAAGTGCAAAATGGCTAATCAGGGATGGCTAGAGGACAAATGTAAGGATTTAGAGGGGGTAAGATAGATACTGCCTACAGGAAAATTAAAGAGACCTTTGGAGATAATCACTTGTATGAACATCAAGAGCTCTCTGATGGAAACCCAGTTCTAAGCAAAGAGGGGAAAGCAGAAAGGTGGAAGGAGTATATAGAGGGCCTATACAAGGGTGATGTACTTGAGGACAATATTATGGAAATGGAAGAGGATGTAGATGAAGATGAAATGGGAGATACGATACTATGTGAAGAGTTTGACAGAGCACTGAAAGACCTGAGTTGAAACAAGGCCCCTGGAGTAGACAACATTCCATTGGAACTACTGACGGCCTTGGGAGAGCCAGTCCTGACAAAACTCTACCAGCTGGTGAGCAAGATGTATGAGACAGGCGAAATACCCTCAGACTTTAAGAAGAATATAATAATTCCAATCCCAAAGAAAGCAGGCGTTGACAGATGTGAAAATTACCGAACTATCAGTTTAATAAGTCACAGCTGCAAAATACTAAAGCGAATTCTTTACAGACGAATGGAAAAACTGGTAGAAGCAGACCTCGGGGAGGATCAGTTTGGATTCGAACACGTGAGGCAATACTGACCTTACGACTCATCTCAGAAGAAAGATTAAGGAAAGGCAAATCTACATTTCTAGCATTTGTAGACTTAGAGAAAACTTTTGACAATGTAGATTGGAATACTCTCTTTCAAATTCTGAAGGTGGCAGGGTAAAGTACAGGGAGCGAAAGGCTATTTACAATTTGTACAGAAACCAGATGGCAGTTATAAGAGTTGAGGGACATGAAAGGGAAGCAGTGGTTGGGAAGGGAGTGAGACAGGGTTGTAGCCTCTCCCCAATGTTATTCAATCTGTATATTGAGCAGTAAAGGAAACAAAAGAAAAATTCGGAGTAGGTATTAAAATCCATGGAGAAGAAATAAAAACTTAGAGGTTCTCCAATGACATTGTAATTCTGTTAGAGACAGCAAAGGACTTGGAATAGCAGTTGAATGGAATGGACAGTGTCTTGAGAGGAGTATATAAGATGAACATCAACAAAAGCAAAACGAGGACAATGGAATGTAGTCGAATTAAGTTGGGTGATGCTGAGGAAATCAGATTAGAAAATGAGACACTTGAAGTACTAAAAGAGTTTTGCTGTTTGGGGAGCAAAATAACTGATGATGGTCGAAGTAGAGAGGATATAAAATGTAGACTGGCAATGGCAAGGAAAGCATTTCTGAAGAAGAGAAATTTGTTAACATCGAGTATACATTTAAGTGTCAGGAAGTCTTTTCTGAAAGTATTTGTATGGAGTGTAGCCATGTATGGAAGTGAAACATGTACGATAAATAGTTTGGACAAGAAGAGAATAGAAGCTTTCGAAATGTGGTGCTACAGAAGAATGCTGAAGATTAGATAGGTAGATCGCATTAATAATGAGGAAGTATTGAATAGGATTGGGGAGAAGAGAAGTCTGTGGCACAACTTGACCAGAAGAAGGGATCAGTTGGTAGGACATGTTCTGAGGCATCAAGGGATCACCAATTTAGTATTGGAGGGCAGCATGGAGGGTAAAAATCATAGAGGAAGACCAAAAGATGAATACACTAAGCAGATTCAGAAGGACGTAGGTTGCAGTGGGTTCTGGGAGATGAAGAGGCTTGCACAGGATAGATTAGCATGGAGAGCTGCATCAAACCAGTCTCAGGACTGAAGACCATGACAACAACATTTTCTTCAGCATTAACAAAACATGTTTTTCCTGTGTGTGTTTGCACATCGATTTTGGTGCTTGTGGACCTGTATTTGAAACTTATTTTTACACTATTTCCATTAAATTTTTTGAGTATTTATTCCTTCATATTTTCACCTTTCGTCTGAGAACATTGATTATCTCATGTAAACTGTCTTGGTTTCAGAACTAGATGTCAGAAACTAAACTTATTCTAGGGAAAACAAACTACAGAAACAACCCATTATACAAATTACCTATCAAACTGTATTTTACAAAATATGCTCATTATTATTTACATATGTATTATATCAGTTCAAATGTGTTGATATTAATGAAAGTTTGTGACTTGTTGGAACATGATATCATTGTATTGCTTTTATATCTCTGAAGTTTATTTGTAGAGTAGTTGTAAAGAAATCTGTTTCAAGTGTTGATAGTGGATGGGCATTTGAAGGCAAGTTTGAGACTTATCCTCATCACAACTACGTAACACATTTTCTGAAGTTATGAAAATGTAAAAAAAAAAAAGTGAAATACTTAAGTTTTCTTCTGAATTTTATAATTTGATAGATAAGGAAGTGATATTTAAAGGATGTTTCATTTAAAAATCCAGTCAGACACATTTTTGCAAATGTGAATAGGAGTTATTCTCACAGTCGTTGGAAGAATGCTGAGAAATTGGTTACAGGGACGTGGATTTTGTTCAGAAAGCCTTTAACACCAAGATCATACCCCATTTTGTTACAGGACAATGAGCAATGATAATTACAATAACATCAAGATGATTAAGATAAGTATGACTTTTTAACTATTGACTTAATCAACAAACAACTTTGGGCATTTTTGATATGCAGGCTACTTCCTGTAAAGTGAACACACCTTTCCTATGTCTGTTTCTTTAGACAGATATGTAGTTTGTGACAGTTACTCATCTTTAGCTCCAGTTGGGTTGTGAAACTGAGTTGTTTAGACCTGTAGGCTTTGTCTGGAATGATTTTTTTGTGAGCAAGATATTAATCTCTTTTACTTTTCCAAATAATATGATATATTATAAACTGAAAGAACTCTCACAGCAAAAAGATTATAAGATACAGCATTTGGAACTGTTTGGACAAGATCATCACCAAGAGGAATTAAATCCAAAAATAGTGATCAGAAAGGACAAAAGAATGCCAAATAATGTGGTGCAGTAATCCTCAAGATAAACAGTAAGCTTAAATTTATATTTTTCTTCTTTTTTGATACTCCAAGCTGTGTGATTATGTTAACAATTACTATTAACAAGGAAGTGTAACAGGTAGTTGGGGCAGGGGGGAGTCTCATGAACAAGTCAATCCAATGTGAATGAAAACTTAGATGATTTGTAAACTGATAAGAAACTGGAACTATTGGAGTACTTTTGGCTAACTCAGGAGAACTGAAAACCAACAATGGCATGGTCAATTCCAAATTATTAAACATGGACTTGGCTATAAAAGCCAACAGCGACCTTTTAAGAATTGAAATGATAATGAGTGATGACCAATTAGGCTCCAAAACCGAAAATGCAAAAGCAATTACAAACCTGAATAACTAACTTTTAGAAACAGAAATTCCAGAATAAACAAGTCAATTAGTAGAAGTTCAGAAACATTAACTACCATAAAATCAGTACATGAATAGCTGCATTATTAAGCTTAATGTTTTTTAAGCAAATGTCCTGAGTTTGAGTCTCAGTCCATCACACAGTTTTAATTTGCCAGGAATTTTCATATCAGTGCACACACCACTGCAGTGTGAGAATCTCATTCCAGAAACATCCCGCAGGCTGTGGCTAAGCCATGTCTTTGTGATATTCTTTCTTCCAGGAGTGCTAGTTCTGCATTGTTTGCAGAAGAGCTTCTGTGAAGTTTGGAAGGTAAGAGACAAGGTACTGGCAGAACTGAAGCTGTGAGGACAGGTCGTGTGCTGTGCTTGGGTAGCTCAGATGGTAGAGCACTAGCCTGTGAAATGCAAAGGTCCTGAGTTTGAGTCTCAGTCCAGCACACAGTTTTAATTTGTCAGGAAGTTTCATATCAATGCACACTCCGCTGCAGAGTGAAAATCTCATTCTGAAAATTCTTAATAACTTACCCAGTTGTATGTGTTGTCTGATAGACAGTGATGTAACATTTGAAAACAAAGTGAAAAGCTTCTTCCCACAGCTCCTTTTATTCCACAAAAGAATTTCTGACATGTAAAATGTAGTGTGGTAGTGTGTATCAACCTGCCAGCACTTTTGATTGGTAAGTCACATCTTCTTTGTTTTTAGATATATTTTTCCCACGTGGAATGTTTCCCTCATTATATATATACATGTAATAGAGGGAAACATTCCACATGGGAAAAATATATGTAAAAACAAAGTTGATGTGACTTACCAAACAAAAGTGCTGGCAAGTTGATAGATACACAAACAAACACAAACATACACACAAAATTCAAGCTTTCACAACCAAAGGTTGCTTCTTCAGGAAAGAGGGAAGGAAAGGGAAAGATGAAAGGATGTGGGTTTTAAGGGAGAGGGTAAGGAGTCATTCCAGTCCTGGGAGTGGAAAAGACTTATGTTAAGAGGAAAAAAGGACAGGTATACACTCGCTCACACACACGTATCCATCTGCACATACACAGACTTCTTTCCTGAAGAAGCAACATTTGGTTGCGAAAGCTTGAATTTTGTGTGTATGTTTGTGTTTGTTTGTGTATCTATCGACCTGCCAGCGCTTTCATATAGAAACTTCCACATGGGAAAAATATATTAAAAACAAAGATTCCAAGACTTACCAAGCGGGAAAGTGCTGGTAGATAGGCACAATGAATAAAACACACAAACACACACACAGAATTTCGAGCTTTCGCAACCAGCAGCTGCTTCGTCAGGAAAGAGGGAAGGAAAAGGAAAGATGAAAGGATGTGGGTTTTAAGGGAGAGGGTAAGGAGTCATTCCAATCCCGGGAGCGGAAAGTCTTACCTTAGGGGGAAAAAAGGATAGGTATATACTCACACACACACACACACACACACACACACACACACACACACACACACACACACACGCATATCCATCAATACATACAACATACACAGACACAAGCAGACATAATTAAAAGCAAATAGTCTTTGACAGTGTTTGTTGGTAATGAGGATCACCATGTGGCTAAACATGCTTTGGTGCACGGCCAGCACATCTTGGCACAGTGTTACACCGTCTGGGTTATCTGGATACTTTCCACCAACACCAACCTATCCGAACTCCGGAGATGGGAACTTGCCCCTCAATGTATCCTCTTTTCTCGATATCCGCCAGGCCTCAACCTCCACTAATTTCAAGTTGCCGCCACTCATATCTCACCTGTCTTTCAACAACTTCTTTGCCTCTGTACTTCTGCCTCGACTGACATCTCTGCCCGAACTCTTTGCCTTTACAAATGTCTGCTTGTGTCTGTGTATGTGTGGATGGATATGTGTGTGTGTGAGAGTGTACACCTGTCCTTTTTTCCCTCTAAGGGAAGTCTTTTCACTCCCGGGATTGGAATGACTCCTTACCCTCTCCCTTAAAACCCACATCCTTTCGTCTTTCCCTCTCCTTCCCTCTTTCCTGAAGAAGCAACCGTCGGTTGCGAAAGCTAGAAATTCTGTGTGTGTGTTTGTGTGTTTTATTTATTGTGCCTATCTACCAGCACTTTCCGCCTTGGTAAATCTTGGAATCTTTGTTTTTAATATATTTTTCCCATGTGGAAGTTTCTTTCATTTTAGAAAGAAACTTCCACATGGGAAAAATATATTAAAAACAAAGACTTACCAAGTGGGAAAGCACCGGTAGACAGACACAATAAAATAACACACAAAAACACACACACAAAATTTCGAGCTTTCGCAACCGGTGGCTGCTTTGTCAGGAAATGTTACAGGCTTCTGATGTTACTGCATCTTGCATAAATTGAACACAATGTGAAAGTAAAATGTATTCTAATGATATTTGCGAGTGGCCAAACAACTCTGACAGTGATGATTGGATTATGAAAGGAAGTAGCAAAGTTCAGCATATGAACAGTAGTTTTTTGTCTTCAATGAAAAAATATGAGAAGGAAAATAAGCCAAGATTCTGTAGATAGTCATTTTTCACACATAAAGATTATCTAACAAATAAAACTTACATGAGAGATTGGTTACTACTCAGGAAGCAGAGGGCAACAGCTCTGTTTTGTTTGCAAAATGATGGATTCTGTTGGCTCACCACAGTTTACAAAAGACAGATGAACTGGAAGAATGCAAATATTTTGCTGAAGCAACATGAACAAAATAGTTTACATAGAAAAGTGATAATTTTCCTGTTAGTTCTAAAAGCAAGGATGCATATGTCAATTCTCAACTTGTAATCCAAACTGAGAGCAAACAAATATACTGGCGAACACTCTTAGAATGAACTGTTGTGGTTAAGAGCTTTTTAGATGAGCAAGGGCTAGCATTTCAAAGTAGTAATGAAATTGTTGTTTCCCCCCCACAATGGAAATTATTTAGGGTTATTAGAATTACTATCCAAATTTGATGTTTTTCTGACCCAACAAATATGTATTCATCAAATAAAGGAAAGGAAAATACGTCATATTTGTCAAAAACAATGTGTGAGGAATTTATCCATCTAATTGCACCAGCCATACTGGACCACATTATATGTGAAATTAAGAGATTCAAATACTATTCAGTTTCAATGGATTCTGCTCCTAATAATCTCGTGTCTATCATCTGACTCTGATAGTGTGTGATGTCTGATCATCCGGAAGGTTATATTGCTGGACAGCTTCCACAAAGCTTACTAACTTTTCTTAACAGAGAATTTAATTAATATCAGAGATTTTCATGGGCAAAGCTGTGACAATGCCAGTAACATAAGTGGCAGGTACACCAGCTTAGAAGCACGAATTAAAGACATAAAATAAGTACCCTGAATATGTTCCCTGTTTCTCACATTCGCTAAATTTGTTTGCCAATTGTGCTGGAGAATGTTGTACAGAATTATCAATTTTCTCAGGTTTCCTTGGAAGTCTCTGTACATTTCTTTTCTGCTTCTGCCTTCTTTTGAAAGCACTGAAAAATGATAGTACTAAAACTCCAATTTTGAAAAGATTATAGGACACTAGGTGAATGGCCAGAGGTAATGCTACAAAGGCACTTTAATTTGGTTTTCACATGATCAAACAAGTAAAATGAGTAAGATGAAACAGTAATAATGTGTGTCACATGGAACAGAATCCTAGAATACTTCCAAATGACTAGCGCTTCACTGCAGTTGTCTGATCGAGATCTGAGTACCGAGTATGCACTTTATAAATCCTTACTTGAATATACCCAAGCTCTGAGGTTTTCATTTTCAGAAATTGAGGCAAAAGCCAATCCTTGACTAGCTGTGAAGAATATCAGGAACAAACGCCAAGAAAACACAAGTGAAATACAAAGTACCACCATTTTAGAGGGCCAACTACGCTCAGTGAAGTTGTAGAAAATCAAACACCTGGACAACATTTTGAATTTTGGGTGTTTATTGTGATAACTTACAACGTACTGGCTGCATTAGCTAAACATTTGGAAAAATACCACCAACTGACTAATGCTTTTGGAATATTATGGGACTTTAAATATCTTACAGCAGGAGAGATCTTGAAAAGGACTTACCCAGATGATTTACAAGAGGTAATTATCTGGTGTAATTTGCTGAGCTGCTGAAAATGGATATCACTGCTGCCATTGGCAGAAAAAAGAATGAAGGTTTGGCATTACAAATTTGCACATATTTAATGGAAAACTTGTTAGGACTGTGTTTTCCAAATGTAGAAATAGTCTTATGCATTTACTTATCTTTAAAGATCATCAACTCCAGGGGAGAACATTCTTTTTCAACATTAAGGTGCATTAAAAATAAATTAAGAAATATGATATGGCAGGAACATATAAATGACCTCAGTATTATGAACATTGAATATGAATTGCCCAGAGACATTGATGTAGCCTACATTATTTCTAAATCTGCCGAAATTAAATTAATAAAAGTTTATTTGTAACAATCTAGTTTGATTTTATATCCTAAACCATATGAACTATACAAACCAAGGGCCTTTTGTCAGAATTTGCTATGGGCCTCACACTTGCTTGATCTGGTTCTGTATTTGAGTATGCTATACTGATAATATAAGATTTATTTGTTGAGAGAAACCATAGGTACTACAGTATGCTTGTGTTTTTTTTTTTTAATGTTGTAGTTGTAAAGTGTCACATACGTATATTTGTACAACAATCTTTGTACAGCTATGAATTCTCACTGATGTTGTGTGGATTACCTGATTAATATTAAGTTATTTGATTGTGGCCTAGGAAGCTGAAAGTTGATTCATAATGAACTATCAAATAAATGCTATTGTGGAACACTACTACTGTGTATTCAAGTTTTTAGTTAAGTTTCATATAAGACAAAAACAGTTAACAGATTTTAATTTATGGTACCTTATTAAAGTCTTGAACAGCAACTACTCTATTAGAATAATCTGATTTAGTCTTCCAGTAAGAGATCATATCAGCAATTCTTTCTTCATTTTTGGCCAGGTTCTTTAACTTCACCTCAACAGCATCTTTTCCAAGTTCTTTTGCAATATGCTCCATAATGTTTTCAATGAATGCAATACCTTCAGTAGTACCTAAAAAATGGAAATCTATAATGTAAATATTTAAAACTCTAGAAAATTGAGATTTTTCGATTATGGAGCCCAAACATATGACAATGGTAACAGTTCACCTATAGTTAAAATGGTAAATTTTTTGTGTGGAAAAATGGAAACTAATACAAAAACTTCATCCTCACTTTATAATTTGTTCATAAGCTGTTCTCTTTACTTCTTATGTTTGTAACGTGTAAACTACATTTAATATTTTGAAGCTGAGTTTTTCAGATAGTCAGTTCATTTACACAAGTATAATTTATTGTCTCATTATCACATTTTAGTTGTCCTACTTATTTAAAAGCTGATAACATTTGAGATATTATTGTTCAACATTTTTAAAGCAAGTATATGGAACAAAAATTTGTAATAGGTCACTAAACCATAGAAAATTTTCAAATATTAATGTAAGGCACTTAATTTTTCTATATCAATATGACTGTTTGGCATATGGCAGTGGAACTTATAAATTTGCTCATAAAAATCTCAGTCAATGTCATATATTTGTTACCCTTCCTGAGTTCACCATAATTCTTAAATTGCATATCCTTCATTTTAGCACTTGTTTTTCTATTAGTTTAACTTGATCGCCTTTGGTTATGATGATTTATAGGCAAAATAATGGTCTTCTTCTGACTTGTATATCAATAAAGGAAACAAAAGGAAGCAGCAAGGTTAATGAATAATGAATGAAAAGTGTCTTACTAACCTGGAGATCTACACCAAGTGTTGCTTGGCAAGTCTGTGAAGACAACACTGGCTGTCACTTTCCATGTACTTATGTCATAGCAGTTTGGTAGGTTAGCAAGCATAAAAATTACAGGATGATCATTAAGTGAATCCCCACAGTTATGGTATGTGTTTCCTTCCAAGTATGTTATGGTTCCATCATCTTCCACTCCAACCTGAAAAGAAGTAGGGATTTGATTTACATTATTACTTTCCTGATGAATCTGATGAGAACAGGATGGTCACAGAACTGTTCACAGTAGTTCACTCTCTGCCCTAATTTCCTGTTTCTAACAGTTACTGGCATTAAATTTTAACAAATGAGTACAAAATTGAATAAACACACTTCCTCATCATAACTGAAACTCTCACAGCAGTCCCTCATGAATCCTACTCACTGTTTTATCATTACCTTCAATACTTATCTTCTACCCTTTTCACTTCAATGGCAACCTTTATATCAAGATTGAGCCTTTGCCTTTTCCTTCTCATATTTTCTAGCTTTCCTACTATGTTCAGACTTCTGACATTCCATGATCTGACTCATAAAATGTTATCCAATCATGGGTTATTCCATGTTTTTTTCATGGTCACCTCCCCTTTGACAGTCCCCTTCTGGAGATCTGAATGGGGCACTAACATGATATCTTTGCCAATGGATGCTTTTGTATCCTCACGCCATTGATCATTGATGATTCTTCCACTTTTGCTGGACGTTTCCCACCCCCAAGAGCAAGGAGCATCCTGAACCTCTGGCCACTCTTCCATCATCTTTGACAAGCCCATTGGCAAAATGATGGTGGCTTCTTGTGCAGAGGTCTCCGGTCGCCATTTCTGATGATTTGTTATTAAAATTTAAGCAGTGCATGTATTCTAACCCGAGACGTTGGTTGTTTTGATTCTTTTTAAAGATACTACCCATAGATCACATGACTGCAAAAAAGCGTCTAACAAGGCCAGAAGTTCGTGGTTGTAAGCTGACCACAGTTACTATCATCAATAAGTTTTCATAATACATAGTAGCAGTTGTTGCTCATTTACAGTTTGTTGCAAAACTGCCCCAAATGATATTTCATGGGTGTATGCCATTATGGGCTTTTGTGCCAAAGGTATTGGGTATTGCATAATGGTGACAAACAGAGGGCACTCTGGTATTGCATAATGGTGACAAACAGAGGGCACTCTTTCATTATGTCAAATGCAAGTTGCATGTTGGAGATTCATAGCAGGGGAATACTCCAAGTATTTTTACCCAACAAGCTATTATTTAAGGGAGCCTTAATTTCCACAGCATGAGGAATTTGACACCTATACAGTTAATAATTTCAAGAAATCTTCAAAGTTCATGTAATGGGGTGGTGTATGGAGTCTACCGGATGAGAATTGTGCATTCATGTGTTAGTCTGACACTGTCTCACATCACTGTGTGTTCCAAGAATGTAATCTTCTTCTTGTGTAACTGGCATTTTTCCTTGTTTACCACTATTCCAAATTCATCCTATGCACAGAAGGCAAATTTCAGGTATTCCTCATGCTGCTTGGACAAAGAAGAGAAATCAGTCTATTTTCTATGTACAGAAAACAGAACAGAAGGTGATGTTATGTGTATTTGGTGGTTTAGTGCCATGTGTAAGTGGAAGCATGTAAATTGGAGCTGATAAGTAGTTTCTGTGCCAGTGTACTGCATTTTGTGCATGTTCTTATGATATCTGTTTACTCCATAATGTCTGTGTGTTCTGAGTTTAGTTACTCCATATTACTGTTGCTCCTGGTAGTGATGAGTATCCTGCTGTTCTTGATATATTATTATGCCCAGGAAAGATTTTGTTGTTGGTTAAGCATTTCTGAGCTTTCATTCATCTTCTGTTAAAATATGTTTTACAAGGTAGTAAATAGACTCATTATCCATCAATAAAGATTTTTAATCCAGCTCAATTTCTAATCTCAGAATGAATATGTTATTTCAAATATCAGTCAGCTCAAATTACACTGAACCTGACAAGTGGTTCACACATAAGTAGAAGCCACCTTTTGATAAGCAGGAATTATGGCTGACTCAACAAGATTCATTCTTTTCTTGAGTCAACTTGAACACTGCAATGCTGTGGAAATACAAGATGTGATTACTGCACCACCTCAAGAGAATTCATACAAAAAGCTTAAATTTGAATTAATCCAAAAAGTTGCAGTGTCACACAAGGAGCAAATTCAGCAAGTGTTGACACAAGAAGGTGCAGTCAGTCACAAACCATTACAATATCTGCATGACCTGTGGAACACGGTGTGTACAGTTACCATTCCTGACAATTTATTAAGCACACTGTGAAACAGCAGACTACTGCTGTATGTCAAATCTGTCATAGTGTCACAAATGGAAATGTCATTGGAAATGGTGGTGAAGTTTGCCAACTGTATTCAAGTTGCCATTGCACCCACTCATGTTAGTACAGTGAAAGTGCTGGGTGGGAGTGTAACAGTGACTGCAATAGCCATGCGCACAGAGTTCAACGCACTGGGAGCAAAAGCGGAGACATTATGCACATAGATTGGTGAACTGGTGTTGCAAGCTGGTGCTTGAAATGCTGGAGGATCTTATCTCTGGAGATCCAGAAGTGCACCATCAACCAATGTTGTGTCATGTAATATGGACCGACCCATGTGATGGTACCATTGTAAGTTTATCCAGTAGGCATGGAAATGTACAGCACCCTGCTCATTCCCAAATACCAATGGCAGTCAGTCATAGCTCAAACCAGCTACCTTATGAAGTCCCAATGCCTGTTCATTAGTGACAGAAGTTCTGGCCAGAAGTACCAAATATATGCTGGTTCAGACTTAATTGTCTTAACTTGCACTTCAATACATTGCTACAGCCCCACGGAGTGGCCATGCAGTTTGAGGCATCATGTCACGGAAGTCCTCCCTTAGGCATGGGTGTGTCTGTTGTTCTTAACATAAAAGTTAGTTTAAGTAGTGTGTAAGTCTAGAGACTGATGACGTAAGCAGTTTGGTCCCTTAGGAATTCATGCACATTTGAACATTTGAACATTACTACACATTGCTGACTGCAGTCTGTTTATCTGCCACTAATAATTCATCAGTCTTCACAAATGGAACTCAGCAGATTGAACTGAGTTTGTGAATACACCAACAGCTCACCTGGGATTTCACCATCATGGACATCATGGAAGCCATCGTAGGAGCTGATCTTTTGGCACATGACCACCTCACATCAGCTGTGTCCAATGCTCAGCTGGTTGATGGTGTTACCAAACTGAAAGCCACAGGAATCCACTGAGATGCAACTGTGCAAGATTTGGCTCCCAAGTACAAATAACTACTGTCTGTAGCCAGGAGTTTGAATCGAATTTGTTTGCACAGCTGGCATGGTTCTGTGGACACTAAACAACCAGCTACCATTCCCCCCTCCTAATAATGGCAAAATTGAGCTCTGAAGATGGAGCTCATGTGCCATGGGACTGCATGAATGACTGCACTTCTTACAGTTCTTCTGGGACTACCAACCACTCACAAACCAGACATCAGCTCATTAGCTGTGGAACTGGTCTATGGTGAAATACTGCATGTCCCTGGTGAATCCATTGATGACAGTTCTCTACAGGCAATGACGCAAGACCAACTGGATTTTCTCTGTTGATTATGAGACTGTATTACTCAGATATGTTGACCCAAGGTCACCAGGCATTGTGCACCAGCCACTTACTTGCATCATGATCTAGACAGATTCTCACATATAAAGCACTGAATGAACATTGTCAAGCCACCCTTGCAATCTCCTTACACTGGACCATATCATGTCTTAATAAGAGGTAAGCAGACACTGTACATTGCTGTAAATGACAAGTTTACAACCATGTTAACAAACCATGTGAAGCTGCGTATATTTTCCACAAGTTACCACCAGCCACTGCAGCATCAAGACCACAGCAACATCATCAAGAACCAACGACACAATCTTCACTGGATTTAAAACAGCCAGCCCATGCAGAATGATAGAAGGTCCACAAGAGCTGGTCTGGTGGTGGTGGTGGTGGTGGTGGTGGTGGAGGGTAGTGTTTAACGTCCCGTCGAGCTGGTCTGGTCACCATATGCATTTTCCAGCCCATTTCTGAGATGATGCTCCTCTTCCAAGAAGGGGGCTGATGTAGTATCTACTACACATGCCATAGCATCAGTCAAGATCTGTGCCAGGCAGTGATGTTATGTGTATTCAGTGATGTTGTGTCACACATGTGTGGTGACATATGAATCACACCTCTCAATCGGTTTCTGCATCAGCCACAAGGCATGCTGTGTTTTGTATAAGTTCTTATGATTTCATTGACATGTGAATTTTGGTATGCTTTTCTTTGGTCCATGTTTTGTTGTTCTGTACTTACTTTCACTCCTGATTACATTAGTAATGAGTATCCTGCTGTTTGTGTAATATTTTTACCTTCAGAAATGATTTTGCTATCAATTATGCATTTCTGTTCTTCTACTCACTGTCTGCAATGATCTGATTCATGAGCTAGTAGACAGAGCAAGTTATCAGCCAATAAACAATTTTAATCCAGCCCAAATTCTAGTCTCAGACTGAATACATTATTTCATATGTAAGTGAGCTCAAATTATACTTAATCTTACAATATGGAACACAGAAAGTGTTAGAAATCTTGTTTCTGGAAGAGTGGAGGTCCTTCAAAGTGTTTGTCTTCTGGGCAGTCTGATCCCTAATGCCATATTATGATGAGGCACGTGGAAGAACTAGACATAATGCTTTGAGGGGAAGAAGATTCACTGATACCACAGTCACTGAGTGTATATTCTCCGCGCCTACTTCATGAAGTCCATGGTTGGAGAGAGTATGATTTCAACTGAGCAATACACTTGTGAATGTTATGTACTGCATCTGTATGGAACAGTTTTACATCATTATCTACAATGTTCATAGCATCCAACTCTAACAAGGATTGATTGAGTTTTTTTTTCAGGTATTTATATTTCTAGTTTTCCTTGGGGGATCCAGTAAAGTTGTTTATGATAATCTTTAATTTTTCTCCATTTTGTAACATGGTGTGGAGATGAGGAATGGGAGGTGGAGGTTGCTTTGTGATGGAAATAGTGTTAATTGTTAACAATAATAGCTGATGCTTAACCTCAGATTTTGTCATGCATTTGTCATGCAAATTTTTGTGTAACATCAGTGAAGTCAGAATCCATAATTTGCCAATAACACCAGGAATTGAATCGCCAATATCTCTATCATGAAGTACTCCCTCACTAAAACTGGGGCAAAGAAAGTAGTGATGGAGAGAATTGGCGCCCAACAGTTGTTTGTTGATGTATGCCACCATGAATTTCCATACCAACGATGGGCCCAGACCTATGTCAACAATGCAAATGATAGTACCATACATCACAATAGATATATCATTCACCACTTGGAGCTGTAGAAGAGATCCTGAAGTTGGAAGACTGGCAGCTGTTTTCAGGTTGTGCTTATTTCAAAGTCCAAGTAAACAAAAAGACACTGGCCTGTGTTTTTGTTAAGAAAATATAAATGATTTGCTTTGACCCATGAGGCAGATGGTTTGGCTTATGAACATAAGGTTTATGAATACTTGATTTTTTGTGTGACCTGTAGTTTGTCCTGAAAGCTATGATCATTGTTTGAGTGTGAGAATGATTTAGAGCATTTTTAACACCTGCTCCTAATTGGGAATGAAACCCTCAACAGCATACATGGTGTCGCCTGTTGCTGGGAGTATAAGTGACATCAGAAGAGGAATGGTCTGCCACATGCCACCAATCATGAGGCATACAGGAATCTAAATGGCACTGACCTCCATCAAATGAGTCATGTTTCTTCGGATGTGTGTGGATAGTATCAGATTATGGTCATGGTGTCATGGTGTAATTTATATGACACTGTTGTAAACCACTGGTGTCTTCTGGATAACAATGGCATCCATCTTACAATGCAAAATTTTGGTCAGCAATCTGTAATTTGTTGTTGCATGTTTCACTCGCAATAGTAATTCAAAGAAACCTGGACTTGAGGGAGCAACTTGCTTATCCATATCACCCACAGTGCATCATCAGTCTTAAGGTTAGTGTCCACTTACTCTCTTAGATGGTACAAGAGCTGTGAAGATGCACTGCCTTTAAGTTTTTGTGTATGAATCACTTTATGAATTTGCTTCTCTGGTGATTTGACTAACAGTTGCAGAAAAGCAGCCTTTGTTGTTTCAAACTTGCAGGTGGCTTGGGACAACAGAATTCTGTAACTGATGACTAATGTATAGACCCCAACATTACACAGTAGAACAGAATATTTCACCTTGTCACCAAAGACATTGTTGTCATGCGGAACAGTTTCTGCTACAGTAAGCCAAGCCCATGGGTGTTAAGTTTCAAATAATGGCAGTGAAGGTAGTGCACACTGTGGGGTATGAACATCATTAAAGTGTGTCTTTATGGCAACAAGTAAAGTGACCCAAGGGTGTTGTCATACATCATACAGAATCCCTTACATCAAGATCAGTGCAGTAGATAAATTGTAACTCTTCATGCTTGACCTGAACAGTTGGTTTCCATAAGATGGAAGGAACAGGTTTGTCTGATCAAATACTGGTGTGGAAGCACAATGGGAAGGGTACATGTTGCGGTCAGGATTGTGCAATTTCACATGAAAATCTGATTAAGGTTAAGAAATACATGTTTGTAATGATGTCTTTTGAGCTGTCTCTATAATGAAACCAATAAGGTCCATGGGCAGTGTCAGAATACTGTGTTGCACATTGTCCGTGTGGTCTTTCATTAGAGTGGGTGAAGAAATTCAGTGCCTCTTAATCTTTTATTCATAAATAAACTGCTCCATATTATTTGTTGCACTTTGTAATCCACTCAAAATAGTATCTGGTTGGGCAAAAGATACCAGTACCTTTTGTCTTGTATCACTATTCATTGTTTAGTAGGAATACAGTGTTGATTATTTCAGAAATGCTAATAAAGCACTCTGCTCATCACAAGTCACAAGTGTGCAAAATTCCGTGCAAGTGAGTAGGTGCAATAATAAAACTGATTGCTGGCCGAAGTGGCTGTGGCTACAGTCTGGAACCGTGCGACCGCTACTGTCGCAGGTTGGAATCCTGCCTCGGGCATGGATGTGTGTGATGTCCTTAGGTTAGTTAGATTTAAGTAATGCTAAGTTCTAGGGGACTAATGACTTCAGAAGTTAAGTCCCATAGTGCTCAGAGCCATTTGAACCATTTTTTGAAACTGATCCAGTTTATTTGCATAAAATGAAAGAGGCTGAAATGCTCATACATTAAAGTCAGCTACCATTAATGGACTGGTCAAACAGCTAACAACATAAGAAATTAATCACACACATATATATTGATCCTTGGTCTCAGTTTCTGTCACTGAACTTACCTTTACAAGTCATTGTACCCAAACTAGCATCATACAGCAAAACACAACTTGGATATCACTGAAATTTCATTTTTAGTTTGTCTCTCTCAATATGCCAATACCACTGAAATAAATTTTATGTTGGGTTAACATTTTATTTGGTGGATTTGATACATATATTCAGCTACTAAGTCCATCAGATAGATATATTATTCCACCATATTTTAAGCAAGGGAAGCATGAACATAAAAGTATCTCAGTTATGTAGGTGGGGTGTTTAAGGTGTATTTTGTTTTCACTATCTTTATGGCCTTAATTTACACCAGTTCCATCCATCTACTCCATTTGATTTTATTCCAAAGGTTACCTGCTTCTATTTTTCCTCTTATTTTCAGCACTGTATATGATGTATTTTAATGTTCCCATCTCTATTCATTATCTCAGTCAAGTTTGTCTGCTCATTTGTGACAGCAGACAGCTACAAATTTGGAATTTACACCTTAACTGGTGGCTCATTTTTACTTCAATTTATTTTTTTATTTTTTCTAGCGTCTAACTTTTCTTTCTTTTGATGAAAACCAAGCACATTTCATTAATAAAGGAGCTGAGACTATAAATTTAGGATTTGATACCAGGCTAGTTAACTTCATGATCCAATAATACCAACATTGAGAATTGACAAATAATGCAGAAATGCACCCTGCCTGTAGTCTTAGATCTTCATAAAGATTATTTATAATTAATTTCAAAGGATCTGCATATTACAATGAATATGAAACAATGTGCCTAATTTTTCCAAAACATGATTCTCAGAATCCTTACACTGAACAGATTCTTGGTAAAGCTCCACCCAGCTGCCAATTACATGAATTGGTATGCTGGCACCCTGTTATGAAACAGACTCATTACTTGTATATTTCCCATTTACTTTCTGCATCCACTCCATATTGTTTCCATATATTTTCTTTTTGTTAGTTACATATTTCCTTTATTTTATATGTTACCTTTGTAACTTCCTTTATCTTTCTGGATTAAATTTATGTATTGTGTTTTCATTCACTTATGCACCTGTGCACATACTTTTGCTTTTCTTCAATTTTATCATAATGAAACACAAGGTTCTTCAGTACTTGAAAATTTGTATCTGACATAAACACTGTTACAATCATTATTTTTTCATTTAATTCAGAATAAAGTATAAAATATGCAATTACCAAATTATGCACAGAAAATAAAGTATAAGAAACTTGAGAACTATGAAAAAGTATTTCTAGCTGTCTGGTCATGGTGAAATTCAGCTTTTTTTTTTTTTTTTTTTTTTTTTTTTTTTTTTTTTTTTTTTGCGTCTACATCCACAATATGCCAACTACCAGGAAGTGCACCACTTATTTGAAATTCTTCCTCTTGAGTTCATGTATGGAATGTCAGAAAAATGACTGCTGAAATGCCCCTGTGCAAGCTGTAAGTCAGTTCATGAATTTACATCATAGTAACGATAAATAGGGGGTTATAGCATGTTCCTAGATTCCTCACTTACAGTTAGTTCCTGAAACAAGTAAGAAACCTTCAATGTGACCATCTTCACAATTAAGAAGCCATTTCACCTGCATTTAATATTTTCATTATAAGATTTCAGTATCCCACTGAAAAACTTATAGTCAGGTGACATTTGCATAAAAATGAACCATGAAAGAGTAACATACCCCATAATATTGACTGTGGGAACAGTTGTTCATTACACTAACTAATCTGCTCCAAATAAATGTTGCATAGGAATGGACATGAGGGTCTGGTTAGGTCACACGGCACATGTAACTAATTACTATGTAACAAGGAAAAACCAATTATTCAGCTAAAGGAAAGAATTATTAAAGGTTACTTAGGAATGGACAGGCTGGAATGGCAGGGTCACACATCACATGTAACTAATTACTATGTATCAAGGAAAAAACAATTATTCAACTAAAGGAAAGAATTTTACTGAAAATATACAGTGGTCACTTTGACAATTATAATAATAATAATCCACACCTTATTTTGAACAAGCACATGTTTGGCACTGTATAAGGAGCGATGCATAACATGAAAATCCCTTTAGTTCTGAAATCAACACTGGTGTGGAATCAGAATATTTATACCATCATCTCTAACAGTTTGAAGGCTGCTTAATTTTATTTTGTAGTGTATTCTCTGTAATGTATATTGTGTGAAAAAATTTCATTCATTTTATATGCAATGTGTAAGACAATGTCAAATTTTAAATGTTTATTAATGGAATATCATTATTGTAATGATTTTGTGTCATAATAATGAGTCATTTATTGTTTTCTGTTAATTAAATACACATACATGAAACGGTAGAAAAAAGGGAATGTAAAATATTGTGTACAGCTTCTTTTTTGCAAAAATGGTATTACACAAACTGGCTATATTGCACATGGACGTATTTAGTTTGGAAGCTTCTTTAATTTACATTATAATGAAAGTTTTCATTTTTCAAAATTAATTAATGGAGATGGGGCACTTTGCAAAATTTCAAATTATTACAGAATTTGATTATACAGCTTTCAAGAATGTTAATTACATATGAGAAACAATTTTTATGATTCATCATTTCAAAGGCATTCCCTCCAAACCTAATACGTTTTGGGATGTGATTTACTCCTTAAAAATGAACCTGAGTGCAACAAAAAATTACACATTGCATTACTTTCCCCATTTACAAAACCACTGTGTTTCATCAATATCATTTCTTCGCACCTGAATATGTTCCCTTGTAAGTCATAAGAAATAAATATCCCAGAATATGGAACCCAATATTCATAGTCCAACCAAACTAATAAACCACTGAATGGCAGTACATCAATGAAACAAAGTGACCCAGATGTAGGAATCCAAGTTTAATATGGTTGGTGGAGCCTAAACAAATTGCATCATGGGTATACCCTAGTAACACAAAGCTACATAAAAAGCCATACAAAGACCTGATATGCAGCTAGTTTAGAGAACAAGGGGAGAGCTCACAGCAAAGGGGTAGCCAATAAAGAACAGCCAATGTTTGTCAAGCAAGTGGCTTGTTAATGGAAAAGGAGATGAAACATACCTCAGCTCCATTTAATGTGAATTCCTGGAAATGGGACATGACTGTGTACTCTGAAACACTGACACTGTGAATGTTAATAGCCATCTTATAGAGGGCTCATGCATGCAAAGTTGGTGTACAAGTACTGCTGAAGAAATGGTGATTTTTGAGAAATGCATGAATAACCAAATAATAGCAAGGAACCTTGAGATGTTTGTATACAATATATTAAGATTTGTGTGTAAAATATAACAGCAATAGTTAATCTGTGTAAAAATGTATCACTAATAACACTCAAGCAATGTGAGACAAAGAAAGCTGGGTTTCCAGTCTAATGTGCTGTTTTTTGGTCTCCCAAGATTTTCTAAATTTTTCCTAAACTACGATAGTGACAATATAGTAGTGCACCGAGTATGCTGTTAGTGAATAGTAATTTCAGATTCATAAATAAGCTTGGACCCATTGAAATTCATTTCTCATCACATACTACTTTCTAATATAGTTGCTGTGGTCTAATTAGTGATCTCAGAAATTTTGTGAATTATAATATGCAGCTAATTGAAAAGGTTAATACAGTACAACCTTACATATTAAGTAAGTGGTAGAAAACATATTTTGACTAATTAACACCTGTCATTTGAAAATAGATATCTACTAATTTTCCTTAAGATATCTAAAATTGTCTGAAACTAATCATCCATCAAATTAATTGCTTTTAAAGCTTTAGAACACTGAAAAGTACAATTACAAATTATGTAAAAATTGGTGTTAGATTCTGAACTTTGGCATTATAATTTTTTTTTATTTTTTTTTTTAGGTGTTCCATTTCACGTGCCAAATTTGGTAATTAACTCACTAATTAGAGAGTTCCATAGTTTGAGGGTCATAAAATATTTTAGTTTAGATGGCTGATTTCAATGATGAGTAGTGTAAAATATATTATTCTTAGGGAAAATTATATACAAACCTAGCACATCTGAGGTCAGGCAATCTACAGTAAAGGGAGCAGCAAATATGTCTCTTGTCATCAGCAATGTTCTGTTGTCTGCTAACTAACATTCTGACATATTTGCGTATACTGCATGTGATTTGTTTTCTTCACTCATGGGTTTAACTAATGACTTCTGTGAAAGTAATTATTAATTAATTCTGGTGAAAATTTATTAGAAGAACACAGTGATTATTGATTCCTACAAACAATGACTGGTTAGCAGGGCAGTGTGCTCATGAAACAAAGCTGTGATAATTCATGCTGTTGTTTATGTATATATTCAACATCCACAGTTAGTCATTTTTAAGTAGTGGCATAAGCGTGTAATCCGAAGTCTGACAACTGCCTTACCCAAGATTGAGCCTACATGATATTATAATAAGTAGAAAATTGGATTCTCTCCATTTCTTATCTCTTCTGCTTCCATCAGCAGTGAAATTTTTTGTCTTATTTTTATTCTGTTTGCAGTACAGTTAAACACACATTATATGACATGTACATTAATATTTTAAAATGTCATTTAGGTTCATGCAAATTTAAACTTATTTTTCAGAGTATAATTTTCAACATGTTGATTTCAATTATGCAATTAGTTTACTAGAATCCTGTTAATTGATAAATGCAGCTCAGTGAAGCTCGTAATGTACAATGTCTAGTGAGCTAACTGGAATATTTGTGTGAAGTGAAACATACTGTTAAAATGGCTGGCCTCTAAATTTGGCAGTAACATATGTTGAATTAGCTGAAACAAATTTTCTTATGAGATGTTTGATGTTGAGTGTTCAAACATTCACAATTTTCAAATGACGATTACCTATTTACTTTTTACATTCTGAACTTTGACACTGTAGCTCCATTGCTAGAGTTTTTATGAACAATATGACATGCTGTAATAACTAATTAAGACTATTCATAATTTATAAAATGTAAAACAACTTTCAAGATGGCTGTCATACTTTGCAATGTGAAAGTATAACATGGTACTGTAAAGTTTTATGAGTTATTAACCTTCAACAGATTCCAAGAACCAAACAACTGTTAAGATTCACAGTCCATTCAAAATAGAAAAATCTAATCTAGTTATTTCAAAAAATTATGGAGTTTACAAGAGTAACAAATATCTATGCACAAGTCTTTAAATAGCCCATCCAACCCCAAAAGCACACATCTGCACTGAGCTAGTGAGATGCTAACATCTCTAAGTCAGTTTTAGTAAGAGCTTGTGACTAGTACCCATGTAACATTATTTTTAAAGGTTGTGATAGTAAAGTCTACAACTGGGGATCATACAAGTAATAACTATGCCTGCCATTATGAAAAAGTCTGCACACCATTCTTAATATGCTAACACCTATGTACAAGGTGGAACCCAAACTTTTTGGGACTGGTGTTGCACTGCTAGGTGGTGAGAGCAGCATATCTTATGAATCAGTGTGGCATTCAGGTGTGAGGATGCGTTGTGTGTCCACAGTGATTTTTGTAATACTCTGTGTTTGGTGTGTGGTGATTTAATGATGGATCTGCAAACAGAGCAGCGCATGTGTATTAGATTCTGTGCAAATCTTGGGAAATGTGCTACAGAGACACTTGCAATGATTCAACTGGATTTATGGTTATGACCAAGAGACAGAGCAACAATCGTCCCAGTGGAGGAGCCTGGGCTCTCCAAGACCCAAAAAAGTGAGACAGGTGAAGAGCAAACTGAAGAGCATGATCATCATTTTCTTTTATACCAAGGGAATTGGGCACAAAGAATTTGTTCCACCCAACCAAGCAGTGATTTCTGTGTGCTACTGTGACTTTTTGTGATGGCTCCATGAAAACGTGTGGTGACGATGGCCTGAACTTTGGTGTCAAGAGAACTGATTGCTGCATCACGACAATGCGCACTGTCACATCTTCTTGCTCACCAGGACCTTTTTGGCAAAAAACAACATGGCGGTTGTACCCCAGTACCCCACCCACCGCACTCACCAGATTTGGGACCTTGCGACATTGCACTATTCCCAAAGCTGAAACTCAAGTTGAAAGGCTGTCGCTTCAATTTCTCTATAGAGGGTTCAAGAAGCATCACTGGAGGTGACAAACACCCTCAAAAAACAGGACTTCCAGAAAATGTTTGAGCAGTGGCAGAGACTCTGGGACAGGTGTGTATGTGTGGATGGAGACTACTTAAAGGGTGATGGATGGTGACCATTAGTCTAAAGGTAGGGTTTACAACAGATGGCAGCACCAGTCCCAAAAATTGTGGATACTACCTCATATAATGAGACCATGGATCCAAGGAAATTTGTGTTCAAATAACTACCATTTTACTGCTGGATATGTACAGCATTGAATTTAGCAATTGATATTATCATTGTAGTTACTTTACTTAAAAGTATGTCAAGTGTATTGCTAATTTCATATTTCTTTCACTGCACATTGTGCCACTGTAAGGTTCGACAAATAGTGTGTCTCTGAATTATACATGAATTATTCTCTTCTAGATATGTTGATGGAGGAAGATATGTGACCTCCACTCTATATAACTGTGTACTGTGAAACTGGAACTGATAATCATGAAATTGATAGGAAGTATAAAAGTGGGAAAAGCCACTTAAAGTCAGTTGTAGTGCAGAGTACATTTTTGTACTATCTGTTTAAAGCTAGTTTTCAGAATAGTTCAGCAAGCAAGATATAAGACTTCAAGAACAGAGAAAATGATATCAACACAGGTAAGGGGAATATTGTGACAGTCTTTCAGTTTTCTACACTCCAGTGTTCATAAGAATGACTGATTCCAATTGTGACTAACTGAAAGTGTAGTTAGAGGCTACTGCATTTCTACATTATGCAGAGAGCGCTAACTTATATTTCTGATGGAATATTTGTGAAGCATTATTCAGATGCTGTTTCACTATAGAAAACTGGATCATCTTTGAGTTGGGAGAGGTTATTGTTAATATTGTCTGCTACATTATTAAAATCCAAAATGAATGTTGAGTTTCCCAACACATTCACCTATGGCTTGACTGAAATATCTCTTACATCTGTTGGTGATCCAAGATCATATGCTGCATCCTGCCTACCAAGAAATCCTATATCAATCACAAATTTCATTTGATATCACATGTGATTGTACTTCCATTAATTAGTATTGGTGTGGTAGTAAAACAAATGCTTTTGGACAGTCAAGAAATACTGCATCCACCTGATTGTTGTCATCCATGGCTTTTAGAAGTTTGTGTGATTACAATGGAAGTTGACTTCCTGATTACTATTGTTTCCAGAACCCATACAGGATGGTATGGAGGAGATTATTCTGTTCAAGCTACCTTATTGACTAACCTGATGCAAAAAATGAAATTTAAAACTGTCTGGATACTGTAAAATATGCCTTCCTAATTACCTTCTGATAGATTGAGACCACAATATCGTATTACATTTTAGGTAACATTTGCTAGATTCTAATATCAGAAACAATGAAAAAAATCATATTCACTTACTTCATAATCAATAGCACAGTCATGTCTTTTTCCTATTGATTCCATGCTTGTTTCAAGGGGAAGAATGAAGCGAACTGGCCTGTTCTGAAGATGCGCTGCTAGAGCACAGGCTGTGCTGACCAACATGTTACGTGATACTTTAGCACCATAGCCTCCACCAAGTCTTCTCACTTGGATATTTATCCTGGAAAAAGGAAAGATACACCATGAAACATAAAGTATTACAACAACATTCTCTGCTTCAAAGAGCAAATTGAAGATGAACTATATCATAACATCCCAACTGCCTTTCTCATTTTACAACAGGCAGATCCTACTGCTGTCCAGTGCGTCTTCAGATACGTATTTTCTGGTCATTAGGGGTCCATTTGAAGTTGGACTCATCACTGAAACAATTCTGCTCCAATGAACCAAGTACTGTGCTGAAGGCATGTCTAGAGACACCCCAGACAGTATTCCATGCCCTATTCTGTTGCCCTTTATGGAAAGTCATCTTGGACTTACATTTCAGCAAGATAATGCCCACCAGCATGTCGCAAGAGTATCTGCTTGGCATCATGCTTGCGAAACCATACCTTGGACAGCAAGATCGCTGGATCTCTCCCCAGCTGAAAGCATTTGGAGCACTATGGGCAGTGCCCTCTGACTATCTCAGGGCTTCGATGAGCTAACATGTCAGCTGAACATAATTTGACATGATATCCCTTAGGATATGATCCAGAAACTTTGTCAGTCAATACCAAGCTGAATAACTGTTCACATAAGGGCCAGAGGTGGACCAGTGCATTATTGACTTGCTTAATTTGTGAAACTCTTTCTCTTGAACAAATCATCCAATTTTTCTGAAACTGTGAACATTTGTTTTTCTGTGCATGTACATCATGTCAACTGATTTTCATAATAATTCCTTCATGGTGCATTTTACATCTAATGGTAACAAGTAAACCTGACCTGAAAGAGCACAACTAAAACAAACTGAAAGATATATGTGTTCAGCAAACTAGACAAAAAAAGCACTAGTGTCATGTATCAATGAGGCACTTGAAGCTTCTAGTGTGCCACTTTTACCCAGTAGTTCATAGCTGTCAGTACCCTCCATGGTATACAATCACTGAAAAAAAATTTCTAAAGGAACAGAGGCTACTACATAATATGTGTAGAACAAAGCATAGGGGTATAAGTAAGAGATACTGAAGCAATGCATAAAACCCTCAATGACTAAGGTAGCAGGATTTTGTCAAATGATCGTTCACAAAAACCAAAGGAATTCTGGTTGTGTGTAAAGGCTGTTAGTGGCAACATAGTTAGTGTCCAGTCACTTTTGGATGAGAAAGGAACTGAATTTGATGGTAGCACAGCAAAATCACTAATGCTTAACTCTGTTTTCAAATATTCCTTTACAAATGAAAGCTCACGAGAACTGCATCACTTTAATCCTTGTACCCATGAAAAGATGAGTGAAATAAGTGTTACTGTCAGTGATGGTGAAAAACAGTTGAAATTATTCAAGCTGAACAAATACCTGATGGTATCCCTGTTAGATTCTGTACTAAATTTGTGCTGAGTTTTCCCCTTTTTTAACTATAATTTATCATAAATCCCTTGAACAAAAAATTGTGCCCAGTATTTGGAAGAAAGCACAGATCACACCTGTTTATGAGAAGGGTATTAGATGTAAAAACTATTGTATTTTCCATTATCCTTGAGATCCATTTTTTTGTGAATCTGAGAATACATCTAGGCTTGAACAAACTGAGATATGACAAACTGCCTGTTGGCTTCTGTCTCAGGCTCTTCAGCTAATGTTTGTCTGATGATTTTTCTGATGTTTCGTCAGCATGAATGGCTCGCATTGTCAATGTTTCACCCTCCATTACTGGTGGGTGAAACTTTGACAATATGAACCACTCACACTGGAAAAACATCAGAAAAATCATCAGAGGAACTTCGTCCGTAGTACCTGAGGCAGAAATCTACAGGTAGTTTGTCAACAAGTGGCCATGAAAGCCATAACAATTTTGTATACTGAGATATCTCAGACAGAATGCACTCATCCCTGCCAACAATTGTGGATGTCACATTTTCCTCATGTGACATACAAAAAGCTTTGGATTAAGGCAACCAGATAGATGCAGTATTTATTGATATCTGAAAAGCATTTGACTCAGAACAGCATCCACACTTATTATCAAAAATATGATCACATGGGGTATCAAGTGAGATTTGTCAGTGGATTGATCAGAAAAAAAAAATAGGGGAGGGTGCAGCAAGTAGTTTTGGATGGAGAGTCAGAGAGTCATTGACAGACATAGAAGTAACTTTGGATGTATCCCAGGGAACACTTGCTGTTCATGTTGTATATTAATGATCATCTTATGAACAATATTAATAGTAAGTTCAGTCTTTTGCAGATGATACAGTTATATACAATGAAGCACTGTCTGAAAGAAGGTGCAAAATATTCTGTCAGATCTTGATAAGATTTAGAAGTAGTGCAAAGATTAGCAGCTTAGTTTAAATGTCCAAAAGTGTAAAATTGTGCAATTCACAAAATTGAAATACTTAGCACCCTATGATCATAGTATCAATGACTAAGTATAGGAATTGGTCAACTCATACAAATACCTAGGTATAACAGCTGGTAGCGATGTGAAATGGAATGATCACATGGACTCAGTAGTGGATAATGCAGGTGATAGATTTCAGTTTATTGTTAGAATACTGGAGAAATGCAATCAGATTGCAAAGGAGATTACTTATAAATCACTCAAGCAGGCCTTCCCAGCTTGAGAGTGTGGCATCTGTATCTAATAGGACTAACATGAACTATTTAACATACAGAGTGGTCAAAAATTCACGTTACGAATTTCTAAGACTTGTAGAGGGGAGTGAGTACATAATATTTTGAGTAGGAACCCATGTCTTGAAGTATACCATTTTTGTTCTATGATGATTTATATTCAGATGTGTAATGTGTAAATGTCAGCTAAGGAAAGAGAAAAGTCACAGAGTTGCTTGTCCTGGCATGCAATAGAGTAGATGATGACACATACTATGTCAGATGGTCACTTGACATCACTTAACATCTGCCTTGCTGTGAGCCCCATTCAGTGCCTATCTGCAATACAGTAAGCATGATTCAGTACACATTTTCAGAATGTACAGACACACTACTTGTATATGCCAAAGCTTGAGCCAACAGAAGAACTGCAAGTCAGCTGTATTAAAAATGTTTTTTACAATGTAGCATGCTATCATGCAAACTTGCCCAAATCACACAGTGGCTCTGAGAAACACTTAGAAGAAAGTGTACAGCATCTTGTTGAAGAGAACTGTCAATGAGTACTCAAACAATTTCCCATGCAATGGGTGTTTGTCACAGTACTGTCTAGGACATTCTACATGAACAACAATTACATCCATACTGCTTACAAAGAGTACATGCTGTGGGTACAGGCAATTTTACACACAACACGTTTCCTGCTTCATGTGGTTGCTGCACTGTTGTCTCAACAACTCATGTTTCCACAGTGAGTTCTGTTCACATATGAATGTAAGCTCACTATGGACTGTGTTATGAATTTGCAAACAGTCACATTTGGGCAGACAGAAACCCTTAAGCCACCTGTGGTTAGATGTTTCAGTGCTGGTTAGGTAGTATCATGTGGACTGGTCCTGTATACCTGATCTTCTGCAAAATGTATTGGAGCCACTCTTGGAAGTTGTGTTACTGGATGTCATCCAGAAAATGTGGTTTCAGCATGATCGTGCATCACATCACTTCTCATGTGGGTTTCCAAGACATCTCAGCAGATGATATGGTGAAACATGGATAAGCCAAGGTGGTCCAATCATGTGGCCACCATGATTGTCAGCTATAACTCCTTTGGACTGCTTTTTGAGGGGTCATCTGCAAAGTAACTTCTGTAGAGACAGAGGAAGATTTGCTAGCACATGTTCTAGCCACTGCACTAGGAACTGAAGATACACTAGGTGGGATGGAGAGTGTATACCAGAATGTGGTTCATAAGTACAATGTCTGTAACAATGTTGATGGTTGCCACATTGAGCCGTAGTAGTAATTGATCAGTACTGTTCTATACATACGGTATTCTGGGTTCTTTTTTGTTTTGGAATTATATAAACATCTAATGTTCAAGTGTTAATACAAATGAATGTGCCTAAGTGATAAATGGATGTTTTGTTATGTTTCCCCTTTAATTGTTTCCTAAAGACTGTACTGTCTCCCTCCCAATTCAGTTCCACAAGCAGAAGTGGATGAGTTAAACATCTGTACTGAAACTGTCATAGAATGGAAATATATGTTTCCAGACATGTGTTCCTGTTCAAGATATTATGCACTCACACACCTCTACAGGTCCAATAATTTAGTAATGGGAATTTCTGAACACCCCGTGTTCATGAAACAGCAGCACAAATCGTCACAAGTTTGTTTGATCCATGAGAAAGTATTACAGAAATGCTGAAGAAATTGAACTGAGAGACTCTTGAAGAAAGATGTAAACTATCCTGAAAAAAACCGCTTAAGAAGTTTCAAGAACCACCTTTAAAGGATGACTCTGGGAATATACTACAATCCTTTATGTATCACACTAACATGCATCATAAAGACAAGATTAGATTAATTACAGCACACATTGAGCATTAAAACAATCCTTTTTTCTGTGATCCTTACATGAATGCAACTGGGAAAATACTTTAATAACTGGTACAGTCCAATATTCCCTCTGTCATGCATTTCACAGTGGTTTGCAGAGTAATGATGTAGATGTATACAGTGAATATGATAAGCCTGTGTCCTTACACATTTAATGTGCAAGCACTGGAAAAGATGTTGGTGCTCTTCTGGATAGTAGACTATCCTGGGCTGTGCACAGTAATCATATTATTATGAAAGCACAAAGAGCTCTGTATATCTCACATGCTGTAAGTTGTATTTGGTGTGGATCCCAACCAGGCATCCTCCTCATCTTATACTGTGTAGTAATACACTCTGTAATGCACTATGGAAGTTTCCTATTTGGAAATACCTGACAATATGTACTAATAAAAGCTAATATTCTTCAATTTTTCACTATTAGGCAATGCCTAGGAACAATGAAGTGATCATCATCTAATGAGCTGCCAACAAAATTCAGACAAATGTCTCTTGATATCTACTCATTAAAAACTTTATGCTTCAAAGTTATGTAGTAATATCTCATCTCATCACAGTTCGAGCTAAGCAGACAGGAGATCCCCAGGAGAAGACAAAGGAAGACTGCTGTTAGTAAAAGGTTTCTAATGCCTTGTATCTCTATTTCCTTTGACAGAAGACTTGAATGTTAGCAGTGTGTGTTCATGTGTGTGTGTGTGTGTGTGCGTGTGTGTGTGTGTGTGTGTGTGTGTGTGTGTGTGTGTGTGTTCATGTGTGTGCATATATCCAAAAATGTTTTTATTACCTAACGTTCAGTTGTATTTACACAGCTGAAGTAACAGAAATTGAAGAAGAAATAACCTAATTTCTATATCAATTTGAAACTAAAAAAGGGAACAATCACTTATTATGACTGGCACTAGAATTGCTTTGGAGCAATTAGAACATCAAAAGTGCAAAGTTAATAATAGCTCTATTTGTGATGTGACAGAATTAACACTTACATATTCAGCATACTGAAGTAGTACATGGTCTTGCTACAAAAAAAAAAAAAAAAAAAAAAAAAAAAAAAAAAAAAAAAAAAAAAAGTCAAAGAAGCGGACTTTCCATTTTTACAACTTCCATATTTTGGCCTTCTGCCAATATTATTCACAAAAAAAAAACAAAAAAAAAACTATGGTTCAGCCGGAAAAATCTTCCCAAGCGTATATGTAACATACTGTAATATATGCGGAATGAAAGTGATAGATTCTCTCACTTGTCTTAAACATTGAGAAGTTGATGGAGCTCTTGATCATATAATATTGCCATGTTCCATATAAGTTCCAGATCAAAATAAAACTGTAGGAAAACCCTACAAAATTAAGATTCCCATACCAACAAATAATAAAATGTTAATGACCACTGACAACCTCAAAATTATTAGTTTGGTAGTGTGTTACCTACGAGAAGCAGAGAAAAAGCTCCCACATATCAAATACTAAATCTTTAATTTTATATATGTACAAAATAGCTCTGATTAATACACTCCTGGAAATGGAAAAAAAGAACACATTGACACCGGTGTGTCAGACCCACCATACTTGCTCCAGACACTGCGAGAGGGCTGTACAAGCAATGATCACACGCACGGCACAGCGGACACACCAGGAACCGTGGTGTTGGCCGTCGAATGGCGTTAGCTGCGCAGCATTTGTGCACCGCCGCCATCAGTGTCAGCCAGTTTGCTGTGGCATACAGAGTTCCATCGCAGTCTTTAACACTGGTAGCATGCCGCGACAGCGTGGACATGAACCGTATGTGAAGTTGACTGACTTTGAGTGAGGGCGTATAGTGGGTATGCGGGAGGCCGGGTGGACGTACCGCCGAATTGCTCAACACGTGGGGCGTGAGGTCTCCACAGTACATCAATGTTGTCACCGGTGGTCGGCGGAAGGTGCACGTGCCCGTCGACCTGGGACTGGACCGCAGCGACGCACGGATGCACGCCAAGACCGTAGGATCCTACGCAGTGCCGTAGGGGACCGCACCGCCACTTCCCAGCAAATTAGGGACACTGTTGCTCCTGGGGTATCGGCGAGGACCATTCGCAACCGTCTCCATGAAGCTGGGCTACAGTCCCGCACACCATTAGGCCGTCTTCCGCTCACGCCCCAACATCGTGCAGCCCGCCTCCAGTGGTGTCGCGACAGGCATGAATGGAGGGACAAATGGAGACGTGTCTTCTTCAGCGATGAGAGTCGCTTCTGCCTTGGTGCCAATGATGGTTGTATGCATGTTTGGTGCCATGCAGGTGAGCGCCACAATCAGGACTGCATATGACCGAGGCACACAGGGCCAACACCCGGCATCATGGTGTGGGGAGCGATCTCCTACACTGGCCGTACACCTCTGGTGATTGTCGAGGGAACACTGAATAGTGCACAGTACATCCAAACCATCATCGAACCCATCGTTCTACCATTCCTAGACCGGCAAGGGAACTTGCTGTTCCAACAGGACAATGCACGTCCGCATGTATCCCGTGCCACCCAACGTGCTCTAGAAGGTGTAAGTCAACTACCCTGGTCAGCAAGATCTCCGGATCTGTCCCCCATTGAGCATGTTTGGGACTGGATGAAGCGTCGTCTCACGCGGTCTGCACGTCCAGCATGAACGCTGGTCCAACTGAGGCGCCAGGTGGAAATGGCATGGCAAGCCGTTCCACAGGACTACATCCAGCATCTCTACGATTGTCTCCATGGGAGAATAGCAGCATGCGATGGTGGATATACACTGTACTAGTGCCGACATTGTGCATGCTCTGTTGCCTGTGTCTATGTGCCAGTGGTTCTATCAGTGTGATCATGTGATGTATCTGACCCCAGGAATGTGTCAATAAAGTTTCCCCTTCCTGGGACAATGAATTCACGGTGTTCTTATTTCAATTTCCAGGAGTGTATTTCACTGTAATCACCAATAAAAGCAATTGCAATGGTTGTATTGTTTGCTGGAAAAAGCCATTTAAATTATTAAAAAATGTAGCAATTGTAACACATTTGCACTTTGCCATCAAAATGTAAGACAATCAAATAATTGAGATAAGCAAGAAACTGAAACGTCTAACAGTTTTTCTACAAATTTACTGTGCATAACAGAGCATCAAAAGAAGTTCACTGAAATTGAACAGATGCACCTAAATGGATACAAGTAAGTATAACACTAATCAAAATATCCACAGGTGTACTGCCGGTCTATAGTGTCCAACGGGCACAATATTTCGGCGATCAAACATGTCGCCATCATCAGGTGAACTGACGGACTGAGCTCCTGTGAACGTGCCGGCACGGAGAACCGTACGCTATGGCTGCTCAGAGGGAACTGGGTTCGGTTGCGGCGGCGGCCGATTTAAATACCCTCCGCCCGCGGCGCGCTCCCTCCGCCGTCCGCGCCCCGCGCCACGGTCTCGCGGTGGAACAGATTGCGACGGCGTCTGAGATGACGTCGGTGTGATGGCTCTGTCCGCCGTGGTCGTCACAACTATGCGTTTGCTCAATTTACTCTTGATTAACCCAATCGCTGGTTCCCAAGCCTTGCTAAGATTATAGCCACAGTCACGGTTTATGAGGTCGTCATTGGTGCGAATTTCGATGGCCTCTCTAACAACGCTGTCCCAGTATCTCGACGTCTGTACCAGAATCCTCGTGCGGTCATACTCCATAGCGTGATTTTCCGACAAACAATGTTCAGCGACCGCCGACTTGCTCGGATACATTAGTCGAGTGTGCCTCTGGTGTTCACGGCATCGATCCTCGACAGTACGCATCGTCTGACCAATATACAACTTGCCACATTGACACGGAATCTGGTACACGCCAGGCTTCCTCAAACCGAGGTCATCTTTGGCGCTCCCCACCAGTGCACGAGTTTTATTCGGAGGACAAAACACAGTTCTGACACGGTGTTTCTTCAGAATGCAGGCGATTTTCCCCTAGAGTGCGCCTGTGTATGGAATAAATGCAGTGCCTACCTCCTCCCTCGTGACTTCATCCATATCAACAGGTTGTGCTGCAGTGGTTGGGCGGAGAGCACGTTGGATCTGCCACTCTGAGTACCCATTTTTTCGAAACACAGTTCTCAGATGTTCCAATTCCTGGGGTAGACTCTCTGTGTCAGAGATAGTGCGCGCCCTATGTACTAGAGTTTTAAGTACCCCATTCCTCTGTGAACGGTGGTGGCAGCTGTCTGCGTGCAAATACAGATCAGTGTGTGTTGTCTTTCGATACACCACATGACCTAGGGTGCCGTCAGCCCTTCTCCTGACCAAGACATCAAGGAAAGGTAATTTACCCTCCTTTTCAGTCTCCATAGTGAATTTGATGTTGGGGTGTATGGAGTTTAGATGTGTAAGGAAGTCAAGGAGTTTATCCATACCATGTGGCCAGATGACGAACGTGTCGTCCACGTAACAGAAAAAGCAAGTAGGTTTCCATTCGGATGACGACAGGGCTTCCTCCTCGAAGTTCTCCATGTACAAATTCGCCACCGCCGGTGAGAGTGGGCTACCCATGGCGACTCCCTCCGTTTGTTCGAAGTATTCTCCATTAAAAGAAAATACGTGGAAGTCAAGACATGCCTAAAAAGTTCAGTGGTATTCTCGTCAAACCTCTGACCAATCAACTCTAGCGACTCTCGCAGGGGTACCCTCGTAAACAAGGAAACGACGTCAAAACTCACCACGATATCTGACTCATCCAACCTGAAGCTATCAAGGCGTTTAACAAAATCCACAGAATTACGGATGTGGTGAGGGCATTTACCCACATAAGGACTTAATATTCCCGTCAGGTATTTGGCCAACAAATATATAGGTGCCCTGATGTTGCTGACAATGGGGCATAATGATACCCCCTCTTTGTGAACCTTTGGGAGTCCATATAGTCTAGGCAGTACCGGACCTTGGGGTAACAATTTCTTAGCGTCACCCTCCGGTAAATCTGCGTCCTTGAGAAGAACCCTCGTCTTGTTCTCCACCTTCTTTGTAGGGTCAACTCTGATCTTCCGGTAGGAATCGTCATTTAGCAGGCTCTGCATCTTATCAGTGTAGTCCTTACGGGAGACAACAACTGTAGCATTGCCTTTGTCAGCTGGTATTGTTTGTCGGAAAATCACGCTATGGAGTATGACCGCATGAGGATTCTGGTACAGACGTCGAGATACTGGGACAGCATTGTTAGAGAGGCCATCGAAATTCGCACCAATGACAACCTCATAAACCGTGACTGTGGCTATAATCTTAGCAAGGCTTGGGAACCAGCGATTGGGTTAATCAAGAGTAAATCGAGCAAACGCATAGTTGTGACGACCACGGCGGACAGAGCCATCACACCGACGTCATCTCAGACGCCGTCGCAATCTGTTCCACCGCGAGACCGTGGCGCGGGCCGCGGACGGCGGAGGGAGCGCGCCGCGGGCGGAGGGTATTTAAATCGGCCGCCGCCGCAACCGAACCCAGTTCCCTCTGAGCAGCCATAGCGTACGGTTCTCCGTGCCGGCACGTTCACAGGAGCTCAGTCCGTCAGTTCACCTGATGATGGCGACATGTTTGATCGCCGAAATACTGTGCCCGTTGGACACTATAGACCGGCAGTACACCCGTGGATATTTTGATTATCAAATACGCCGGGAGAAACTCAAGAATCACAAGTATAACACTATTTTAGACATAATATGAGGAAAGTAGAGCAGCTATACATACAAAAAGTGGAATGAAGTTCTTGGCAATAGACCTCAACAAGTACTGCAATCGAAACAGGTTTCCAGCAAGAAATCTCTTAAACTGCATTAAGCAGGTAGAGCGGATACTAAGAAAACTTCCTAAAGTAACTGAGAAGTGCATATGCTTGGAGATTTCAATATTAATTTCATCTTGGGTAGTTATAATAAAGCGCACCTAGAGTTACTGATGACCAGCTTTGATTTGTTCCTTAAAATAACATCCTCAACATGAATAACAAGACACAGTGCAACAATGACTGATAATTTATTTCCAACTTCAGCAGTCTTTCATAAAACAGATGTGAGTCCTGTAATATGTAGTTTGGCTACAAGGTTCAAATATCAAATAGTATTCCCATCAGCCATGGCTAACTAAGAAAGGAAGAGTAAAATCTGACAGATTTATAAACAATAATTTGAATACAATATATATGGAGAATTATCAACGTGAAAAATGCTAAATTTGATCAAGGACAAACAATATAGAAGAAATTTAATTGTTTCTTACAGTTACTTACAACATTGTGAATCCAGATTTCCTTTATAATGAGCCAAAAATAATTGTAGCACAAGAGGAAGTACAGCTAATATCTGGGATAAAGGTATCTTGTGTTAGGAAGAGGAAACCTCATTTATTGCACACGGCTAGCTCTAAGAGACCTATAATGCATTATAAGAAATATTTCAAAATTATTCACCTTGTCATCAAAAAGGCAAAATCCATATACTATACACAAACAAATCAAAATCCTGAGTATTAGTTAAGGGAAATTTGGAGCACTATAAGGCATGGTAAGGCAAGTGGTATTCAATTTGCTAACATCAGTAGCAGTGATACAGAGGCTGACATTAGCAAATAAAATGACAGACATAAAACTAAATCCATTCCAGAGGTACATTAAATATCGAGTCCTGAAAATTTTTGTGCTTGATCTGCTCCTTGTACCCACCTACATAAATCATTTATTTGATACCTTAAAGGATTCTTAAAACTGTAGGACTAATGTTTGATAAAGGGCCAAAACATTGTTACAAAGTTGATGTCCACTTACAAGAACTTAACAGAAACTGCTGCTCATCTCTATCTATATGATGAACAGACCTAATAACAGTCCAGTGGGTATCCTCTCTGTATATTTGTTATTTTTCTACTTATGCTGGGACAGTTGCCAACAAAATCTTTTTTCTTATTACAGCACTTTTGTAGTTAAGACCTTAATTATAATAACAATGTATACTTTGATAAACATAAATATTAGGGCAATTGAACAGTGATAATAAGTTTTCAAAAGAAGTACACTTTTGGATTACAAAATTCTAAGATATGTAAATTCAAAATGCCATTTACTTTTGAACAAGTGATTTTTCTGACAAAATAAAACATTCCCCTACAAGAAGATAAGAAGGATTTTCAGATTTGCCATATGACAATCAATTTCAATAACTTTTCACTTCTTTAAAACTTTTGTGTAATATGACTTGTTTACAAATGAGAATGAGTGGTGTGTTGGATAGTTTGGATACAGAGAGAAAGAGGCAGGAAACAGGAGGAGCATTGGTGAAGGATAACTGATAGCTCAGAGGGACAGAACAGGTGTGGAGGGTATGAGTTCAAATGAAGAGGAAAAAGGTACACAGGCTAGGAATGCAACACACAGGTACCAGATCTGGTGAGTTTTTGTGACACACAATGCCAATGACATGAAGGTGTGGACTGGGAGATGGTGAAAGGATAGAGGAAGAGCATATTGTTCAGTAGAGTATGCAGATGCTGAAGGTTAGCAGAGATTGAGGATAGGAGGATTGTGGGACTGAAGGATGTGTTTTGAAGATAACTTCCATCTGTGTAGTTCAGAAGAGCTGGTACTGGAGGGAAGTATCCAGATGGCATGAGTTGGGAAGCTCCCATTGAAACTGAGGGTTTTGTGCTCAGCAGTATGTTCCATCACTGGATGCAGAAGGCTCTTCTGATTTATTAACCACTAAGGACCCACCTCTTTGGCTCTTCTCCAAGTGCTCCACTTCAACAGCTCAACTCACTGTATCACTAGTCAAGCTTACACTTGAGCGCTCCACTTTTGACACTCTATGAGGTCACATGCTACACCTTTCCAACTGACTTACGCAGCATCCAACTGGTGGAAGCTCATGAGTTGCTATGTCAGCTCACTGACATGCACTCATGATGCTCTGATGACACTCCTGCAGCTATGCCTAAGCTTTTTCTGTTGCTGCCTCCTCCATAGGACTCTACTGTGGAGGGACCATGCATATGACTTGCTGCCTTAATCCCAGAAAACTGCACCATGCTAAAATAGTTACTTGATGCTGGTATCATATACCCATCAGATAGTGGTTGATCTTCCCCGTGCATTTCATCCAGAAGAAAGATGGTTTATTTCATCTGTGTGGGGACTACAGTGCTCTGACTACAGTGCTCTGACCCCTCCTACTATTATAGACAGTTATTTGATCGAACATAGTGAGGACTTCACTCCACTCCTCGATCATGCAGGAGTGTTCAGTGTATTTAACTGGCACAAATTTTACCATAAAATCCCTATGTTCAAGGATTACATCCCCAAGATTGCTCTAGTTAGCCCTTTTGTACTTTTTGAATACTGTTTCATGCCATATGGCCTCAGAAATGAGGCACATACTTGGTAGTGGTTTATTGATTCTTTGATGTTCAAGCTCCAATTCACATATGCCTGTCAGGATGACATCCAGATCTTTTCCTCTGCCATCCTGATCTTTTCCTCTGCCATCCTGATCTTTGCCACCCTAATCTTTTCCTCTTCCATCCAGGAACATGAATACCATCTGGTTCAAATCCAGCACACATCATAACAACAGTGTCAAAATCAGCCAGGAGAAGTCACAAGTAATTAGTAACAGTGAAACTTTCCTAGGTTAAACTGTGTTACCTGAGGGCATGTGACCAACAGTCAACCATGTCAAGTTTATTCATAACCTCCCACTACCCATAAGTTACTGTGAACTATGGAGATTCCTGGGCATTTAAGACTCCTATTGTTGTCACCTCCTTTATGCTGCCTCCATAGAGGCACTGCTAAGCAATGCTCTAATAAGAAAATGCACTCTTGGCACGACATGACCTGAACCCATATCTTGGACACTGCTGACCTTGCTCAAGTGGCACCACTATGAAACTGGTTTCCAAACAAAACATCTGCTTGAGAATTAAAAATGATTTTGTGACTGGGCACATGCATGTATCCCTTTCTGGAGGAGTAATGTTGGACAACATGCACAGCCACTACTAGTGAAATCTGGCATGCCCAAAGGATGCCAACATCATGTACATATAACACCATCTCCCTCCCTCTGAAGGTTTTTGATATATACTCTGAGCCATCAAGTGAGCCATGAGGGAGTCGAAGCCATCCCTCTATCTGATATTATGACTTATTTGGTTACCCATGCCTTCATCAACTCCTGGGTTTCTTGCTTTGGTTGGCCCTCTTCTATAACCACCGGTCAGGGCTGCCAGTTCAAACCTGCTCTATTCACCAGACTATATGAGTTGTGTAGTGTTGACAAGTTACTCACCACTGTCTACCACTCAAATGATATAGTGGTTTCTGGTCAGAGTTACTACCATACATCGTCCTGGAAATATGTGCCACACACAAAGTGTACCAACAAGAATTGCTTGCTGACATCCTCTATGGCAAATTGGTCCCTCTTTCTGCCGAATTCTTGAACTCTCTCACCTCCTGAACAGTGACAAGTTTTACATTCTATTTGACTGAGTGTGCAAATTTATTTCCCACATCTACACTCTTCCACTAAAACCACATACAATATCACAACACTGTATTCACAAAGAACTATTGTTCTATAACTCTGTCCATGTATCTCTACAGCCCCCATATTCATGTCCTCACAAGATCCTCAGCTGTGAACAGAGCATATTAAACATACTACTAAATGGCAAATGCCAAAGAGTCTCAGTGAGTAGGGTGAAGCCAGCCTGGTCATTAGCTAATGACATACATGTGACTGTTTCTACATTATGCCAGCCATGGCCAATGACATCTCTTCTCCTGACAACTTCCAGGAGACACAATAATGAAGTGTGCCATGATTTTGCTCCTGCTTGTGATACTCCCTACTATTCCTTCATCCCAGATCAATATAGTGTTTACCATCAACAACACAGACATTAATCTTGATGATCTCTCAACTGAAATTCAACATGGTACAGTTTCTTTTCTTTGTCTCTGTGCTAATGTAACACAATACCTAAACAACTCACATACAACCACCAAACTCCTTCAGGCTCCCTCCAGATGGTTAAAATCATGAGCAATTGCATCCTCTCTATTGTTGGCCCTTTATGTCTGTCAGAGGTTCAAGTCCTCCCTCAGGCACGGGTGTGTGTTGTCCTTAGATTAAGTTCGCCTAAGTAGTGTGTAAGCTTAGGAACCGATGATGACCTCAGCAGTTTGGTCCCATAAGCCCTCATAACGAATTTCCAATTTTCCCTCTTGCTGGATGTCACCTTCACGCACCTACGTGGCTAAAAGATATTTAATTTTTATTTTTTATTTATTTTTTATTTTATTATTTTTTTATTTTTTTGTATGGAATAGCTCATGCTGATGATTTCTATTTCATTGTCATGCAAGAAAGTGACAGAAACTGCCACAAATGGATTCTTGTTAATTCAAGCTTGCTTAAATATTAGGAGCACCCAGTTGAATTGAAATATTTTCTAAAGAGCAACAGGATTTCTTAAAATAATATGCAAGTATAGTTACAAGCATTATTTGCATCAGTATTGAACATATCAAAGGCTTTCATAAACTTTAGACTAAAATTTTAACATCAAATACCAAAGTTGCTTAACAGTTCCCAGATATGTCATAGTGCTGACTGAGCTCAGTAATGGTGTATGCTTGTACTGTCAACAGAAAACGTCTTGTTCCACAAAACTATTTGTAATATAGTAGTATGAGCTTGGCAGCCAGGGCAGACAGAGTGCCTACATTCCTATCACCATAGCCAGGTGCTGACAACCACAGTTACAAAAGCAACCACCATTCTGTCACCAATATGTGCTCTAAGATGCGAGGCTTGTGGAGAGTTTCCCACAAGGGGATGATGGGAGGGAGAGAAAGGGAGGTGGGGGGGGGGGGGGGGGAATATATGTCAGTTATGTACACCCAGAAGGTCAGAGCATCAGCACATCTCACAATGGTGACATGTCTGATCACTGCAATATTGTGCTCACTGGAAACTATGACCTGGCTTTACACCTGTGAACTGCTTGGACCAGTTTGGCTACAGGAAAACAACTGAAAGAATTTGAGTAGCATCTCTGAAAAAATATGTTTCAAATCTGTTTGGATGTTTCAAATTTATTTGTATTGTGAAGTTCAATACACTTATTCTCATCTCCTGAACTCTCCATATATTCTTTTATTTGTAATGTTCCTCACCTCCAATTCTTTATGAATATGGAACATGACAAAATGTATGTAAATAAAATACTAGCAGATGACAGAAACTAAAACTATACACTGCATTAACATTAACCTATCATTTTACTGCTTAATACCATTTCTGATTATGCAAGCTAAACATAATCTGTTAAATTATCAGAAAAGTGATTACTTCATGTAAAAAGAAAATTTAAAAAAGACTATGTTGCCTCTATTATATCAAATAGCTGCTGCATATCTCCTACAGGTAGTTTACTTCTTTCCTGTATACATAAATACCTTAAAAAAATAGAAACTTGAACTGTATGCAAAAATTACCTGTTTTCTGGCACTTTAAGAACTTCTGATATTGCTATCTGAGTCTCATCCATCCATTGTGTTGCAGGATAAACATCTATACTGTCTTCCATTGGAATGCACACAGCACATTGGGTTTCCATTGTGTAGTGGTACTGAGTGCCAATGTCAAAGTTTCCTTTAATGACATGTTTCATCTTTTTTCTCTCTGAAATAGTATAATTATTCAAAGAACTACCAAAAATTTAAAATTTTATTTGTGAGCAAGATGAAATTCACATAACATTTGACAACATGGAGAATGGACCATGCTACTAACCTTGAAAAACCTGGTTAACACAACACAGAAGCCTGAACTCTGGAAATCTGTTTTGAGTAGCATGAGCTACATACACTTATAACATTATTTTATATTTCAGTGTTGTGCCTTGTGAAAGTGGATTACAGTGTTAATGACTGTATGCATTTATATCATATATTTTGCACTTAGTGTCAGCCAAAAACTTTGATATGGCAGATCTACAAATGTCAATAAAGGTTGTAAACAAGAATCAGATTAGAGAGGTGAGGCAGAACTTGTTCAAACATCTGTGGGAATGGTAGCAGTCAGTCACACAGACCAAGAGCAAGTAGTACTAGGAAAGGCTGGTTTAGAGAAGCAGAACTAGATCAGGCTGATCCAGTACAAGCAGAACTAGACCAAAGTGCAAGCAGTGCTTCAGAAGGAGTGCCCTACAGATCCATCTTACAAGTCAATGGGGATTTGAATAATTTCATGGTTTGCTTTGCAAGATTGTCCAAGTTATGTTTAATAAATATGTTTTAGCTGCGGCAGAACATGCTACAGTCAAGAGTTAATTTCTAAATGGAGCACATCATAGTCAGCAAAAGAAGGGCATGAAAGACTTTTGTACAGCTCAGCTAAAAAGGTTAATTCACCTGAGTTGACATTTTCATATGTCCACCAAGATAGATGTCCGAAAAAGGAAGTTAGCAAAAACAGTTTACAGATCTGATGACTCTAATGATAATATCCTGATATATATGGACAAGACAGACAGGGCATTTGAGAGAACATGTAGAAAAAATTTTGACTGTGAGAGATCAGCTTCCAGAAGTGGAAACTACAACAGCAACAATAATGAAGGAAAAGTAACAATGACAGGAATTAATGTCCAGAAAGAAACCTTTGTAAGGAAACCAGAATTTTAATGTTGGAAGAAATGGTAGTAGAGTGTTTGAAGCTACCAACAGACTATGTCCAAAGTACAATCAGCCACAACAGACCATTAGAACTAATGATGGAAATAGCTTATGATGATGTAAATGCAGGGACTACCAATAATGATACATTTTTAAGATGAAATTTAGATGACAAGAAAATAGTAGAAGTGTTTCATATAAATAATACTGCCAATGATCAATCAATTTGGAAAAGAATTTGGAAGGAAAACTTAGGAAACCAAATTTGTGTAGAAGCAGTACGTGATAAGTTATGTATAAGAGAAGGGAATTTACACTTGTTGTTCAGTCAACAAATTTGGAGATGAAACAGGAGATAAGTAAAGTGATGAAAGAAAAAGACTTGAACAGAAGGATGAAGGCATAATACACAAAAAGATACTTGATGTTTCTCTGAGGGATAACAAGTTAATTAACATTTTGAGAAGTTGAGAGGTGAGGATGCAAGAGAAGAAGGGAGTTATTAGGTTAGTTTAAATGGAGATGTGTTGCTAGCAGAGGAAGAAAGTGAAGTTTCATACATTATGTAGCTATTAGAAGCTATGGGGACTCCCAAAGAAAGTGTGGGTTATTTAAAGTCAACAGTGGTGGAAATGCCTAAATCTGTTCGTGTGTCAGATAGTAATGGAGTGCAAGATCATTTAAATACTATAAAAAGTTAATAGTATGTAAAAACAGATGTTTTGATTTGGAAAAGAAAGTGGATATCTCTGAAAGAACAGGCACCATGAGTTATATACATTTCTGAGATAGAGGGTAACAGCTCCTTGACATTTGTTTCAGAATGGATGCACAAATATAGTCAGAACTCCTACGGAAATCAGAATTTGTGAATAGTCAGTTTAATGGATGAGGAACGCTGCATTGCAGCATATGCTAAGTTGGAAAATTGAGTCAGTCAGGGACAGTGTCTGGATGGCTGAAACAGTTAAGACAGTTGTTCATGAACAGTGGTAAATCTTGATCTGAGTCCTGGTCTGCCAGAAGTTTTCAACTTTCACCAATACATTAGCACAATGCCCTGTGCATCTAGCCACCAGGACTTCCTACCCATCCTTTCCCTATCCTTCCTCTTCCTACATTTATGTTTACATGTAAGTACCAGCCATATCTTCGTAAGTCATTCCTATTCAGATGAATGTATTTTTATAGATCACAGTCAATTACTGTAGAAGAGAAGTAATTCATTTGTATCTAAACTGAACATTTTGAAGTTGTAGAAAACCCTCACCAAAATGTATATGGTTTCTCAACCCAAGACCCAGAAAATTTCTTGATTTGAGTAACTTAAAAGCTTTGAAACACTATACGAAAAGAACAAAAAGATTTAAACTGATTTTCTGAGTTTCTGTGTCACATTCTTCCCTCGAATATAATTAATCCTAGACCTACAAATTTATCACACATTCTCCATCATTCTTGCATATTTTAAAAAGTATTTTGTGTACTTTTCTGTGCCACATGAAATAATTGAAACTCAACCTTATTACAAGCCCCTGCCCCCTTCATCCCCTTACTTTCCTCATATTACAATAGGCCCATACTAACCTCACCAAGTCCGTTTGTACTTGCTGGCCCTTCGCTGCTGACATATTCCTCTACTGATCTCCATCCCACTGTTATAAACGTTTTATTCATTTTTAGGGTTCTGAAGCTCAGTTGCTAAAACTTAAACCCTTACAAAATCATTTTGTTGTCTGTCTGTTGATTGGTGCTCTTCTACAGAAGCTCAAAATATAGCATGAGCTTCAATGTGAAATGCTTATAACAGTTTTCACAATGAAAGCCAAATGAGATTCTGGTTGTATGTGAAATATATCAGCAGCAAGATTCAATCAATGCCTTCTCTGTGCAACAGCAATGTAGATACTATTGAAGACAGTGCTACCAAAGAACAGTTACTAAACACAGCCCTCCAAAATACCCTCGTAAAAAAAGATGAAGTAAATATTCCAGAATTCGAATAAAGAACAGCTGCCAACATGAGTGGGCTGTGGTGGGACTAGTGCCAGTAGTATCTGACATGAGTGTGACCAATTTCCTAGTGCAGAGGTTTGTCTTGGGGCTTGGGCTGGCTTGCTTGAGATATAAGGGATTGCCAACCATGAGTAGAGAGAGAGGACACAATGATTTGAGAACGCAATGCGATGGTGCACAAGTCTGTGAGTGGCTGGTGGACAGAAGTGAAAACGGCATGCCTGAGGCTGCACGGCAGTTGTCACACGGTTGTACTGGAGTAGGCAGGAGTTTGCCGGCACTATGCATTCTCTGGCAACATCATTAGCTGTGGATGTGCTCGCTTCCTTGGAGGCACATGCTGTTATGATCTTGTGAAGTGATGGTCTGACATGTTTGCAAAATCACCCCAGCATAAAGTCACCCAGTTAAGTACGCTACAAACTAAGAGAGCTTAGTTTACTGTGAATGTGATTGCTCGAGGTACAGTAAGACGTTGCTCGACGTGTGATGTTATGTTTGTTTGATTTCATTTGAGGCCTCTTACTAAGCGTGTGCTCTGCTTCCACATAATATTGATGTATTTGCAGATGTGTGTCATTAAGTTCTAGTGAGTGTCAGTTCTCATGAGCCAGTTCATTTCCCACTCTTAGTGCTTGTTTATCAAGTAATGCTTCAGTTAAAGGAAGCACTTGTGGTTGATATTAGCTGTTTACCCTTGATTTTATAGAGTTAATTTTCTGGTAAATCTTAAATGTTAAAGTTCAGAAAAGTTTTTCTGCCTCCTATTGTGGGGTGTGGTCTGTGTTTTAGTGGGCTGAGGCAGTAGGCGACTGAAGCATAGGGCTTCCTGTTAAATTACAAGTTTGGCTTATGGGTGGTGGACTTTGCCTGAGTTCATGTATTCCTCTTTGGGAGCGTCTGCTTGGTTCACATTTTGGTGATTTATTCAATGTGGGGTTGCAAAAGGAGCCACATCTTGGTTTGAAATTAAGTATTTCTTCCCTCAGTTGTTCCACTGTTTGTGGTTAAACTTCAGCTTTACAAGCTCGGGCCCTGCTTCTGTTGTTACATATTTATGATTGTATAACATTATAATTTTTTATGCCCTACAGATCCATCTTACAAGTCAATGGTGATTTGAATAATTTCATGGTTTGCTCTGCAAGATTGTCCAAGTTATGTTTAGTAAATATGTTTTAAGTATTTGTGTTAAAGTTGAGGCTGTGTGTCAAGTGTCATTTTACATATATTGTTAAAGTTTGGGATTGAAAGGGTCTAAAAAAAATGGTTCAAATGGCTCTGAGCACTATGGGACTTAACATCTGTGCTCATCAGTCCCCTAGAACTTAGAACTACTTAAACCTAACCAACCTAAGGACATCACACACATCCATGCTTGAGGCAGGATTCGAACCTGCGACCGTAGCAGTCCCGCAATTCCAGACTGAGCGCCTAGAACAGCTAGACCACCGCGGCTGTCTTAAATAATTGTCTTAACTAGAGATGTTTTATTAAAGTTATGATTAAATTCAGCCTTAGTGGCTTTTGTTAATTTTGGTGGGAGATTGTGGGCTAATGATTTATTAACTTGCTTATGATTTTATGTCATAAGAGTTTCTTAAATATGTTGCATGAGTGACAGTTCCCAATGTTTATGAAAGATGATTTATTAACTTACTTATGATTTTATTTAATGAGAATTTCTTAAATATTTTGCCTGAATGGCGATTCTTAATTTTTATGGGAGATGATTTTTGAACTTATTTATGTAGTATGTATGATTTTATGTAAATATTTTTCCTGAATGATGGTTCTCAATGTTTATGGGATATGATTTATTAACCTGCTTATGATTTTAAATAACAAGAGTTTCTTAGATATTTTTCTGTTTGTTGGTTCTCAGTATTTATGGGAGGTGATTTATTAACCTACTTATGGTTTTGTGTAATGAAAATTTCTTAAATATTATGCCTGAGTAGGGGTTCTCAATGTTGGCTAATGATTTATTAACTTGCTTATGATTTTATGTAATGATTTTATGTAATGTAATGAATGTTATGTAATGAATGTGTCTATAATATTCTTGCCTGAGCAGCACCTGTCAAATTTTATGAGAGACTGTTTTGGGGAGTTAATAAACTTAATGGAATCGAAATGTTCACTTAATTGGGTCAGCCCTTCCACCCCCTTCCTTTAGATTAAAAGGTTAAACAAAACAGGTGTTAAGTAAGAACATTCCAATGGTAGCACAGCTTTGACCTATAATGGGGGTGGGGGGTAAGGGATTGGGAAGGGTGAAAATTTCATTTCTGAATTGTGTTAATTTCATGTGCCGTGATAGACAGTATGTTGTTTTGGTAATTCTAATATTGACTTGAAACTTCAGGAGGCAAATAGATCATGCTCTCACAAGATTGTCCAGGAATCTCATATTTTTGGCGTGAACACCTTCTCTTTGAATTAAAAGTCAAGGATACGCCAATGGATGGTAGTGTTGTTGAATTGGCTACCTGTCTTCACATAGCTATTGGCACCCTGGTTTCACTGTAGACTAGAACCTTTCAAGAGGTGGGTGAAATTTTTGCTCATTTGACTACTTCAGTCAAAGAATTTCAAAGTACCATTTCATTCCTTGAGTTAGTCTGACCCACAGAGAATCAAATTGCTCATGTACAAGCCCATACGGTGCATTACTTAAATTGCCTCTTGGATTTATCAGCCATCCAACTTATTGAAGCTCAGACAAAAACCCATTCAGTTCTTATCAGTAAAATTCAGCAATTAGTCTCATGTGGTTGCCTTAAGTTTAGAGGGGGGAGATTTTATTTGTGAATCCAGTGTCAACAATCCACCCATAGAGATATGAGGAAATTTTAACCTTATGAATAATTAATTTTGCAAAATTTCCCAATCTGATAATGGTGTTGTTCCATGATATAAAGGAATTGATGGGTGATCACCTATATCAAACTCAATCGGTGTTGGCGTTATTAGTGCTTTAAAGGTAGAACATTCTGTGTTACTGGCACTGTTGCTTTCATCAGCTAAAGGTCCCCTCATTGTAATTATTTCTGAAATATTGCAAGCTCAAGGCATACTGGAACTGCAACAGTTACATAAACAAATAGTAGCAGAAAGTTATCAGTGCATATGTGTCTCCATTTGGAATCTGAATTTTACTGGAGGGTGCAGGGCCAGGATGAATCACTGGGACAGTATTTTTATCATGTCAGGGTTGTGTTAGTGCTGTGGTTATGACAGTCTCAGAAGAAAGGCCATAGGCCATATGCTGGAGGGAATGCATTTGGCCTTTGTGCAGCATCCTGATTCGTTTAGACAATTTCAACAAATGATTGATTCCATAGAGTCAGAAGCCTGATTGGATGAACAGTGCCTGACTATGGTTGAGATGTTCGAACAGTCAGGGCAGTGCATAATAAAGATATTGGTGCAAATAATTCAAAGATAGACATATTGTGTTGTTTTTGTTGTCGGGAAATGGGTCATTTCATTTGGAGTTGCCCAATTCTGAGAGAATGGCGTCGTGATACCTGACACCATAGGAAAAGGTGCTCTGATAAGAGGAACTGGCCTTCAAATTGTATGGCAACCAGAGTACCTTTGGTTAAACATCTCCCATATATCTGTACTTCTCTTGGTCAAGGACCTGTTTGTGTCCTCCTGAAATCCGGGAGTTCAGTATCCCTGATAGATCGGCAATGGTATCTTGAATTTAGATATGTATGTAAATTTTCCATTCCACATTCCACTAAGCAGAGATGTAGGATCACGGATGGCCATGACTTACCTCTAATGGGTGAGGGTACGTACAAACTGGAAAATTTTTGTGGGCTCACTGTTTTATGATCATGCAGGATTTACACATTCCAGTCATTTTAACGTGTGATTTCATGAAAAGAACCAGATTGATTTTCGATTTGCTAGTGGCATGTGCTATTTTCAATTTGCACCACAAGTAAAACACCCTCTCTGTGATTGTAGGAAATGGGCCAGTGTTAATGTAAATTGTGAGGAATTGAGTGATTACAAAGTGGATCATCTGCCATCTGAGCAGGGTGAATGTCTTCTCCATCTGCTTTGATGTTATCCGGAAGTTCCATCGGACAAATTGGGGGTGACACACTTAATTGAGTATAGTATAGAGCTATTTGATCCAATACCTGTGTGCCGGGTGCCATATCAATTGCATACTCCCAAGATGTGCATCCTAAGGCAAAAGATTGAATGAATTTGACAGGATGCGGTCATTAAGACCTTCGACATCTCCGTACACTTCTCCTCTCTTCCTTGTTATGAAAGGCACTGGTCAAGATTACTGTGCAGTAGTGGACTACTGGATTTTGAATGAGAAAGTTGTTTTGGAGTCGGTACCATTGCCAGACCTGCATAATTGCTTTACATGGTTTTCCTGCACAACTTGCTTTACAGACCTTGACTTAAACCATTATTATCAAATTGTCCTCATGGAATCTTCCAAGTCAGTGACTCCCTTCTGCACTGACTGGAACTTGTTCGGATTCAATCGTGTGCCTTTCAGGATGTCTAAGGGTTCCGCAGTATTGTCCAGGTTATTGGATGCAATGTTAGGAGACCTGAAGTTTGTGTGTTTACACCTATCTGGATTATATAGTGCTTTACTATAGGTCTTTTGAAGAACATTTACAACACCTTGACCAAGTGCTTTCTAGGTTGCATTTAGTGGGACCCACCATGAAGCCTATGTAGGTCACAAATCTCCTTCTTAGGGCATTCAATTTCTAGGAAGGGGATCCAGATAGACCAGGAGCACACGAAGGCTTTGAAGGACTTCCCACGCCCACCCAGAAAGAAAGAAATAGCACATTTTATAGGAGGGGCAATTTTTTTTGCAAGTTCATTTCCAAGTTTGTGCAGATGGCCACCCCTTTGAATGACTTACACAAGAAGAGATGCGAGTCTTTTTGGGGTGATAGCCAACACGTGGAGTATGAGGCCATAAAATTTGCCATTGCTAATCTGCTGGTCTTAGCTATCCCAGATTTTAATGCAACCTTTGTCCTTCAAAATGATGCCTGTCATGGTGGAATCTGAGAGAGAGAGATACCCTTTGGTGTTTGCATCTTGTTGTTTATCAGGAGCTGAGCTTAACTATTCGGTGTATGAGTGCAAGGCGATGGCAATTTTATTTGCCCTTGAGAAGTTTAACTTCTACCTGGAACATTAAAAAAAATTCCTGCTAGAGAAAGATAATCAGGTCATGAGTTGGGTTTTGGCCAGGCCTAGAAAGACTGGACGCATTGCCCGTTGGGCAGTCAGCATTTTCACCTGTCGATTCAAAGTCAAGCACTTTCCAGGTTCAGAGAACTCCCTGCCTGGTTCCCTCAGCTGCATGTTTTTGGGATAAAATGAATATCCAAGTGACCCTGGGGAGGGAATCTCATCCAGTAATGTTGTGTTGGCAGAGCTTATGGGCCTGTTTGCTGATTTAAGGGAGAAACAAGCCCAGGACATCTTGTGGGGCGTTATTAGAGAAAAATTGATTGGTGGGAAAACCATGAATGTACCACTCACATTTAGATATTTCCATGATTTGGTGATTGGCAGACACCTTGATCTATTTAAGACCTTGGCCAAGGTCCACAAGAAATTTTACTCTCCATCGTTATATAGGGACATCTGACATCTTGTAGCACAATGTCACTTATCTAACAAGGCTAAGTCTGGTTCCAGGCCTCAGAAAGGACTCCTCCAGTCATCTAGGGAAGAATACCCTTGAGACAAAGTATTCATTGATTATATTGGTCCTTTGCAGCATACTAAGCTGGTCATAGGTATATCCTGGTAATAATTGATGCTTTCACAAGATTTTGCTGGTTATTCCTGACATGGGGGGTCACGGCAGACATTACCATTCAGCAACTGTCCCATATGATGTCATGGTTTGGTCCACACAAAGTCTTATAGTCAGTGACAGTGCCCCTGCCTGTACTTTGAAAAGATTTAAGGGATTTTGCTTTGGGCAAGGCATCAGAGATATTACAACCATCCCTTATTACCCCAAAGCCTCATTCATGGAGTGGGTTATTCACAGTTTGAAATCAATCCTTATAATCTATCATGCAAATGCACCTGAGAAGTGGGACTCGATGTTGTCTTGGCTAAATCAGGCCTTCAATTCAGCCAAGCATGAAGCCACTCATGCATCTCCTGTGGAATTAATGTATGCTTACGAGCTGAATACCCCATTATCTAACTTATGGGAGATTAACCACCTATTGCCCAGCTCCATAACACACGAGACCATACCGCGAGAATTGGAGGCACATGAGGAATAATATCCAGATCGTGCATAAACAACAGGTGGTACATTATAACAAAGGGAAGATACCCTTTACTGGCAAGGAGGAGGGGGGGGGGGGGGGGGACACAACATGTACATTAAAGCTCTAGTGCGCTACCTTGAAAAGGTAGCTAGTTGCACGCTGAACACATTTCTGAGGACCTTGCCAGATAACCAAGGTTTTGTGCCTGGGAAATGAGATTTCATCAGGCAAGTGTTTCCAGGCTGCCTTATCTCTCCCTCAGTTCATGGTTCCTTCCTTGTCTGTCCCCCAGGACATATAGAGGCACAGACACAATAAAATGTCTGCTTGTGTCTGTGTATGTGCGGATGGATATGAGTGTGTATGTGAGTGTATACCTGTCCTTTTTTCCCCCTAAAGTAAGTCTTTCCACTCCCGGGATTGGAGTGACTCTTCACCCTCTCCCTTAAAACCCACATCCTTTCGTCTTTCCCTCTCCTTCCCTCTCTCCTGATGAAGCAACTGTTGGTTGCAAAAGCTTGAATTTTGTGTGTATGTTTGTGTTTGTTTGTGTGTGTATCAAGCTCCCAGCGCTTTCATTTGTTAAGTCACATCATCTTTGTCTTTAGATATATTTTTCCCACGTGGAATGTTTCCCTCTATTATATTCATAAAAAATATTCTTATGTGATTGCCAACTTAAATGTATTTATAATTTATCAAAAATTCCAGAAACTACTGTAAAGATAGTTTAATGAGAAAGCTTGAAGTATATAATTTACTAATATTTCATGCTATTTGGCTGCGATATGATGAAATGAAGTTCTCTGATGGGCTGAATATGTCTTTTCTTCTTGTAACACAAACACCACATCTATATCCCATAATATATCCACTGAAGTGTTCCATTTTGTGTCTGGAGACTTCTGTCAAATGTTATCGGTAATCAGAAAATGGATCAGAACAAATGAAATACAACCATCTGCAACTGCCAACCAACAAGTATCGTAATTTAATTCCAAAATTAGTAAAATAAATGGACAGTTACAATACCTAATGTGAAATCACACAAAGGTTAAAACTTAAAACTCAAATGTAATAATCTAAAGCTCTTGGAATTCCCTTCACAGATACATTTCCAGTATAATAATGAAAACAGGGAAAAATTAGCAAGATGCTTGATTCTCAGTACGGGTGAGCTATCTATGTATATACATTAAAAAAAACGTTTGCATCACCCTGGTTCCAGGAACTCCTGAAGATAGACATTGACTGTGGATATTTTATACAGACACAGTCCCTTTGGCTGTTCAGAGATGTCACTAAACCTGTCCAAAGATGTAAACAACGATGCAAGAGCAACACCTATTAGCTGGAGGGGTCCGACAGCCAATCACTTCCAGTCATTCTGCCAGGAAGGAGGTACACAGATTGTGTTGTATGTAGTTCAACGAAGCCCAGATGGTTGAACCATGGTTTGATTGCATCTGCATTGTTACTTTGTGCCAGGAAGGGCTCTCAGCAAGAGAAATGTCCAGGCGTCTCGTAGTGATTCGAAGCTATGTTGTTCGGACATGGAGAAGATACAGAGAAACAGGAACTGTTGATGACATGCCTCACTAGGGCCGCCTATGGGCTACTACTGCAGTGGATGACTGCTACCTATGAATTATGGCTCAGAGTAACCCTGGCAAAAACACCACCATGTTCAATAATGCTTTTCATGCACCCACACAATGTCATGTTATAACTCAAACTGTGCGCAATAGGCTGCATGATGCGCAACTTCACTCCTGGCATCCATGGTGAGGTCCATCTTTGCAACCATGGCACCATGCAGCACAGTACAGATGAGCCCAACAACAAGTCGAATGGACCACTCAGGATTGGCATGACATTCTCTTCACCAATGAGTGTCACTTATGCCTTCAAGCAGACAATCATTGGAGACATGTCTGGAGGCAAACTGGTCAGGCTGAATGCCTTAGACACACTGTCCAGTGAGTGTGGCAAGGTGGAGGTTCTCTTTTGTTTTGGGGTGGCATTATGTGGGGCCGATGTACACCACTGGTGGTCATGGAAGGTTCTGTAATGGCTGTACAATACATGAATGCCATCCCCCAACTGATAGTGCAACCATATTGGCAGTACAAAGGTGAGGCATTTGTCCTCATGGACAACAATTCGCATCCCCATTGTGCACATCTTGTGAATGCCTTCATTCAGGATAATGACAACACTTGACTAGAATGGCCAGCATGCTCTCCAGACATGAACTCTATCGAACATGCCTGGGATAGATTGAAAAGGGATCTATGCCAAATCGCTGTTGAGGAGTGGGACAGTCTGAACCAACAGTGCCTTGATGAACTTGTGGATAGTATGCCATGACAAATTCAGGCATGCATCAATGCAAGAGGACATTTTACTGGCATTAGATATACCGATGTGTACACTAACCTGGACCACCAGCTCTGAAGGTCTCACTGTATGGTGGTACAACATGCAATGTGTGGTTTTCATGAGCAATAAAAAGGGCGGAAATGATGTTTATATTGACCTCTATTCTAATATTCTGTACAGATTCTGTAACTCTCATAACCAAGGTGATGCAACACTTTTTTTGATGTGTGTACATAATAAAGTGTTTACCAAAACCTCGTAATGCGAGTCCTATCGAAACTTTTCCAGTTTTTCTTTTATATCTTGTTGCTTTTCCATGTTGCTTTTGCCTTTCACTATCTGCCCTACAACCTCAGGCTTCACCTTCTTTTTTTCCCATAATTCATCCATTCTGTCTATTTTGTGAATTTTTCCATGAAATTTCTCATAATTTATGTGTTTTTCACTATCTCTTCCAAGAGATTTTTACTTATTTTTGTCCTCTATTATGGATCCTTGTTCCTCTTGTCTGTACCAATAAAGAAATGATTCCCTACCACTAGCCAGAACCTATTTCCACATAATGTTCCTGCATTAGTGCCTAACTTATGGAATCCCCTTCATAGCCTGACCATCAAATTACCCATCTCTGGCAGCAAACCCATTGAAATATATCATCTAGGTCGTAACTTCTTCCTTAAAATTTGTTACCAGCAGTTTCTCACTCACATTAATTAAAATACTAAGCATAGCCAAATGTGGACAATATAAGCAATACTGTAGTGATTATGAAATAAACCTACACAGTGTATTCTTCATACCTCAAGTAACACTGTAATTCAGAGGAATGTTTAAAACCAACCTATTCTCTTAATATTGCTAAAATTCTGCTATCAATATTGTTGACAACACATTTAAAACAGAAGTTATTTGAAATTAACTAAAACCAATAAAATACAGTTACTATCATTACTGATGATATATAGTTAAAAAAAAAAAAAAACAGAATCCATTTAAAATATGACTGTAACTATTATTTACGAAGTGTTATCCTATCTACCATATTCAATTTAGAAAAGATTACTTCACTGAAATAAAGTACATTTTCATTAGAGCCAGCAAACATCCTAGGAAGAATTTATAATCTATATTTTATAAATAATCAACTAAAATGTAATACGTATTGTTATATTTACATATCTGACTATCTTAATTGTGAATGAGACTTCTCTGTAGCAAAACTCATGCATTATGTGATGTCATTTTATTTCACAATTCATTCAGTGTTATTTAAAGTACTCTTATCTGTCAAAATTTAAGTAATTCTTTTATTTTCTGTTTTTAACAATTACATCATTCTAGCAAAATGTAAATATGATACATGTGGAACCACTGTGTATACCTAATTTTGCTTAAAGTATAGACACAGTGCCTGTGCTGATCAGTTTAGTAAACATGTAATTAATTTTAGATGGCACACACTGTGTCAACTGTTTTGTACAGTTGAAATAAACAAGACAGAAACTGAAAGCTATGTGTGGCATGAATTAATGTACATGCCACTACCCCCATTATCATAATCCTGGGTTTGGTGTGGGGCGGCAGTGGGGAGGGTGGACTGCTGTGACCAGTTGCAAGGTTATGAACCACTGAGGGCTACGCTAGGACGAAGCCTATCTATCATTTCTAGGTCCCCAGTTTAATACACAATACCCACCCCCTTTATCAGTGTTTGTAACATCAGGACTTTTGTTTATTGCTGTTTTGTAGAGTAACAGCAGCAAGATCAGCTCTTCAATGAAAATAACATATGTTAAGTATTTTAGGAGCATTTTTCCAAAACTTTATATATGTAAAAAATTTCAAAATTGCATTAGGCGTGGTAATGGCATAATGTTGACCTTTTACATCAACCCCTCAACCAAGCTAGCTTTAGCAATAGTCAGGTACACCTGTACATATGAACACTCCAAATCATAACGTTTCAGTAAGACACACATTTATGTCCTTACAGTTACAGCAAAATACAACAAATGCACTATAATTACTCTCCACATCTTGGCTCTATTCCCACTGCAAGCAGTTAACAATAATGGAGTATACCACTTGCCTTAGGTGATGTTACTCGTCATAACTATATTTACTGACAACAATAGTGTTGCAATCAAATTTCATTGTTGTCAGAGCACATGCACCTAACTTTTAGACAAGTATTTAGTTGTTGCTGAAGTTTTTGTCTACAGAGAAATGTTGCATGCAGAAGCAGAAAGGATGACGATTCCCATGATTCTGAAAATGGCATACAGGCCAAAGAAAGTCATGAAGGGAGAAAATCAAGATTGAAGAAGAACTTACATTGACCCAAAAACCAAAGAAAAAAGTGTAGAAGGAAACCTATCATTAAATGCAATCATTGACTTGAGATTTCATCTTCATAAGCTGAAGGAATGTATGAATTCAAAGATGCTGTCCCTGCTATGAAGATATGACCCCACTTTCATCATCACATAATTTCATTAAATAAAACAGATTAAGATAAATACCTGTTCAATTTTTTTAATTTTTCGTCACCTCACTGCAGACTGGTGGCCAACCAGAATGCAGAAAGTAATAAAACAGTGACAGTGAAATATAACATTGGAAAAAGGGATGGTGAAGTTATGGCTCTCTGTGTTGCCACTTTATGAAGAATATGTGCCATGTCAAAGGGTTGGTTATCCTATCTAGAAAGCAGTTCCATGAAGAAGGAAGCTCGCCTAAGGAAAGGAGAGGAAATGACAGAACAGGAATTGACAATTAGGAGGTAAATATTGTCATTATGGATGACATAAAAAAATGGCACAGAGAGCCACCATGAAAAGGGGAAGTCTTCAAGAAGTTATCTGCCTTCACATCTCACAGGCAATTAAATGTTGAAGAGACTGTGTGAAGAAAGAAAAAATGTAGGCCTGAAAGAATGCTCCTTATCAAAATACCAGCACATATTTTACAAAAATTTCAATCTATCATGCAGGACAACTTACAATGATACCTGCTCCACATGTGAGGTTTGTTTAATGGAAAGAAAAGCAGAAACATATCTACAGAAGAAGAATAAAATATGAACTACATACAGATTACATAAAGTACCTGCAGTGCTGTTTGATGATATAATGAAGAAAGATAATCCTACTGTCATGAAAATTGGCTTTGACATGCAGCAAAATTAGCCTAAGCCAACACTATCAATAAATGAGGTTTTGTGTGTTAGACAAGTATGATTATACAAACTGTGCATCAAAATCCACACTAAAGAGCAAAAATGGGAAAGCATTATTTTCTGATAATTTTTGGGGTAAGGTCTTATGGGACCAAACTGCTAAGATCATTGGCCCTAAGCTTACACAGTACTTAATGTAACTTAAATTAACTTACACTAAGGATGACACACTAACCCATGCCCAAGGGAGGACTCGAACCCCCGACGTGGGGAGCCACATGGACTGTGACAAGATGCCTCTGACCATGTGGCTATCCCACACAGCATTATTTTCTGCACCTGGTTGGAGCCAGAATCTTCAAGAGGATGCAGTCAAGTTACTTTGATTTTGCTGGAATTTCTCTCTGATGTAGACAAAAAACAACCAAGTGATACCACCAATACTATAAATCTACTCTCAGATTGTTGCAGTAGCCAAAATAAAACCAGTTGCATGATGGTGTTGCTTACAGTATTCTTGTAAAAGAGTGCAAAAGTTAATAATATTTGTCACTTCTTCCCTGTTCATGACCATAGTTGCATGCCTCCAAACTGAATGTTTTGTAGAATTGAGAAGTCTCACAGAAAAAAGAAAACATCTTGTCTTCTAAGGAATATTACAATATTTTAGAAGAGCCTAGTACTCTCAAAGTTCTAGACACAGACTCGGCTGTTAAAAATCTATAAGATAGAGCACATTAAGTACTAAAATCCAGGCCCCCATTTAAAATGAACAGCCACTAAGTCATCACATACAAGTAAACAAAGAAAATTGTCAGTGTGTCAGTAAGCAATATATAATCTTGAGATCCAGTACATATTGACGCCCTGAGATGACAGAAGCTATGCCATCCATCAGTACTGACATCCATCCTTTTACCAAAACAACATATGGTAAGCAAAGAAAAGAAGAGACATATGTCTGCATTATTATAGTCTGATCCACAAACGATGGCAGCTCATGCATGTCGAGACATGGACAAGGTTTTCATTGTTGATGATTCCAAAGAGGAGTTTCAGTATGCACATGCACATGCTTTCTACTTGAAAGAAGTGTATATGCTGCAAATTGTGTCTTTCCCTTGCTTTTGCAGAATGTATTGCTTACCACCACCATCAGCAATGACAACTATTACAAATGAATTATAATATCACTAAACAACTTGCTACAATCAAAATTAATTATAATTTCACTATACAACCTGCTATAATCATATTTAATGCCCACATTAGCTACAGCTTTCAGAGCAGATCACTACTGAATGCTTATTGGCTGTTGAAGAATGTGTGACGTGGGTGTGCAGGACAAGTGTAAAGTTGACCACCATCATTTGGGATTCCAACTATAAAGTATTTTGAACTTCCAGATGATGCAATGCAGTTTTGCAAATATGTTCTAGATGAATAATGTATAGATGTAAGAGGGAAAACTTGCCAATAACAATGTGATTATAATATGCAATACTTTTCGTGTAATTCATTTCATACTGCATGTAGTATTGATGATAATGATATAAGTTAAAATAGCTATCATTGCTATTATTGTATTTTGCCACTACATTTCTTTCATTATTGTTCATATCATCAGTAAAGTCAAAAACTACAAATTAAAGAAAAGTATATACAATAATATATGCAAAATATGCATTTTATTACAATGGAGGCATATAATGAACACTACAGCACATAAAAAATAGTTGTAGAAAATAAATACATGGAATTAAATAAAAATGTAGCTCATGCCAGCAACTAAAAAAAAGGAAAAATCACATCTTAATATATTGTTATAAAAATTTAATTGTAATATATTTCATTACAATGCTTCATTAACATCAGTGAGATCTGGTAGTAATGCAAAAATTGAAATGCTCAAACATATCTATCTAGGTGAAAAGAGAAAAATTATTTTTGTGAAAAACTAAAACTACAGCATTTACTGAGTTCTGAAAAATGCTCCTTGTTTGATCACACCTGAAGAACTTTTTATGTGTAACTTCTCATCTGGTGGAGGAGCTGGAATAAATGTAAGTTTCTGATCACAGTGATAACATAGTTTTGAAGTTCCAGCTATTTTGACAAATTATTTTGGACAATCAAAATTTGAAACAAAATTTAGGCACAGAAGATAATAAACAAGTATGAACAACAGTTTGGACGAAAATACAATGCAAAATTCAGCCATGAGTACAGCAAACTATGTCGTACAACTATACCAGCAGCAACTTCATCATCTGCAATTAGTTATTTCAACAATTGTTTCTACTTTTCCTCAAAGTGATAGTCAGTGTAGGTTATGTCAAGAACATTTTATTGAGTACTGCAATTTTGCTTTATTTTTCTTTTATTTCACTTTAAGTGACATTTCTGATTAGTTAAATATTTGGGAAATATGGGTATCTAAATGCAGACAATGTCAATGAAAGAAGTGAGGAGGAGAAGGAAGTAGAGCAGAATAATGATAACAAGAGTCAAAGCAGTGTAGAGTCTGAGGAGGAGGCAGCAGATCACTAAATGAGTTGTGTCTGAACACCTTTAGTTGGCTCTAATGAGAGAGAAGGCATGAACAATAGTACTAGCAATAGATTTTATGACAGATTAGTTTAATAAAAGAAACTTCAGAAAAGCACAGTAAACAAGTCAATGAAAGATTTGATAAGCTAGAAAATTATGTTAAGAAGCATGGGGAAGCCTTGAAGTTTGTGAAAAGACTTAATTAAAACTAAAATTTAAATAAGATGAACTGAATGGGGGGGGGGGGGGGGGGGAGACCAGAAAAGTTTGAGAATAATATGATTAGTTTAAAGAACTTTTCAGAAATGAACATCACAAAATCAGTAACAGGATTGATGGAGTAGAGGTTAGCACAAAAAGGTTGGAAACAACTGAAGTTCATGAGATTGAAAATATGGACAAAAATTTCAAGAGAGTATGTTCAATTGTAAAAAATGAAACAAATCAGAAATAAGAAGGTAGACATAACAACTAAAATTTTTAAGGGCAGTCTTACCAAAATTAAAAGTGATGTTGATTCATGTCTTAGCAGTCATTCCAATGCAAAGTCCAAATTAGGTGAGCCTGAAGAGAGGATTACAGCTACAAATTGTTAAAGCAATAACAATCACATTTGGAGTCATATTAATAAAAAACTTCCAGGTGATAATAATATCCATCTTGTTGATTTTATTTGTCAGTGCAAAGACAGTTTTTTCACCAACACATCAGATAACTTGAAAAGTAAACTTGTGAAAAAGGTTTCTAGACAGTGAGGCCCTATCATGAGAAAACCATATTATTAATTGAGATATGAGTTTTGTAGAATCTGAAACATGTTTCATGAGCAAATTTTGGTAAGAAACTAAGCAATCTAGAATAAAATTGAAGTTTTTAAATAAAACTACTTTCAACGATATTAGTGGTAGAGTGAAGACCTTTTATGAAGATCAGATTAAAACATTAGTACACCCTGAGAAACCATTTGATGAAATGATTCAGATTGATGCCCTAAAATGTGACTACCATACATAGATGGTGTATGTATTAAATGACTCAGTAGCAATTTTTTAAGATACATGGATAAATTGGATATGGCTTGTGAGAAAAGTGACAGACAGAGGGAGAGACAGATGGAAACTAAATTTCTTAAGAACTGAGGTTTTTCCCGTGATCACCATAGGGACACAGATATTAGGATAGATAACAGAAACAATTACCAAAATAATTATAATAGTAACAGGAGGGATAATCACTGGAATGACAGGTGTATGGATGAAAAGAGTGGTCATCAACAAAGAAATAGACAATGGGAAATGTTAATAAAAGCAATTATGATAACAAGAACTTTGGAAATCAAAAGAGAAGTCAAGTAAACTATGATTTGCATGTCTTGCCTGTCAGTTTGATTCAAAGAATGATAGATACAAAAGTCAGGCTATCCGTAATTTTAGAACAAACCAGAGTGGAGATACCAGTAGATCACATACAAAGAATCCTCATCCTTACTGACCAAAAAACACTGGCGGACACCTTCTGCAACCCTCCCAAGGACCCATCACCTCATCGTTTCTGCCACTTTGAACTGGTCTCTAAATTTACTATAGACGTATGCTACATCAAAGCCACAGAAAACATCCCCACTGATTTCTTTTATCCGATCAATACTGTCTCACACATTGTTGATTTATCTGACCTCGCCACTCTCCAGGCCTCTGACAGGGAATCTCAAGCTCTCCTCACAGATCCTCAGATATTGCTTGTGTTCACCAAAGCCATGTTCCCCACCACTTTGGATGAAGTGTGGTGTGACTCTTCTACTAGCTCTGTGTGGGGATTGCTCCCTCCCACATTGCACTGAGAAGCCTTTGACACCTTGCATAACATTGCCCACCCTGGCATCCATGCCACAACATGCCTTGCCACTGAGCATTTTGTTTGAAAGAATGTTAAAGAGGTCTGTCAAACCTGGGCACGCAGCTGCATTTCCTGCCAATACAACAATATCAGATGCCACACCTCTGCCCCCCCTCCCCCCCTTGGCAAGTTTGACATTCTGCAAGGCCATTTTCGACATGTACATATCGACCTTATTGGCACTCTGCCACCGCCAGAGGGCCACAGATATAACCTCTCCACAATCAACCTCATGTCTCATTGGGCGAAAGCTGTTCCTTTACCCAAAACCACATCATCATCATCATGGATCACTAGTTTCGGTTGACCGTCCACCATCAGCACCAACCTGGGTCAACATTTCAAATCTGCACTCTTTACAATTCTATGTAACTTCTGCGTTATTAAAAAAATTCATACAACAGCCTACCACAGTTCAGTGGAATGATGGCACCGCACCCTTAAAACAGCACTCAGGTGCCATGACTCTCTCTGGTCTGAGATGCTTCCTTGGGTGTTACTCGGTCTCTGTTGGACCTTAAACTTGACTTCCAGGGAACCACCTCTGAATTCGTTTTCGGCAAGAACCAAGATCTACCTGGGGAACTTATCCTGACTCAAGCACCTGAGGATTTCCCCACTTCTCCAGATTTTATTAGTAGAATGCACACCCACTTTAGACACGCACAGCTAAACCTGCCTGTCAGTCATTCCCTGCCAGACACCTATGTGGCAACTGCACTGAACAGATGCTTCCACATTATGCTCAGGGATGATTCCGTGAGACAAGCCCTGCAATCCCCATACCTCGGCCCCTTTGAAGTACTCCGAAGGGGCAAGATGACATTTGACATTATGGTTAAAGATTGCCCCCAGACCATTTTACTACACAGGCTCAATCCTGCTTTTGTGGACTCTGATGCCCATCTGCTGTTCCAGTCGGACCATCTGGACGAATTTTCCATTGCCAAGCCAGATAATGAGTTAACTAATCTCATGGTAGGGTCTTCTCCTCCTGAGTATTCGTCACCCCAGTTTGAGGGTTTCCCAAGCATGTCGTCATCAAAACCTTGCACAGATTTTGATGATGCTTCATCTACTGGAAAGACTTGCTTCCTGACATTCAAATAGTGCAGCAATGTACCATCTAATCAGGCTGCACAGGCCATACTCCATACTGCAGAGGGGGGATGGGGATGGGCTGTGTGTCATCGATAAGTCACATCGACCACATAAAGCATGATCTTTGAACTCTAACTGCTCCGACGATCCGCCATGTTAATGTTCAAGTCAGCCTTTGTATCTTGGAAAGTGTACACATGTACTTTCTTTGTACTGAAATATATGTATGTATAGACATTTGTGGGAATGGTTTGTTGCATATACAGTTATCCATATTCCCGTTTCCCACAGTGCTGAGGTCGAATATGTAGAGTCAAAGAGTTATGGTGGGAGTGAAGAGAAATCAGAGAGAGACTTAAATAATGATGCTAAGAATAATGATTTCAGTATTGATAATGATAATGCTGTAAATTTTGATTCTGTTAGGATTACTGAAGTAGCTTATGATGATTGGATGCTATTAATAATGCCTGTGTAGATTATAATGATGTATTTACTGATGAATTTTGCAATGAAGCTGACAGATTTTTCTGACAATAATGATGATATTGATGATGCTTTGTTATGTGATGAGTTATGTGGAGGTTAATGATGATGGTTCAGAGGAGATGAAGTTATTAGTTTTATTGTAGACTTAGATGATGATTCTGTGTTAAATAGGAAAATACATGGTAATTTGCTTTTGCCAATTGATGTCAGTGGGAGTGTGTTCACTTATTCTGATGACAGTTAGAGGAATAATTTAATTAGTCAATGAAATATTGAAAGCAGCTTGTAATTATTATGATAATGTTGATGATGGTAAGAAAATGCATAAAACTTCAAGGAAAATTTGTCAAAATATACAATCTGGTAATGAAATAAAATTTGATTCAATGAGGTGCCATCTAATCATAATGTACAAGGGTAATCCCAAAAGTAAGGTCTCCTATTTTTTATGAGGACATAGACCTGTTTATTTCTACAATGGTTTACATCCGTTTACAGCTTGAACATTTAGCTATTTTTTGACATAATCACCATTTCTGTCGATGCAATTTTGTAGACACTGTGGCTGTTTTTGTATGTCCATGTCATACCAGCTCACCACCATGCTGTTCAAAATGTTATGAACCTCTTCTTTCACCTCATCATCAGAGCTGAACCACTGGGACCACAGTTATCACTGACAGGTACTGTGAGAATCTGAAAAAACTCAAATGGGCAATTGAGAACTGTAGAAGAGGAATGTTGAGCAAGAGCATACACATTCTCCATGACAATGCTTGCCCACACATTGGTTGGTAAACCATTGCTCTCCTGCAACAGTTTCAGTGGAACATAATAACCCATCCACCCTATAATCCTGACCTGGTGCCCAGTGACTATTACCTGTTCCCTAGGATAAAAGAACATTTGGCCAGGAAGTGACTCAGCTCTGAAAATGAGGTGAAAGAAGAGGTTCATACCTTTCTGAACAGCAGGGCAGTGAGCTGGTGTGACATAAGCATACAAAAACTGCCACAGCATCGACAAAAATGCATCAACAGAAATGGTGATATTGTCAAAAAAATAGCTAAATGTTCAAGTTGTAAACTGATGTAAACCATTGTAGAAATAAATGGCTCTATGTACTTATAAAAAAATAGGAGACCTTACTTTTGGGATTACATTGTAGTTTTGGAAAGTTTGCATTATATAGAGAGTAATGAAGTTTCAGAGATAGAGAAGAGAATGAGTTTCAGAGAAACTCAGGAAGATTTATTATTTGAAAATGAAAACAATAAAAAAGTGTAATGAACTAGGGAGCCCATCTATTTTTATTCAAATTAATATTTGGAGAGGTTACTATCTTCTGGATACTGGTAGTCCCATTACTGGAATATCAAAAATGTTAACAAACAGGATTAGGAACAGTGAAAGATTTAGTGAAATTCCTGTAAAAGTCTTTGAAACAAAGGAGCCACTGGAAAGAGTAGCAAGTTAATTAATAGACAATTTAAAATCAGTGAAGATAACTTTAGTCAAGGATGCTTAGTAATCAAGGAACTGAATGGAAGTCTGATACTTGATATTGATTGGAAAGTTAGAGAAAAGGTAAATATTAACTGAAGGGATGTGAACATAGTTTTTACTGAACCAAAGGTTGGAATTTCTGGAAAACAAGAATCATAATGTCAAACAATAGCTAAAGTAATCAGTTCAGATTGGGGACAGAGATTATTTTGAAGAAGATGAAGAACCTGGTCATGATGAATTGGTAGCTAAAAAATTATCTAAAGTAGAAACTTTAAGTACAGAAAACAGAGAGCAGCTAGACACACACACACACACACACACACACACACACACACACACACACACACACACACCCATACACACACACACACACACACACACACACACACGACTGCAGTTTTATGCAACTGAAACCACACCGTGAGCAGCAGCACCAGTGCTTGATGGGAGTGGTGATGGTGGGGGTAAGGAGGAGGCTGGCACAACAAGGGGGAGGGATAGTATGGTGGGGGTGACAGACAGGGAAGTGTTACAAGTCAGAGGGTAGGGGAAAGGTGGGGATGGGGGGACAGGATGGGGAAATTAGTGGCAAAGGAGTAAATAAAATGACTGGGTGTGATGGTGTAATGACAGCTGTGTAGTGCTGGAATGGGAACAGGGAAGGGGCTGGATGGGTGAGGACAGTCAGTAACAAAGGTTGAGGCTAGGAGGGTTACCTGTTATATCAATCATGTGCTCTACAAGTTAAGCTGCTACCACAGTGCTGCATTCTATGTAGGCATGACAACCAACAAGCTGTCTGTCTGCATGAATGTCCACCAACAAACTGTGGCCAAGAAATAAGTGGACCACTCTGTTGCTGAACACGCTGCCAAACAAGACATCCTTCATTTCAGTGACTGCTTCACAGCCTGTGCCATATGGATCCTCCCCATCGACACCAGCTTTTCTGAATTGCGCAGGTAGGAACTTTCCCTGCAATACATCCTACGTTCCCATACCTCTCCTGGCCTCAACCTTCGTTAGTCAGTGTCCTCACCCATCCAGCCCCTTCCCTGTTCCCATTCCAGCATTAGACAGCCATCATTTGTCCACCACACACAGTCTTCTTATTTCTCTCCTTTTCCGCTACTTTCCCTCCCCCCCCCCCCCCCCCTGCCATCCCCCACCTACAACCCATTGCCATCTGCCATCTCTTCCCTGCCATCCATCTGCCATCTGACCTGCAAAGTTTCACTGTCTGCTACCACCACCCTACTATCCATCCCCCTCACCACCCCAGCCTCCTCCTTACCCCCACCCAGCCGCCACTCCCATCATGTACTGTTGCTGCTGTTTGCAGTGTGCTGTAAGTTGCCTGAGACTGATCTTGTGTGTGTGTGAGTTGCATTTGCTTGTGTGTGTGTGTGTGTGTGTGTGTGTGTGTGTGTGTGTGTGTGTGTGTGTGTGTGTAGTGTTGACGGAAGCCATAATGGCGAAAAGTGTTGATTGTCTTTTTGTTGTGCCTATCTGTGACTCAGCATCTGTGGTATATGTTACATTCCATCCTGGATTTTCCGTTGTTTGATTTTTCCAGACAGCAACTAGAAAATTTTCTGTGGAAGTACAGCGATCTTTTGGATGTTAAGCCGGTAAGAGTAAAAGGTTAGTAGTGTAGCCTTAAATTAAAAGCTCATGATCCATTTTGTTAAGCTATATACCAGACTGATACGTAAAAGAAAGGAAGCAGAAAGAGAGTTGCAAAAAATGCAAAAGTGGAGAATAATAGAGAGAAGTAGGAGTCAGTTCAACAACTCTGTAGTGGCAGTATTTAAATGCAATGAAGGCATAAGACTTGCTTAAGATACTAGAAATGAAAATAAGTAACTTGAAATACACTGGTGTCGAAAATAAAGCAACAAACTGCTATTTCCCTGTCCTGTGTCCAACCTATATAAACTGTCAACAGATGTCATTATGATCGTGTTCTGCACAGAAGATGGCATTCCAAAGCGATGACATTCAAATCAATGGCAAAACAAGCCAGCAATGATATCAGGGCAGCTATCAAGTGGGGTAGTGTTTGCAGGGTAGTCCCACATACACAATCAATGTGTACATGGTCACAGACATGGCAGTAAGGCACAGAGAGGACACCTAAAGACTCCCTGCTGTGGAGGGACATAGGGAGAATGGAAGCAGCAGAGTGTCAAATTGATGTAGCCCGATGGCTTAATGTGAATTGAGCAATTGTTTCTCGGATGATGCAAGTTTATAGAGATCGAAACTATATCCCAGAGTCCAGGGCAGACCTGACCAGATGTGACATCAGAGAGAGTGGAGCATTATTTGGATTTAAGGGCACAACAGTACTGCTTTTCTGCTACACTGCAACTACCATCTGACCTTGCATCAGCCTCTGGATGTGTTCTATTGAGGCAAATGGTGTACATAAGACTTCAGTAGAATGACCTTTATTGTTGAAGACCTGCTGTTTGTTTACCTCTGGTGTGTCTTTTCAGATGGGAACATCTAGAGTGGATCAGTCAACATACCACCTGGATGGTCAAACAGTGGGCTAATGTTCTTCACACAGATGAGTCCTGATTTGGCCTGGAAAGTGATTCATGATGGATTCACATCTGGAGGGCACATGGATCACAATTTTGGGAATTGTGGAAAGAGATGAATATCAATGAGAATCCCTAATGGTGTGGGAATGGATTTTGTTGACCACTCGAACAACTCTTCATGAAATTGTATAGGTCAGTCTGCAAGATTTAACTGCTGTCAGGTATCATGAGAAGATCCTGGGATCTCATGTGGTTGCTGCAAGATGCTGTGGGCCGAGACTTCATACTGATGGAACTCATGATATTTTTCTGCAAACAGAAGGTATTGAATGCATGGCATTGTCTGCTCACTCTTCCGATTTCAATTCCATAGAGAATGTCTGGGGTGCACTAGGGAGATGGGTTGCATAATGTCAGCATCTGCCAACCACTCTAAAAGAATTATAAGCAGCTCTGCAGGAACAATGGGTGATATTGCCTCAAAATGAGACAGATTACATCATTCACAGCATGTTCCTTCATTGTCAGGTCTGTATTGGTGCCAGAGGTGGTCACACCCCTTACTGAGCACATTAACCCCATTTGTCACAATACCTTAAGCTGAAAAAAAAAACAAAGAACATTTTTGTCTACCACTATGCATGTGGTAATTGATTACATTCTGTGTTGTTTACACTGTTTCTACTCCAATATCACTTGTTTATGCTGTTTTGTGGCAAAACAAATGCAACCTTGCAAAATTTCCATTTTTTGCTTTAATTTTTGACTGTGTAGAAACAACCTATCCAGAGAATTTGATGAACTGCTAAATAAGTGTGAAAATGTAAAATTTATGATTAGTCTTGAATTAACATTCAGCTTCCATTAAGAATATGGCTTGAGAAAATATACAGCATTTATATGCAACGGGGAAAGCTTTCAGTGTTGTGTTGTACCATTTGGTTTAAATGTTTCTGAACAGAGTTTATCAGGGTATTAGATTTTGTTTTGGGAAGGGAACTATTGCAAAAATTTAGTAAATGTATACATGATATTTTACTAGAAGCAGAACACATGTGGACACCTTAAGGGAGACTGGGAAAAAGATGAAACTAGTGGGACTGACATTAAAACTTGAAAAAAGTAGATTTGCTGTGAAACAATTAAAATTCCTTGGGTACAGCTTTACAGAACACAGAATTTTGCTTGATCGATAAAAAATTGAAGCCATTACAAACTTCCATGACCTAGGAAAACATAGGAATTAAAGTCATTTTATAGATTATTAAGGTTATACAACCTCCTTATTATACCAAAATTTCTATTGCTATTAAATGTAAACTGACTAAATGCTTCTTGTATCATGGATGAAAATTATCCTCATTGTCCATTCCATTAAATGAAATAAATTTGTTTATAAATCATATATACCCACCCACTTGAATGCCTGGTAAACTATTTGCAATGTCTATTGTTTACATGCTTACATTTTCCCCTGTAAATCAACACTTGTCACCTTGCTTATCAATATATTATGTACATGGCTGAACAAAATCTTTACTAACTGCTTATTGCTTATATTTGCCTCTATAAATCAACACTTGTCATCTCACTTATCAATGTATTACACGCATCGTTGTATGGATTCTTTACTACACTGTTTTCTGGTTTCGACTGCCTGTATAAAGCATCACTTGTAGTTATACTGATGATCATTTAGTTTATAACACATGTAGTTGTATGAAGTCAGAAGCATTTTTGTTGCTATCCACTTATTCAAGCCAGTGTACTAAGTTGGTGAGACCTATATTTGTCCCTTGGAATTCCCTATATGAACCTATACTTGTGGCTTTCTATAATATTGCTCTGTTACTTACACATTTAGTTACATAAACCTTTGTACAGTTATACCTGGAAATAAACAAGATAGAAACTAAAAACTACATCTAGTATGAATTAATGTGGGCATCACTTCTCACTTGGTCAGTGTTTCTAACACCAGGACTTCTGTTTATTCTTGCTCTGTACAGCAACAGCAGCAAAATCAACTTTTTGAAGCAAATAATATGGGTTAAGTATTTTATCCCAACTGAAGGACTTTGTATGGGAAACTTCTCTCTGTCCTCCATCATCTATTCAAAGTCCATCAGTCCATAGCCATCACCAACCCAGTTCTTCAAAACCATTTAAATCAGGCAGAAACCTCCTCACAATATTTCCTCTCCATACATAAAATTCTCATGCTCTCAAATTCCAAATCTCTGGGTCCCACCTTTCACACTGAAACACTTGCTACCCAGGGTCTAGAGCACCATGCACAATGCCACCTCAAAAAACTCTCCAACCAATTCACTTCCCACTCCCCCTATGGACTACCACCATCATCCATACCTGCTCATAGCTGACAGACCCTACCTCACAGGCCTACTAATTTTCCATACCCTCAGAAACTTGCTCTCGCCACCATACAGCACCCAGGCCTAACAGACCTGAAACACAGTCATGAAACTTTCCTCCAAAATGCTTAGTTTCACTTAACTACCAATAGTATCACCCCATTCCCAAATTCAATAATTCTGGACTTGTTAAAGTCCTGCTCTCCTTATCCTGGTTGCTAAAGTGGAAATCCTTGTTTGCCACCACCCCTGTCAATTGTACTCAACCCAAAACCAGTAATGAACCCTTCCTGAGTGTAGTATGTGTCTTACCAGTTATATGTCATAAATAATAGTCAATGAGACTCGATCTGACCATGAGCAGTAGGTTAATTAACTTCAAAGTGCCATTAACATGATTTAGACTCTAAACCTGATGTAGACAACATCATTTGAAATAACCTAATTTGACAATCACTTTTCAGCCAGATTTGGTGGAGGTGGAGCTACTGGAGGCATATTAACATGGGGAAATAGGGTAATGTTACACTAGATGCCCAATTGTAGCTGGTTATTATGCCCCACTCAAAGAATTTTGGTCCTCAATGACCAACAACTCCAATCAATTGCCTGTAATCTAGCCTCCCATGTTAAAGATATCAATCACTTCCTTCACTGACTCTCCACCATCTCCATCCCTTTACTTCCAGGATCCCTGATGATGCCTCGATTCTAAACCTCTCATCTGGTTCAGATTCACTGATGACTTCTGCGTACTCTGGACCAGTGGTGAGGACAGCCTGTCCCCTTTCCTCCAGAACCACAACAACTTCTCCTCCAATTGTTTCACCTTTTCCCTCTCAACACAGCATCTACATTCCTCAATGCTGACCTCCATCTCAAGGATGTCTGCATCTATAACATGATCCATATCAAACCTACCATCCACCCACAATACCTCCAGTTCAACAAATGCCACTCATTCCACACAAAAAAGCTCTTTCCATACAGCCTAGCCCATCAGCAATCATTGCATCTGTAGCAATGAGCAGTCTCTCTCCAAATATATCAAAGGACTCACTGAGGCCTTCACAGACCGAAATTACCCTCCAAACCTTGTACAGAAACAGATCTCCTACGCCTTCTCTCTCCAGCACCCACAATCTCCCAGAGTCACATTGTCTGGCCACAAAGGAGCACACCCCCTTAAGTCTGTAATAACCAGGGGTGGAGCAACTGAATTACATTCTCTGCCAGGATCTTGACTACCTACTGTCACGCCCTGACAAGATGAATATCCTACCCACATACCTTTCCAACCTTCCAGAGAGGTATTCCACCACCCACTGAACCTGTATGATATCTTTGTCCATCCCTATTCCAACCCTGCTCCCAAACCCTTTCCTCATAGATCATATCTGTGCAATAAACCTGGATGCATGACCTGTCCTGTACATCCTCCCATCAACAACTACTCCAGTCCAGCCACAGGCATCCCCTATCCTTTTAAAGGCAAGTATACCTGTGAAAGCACTCATGTGATCTACAAACATAGCTACATTTTCTACATGGGCATGATGACTAACAAGCTGTTTGTTAGAAGGAATCTATATCACATGGACTTCTTTTCAAAAACAGAATATAATACATATTTTGGGTAATGAAGTTTCCAGTGCCATTCATTTTTTCCACTAATTTTTTTTTCGAAAATTGCAAATTTGAATTTCAAATAATGAAAAGATAAATTTATTGTTTGGGAACATTTATTTGAATTTTTTTTTATATTTTCAATGGTATTTTCAAAATCCACCCTTTTCAACAATTTGTAAGAATATCTATCATGTAAGTTTCATTTGTTTCTTTAGACTATAATTAGCATGTATTTCATGTTATTAAATATTAGATTATGAAAATCTGTCATAACATTTCACTACCCACAAAAATAAATACTGTTATAATTTTTCATAACTACTGGAACTGATATTAATGTTAATGCAGTAAAAAAGTAACAATGATGCTTCACAGCAAGTTGTGCTATCTTTGTTTAGTTACTTTGTAGTCATTGCACAGTGGTCACTTAAGCTGGTCATGGGCTCACTTTCTTGTAAGATAAATTGGAAAAGTGTTGATTTAGTCATGAAGTAAGGAAGTGTTGTTGTAAATATGGAACAGAATAATCAATGGTCTTAAAGGTGCTAATAATGTTTCATCTGAACTTTGACTCAAACGATTAATGGTTTTGATAAGTTTTTTTAAAATATGAAGTGATTTGTTGATAATACTGTTGTTGTTGTGGTCTTCAGTCCAGAAACTGGTCTGATGAACATGTCCTACCAACCTATCCCTCCTTCTAGTCAATTTGTGCAACAAATTTCTCTTCTCTCCAATTCTATTCAATACCTCCTCATTAGTTATGTGATCGACCCATCTAATCTTCAGCATTCTTCTGTCAAACCGCATTTCAAAAGCTTCTATACTCTTCTTGTCCACACTATTTATCATCCATGTTTCACTTGCATACATGGCTACACTCTATACAAATACTTTCAGAAATGACTTCCTGACACTTAAATCTATACTCGATGTTAACAAATTTCTCTTCTTCAGAAACGCTTTCCTTGCCATTGCCAGTCTACATTTTATATCCTCTCTACTTCAACCATCATCAGTTATTTTGCTCCCAAAATAGCAAAACTCATTTACTACTATAAGTGTCTCATTTCCAGCCACGCGGGATTAGCCGAGCAGTCTAAGGTGGTGCAGTCATGGCCTGTGTGGCTGGGCCTGGCAGAGGTTCGAGCCCTCCCTCAGGCATCGGTGTGTGTGTGTTTGTCTGTAAGATAATTTAGGTTAAGTAGGGGATTAGCCGAGCAGTCTAAGGTGGTGCGGTCATGGCCTGTGTGGCTGGGCCCGGCAGAGGTTTGAGCCCTCCCTCAGGCATCGGTGTGTGTGTGTTTGTCTGTAAGATAATTTAGGTTAAGTAGTGTGTAAGCTTAGAGACTGATGACCTTAGCATATAAGTTTCACATACATTTGAACATTTTGTCTCATTTCCTAACCTAATGACCTCAGCAGCACCCTACTTAATTCAACTACATTCCATTATCCGTGTTTTGCTTTTGTTGATGTTCATCTAATATCCTCCTTTCAAGGCACTGTCCATACCGTTTGACTGCTCTTCCAGGTCCTTTGCTGTCTCTGATAGAATTACAGTGTCATTGGTGAACCTCAAAGTTTTTATTTCTTCTCCATAGATTTTAATTCCTACTTTGAATTTTTCTTTTGTTTCCTTTCAATGCAATGAGATGAGCCACAGATGCGTATTCAAACTGTCATGTTGAATAATTGGGGTTTCTGCAAGATGTTTGTGTCATTCTCACATGATATTTCCATGGCATAACTCATTGTCTTCTTCAGGTGCTGGCCAAGAATGGTCCTTGGGTGGATTGAGTCCAGTATCTATGCTGGATGGTGCTGGGTGCTCTGTAAATGGTCTGCACTGAATTGTGTATTCCATGCATGGCTCATGAATGCCAGGCTTGGCTCCAATGGTCCTCTCTGGGAATTGGCGTTGTTACTGCCATCCACAAATGGCTAGGCCACCCTCTGAGGTTACCGTCTGAGCTGTGCTAAATCCAATCTGTTATGTCTTGTTCTACGTATCATGGCTGTTTTCTTGGTCGCCACTTCTATTTTTTGCTTAGGGCTCCAGAACCAATCCACACCTCTTTGGGTGTTCAGTCAATGGGTCGCAGCTGCCAGATACAGCTCCAGTGGTCATCTCTGGTTGTTGGTGTTCCAGCTGCTGTCCCTGCCCAGCTTGGATGTCCTCTGGGGTTGTGATAATCGTGTGAGGTCTGGAGCTTTGGAATTTCTGGTGCTCTTGAGTTTTCAGGACCTCAAGAGTCAGATCAGAGGCAGTGCTGAGCTAGCATTCTGTGTCAAACTTGTTGAGATTCACCATGACTTTGATCTCAAATGATATTTTATGACACTGACCCAATATCTTAGGGTCTGTGTGACAATTTTGGTGTCACTGTAGTTAATCAAGTGACCGAGATCTTGACAGTGTTCCATCATGGCTGATTTACTTATCTGTCTGAGTCTGGTGTGCCTCTGGGGTATGTTATACCTGACGTCCATAGTCCTGATGGTCTGGCTGATTTATGACATCCCCCACTGCCATGGGGTGCTTACATAGCCTGAGGTCATCCATTACATTCCCCAGCATTGTCACAATTATAGTGAATGGGTGAAATATGATCTTGTTGTCATTTTTAATGAGAATTCTGCCAATCTTGGGAAAGACTGGTCCACCATATGGCAGATATACCAACTCTTTTGGCTTTTCTGGTTCTTCCTCTTGACCCTGCGGCTAACTGGAAGGTAGAAGTGCCTCCTGGATATCTGTAGAGGAAAACCAATTTTTGCTGAACACTGACAGTAAGGTTCCATTTCCATTGCCAAACTGTTGAGATCTGATTGAGGATGGCCCTGTAGCCTAGAGTTTTCAGCACTTGATTCTTCTTTGCTAGATGGAAGCAGCTGTTGGCTTGTAGGTATAAGTCAATGTGAGTGGATTTGTGGTACACTCTGTGCCCAAATGTGCCATCTGCCTTCATCTTGACTGGTACATCCAGGAATGGAAGTTATCCATCCTTCTCCAGTTCCATCATGAATTTTATATTTGGGTTCCATGAATTCGGATGTTCTGGATAATTTTCTAGTTTCTCCCTGGGACCAGTTGGCAAAGGTACCATCCACATACCTAAAAAAGGCTCTTGGGTTGTTATGGGGCCGAAGTAAGTGCCTCCTCTTGAAAGCTTCCCAAAAATATGCAGGCCACCACTGATGATAACTGTCTGTCCATCACCACCCCTTCCATTTTCATGCAAAATTGACCCCATATATAGGAAGTACATCAAGGTATAAGTTGAGGAGAACCCTACAAAACTTTTCTCTAATAAGATTGAGTGAGTCATTCAGTGGCACTCATGTGAAGAGAGGTATTCCACCACCCACTGAACTTGTGTGATATCCTTGTCCATCCCTATTCCAACCTTCCTCCCAAACCCTTTCATCATGGCTTATATCCTGCAATAGGCATGGATGTGTGACCTGTCCTGCACATCCTTCCATTACCAACAAGTCCAGTCCTGCCCCAGGCATCTCCCTTCCTTTTAAAGGAAGAGATACCTATGAAAGCAGTCATGTGATCTGCAAATATAGCTACACTTTCTACAGAGTTCCTGATGTGTAGATGCCTCAGCTATTGCAGGAAGTCCTCCAAATTCCAAATGCGCTGGGCACATTTGCCCACTTGTGGTGCCAGCATCCTCTTCAGGTATTTCGCAATAGGGGAGGTGGCTACACTTGTATTACTAACAATAGGTCAAATAGGAACCCAATTTTTGTGAACTTATGGGAGTTCATACAGTCTGGGTGGTACTGATGCTTTGAGATGCAGATTCTTGATAATTTATTCAGGCAGACCTGCCTCTTCAGCAGATCCCTGGTCTTTTTCCCACTTTGTCCATGGGGTCACTTCCTATAGCTTTGTATGCAGGATCCTCCAGAAGTTGATGCACTTTCCTGTGGTACTCCATCTTCTTTAGGATGACTGTGGAGTTCCCTTTGTCTGCTGACATCACCACAATGCTGTCATCCTCCCAGAGCCGCCTGAGTGCCACCCTTTCACCACCTGAGATGTTGGATTTGGTTGGCTTGGTCTTGGTAAGCGGCCTACAGAACTCTCTACAGATCTCTTTGGCCACACTGGATAGTAGCATGTTGGCCATTTGCTCAACTGCACTAATAAAGGCTGTGGCAGGCCATTTTCTGGGAGTCACTGCAAATTTGAGGCCCTTGCTGAATACTTTTAAGTTGGCCTCATCAAGCTGCTTGTCACTCAGGTTGACCACGGTACATGTGTCCCCGTTCTGTGCGCCTTGTTGTTGAGGCACTCAAATTTGGCTAGAAGGCAGGCCATTGACTTCTTCCTGGTGCATTCTGCTGGAGATCACTGTGAGGCTAGCTCAGTGTTTGATCTTTTTCACCATTCTGGAGTTAACATGATGCTTGATCCTGCAAAAACTGTAACTTCCTGCCCCTCTAAGCAGGAAACTGAGAGGACTCGACATCCTCCCTTTCCTTTGTCAAAGCTTATCCAGATTCTTGATGTTGCAGTACCACTCCTCCCTGTAGTCTTCTGATGTAATTCTTCAGACTTTCCAGTGACCTATTGACAGGCTGAATAATTGGATTCCTGGTGGATCTTCATGTCATTCTCACACAATATTTTGATGGTATAACTAACTGTTTTCTTCAGCTGCTACCCTAGAATGATCCTTGGGAGCATCAAGTCCTATTTTGAGTGTTCTGCCTGCGGACTGTGCCTGACAAGCACAGCTCCATTAGTCCTCTCTAGTTGCTGGTGTTCTGACTTCTGTCTGCGTCCAGCTTGGCCATCCTCAGGGGTCATGTTCATCATCTGATGTGTGTCAGATCTGATCTGTAATGTCTGGTGCTCTGTCTTATGGCCATTTTCTCAGTCTCTACTTCTGTTTCTTGCTGGATGCTCTGTAACCAGTCCATTGAGTATTCTGTCTGCAATAGACATTATAGATTGGATTTCACACCTCAGATGATGACCATAACCTCAGAGGATGGTCAAGTCAAACACAGACAGCAGTTGGAACACCAGCGACCAGAGAGGACCATTGGAGCTGCACTTGGTGGGCACAAACTGCGGACAGAATACCCAATGCTGCATGGACCAGTTATAGAATGTCCAATGAGAAACAGATGTGGAGAGCAAGAAAACAGACATGACAGAGCACCAGACATTAAGGGTCAGATGTGACACACCTCAGATGACGACCATCACCCCAGAGAAAAGCCAAGCTGCACATGGAGGGTATTCATAACACCAGCAAGTAGAGAGGGTCATTAAAGGCATACCTGGTGGGACAGACTGAGGACAGAAAACTTGACATGGTGCAGGCCAGTTGCAAAGCACCTAGCACCATCCAGGCATCAGTACTGGACTTGAGGCATCCAAGGATCATTCTTGGGTAGCAACTGAAGAAGACAGACCATCAAAATATCAGTGTAAAAATCTTGGAAGAATTCTGATTATTCAACATGTCAGAAGATCACTGGGAAGGCCTGAAGAATTACAATATTACATTTGCTTATGGCTAAATCAAAATTCATTACTGAAATTTCTATTCTACAGTGGCATTTTAATCACATACTATTATAAATTTACATGTGTGATATTTCTGACAAAGAAATGCTAAAAGATGGATTTTATAGTTTTAATATCTTCTGTTGACTGGACAGTGGGGTTGGCACTGTTAATTTGGGGTCTTGTAGTAGGATCTTTTGCTGCTTCAAAGATGTTACGTTTTCTTTGCATGTCAGATGATAAAGAAAAATAATGTATCCCAAAAAATGTTTTAAAACAGATTCTACTGCATAGAGACTTGTAGCCAATGTAAAGGAGCAGAAATCAAGAAAGGTATAAAAGAGAAATGAAAAATTGCTAAATGAAGAGTCAGTAATTTTTTTGAGAGAAGTGTTAGCTAAAATGAGGGATTTAAATTCTCAAATTACAAAATTACAGTGTAATCTGAGAAGTGAATTAAAAACAAACAGTGACTCTTTATAGTCAGAAAAGAAAGTACATTAAAATTAACAGTAAAAACCCATAGTGACCTTTTTGAGTCTGATATGCAAAAGCATAGTCAACTAATAAGCAACAAACGAACAGGAACAATTATGACATCTCGAGGAAATCAGGTTTTCTGCCGGATATCAGCATCTTCTAAACACGATATTTCGACGTCATTACTTGACGTCTTCATCAGGTGTTTCCTGAGACTGGCTGCTTGCTGGACCGGGTCGCATATTTCTGCCTGCCCGGTGCCTGGTGTTCTGTTTGCCGTTCCCTAGTCGGTCCGCGCCCGCTAGTCGCGCTATCCTGCCACTCTAGGTGTTCTCTATTCCGTCCGCGCCCGCTCTGGCCATCTCCAACTGTGGTCATGGCCTCCTGGTGTTCCCTTCTCGGTCCGCACCCGTGAGTGGCGCTCCAATACCGCTCTAGACGTTCCCTATTCCGCCCGCTCCCGCTCTGGCCGTCTCCGACTGCGGCTGAGGCTTCCTGGTGTTCCCTTCTTGGTTCATGCCCACAGTGTGCAGATGTCTGAGGCTCGTTGTTGGTGTTGGAAACATATTTTCTCTGGCATTGCTTCAGCAGTTCAAATGCCAGGTTCCATGCAGTGCTTAGCTGGTATCCTGCTTCCCGGTTAATCAAGTTTTGTGCCATCTTTATCTCTATAGATTCAGTGATGACACTATCCCAGAACCTGGGGGTCTGGACCATGACCTTGGTGTTCTCATAATCCATGGAATGTTCCAATTCTAGGTAGTGTTCTGCTACTGCTGATTTTGTGGCCTGCCTTAGCCTGGTATGTCGCTGGTGTTCCTTACATCTGATTTCCACCGTTCTAGTCGTTTGGCCAATGTAGGACATACCACATTCACAAGGAATATTGTAAATGCCAGGCTTCCTTAAGCCCAAGTTGGAACAGTCAAAGATGACCTGGGCTTAAGACGTCAAGTAATGACATCGAAATATCATGTTTGGAAGATGCTGATATCCGGCAGAAAACCCGATTTCCAAGAGATGTCATCAAATCGCCAGGAAAGTCTAAGAAATTACAGGAACAATTATGTCTTTGAATAATGAACTGTAATGTAATGTGTGTTTTCAAAGAAGAATATTTCATTGAAACAGACAGTAGCATTCTTCTTGTACAGGAAATCCATGTGACACAAACCCACTTTTGATGAATTCACCTGTAGTGCAACATACAAGACTTCTAACAATATGGACAAATTTGTAAGATGGCAGTAGTCAGAATTAAATATGAATTAAAAGCAGAATATTTGTAGAACCATTAATACCTGCACTTTGCTGTTGGCAAATACAATAATAAGACTCCACCTATAGCTGGTTACTGGAAAGATTCTGGTTTCAGTAATGTTTTGACAAACTTACAAGTTGGAATGTGAAAATGTATATATGTTGTTAGCACTGCTAGTAACATGCTTTGGTGCAAATTTACAAAAACATGCAATGTGAAAAAAGCTTAGGTGTTGTTACAGGCAACATGTGACACAAATACTGAACAGACAAGTAATAAAATAGGGGCTTTTTACTGATAAACTAACAGTATTTGAAATAAATTGATGCCAGAAAAATGATATGGAAACACTGTAGTGAAGATACCCTCAGGAAATCACAAGCTCTTTTTCTGATGGGTGCACAGTGTGCCCTTGAGCATTGCACTTGTGCCATATTGTCTTTGAGATTTTAATTTCTATACTGCATGCTTTCCTCTAACTCATTTGTTTCCTTTTTCACTATTACCTTTAGCTGTTGCTTTGTTTTCTTTTATTTTGTACAAGGAAACCTTGTTGCAGGCATATCAATGTCTTAGGATAAAGAAATAATCTCACAATGTCAGGAAGAATTTATTCTGTTATGCCCTATGCTGAACCAAAAACTTTTTTGGGATACTGAAAGAAATAATATTTATTACTGTTTATGTTTGGAAAGTTTTGATAATGAAATAACATTTGCAGTAGTTTGAGTTTATACAGTGTTTGAATTGTATGAAGTCTATATGAACAAATGTTGATCATGGGAAGATTTTCAGGCTCTTTTCAAAAATATTTTTTTTATCGTTAAAGTATATATACAAAAATAAATTTGTTGTGCAAAGAGACTATTATGAGACTTTTTAAAGAAATCTATAGTAAATGTACATAAATAACTAGGAGCCAACATGAAATTATACAAAACAAATTTTAGCACCTAATGGTAACAATCATGGAACAGCAGTCGATGTTGGCCTTTAGAGAACATAGCAGCCACTTCTGAATGTACATAGATGATGTGAAGAAAGGAAATGTATAAAGAGATCAGAGGCAAAGGTTGTTGGAGTCTTGTAAAGTATAAGAGAAGAATGGCTAGCAAACATCAAAATTATTGTAACACATTACTATTAAATTACTGAAGTTGTACTACTTAGTGTATATGTCTCATTATAAAGACATTATCATAAAAAGATTCACATTTTGTTAACTACTTACTTTCAGGATCAGTTGGCTTAATTTCACCAATCACCATAATTCTGCTCTTTTCTCCAGATGTAAGAGCATCCCTCAAGTGAATGATGGGCTTATTTACAACATCATAATCTATTTTTACCAATTTGGCAGCTTCAACTGCAATGTTATGTGACACTGCCACAATCATCCCAATTGGCTGCCCATTGTATTTTACATTTCCTGAGCAAAATATCTATTAAGACAGCACAAATATTTCATTAATGTGTGGTACAGTCTCCTGCTCGGTTTGTAACATAAGTGCAAGTGCAAGTGCAACTTGCTGAATTTAATGATTTCTTCTTGCTTTACCTCCTCATCAGTAAAACTGAAGAAATGTTTTGGGTAGAAGTTGTTCTTCCCTGGAATATCTTTTGCGTCATAGTATGCCACCACTCCAGGTACAGCCTACAACAATTGTGAAACATGTAGCACAGCAAGTTGGGACACACTCCCATTTTGTTTTATTTGCCTCCTTAAATAATATTTTTTGCTTTCTTAGTTGTTATTTGTGTTAGTGAGAGACATGTCATAAAATAAAACTATTATTCTGTAATTCTGAGTATAGGACAAGGCCCAACATTGATAAAGTCAGAATCATTTCATAATAATTTTAACCATTTCAAGCAAATAGTTTTGCTAATCCTCATTTCACTTAACTAATAGTAACTATTTCCTATTCCAGTCACATTGTTTGCATGTAAACAGAAATAATTGCTATATATCTGATAAAGTTACAAAAATAATCGACAGAAATCCTTAAAGTATGCAAGTAGCTAATATCCAAAGCATAGTAGGAACATCAGCACTTATTTAGTTTCTGGGTAATTAACACTTTCATGTACGGTATTCTTTATTTAGATATTTTTGCAGTTTTTGTCATTGAAAAGGCATTTTTCAGTCAAAACTCTTAGTGTAACATAAAGTTGAGACCAAAACCAATTTATCTGCACTATTCACTTAATTTGAGATGTAAAATACCAATTATAAATTATCAACAGGCATCTTGTAGGCCATCCACAAGAAAAAGTGGGTTTTCCCTAAGTTGAAGATCACACAAAATTCTGCCATGAAGAGGCTGCTCAACCAAAAGCACCATGATATATTGGTCTGTCAGCCACCACCAAAATTGAGACTCAGCTTGCAAGATGGCCACATTCAGGATTGACAATGGCAGTGCCTGTGTGCTGACCAAGAGTTTCCTGATGAGAGGCCAGCGCATCCTGCCACTACAAGTTGAACGTAACATTGCTGTAGAGCTGGATGTCAAAGCCACCATGGTCTTGGACACCTTCACAGCAAACTTTCACCAGTGGTTGATGTTGTTGATGAAGACACTGTCCATGGGCTGGTCGTGCATCTCCCTCTGTATATAAATCAGCAGTATGAGTATGATATCACTAAAGGCACTGTGGAGGAGGATGTTCAATACCATCTAACATTCCTACAACCCAGTAAGGCAGGGAACTGAGACAAGAAGAATAATTCACCGCTGAAGAAGCTGCTGCTGGAAGCAGTGCACGTCGTCACCATGATACTCAGCTCCATCTTTCCCACTGGTATCCATCCCAGTGTGTGAAAACATGCTGAAGAATTCACCATCCCGAAGCCAGGCTGGCACAAAACTATCACCTAATAAGCGTCCTGGCTTCCCTCTCAAAAACCTTCAAGACGATATATGTCAAATGGTTGTGAGGAGGACATACTTCCTGACAAGCAGTTTGACTTCCGACATGGTTACTCAACTCAACACCAATTTCTGTGACTGGTGGAGCAGGCAATGGGGATTCTGGTGAATCACAAGTACTTTGGGGTGGTACTACTCCTTGGTGTTTCTTAGGCCTTTGGCAGTGTGTGGCATGATGGCCTCCTACACTAGCTGCTGGCACTGGGGGTGCCTGCTTCAGTCACACCTGAGTGGGCACACATTCCATGTGAAAGTTGATGGAGGTGTGTCAACAGCATGGCACATCTGCGTGGGAGTACCACAGGGGCCTATTCTCAGGCCCCTGCTGTATTGTCTCTAGAATGCCGACATTCAGAAGAACCCGAGAGTTCATCTTGTGCTCTACACAAATGATACTGCACTCTACATACACAGTACAAATGCATATCTGATTCCCAGCCACGTGCAGCTTGCCTGCAGTGAAATCTGAACCTGGCCCACCAAATGGTGGCTCAAGTCCAATGCTGCAAAAAGCCAAGCAGAAGCGTTTATGTGTAGTCGGATTCCAGATGTGCTACAGAAAGTGCGGATCATTGGAGTACTCATTCCATGACCTCACACTGGCAAATACCTCAGATCATCTTGGAATAGTCCCTGACCTGGGGACCACAAATGCAAGAGGTGATGGGCCAAGCACTCAAAATGATGTGCTCGTTGTACCATTACCCAATTCCATGACTACTCTGCAAACACAGTGCATCATCTTGCTGCGCCTTGCACTCATGAAGCTGGTGCTTGAGTGAATGGCCATGGTGTGGGAAAATTCAGCAGAAACACACCTACAAAGAGTGCAGAAAAGAGCCCTCTGGCTGGTGCTTCATCTGCCCCAAAACATCAGCATGAGGCATCTCCATGATGTCACAAGACACCTGACACAGAAGCAAAGAATCCATTAACTCACGACAAAGTTCTACACATCAGTGTGAATGTCAACAAACTCACTGGTCAGTGGACTGAGCAACCAAGATCACTGAGGCCTGGCGATGATATGGCAAGCCCTGCTGCTGGAATGACGAACCCCACAGCAAGAGAAGAATCAATAAATACAAAGTGACAACCAAGAAGGTGAAGCCAATACAAGAGGAAAACTCTTACTACTTGAATAATCTAAGCAGGAACAGCAGGCTCTGCTTTACTTGCATCAACCACACTTGAAATGCATGTGTGGCATGTCTGTCTGTCCATTTTTCAGTCTGTTTTGAGATTTCGAGCATGGGACCCATGTCTGTCAAAATAGTAACAATGTAATGTTACAATGATGTGATGTTGTGAATAAGAAGATGGACAGTGAGGAAAGACATTTAACAATGATTGCTGATTAACTTTAATATAAAAGTTCCAATAATATCATTTCATCAGAGTGAGACTGTCGTAGGTTGGTTACATTACACTGCACAGTGATTGTTATCATACAATTAGATGGTGCAGTATGTGCATACATGGTAAATGAGACTTAATTATGTAATAATTCTGTGAGGGAGTTCTGACAGTTATGGAAGCAAAACCTGTGAAACCAAATGTGTGTGTGTTGACCACATTATTGAATGTGAATAGTGCTGTCCCACCCACATTTACAGCCAACTTGTCGCCATGATCATTGCTACTGAGGAACTACAAGCTGATTTATGAGAAGGTCAGTCACTAACATTTTGTACACAATATGGAATGGAGGGCTGAATGTTTGCTTTTATATGTGGTAAGAGTAAAACAAGAAAAAGGAGAAATAATTGAAATGATTAATATAGTAAGGTTTAATGTTTTTCATAGATTTAAGACTAGTGACTCGATGACATAGCTGTAGCTAAACCTTTCACAATGTGAGGTCATGGTCCAAGAAACTCTTCTGTTCCTGACATTTCGTTCATGACTGTGTTGGACATCCTCAGAGGTGCTCTTCTACTGAGTCTTGCCAACTGACCAGTCACAGTCTCAGGCATCTGACTGGTCAGTTGGAAAGACTGAGCAGAGGAGTGGCTCTGAGGATGTCCAGTGCAGTCCTGGATGAAATGTCAATGACAGAAGAGATTCTTGCACCACAACCTCACATCCTGAAAGGTTTGCCAACATCTAGTTTAATGTTGTGTTTACAAAGACGCCATTAGAGAGACAGTATAAGCTCAGATTTGACAAGAAGAGGGATAGGTACTGCTCATGTCCATCCCACTATTTTCTTCGTAAAACTTGGGAAATCATAAGAAAATCGGGATGGTTGAACAGGGATTTTAACCACACAACTATCAAAGGCAAGTGCACTGACTTAAGCACATTGCCACTAGCTTACTTGTGTGGCAGTTCTGTCTTATGCAAATTGCACATATTTTGGGGTATTGTGGATGACTATTTAAAATATGAGTCACAACTCTACATGATCTATGTAGAGAATTGTGAACTTTTTATTTCATGAATGTTCATTATTTTTAATGGAGTAGTTCTCATGTATCTGATCACAAAGGTCCAGTAGGTACTCATGGGATTCATTCCTTTATTTTTAAACATTATGAACTTTGTGTGGATTTCTCATTCTTATAATGTTTAAACATGTACTGCAGTACAACTATACTGAATGCCAAAAAGTCTAACATAATGTACCAGAAAAAAATAAATAGAAACCAACTTCAAGCTTGGCTGCTGAAACTAATTGCAAATACTGAGTTCAGTGTCACAGATGGCAACACTCAGTGTATGAAAAGGACAAGGCATAAACTGCATCAGACATGCCTCAACACTGGCATAGAGAAAATAATGACTATTACAAAACTGTTGGAAGGGTTAATTTACAAACGCTTTTTATTTTCTAAAGCAGTCTGATGATGAACTGGGAACCTGGAAGTTGGTTTACAATAAAAAATAAAATGAATAGTACTATGGAATATTAATGCCATGTGCTCCACTTTTTAATAAAGACCCATTCTATTCTACCATATCTGTCAACAACAACAAGTACTGTAAAAAAGAGCTTGGGAGATTGCAGATATCAAACAAAACAGACAAAGTTCATTTTTACCATCAACAATGAAAAGATTAATGAACAAATATAAAGCAAGAAATGTTGTCCTATTTGTACACACTTAAACCACTCTGTATGTAAGTTACTGGATTTTTGTAAAATAAATTCTCCAGCACTTTTATGTAATTTATTGCACCAACACTTACCAAAGCATCACTCGGATCTGTGTGTCTTATGTGACCATTTGCAATAGATGTAACAACAAATGCACAGTATAGTTCACCTGGTATGGTGAGCACATCATTTACATATTTTGCTTCTCCTGTAATGATAAAAAATCTGTAATTGTGTACATAGTTTTGTTAATATGTTTTTTAATCTTATAAAACCTATACACAGGAATTATTAAATGTTTCGGAATACATTTATGACCAAGTAAATTATTGAAAATTGTCAAATGAAGATAGGTGATAGTGATAATATCAGACTCGCATCTTCTTATCTTGTTTTGATTTATGCTTGTAGCTTAGCACTAGCAGTAGTGGATTCTTTTCCTCCAGTAGCATTAACACATCCTGCTACTTCTTGATGAATTACTAGAAATGATACTCATTTAATAGACCTAATTAAAATGTATAAATGTTAATTATTATTCCAATTACAGGTATTTGTTGGAGCTATTTTTGTTTTATATTTTAAATTGTTATTTTATGTTTTGCACTCATGTTTTTTTTAATACACATGTACCTTTGTAACCAAAAATAATAAGTTTCTCATTACTATAATACAAACTGATTATAACAATGAAAGTTTGTAAACAAATGCTGGAAACACAAGGTGTTCTTACACCGCATAGGCCCTACATAAAATAATGAAATTTCTTCACATAATATACATGACTGACACCACAACATAAAACTATATTCATCAAGAATAAATTTGTTGCTGGCCTGAGAGATTTTATTGTGTATAAAATAAATCAGATAACATATGTGCCATACGCTAATTCATCATTTCAGCAGTACAGAATTCCCTGAGGGTTCTATTAATCAGAGAAAGTGGAACAGAATGACACCATTGTAGCTGTGATCTGTGACAGCACACATTGACAGTTGACTATTATGGAACAAGATAATGGACTACTATGGTTTTTTAAATATGTACTCCATGATGTAGTACTGATTAAGGATGATTATGTATCAGAAACTCATGAGATATCCTTTATCCCAAATTAAATTTGGCATATAGGAAATCTGTCATTGAATTTTGGAAATGCAAAAAGAAGGGAAATGGGTCACTTTTATCCACAAAGCATGTATTTCAAAGTTACTTCAGCATTACAGCTGTATCACAAAAAAGTATGTTCTTCATGATGGATCAAAATGTCGTGATGATGATGATGAGTCCCATACTCCGTTTACCGAGCGTAGGGGAGCGACGCGGGAGACCCGCGCCGCCATACTAGGCAAGGTCCTAGTGGAGGTGGTTTGCCATTGCCTTCCTCCGACCGTAATGGGGATGATTGATGATGATGATGAAGACGACACAAACACCCAGTCATCACGAGGCAGGTGAAAAATCCCTGACCCCGCCGGGAATCGAACCCGGGACCCCGTGCTCGGGAAGCGAGAACGCTACCGCGAGACCACGAGCTGCGGACCAATGTCGTAAGATAAAGATAATACACTGCTGGACATCACAAATGATTAACTAAAAAAATGTTGCATTACAACTAGAACAAACAATTCCAGTCATAATATAATTAGGATAATAAAGTGCATTTAGGCATTTTAGTTAAGCATAAATGTTCCTTTTTATTCTAATTATTTTATAATTGTAACTGTTTGTTTTGGTTGTAATGTAACATTTTTTTTAGTTAATCATTTCATGTATGTGTATTTTGTGAACTGAAAATATATGCACATAATCATTACAATGCAAAATTGTTACAATAATGATAATATGTAACAAAATGTTTGAAACACAAAGTTTCTTACACCATGCACATAAAATTAATGAAATTTCTTCACATAGTGCACACACAAGGCATCACAACAACAACAACAACAGTTAAGCATGTTGAAAATACTCTGATAGCAGCTAGTGTGCAACCAATTTTCCAAGAATCACAATTCAGAAACAAATTCATTTCACATAGATGGACATGAAATTAATGCTTCTTTCCTTTGTAGCAAAATGTTTTATTTTTCAAAGTCAATAATTTGAAAAATTACAAATTATTTCAAGTGTTGATTACACAGCTTTAAAGAATGTTAATTACAATCCAGTTTTTACAAAGAGTATTTTTTTTCACTGTTTGGAACATATTCCCTCTCAACATAATATGCCAAATTCCGTTTTGGGTTGTGTTTCACACTTTAAAAGTGGAATGTGCCCATGTTGAAAAAACTATGTTTTGCATTATTAAGATCCCTTTATATACTAACTAAATTTATTAAGATCATTTATTTACAACTTTGATTGTTTCTTCATTAGTTTCTTTGGAAGTCTGCTGCAGCCCTCTGTGACATACAGATGAATGAGGCTCTTCATGTCCCACTTTGGGCAACAAGATAAGTTTATTCAATACTGTGAGCTCGAATGTAAATGAAGAAGTTGAAGAGGTGTTACCCTTTCAGCTGGTACTTCTTTCTTTAGGCAGTTTTCATGATCATTTCCCTTCCACTTAAAACAATAAATCAGCATTGGCTTAACTGAAGCATCTCTTAACTAACTCATTCACAATAAAATTTAACTTTTAATCACAACTTATCACAAGTAATACTTAATGTTGTACAATATTTACTCTCAACAGAATACGGTCTGCTACACAGCGTGCAATTTTCATGATAATTTAAACAGAAAAGCTCAATCCAAAAATCTTCAAATGTTTACATGAAGGGTGTATACAGGAACAAACTTCTATGTAAAACATGCTTCATGGAAATGAGACAATGGAAACTCCAGATAGGAATATCAAAAATGTAGGAAAAGATGGATTGCTACTTACCGTAATCAAGACGTGTCAAGACACTCACATATAACTTCCACTCATAGCCTTTGTCAGTAAAAGACACACACACACACACACACACACACACACACACACACACACACACACACACAGAGCCGGCCGGAGTGGCCAAGCGGTTCTAGGTGCTACAGTCTGAAACCGCGTGACCACTACCGTCGCAGGTTCGAATCCTGCCTCATGCATGGATGTATTTGACATCCTTAGGTTAGTTAGGTTTAAGTAGTTCTAAGTTCTAGGGGACCGATGACCTCAGAGGTTAAGTCCCATAGTGCTCAGAGCCATTTGAACACACACACACCATTCACACACAAACACAAGCAAGTACACCTCACATACACATGACCACCAACTCCAGCATCTCGAGCCATGTGTGTGTGTGGGGGGTGAGGGGGGGGGGAGGAAAGGAGGGGTGTATCTGTGTGTGTGAATGGTGCATGTATATATGTATATGTCCTGTTCGCTCACAAAGGCTGTGGCCAAAATCTACACATCACCAGCCGATTTTCATTTAACCAAATTATTGATTCATTTCAAAAGCTTTTGAGAGGTGCAAGATGTACAAGTAACTTTTCTACTTATCTTCAGTTTCTCATTGTTTGCTGCAGTCTGACATGTCTAGGGGGTAGATTCTTGAGGCTGAAAATTTTGACTTTGTGTGTTCAAGATGACTCGATAAATTTTTTGTAAGCCTGTCGCATAATTTCTGTTTGCACTTGTTTTTTATTACATCACATCCTTCTACACAACACTGTCTTTACTATCTCCACTTCCATAAAACCAAAAATTACATTGTTATTGTCAAAATTAAAAATTCATTGAATTCCATCAGAGGTGTGCTCACTGCTCTTACATTCTGCAGTACTAACCAAACTTTCTTGATATAAGAAGAATCTTCACCAAGTTATATCATTATTTTGTAAATGAATCCATAAATAAATTTAATAAAATCATTAAATTGTGAAATTAATAATAGGAATCCCAAGTATGCCAGATATATTACAATTTCAAATGTTTCTGAAAGAAGAGTAATTTTAACTGTAGATACAGAGTTACTACATATCGATTGTAATAAATTAATTTCTTTTTATACATTTCAGCCTGGAATATAATACAGTGTATACAAAATCAAATGAAATTCATTTAGTTAAATGGCCAAGATAATGTTTACCTATACAAGATTCGAAAATATTCCTTGGATTGCCTATTTCTATTGAAGAAAGATAATGTTAGAGGTGGCAATAGTGCTGCCAGCTTTGTTCTATAGTAAAAGTTAATCATCATTTGTAACTACCTAAAGTTATTCTGAAGAAAATACTTGTATAACAATATTGTGGGTGCTTTGTATTAATGAGTACGCAGAATAAATCACAGATACTAGTGCCATGAATCTCATCACTTTACTGACATGAATTACCACTGAGTAAGAGACACAACTTCAACCACAAAGGAAGACAGTAATGATAGAGAAGAAAAAACACAATAGAATATTCAAAGAAATGAACTATACATTTTTCTTGGTAAGCATCTTGTATGTCACTATTGATCTCGGTGGTTTGTGTCACTACAAGTCTGATATTTCAGATCCACATTATGGAGAAACCCATATGAAGAATACAACATATTTTTACTACCTAACCCTTTCTGTATTACATGGTATTACTTCTCCCAAGGTATTTCTACCTCTTCTGAAATTTTGGTTTCATTGTTCCTAATTTGTATAACAATTATTTTGTGCTTTGTAACACTGATTTGTAATCGATACTTACTCAAGTACTTTCAAACTGGAGCTGATATTATATAACTGCCAGTGTGCTTTTGCCAACTAATTTCAAGACTTTGGAGATGTAAGAAATAGTGCTATTGGTCCTGCAGCATGGCAAAATTTATCTTTGTTTGGTGGGATTGTCCTTTTCTAGCTATGCCAACTTCCCTGACATTAATCCTGCAAAAGTATAACTCTCAGTTTCCCTGATACTTTATGTACTATTTCCAGAACAGCTATAGTTTTGCCTCTACTTGTTACTGTATGCTGAAATTCATGACTATCACAATTTCAAAGACACATCACAGTGAGCTAAAGAGAGAGTGTCATCTATAAATTGTGTAACAAGACAAAGTATTCCTTAACAATATGCATCATCTATTACAAAAGTACCAATAATTTAAAAAATACAAAACATTTGTATTCACTTGATTAAAGTAAATTTGATAAAGTTACAACCTCATAACAGAATGATTTGCCAGTTCTTAGTGACATAATTATTTCTCATCACTTCTTAAAAGTGATACTTCTGCAGTCTGTGTCTGTCAATGCTGTATACAGCACATCACAGAGCAAACATAATACTGTACTTTGGTATTAGGGTGTCTGTTGGCAGTTGTACTAAACAAACCAGTATCAGCAATCCCCTTATATAGTAACACATTGGAAAATGACATCATGACTCACCTTGGTGCCTCCTTCATGAAACACAAACATCATTGGGTAGAATTACACCAAAAAAGAACTACTCAAGACAATAACAGTTATACCATGAATATATTAGCTAATGGACAAGAAGATTGCATCCTGCGACATCTGACAGGTGTTTTCATCTTAGTAAACATTATAACTTTGCCACAATACACTACTCATATGGGACCTAAGTCTAATTCTATGTAAGAGAATATAATGTTGTCTACCACTTTCTTTGGGATAATATCATAGGGAATAACAAGTGTTTCACTAATTCATAAAAGAAGCCAAAAAATGGCAAATGATCACCACATAATAATAGCCAGGGACAAAATGAAAGCAATATGGAAGATAGTCAAACAGCCAGTTGGAAATGAGCACTGCAAAATGTAAACCTCCTACTAGTCCAAGACGGCTAACAAATTACAAATTCAGAAGAAGTAGCCAGTGGACAAATTACAAACCCCGATGATGTAGCGAGTGCCTTTAATTCATATTTTTCAAATATTAGTGAATAATTACTCTGTAGTATAAAATCTTTTAATATAAATTCTATCAGATCACCAGTAAATCTCTATGAGACTCTGAATACCCATTTCTTCCCCCAACTAAACTTGAAGAAATTATACTAGTGATTAGTAAGTTAAGAGCAACATATGTAACAGGTATGTATGAGATTCCAGATCATGTTATTAAAAATGCAGGTGACTTCATCAAAGTTCCATTAGGCCATCGTTTCAATAGTTCATTCACAGAGGGAATCTCTCCTTTTTGTTTAAAGATAGTGAAACTCAAGCCCCTGTTCAAGAGGGGTAAGAAAGAAGACATAGTAAATTACAGACCTACTGCTTTGCTGCCTGTATTTTGAAATACACTAGAAAATTTTTTTGTAAGTGTTTACTAGATTTTCTAGAAAAGTCCAACATATTATAAACAGTCAAAATGGTTTCCAAAAAGGTTGATCAACAGAAACAGTAATATTTGAATTCCTGAATGAACTGCTCTAAAACCTTGTTAGTGGAGAAAAAGGCACTGGCATATGCCTTGATCTGTCTAAGGCCATACATGCCACAGATAATATCCTATTGCTCCAGAAACTTGGTAGTATTGGTATGAGATTTACAGCTAACAACTGGAATAGATCATATCTTACTGGTCACATGCAAACAGTAGAAATAATTTCAAGATGCTAATAAATGACACTATTCTGACTAAAAAAAGAGTATGGCATACTTTAAGGCTCAGTACTGGGTCCCACCCTATTTTTGATATATGTAAACAACCTACCACTAGCTGAACACTGTCATGCACTATCCAGTTTTCAGATGACAAAAGTATTTTAGTAAGTGAGAAGTCACCAGAAATGTTACAGGAAACACTGAGACACTAACTAGTGTTGTGAACTGGTTCAGCCAAACCAAATTAATAATAAAGAAAAGTAAAACAGTAGCTCTAAACTTCTGTAATGTAAAGAGAAACAGTGATGAAGATATAAAAATGTTGATATCAGACATAAATACAGCAGGAGTAGTGAATACAACATTTTTGGGGATCTGGTTTCAAGATAATCTTAGATGGGATACTCACAGTGACAGCACATTTAAGCAGCTATATAAATTAATGATGTAATTAATATATAAATAGAATCTTTGTTTTTAATATATTTTTTCCCAACTATATAAATTGTGCTATTTAATGAGAGTGCTTGAAAACTGTTGTCATAAGGACCTTCTTTTGACTGTTTACTATGCTAATATACCCTGTACTCTGATGTATGGGATCACTTTTTGGCACTGCTCACCATCATGTCTAAAACTCTTCAGGAAGCAAAACAGGGTCGCGAGAATCATGGCTGGAATAAAAGAGAACAAACCCTGCAGACCACTTATTAAAAGGATGCAAATTCTTCCTCTTCCATGTATTTACATCTTTAAAAGTGTGATGTTTATTAAGAAATACACATTAACAAATCCTAATGTCTTTCTCAAAAAAATTTGCATCAACAAACAAAAGACAGGAAACTGACTTTCATATGCTCAAAATAAAAATTGGTTTGTGCCAGAATGGAACACTATGGTCCAAAAGAAATAATAGTAATCAACAATTTGAAAAAATTTAAACCAGTATTAAAATTTAATTTTATCCATATTTTGCAGCTTCAAATGTGCCTGTACTCAATACATTTGAGATGTGAATTAAAAAACACATGCAGTCACAACTTCTCGTGTTTTATTCAGTACACAATACATTTTGGACACTATGGATTATCAGGTGATGAAATAAAACAAGAAAACTTGTCACTGAAGACATCTTTTTTTTAAATTCATACCTCAAATGTACATATATTAATGCTTTCCTCCTATAGATTGGAAGAGTTCTCTCAGAATCTTTGAGAGCCTAAGAAAGTTAATGCACAAGCCACATTCTTTACCATTTGCAAAAAAAAATTCTGCAAATATGACTATCTACTTGTAGTCTATAAAGAGCGTAATCATTATTATTAGTTTCTTCATATTTTCATTTGTCATTTTCTACCTAAAGTGATTAAATTGTGACTCAGAACTGAAAAAATGTTGTAATGGAAGTAAACATGAAGATATATTTGCACTGATCTGTTCAATATCTGATGTGTTGCATGGTGCATATAAGATTTACTGGGCCAAAAAGATACATACATATATGCATAATAGCTGTTGAAATATGTAGAAGTCAAAGTAAAATACTTTAAAAAAGAAACTTCTCTTCATTGTCCTGCTGCAGTTGATTCTTCCTGTAAATTTCTTAAGTGGTGATGGGCCAGAGAACACCATGGTCCTCCAATAACCAATAGTGTAAAAGTTCTAACAGTGATTCACATGTACACATATTTAGGGCTCTGAATGTTGTTTATTTCTTGACTTGATGCTATGTAACACAATGCACACATTGCACTGCCCCCCTCACATGATTTCTTGTGTTTTATATAAATTCATGACAACATAACACTGTTACATATAGTAATTTCATTAATTACAACCACAGAAGTTGTTAAACTTACAGAAAATGTTATCATTTGGTTATTACAATTGAAATATGTGAAATAACTCAAGCAAACAATGTAGATTACATTTTTGTAAACTGCATCAAAACTGCATTATCCCAAGCATTCCTACTATGTTTCCTTCTTCAAATACAAGTATATTAGATTTTAGTGTAGATGGAATTTCAATATATGATCCAGTAGCCTAAATAAACTCTTCTTCTTCTCCTCTGCAATCACAGGCCCTGTAGACCATGCGCTGCATCAACTATCTGCTTCCACCACCTTCTATCTCACGCAGTATCTCTCCACTCTGTGGAAATACCTAATGCTGCGATGTCCTTCTCTATGTCATCTTTTCACCTTCTACGAGGTCAGCCCAATGGGCTTGTTGCCTGGAGAATTCCTTCAAATGCTTTTTTGGTGATTCTGTTGTTTTCCATCATAGCCAGATGTCCAGCCCATTGCAGTCTCCTACTACTTAATTTCTGGATGATAGTGGGTTGTTTCATTAGCTGATAAATTTCATTGTTCTTTTGAATTCTCCATATGCCATTCTCCAACACAGGTCCCGAAACTCTTCTCGTTACTTTTCTTTCAAAAACATTTAGTTTTTCTCTTTCATTTTTTGTAAGCGTCCAGATTTCTGAACCATACAGTGCTATGGCGTAGATGATAGTGTTGTATATCTCCTTCTTTGTAGTGATTGTCAAAGCTTTACTTTTGAGTGGGTTACTTAGTGAATACAGACATCTTGACCCTGAGGCTATTCTTTCATTTATATCCATTGTTATGATATTTTTACTGTTGAAATGTGATACAAGGTATTAAACTGAAGAAATTTTCTGAATTCAGAATGTTGGTCAATTTCAAAGTAAGGATTTGGGCTTATGACTCTACCTATTTCCATATGTTCTGTTTTCTCTTGGTTAATCAAAAGCCCCATTTTGCTGATACTGTGCCTGAGAGATCTGTACATGTCTTTCAGCTTCCTTCAGTTTCACTCAGCAACACTATACCATCTGCATAAGCCAGGAGCTTTACTTCACTGTGTTTGAATCGAAGACCATTGCATAGATGTAAATTACTCTCTCGCACCACTTTCTCTTATGAAATGTTGAAGAGGACACGTGAAAGAGTGTCTCCTTGTCATGAGCCTGTTTTAATTGAAAAGGTGGTGGATATGGATCCTCTGAACTTCACTGCTGCCTGGGAGCCATCCATCCACAGTGGTATCATCCTAATGATTTTACTTGGCATACTAAATTCTCATAATGTGTTGTAGAGGCTGCTTCTGTGGATGCTGTCATAGGCTCGCTGGAAGTCAATGGAGAGACAGTGGATGTTTTTGTTGAATTCCTAGTATGGCTCAAAGACCTGTCACATGGTAAACAAATTATCAGTCGTGGAACAGTTCGTTCGAGATCCAGCCTGGTAATCTTGAATGATATTTTCTGCATAAGGCTTAAGTTTTTCCAGAATGATTATTTACAGGATTTTGTATGTTATGTGCAGCAAACTAATTCCTCTGCAATTTACACATTCTATTCTGTTTCTTTTCTTGTGTGTGGGACAAATTATTGCTGTTTTCCAATCTTCCGGCAGTGTTTCAGTTTTCCATAACATTCTGATAAGGTTATTAATTTCTTTGTCTAGTTTTCTTCTGTCTTCTTTTAACATCTCTGCTGATATCTGGTCCTCACCTGCTGCCTTGTTGTTTTCCACTTTTGAGTGGTGTGCATCACTTCCTGTTCTGTGATTCTACATTCATCACTACTAATGCTGTCACTCTCAGACATTTGGTAATTGAAGGTTATCTGCAGAACAGTGGAACTTAACATTTCTGAGAAATACTCTTACCAACTTTCGAGGATATCTTCCAGCTATGTTAGCATATTTTGATTTTTATCTTTTATGAATAGGTTTTCACTTTAATAACCTCTCTTACTTTTCTTTGCATACTAAAACAGATTTTTTGAGTTTCCATTACTGTTTTCCACTTCTATAGATTCTAGGACTCCAGTTAGATACTTCCTTTTCTCTGTTTGTAGAACTCTTGCTGTTTCTCTTCTAACCACCTTGGAGGTCTCTCTCCTGTCCTCATTCTCCTAATTATGCAACCAGAGCATCGTAGCTTCTTTCCTCTTTTCCACTGCTCTTTGACACTTTTTGCTGAACCATTTCAGTTTTTTTCCTGCCCATTGTTTTTTCTGCTGCATCTGTTACTACAGTCTTTATTCTTCCCCAAGCCTTCAAGACACTATTTCCCTCCTCAGCTTCTTGCAATGCTGTAAATCGGTTATTTATTTCAATCACATATGTTTCATTAACAGATAGTTCCTTCTGTTGTTAATGTCTAAATTAGGTTTTGGTGTGGCTTATGGTTGTTGATTCCAAATCATCTTGATTTTCATCTTCACTACCACTAGGAAATTATGTGAGCCAGTTTCAGCTCCTATGTACATTCCGACATCTCTTATAAATGAAGTGCAACATTGATCTGTCATAACAAGGTCAATCTGATTTACTGTTTTGCCATCTGGAGAGCACCATGTATCTTTGTCTATTTCTATATGAGGGAATATCATTGATCAAATTCTCATATTCTTTGACAGTGCAAAATTGATCATTTTTAATCCGTTTTCGTTTTCAGTTAAGTGCTTGTTATGTTTTCCTATTGTGGGTATGAACATATCCTCTTTACTATTTTTCCATTACAGGCACCTAGGATAATTCTCATATTTCTTGTTGGAATACTTTGGACTATTCTCTCTAATTCTTCATCGTACTCATCCTTCTCATCCTCAATTGAATCTTCAGCCAGTGCATGGAAATTTATGAATTTTATATTGTACCACTGGTGTTTGACTGTTATATAAGACTTTCTTTTGTTAATGGGATGAAATTCCTTAACCTGATTAACAATTCTGTTCTTAACAGCAAAATCAGTACCAAATTCATGACATTTCTCATCGCCCCCATAAAATAATGACCCAATTATCCTCCATGGGTATTACTTCTCCAAGCCATTTAACTTCCTGTAGAGCTACAATGTCTGTCTTGTATGTTTTTAATTCAAATATAAAAGTTGCTTCTGCAGCTGGTTTATTAAGACTATGAATGTTCCATGTCCCAAATGTGAAGCAGTGTTTCTTGTTTCCATAGCCTATGCCAGTTTACTTTAAATCCATTATCTGAGCCAAATCATTGATGTGAGCCAGTAGGTATTGGATCCTCTGGCCGCATTACGAGCACTATGCGGGTTAAGCTTGCTGATGGGGCTGCCATCTCACAGCTTCCAACCTCACTGAGTAATATTTTGGATTATGATTTCCTAAGCAGATTCCCTTTCCAAGGGTTTGAGCTCTGCCTGCCCCGTAGAGATTCCTTCTGCCTCTTCTAACGGTATGAAAACATTATCTTCAGGCATCCAAGCCTCTGGCTTCCTCTTCACTGGTTTTGGCCCATCCCAGGTATTTTATTTCCCTGGTGCCCACCATATCTGGTGAGCATTCCCCTATCCATTTATTTACATTCCCACTTCAGTTCCACATTGAGAATTACAGTGATTGCAAAGTAATTAAATGTTGTTACGTTAAACAACAGTGTACCAAGTTGACAGTATAGCAAACAGAGTTGTTACAGGTGTCTAACATTATGAAACAAAATATACTTGGGTTTCCTTTGTTACTGTTAATTGCAATTAAAAGAGTTGATGATACATGTTCCTACTAGTGGATGGATGTATTATTAGTGAATACTTGGAAATGTAGTTTTTGAAAACCACACTGCTGAGCTCAGAATGGAAAACTGATATAATAGTTACCCAAGTCTCGAAATTAGCTTCGAAGTTGTACGAAAAACTCTCCCCAGTCCCCCTCTCTCCACTTCAAGAAAAATATTGTACAACCATTGGTTGGACAAAACTATCCAATAAACAGATAATGAAGTATAATAGCCTACACATTCATCCATATGACAGTAATTACTGTAAATCTGTGTGAAACAGTAATACGTGTACAGAACAAAAATCTTTCAACTTTCCATTACATAATACACACTCATACTTTTTCCTGAACACTACCCATTTTCAATAGTGCTGGATCAAGGCAGACAAATCTAACATACCTAATAATTTTCGTTTTGAGGTAGCCAAGCACAACTCATATATAAAACTTTCACATGAAACATAACACATCATGATAGTACCACAGATCTCCCAACATGTGTTTTCATAATCAGTTATCAGTATGTCATCTCTCTTTGTTTAATCAGTCATCAACCATCAGTCTTGTTCCATTGTTAAAGGTGCATACATCAAGCTATAATATATTTTGCCAACATAATGATATACCTGCAGAAACATCTTTTCTTTCTGCACAGAGCATATCAATATGAGTTCTCTTCCTTCCTATGACAGAGCATTTCAAATAAAGCATCATTTTTGTCTCTCTCCAATATATAGAAAATCATCAGTAGAGCATATCTCAACTAGAATAATCTCACCGTATCACATCTCAGTCACTCAGTTAGTCTAAAGATGTATCAAATAAAAGTACTCTCATTTTATGCAGCCATGTAAGAAGTCTAATATCATGTACAAGGTAAGTAACATAAAGTAGTAGTGTTCACACCAGTTGTGCTAGTGCACATTTCAAACATAATGGTATTTATATTGTGAAAAGGAAAGTTACAGCTCAGCATATAGCAGAGATGCTCAAGTCACAAATATGCACAACAAAAACACTGTCACAAATAAAGCTTTTGGCCAGTAATGCCTTTGTCAACAGTAGATGACACACACACACACACACACACACACACACACACACACACACACCACACACACACACACACACACACACACACACACACACACACACACACAACTCCAGTCTCAGGCAACAGAGTGTGTTCCTGTCACATGTGACATACTTTCAGATATAAAAGACTGATCGAGATGAAAACCAGGGGTGAATTCAAAATGCTTATGGTAATCTAGAGAATAAAAAAGACTTTTGCTAGGCAAGAAATAGAAGTCAGGAACTATGAGTACTAAATTATTTGTCTGCTACTTCACAATAATGCTTATGTGCCATCACCTTATGTGGACAATTAGCAGGTTTCAACAGAAACATAATGTTTTTTTATGAAACAACATTCATAAGTAAAAAGAGGCAGTTTAACTGTGAGATTAATTAACAACATTTTTATAATTTTGACACAAGTGTTATCCAAAATGTGCTTGAAATTTAAATGAATTAAGAACACTGAAGAACATTCTTACCATTGTACAAATGACTTATTCACAGTTAAAAATTTGAGAAAATGTCACTTGTGACAAAATCAAGCCCTTTTTTATGTGATATGTGTCTTGTATTTGAAATTGCTTTTATTTTGCAATTATCTCTCTAATAGAAGACAAGAACATTGTTTAACCTCATATGTTTTATTAATGAGAAATTCAAATATTATAAATGTTTTGATGGGAAAACTGGTATTTCAAAATGTAATATTTCCACTTTTACAATAATATCATGACAAAAGGACCTTCCATATTGTATGTCTACTCAGAAAGTTCACAAATAGTTATATTTCTTATATAACAACTAATTTTAAATATGCTGCATAAATTCACAATGTCTCATACAAATTTTATGCCTGCAGTTATGTGAGGGGGATATCATAACAAATCAAGACCTGACAGAATTTCTCTCAATTTCAGAAACCTATGATCTCATGTATTTTTTGGCTGCATGTGACTTTATTTTTATTTGAAACTCTGCAGTCATATATGGAATCATTTTCTGGAGAAATCCACAATACAACCAAACTATGTAGAAAAATGAGTTGTTGGAATCATCCACAACAGAAAGGGATAAGATTGTTGTCAGTTTTTTTTTTTTTTTTTTTTTTTTTTTTTTTTTTTTTTTTTTTTTTTTGAAGATTAAAGATCCTTAATATTCAGTGCTTGTACATATATGAAGCAATAGTCTTCATAAAAGAGTATTTAACAACCTCCAAAGCTTATATACAAAACAGGTCTGTAGATATTCATGACACAAAAAATTGTAATAATATTCACATCTCTCAAGTCGGAACATTTGTCTACCAGAAAACTGTCCTACATAGTGATACATACACGCATCAAAAAAATGTTTTGCATTACCCTGTTTCCCAGAACTCTGGGCAATAGACATTGGCTGTGGATATTATATCACAGACACAGTCCCTTTGATTGTTCAGAGATGCCAGTAAACCCACCCAAAGACATAAGCAACCATGGATGAGCAGCGCCTATTTGATGGAGGGAACCGACACCCAATCAGTTCCAGTCATTCCACGGGGAGGGAGGAATATGGCTCATGTTGTCTGTAGTTCAACCATCCTTAGATGGTCAAAACTGAGGTTTGATCACATCCACATTGTTACTTTGTGCCGGGAAGTCCTCTCAACAAGGGAACTGTCCAGGTGTCTTGGAGTGAATGAAAATGACGTTGTTCGGACATGCAGGAGATACAAATAGACAGGAACTGTCCATGACATCCCTTGCTCAGGCTGCTCAAAAGCTACTACTATAGGGGATAATGAATAATGCTTTTTTTGCAGCCACAGAACATTGTGTTATGACTCAAACTGTGTGCAGTAGGTTGCATTATGCGCAACTACACTCCTGACATCCATGGTGAGATCCATCTTTGCAACCACGACATGATACAGTGCAGTACGGATGTGCCCAACAACATACCAAATGGACCATTCAGGATTAATATCACATTCTCTTCATCAATGAGTGTTGCATATACCTTCAACCAGACAATAATCGGAGACGTGCTTGGAGGTGACCTGGTCAGGCTGAATGTTTTAGACAAACTGTCCAGTGAGTAAAGCAATGTGGAGATTCCCTGATATGTTGGAGTGACATTATGTGGGGCTGATGTATGCTCCTGGTAGTCACTGAAGGCATTGTAATGGCTGTACTAGACGTGAATGATATCCTGCGACCTATAGTGCAACCATATTGACAGCATATTGGCCAGGTATTCATCTTCATAGACAGCAATTCACATCCCCGTCATGCACATCTTGTGAATGACTTCCTTCAGGATAAAGACATCGCTCAACTAGAGTGGAGAGCATGTTCTACAAACATTAACCCTATCGAACATGCCTGGGATTGATTGTAAAGGACAGTTCATGGGTGATGTGACCCATCAGCCACTCTGAGGGATCTACACTGAATCGTCTTGTGGATAGTATGCCATGACAAATACAGGTATGCATCAATACAAGAGGACATTCTACTGGGTATTAGAGGTGCCAGTGCATACAGCAATCTGAACCACCACCTCTGAAGGTCTCATTGTATGGTGGTAGAACATGCAATGTGTTGCTTTCATGAGCAATAAAAAGGGCAGAAATGATGTTTATGTTGACCTGTGCTCCAACTTTCTGTACATGTTCCGGAACTCTTGGAACTGAGGGAATACAAAACATTTTTTGATGTGTGTAATTGCATATTAATCTTCCATCACGTATAGAAATAATTAAAGAAAGTCTGTTCAAAAATAAAATCTAAAGCTGTTTCTTATTACACAATTTCTACTCTGTTAATGAATTTTGCAGGAAATGAAGGATAACACTTGACCTATTCCAAAGTAAAATTAATGGTCATACCAAATACTACCTCTTTCTGAGAAGCATAAAATAGCAAACATGTACAGTAAATATTATAAATGAAGCAGCAAAAACAATAAATTTTTGACAGCATATGGTAACTGGATGGATGACAATATCTGTTCACCAAGTGATAGAAAAACATAGAAATAAAAGATTTTAATTAGGCAAGCAATTGGAGCTGATGGCTCCATCTTTAGGCAGAAGAGTTGAAGGAGAAGGAAGAAGTGTGAAGGAAAAGGACTGGAGAAGCCTAAGAAATTGAGTAAATTTTGGGAAAGTTAACCATAACTACAGGTCAAGGAACACATACCAGACAGGATGAGGAGGAAAGGCTGATTCAGCTTGCCTAATTATAAACTTTAATGTGTGTGTTCTACCGCCACCTGGTGAATAGATTTTTATCAGTCAAAATATCAAACTTCATAAATGTGATCATACGTATGTACTGTCTAATCATATTGCCAATAGTAATCATTTGTGGGATATCAGCTACATATGTAGTAAATGTTATATAGATTTACTGTGAAATCATAGTTAGTTTCCATATTGTCCTTATGTGAAAAATTTGTAATGGTTATCTTCTCTGCATTACATTTTGACTTGTCCTATATCCACACAACATGTCAAAGGACAAGATAAAAACAAATACATTTAACTCATGATTTTGATCATTTATAAAGTTTTATAGCATTTGGACGAAACTCTTGACACATTTATATATCAGGAGTTACAAATGCTATGACACACTATATCATGAAAATTAGTTTTCTAATGAACAATAGTAAAAGTTCTGTATTACTTGTGATTCTATGTGAAAACCAATGATATTTGTGACTCTGTGGTAATTAATACTGACTTGAGATAAAACATCAAAAACTGGACACAAGTTATAACACTTCAGCCATGTCATTTCCACAACCGAGAACCTAATGATTCATATTAAGATTAAACAGTTGCCACCCTTGAATGCTGACAACATTTGCAAGTTAAGTGAATAATTAATAATTTGTGTGAAGATTCCTTTCTTGACATTTGTCTATGTACATTGCATATGAAAACATTTACATAAAATCATTTACACTCAAAATCAATGTTATTTAAAATTAAAATTTTCAGTGTTGAAAATAAGGGATGATCTATTAAGGGAGGATCTTTACAGCTAAAGATTTTTGTGATGAAACATATCTTGGAGCAATAGATATAGGAAAAACAGTAAATAATTAGGTGTTGAAAATATGTTCAGTGTTGAGATGTTGCTGGCTACTATTTCACATCAACTGTATTTTTTGAAACAGGTCTGCCTACTTAAATAGAGTGTGAGGTGTAATCATAGTTGAAGAAAACTGTTTGAATAAATTTTTCTAAATTTCAAAAAAAAAAATGACATGCTACACCTAACATTAAATTTCGAAAATTGTCAGGGTAAAACATCTATCAGAACGGAGTGCAGAAGGTCAAAAAAAAACAGTCAAAAGCTGAGAAATTTAGGAGATTGCTCAAAGAAATTAATTGAATGCATGTTTACAGCATCCAAGACACAAATGGAAAATACAAAACATTCTTTAATAAAGTTAGCACCTTATTTGAAAATTGATTTCCCCTGAAGGTAACTCAAAGTAAGCAGAAGTCTAATAAGAAATCATAGATCACACAAGGGATAAAGATATCACATGAGACTAAAAGAAAACACTGTCTGATACATAGGGACACCTTTGATACTAGCATTATACTTCATTACAAAAGTACTGCAAAATATTTAAGAAGGTTATCCAGAAATCTAAACACCTGCATTATGAGAAGATAAATACACCCAGAAATAAAATAAAAACAATATGAGATATAGTTAAGTCAGAGACAGGTAGAGCCAGAAATGAAGAGGAACATACAGCTCTAAAAATAAATGTAACCCTGGTAACAAATGCATGTTGTGTTGCAAATCATTTAAACAAGTATTTTGTCTCTGTTGCTAATAGCATGGGGTTGTCAGGTTCAGTAAATAATGCAATGGAATATCTAAGAGCAGTGTACACAAGCAATCTCAGTAAAATGGAATTGACATTTACTTCACCCAAAGAAATAGAATCCACCATAAAGTCCTTGAAATCAAAGCATTCTAGTAGTTATGATAACATATCAACAAAGTTAATAAAAGAGTGTTCATGTAAGCTTAGTCATATCTTAAGTTATTTGTATAATCAGTCACTTGTCACAGGAACAGTCCTGGGCTGGCTTAAATAAGCTGAAGTTATACCTCTCCACAAGAAAGGGGACAAAGAAATGCCATCAAATTACCGACCAATCTCACATTTTGCCAGCTTTTTCAAAAATCTTTGAAAATTTTATGTTCAAGCACCTACTTAAGCACCTTAGGGGAAACAACATACTGCCAAAGTCACAGTTTGGGTTGCTTAAGGTTCCTGATATTGAGAAAGCTATTTACACTTACAGCAAAAATGTCCTTAATTCATTGGACAACAAATTAGAGGCAACTGGCATATTCTGTAACCTGTCAAAGGTGTTTGACTGTGTGAATCACAGCATCTTTTAAGTAAATTAAAATATTATGGCATCACTGATAGTGCTGCCAAGTGGTTTAAGTCATATCTTACTAATAAAAAACAAAGGGTGTCAATATGTAAACACTTCAAGAGTAGGCAATCAGACATCATCTGACTGGGAAGAAATTACATATCGTGTTCCCCAAGGTTCCATACTAGGTCCACTACTGTTTTTTGTGTATATTAATGACCTGTCATCTGTTACATTACCAGATGCCAAGTTTGTCTTATTTGCAGATGATACGAACATTGCAATAAATAGTAAATCAAATATAAATTTAGAAAGGGCAGCTAATCAAACTTTTATTGAAGTTAATAAGTGGTTCATAGTCAATTCACTGTCATTAAACTTTGACAAAACCCACTATATGCAGTTCAGAACTTCCAAGAGATTTCCTTCTTATGTGTGCATAAAATATGATGCATGGAAATAGGAGAAAATGAGAGTGTAAAATTCTTGGGATTACAACTTGATAATAAATTCAGTTAGGAGCAACATACTAACGAACTGCTAAAGTGCCTAAACACGTCTGTGTTTGCAATTTGAATGATATCAGACATATGAGCTATAAAAAAACTGGCATATTATGCTTATTTTCACTCCATTATGTCATATGGTATCATATTTGGGGTAACTCCACAAACAAAGAAAAAATTTTTAGAGTACAGAAGTGTACAAAAAGAGTAATGACTAGTGTAAATCCACGAACATCATGTCAAAACCTATTCAAAGAATTGGGCATATTAAGCACAACTTCTAAGTATATTTATTCATTGGTGAAGTTTGTTGAAAATAATACATTTCTTTTTCCAACATTGCTTAGTACACAGTATCAATACTAGGAATAAGAACAATGTATGTAAAGATTTAAAATCACATACTCTTGTCCAGAACGGTGTCCAGTATTCAGCAATGTATATTTTCAATAAGTTACCAGCAATCATTAAGAGTTTAGTTTCAGACAAGGCACAATTTAAAAATAATTTAAAAGAATTTTTGGTGGGCAACTCCTTCTATTCCATCCATGAGTTTCTCAACAAGTGCAGTAGACCATTTTAATGAAAAATTATTATACTTTAATTTTTGACAATACTTGGTTGTAACCACCAAGTAGCTACCTACTGTGTGAATGATGGATGTAAGTCTTAAGTCTGTAAATAGTGTAAGTTTAATTTTAAATCTTCTACATAATCTGACTGTTCTTAACTGAGGATCACTGAAATGAATAATTTACTTTAATTTTTCACAATACTTGGTTGTAATAGCCAAGAAACTAGCAAATGTCTGATGATGGATTTAGTGAAAGCAGATGTAAGTATTAAACATGTAAATATTAGAAGTTTAAATTTAATTCATGTACATAATTTTACTGTTTGTTGACTGATGATCATTAAAATTAATGAAACTCATGTTTTTCTAATTAGATTTTTGTAATATGTTTATCTGACATGTTCCACACCCAGAAGTATTCCCTCTTTTATGGGTCTATCGAATGAATAATAAATCTAATCTCTTATCTAATCTAATCTACTCTATGCTAAAATGTATCATAATGGAAACTGATTTCTGAACTTATGCTGACATATTAGACAAAGAAAATAAAAGGAATGGTGAATAAAGAGAAAATAGAAGTGTTCAGATTTTAGGAGTGACTTGATTGTACTGCCTAGACAATTATTGTTTTCAACAAGCCATGTTTTCAATGAGCTACATTTTGTATGAAGATCCATGAGAACCATATAGGTACAATAAATTTTAAGTATAATTTTGAACTTCCTTCTTATTTACATGCTTGTGCAGTCTTAAGAGAGATTATTCCAGAAAAGTGCACATAATTGGTTTATTGTTTAAAAGTTCAAGAGAGAATGTTCTCAGTAGCAGAAGCCTTTCCTTATACGAGATTTGTCAACTGTAACAAGTAATACAGCCACTGAAAATTTCAGTGTTCTTCCTTTTCTTTCCCTACATTATCACTATGTTGATAGCATGTATTTTCATACAAGGTCTAGAACACTTTAAATTACTAGTTGGCCACTTACCAGAACACTGGAAAAGAGCTTCAAGTTTTGATACTGGTTCTCCTAGTGGCCACAATTCCTCCTTTGTATCATATTCATGTTTTCCTGAAGAAAGTGGCCTCTTCAAGATTTCACCCCCACTTCTCAGGTTTGGTTTCACATTCTCAGGAGATATGCTCAGGACAAACTGGATTGATTAAAACACACAGTGTTTAGTAAATTCACAACTACTCACATAAAAACATAAGTGAAAAACTATATCCTAAGGACAATTGCACCTGAAAGAGTAGCACAGAGGCAAAAATAGATACAACCACGTAACTTCACTTTACATTAGAAGAAATTAATTACCTGATATTAAACTCAAGTTAAGAAGATACAAGAATGCATATACTGAAAGAAGAGATGTGGGAGTCATAAAGAAAAAGGTTTATCACAGTTTTCAGTGATTTCCAATGTCTCTATACATTTATAGGGATAGTATATATTCACAACCACTAAAAACTGTATAGCAAATAGTCTTTGACAGTGTTTGTTGGTAATGAGGATCACCATGTGGCTAAACATGCTTTGGTGCACGGCCAGCACATCTTGGCACAGTGTTACACTGTCTGGGTTATCTGGATACTTTCCACCAACACCAACCTATCCGAACTCCAGAGATGGGAACTTGCCCCTCAATGTATCCTCTCTTCTCGATATCCGCCAGGCCTCAACCTCCACTAATTTCAAGTTGCCGCCACTCATATCTCACCTGTCTTTCAACAACTTCTTTGCTTCTGTACTTCCGCCTCGACTGACATCTCTGCCCGAACTCTTTGCCTTTACAAATGTCTGCTTGTGTCTGTGTATGTGTGGATGGATATGTGTGTGTGTGTGCGAGTGTACACCTGTCCTTTTTTTCCCTCTAAGGGAAGTCTTTCCACTCCCGGGATTGGAATGACTCCTTACCCTCTCCCTTAAAACCCACATCCTTTCGTCTTTCCCTCTCCTTCCTGAAGAAGCAACCATCGGTTGCGAAAGCTAGTAATTCTGTGTGTGTGTTTGTGTGTTTTGTTCATGTGCCTGTCTGCTGGCGCTTTCCCGCTTGGTAAGTCTTGGAATCTTTGTTTTTAATATAGAGAAGGTAGTCACAATGAGTCAAAGATTAATAATGGAAAGTACTGAATAAAATGTTCTAGGGTTTTCAACCACCTCAATTGCTTAAAACTACATGAGCTTTTGGCCAAGCACTCCTTGGACATTGTCAAGTGGTATGACTGCCAGTGGGCAGCTGTGGACCTACCGAGACTTCCTCTGTTGAAGAGCCAAATGACTGACTGCAACCTGCCATCCTTTTCTTGCTGGGTGGGCATCTAAATACTGTCTCTAAGGCTGAAGGTGAACCACCTTTCTAGCTGTATGCTGTGGGTGCTGAGGTAGCCCTGTGCTCCCACCTTTGTGGCAACCATGATCCAAAAGATACTGCTTGTACAGTCTTAAGTGTACATCTGTCTTCAAGAGCATGGACGCCCATCATATTCACAGAGGTAAATACTCAGGCCACCTTGTTGTCCCCTGCTACCACATCTAGTCTGCCTTGCTGACAGGCAGTCCGTCTGACATGCGAAAAGCTATGTGAGCTGGCAGAGTGTAGTGTCTAGCATTCCTCGCCAATGCCTGAGCAAGCAACCTAGCCAATTTTCTGAGTGCCAGAGATGACAATATTCATTGTTGTCACAATGTTAATAAGATGATATTACAGACACTGCTGCTTCACTGACACCTTTGGGCATAAGGCTGAAGCCCTCAACAGCTCAGCATATGACACTTATAATGTCATTGTTTCACCTGTCCAACCGTGACACCCACTGACCTCCTGACTTAAGGATGGTCTTTACAGCTGATGTACAAAAGTGTCATGACACCCACCACTGCCTCAGCTGGCATCCAGAATTGATCTTCATGGCATCTGACATCATCTCAACTAGTTGTCACATCAACATCACTGCAATCAGCTTCACTTGCCTGGTAACCTGCACATTAGAATGAAGCATGGTGAATGAGAACTATTTTTATATCATGTAGGTGATCTTTTTGATTCATTGCATAATTTTCTGGCTATTGTAGATCACAGCGACACTCATTTCAGTCTGAAAATAACTCTGGTATAGCATTTTGAACATATTGACCTGTGCAAGATCAGACACAATTATGATAAATTATACATGACACACGTGAGGTGTCTTTCTGGACATGAGTTGCCATGCCTCAGGGCTATACAAGAGAACTTGCTGATTTTGGGATCATCTGCAATGAGACTGTAACAAATGTTGGACTATTATACATTTTCAGAATTAGAGTAACTCTTTTTGTATTGTAAATAAAATAGAAGGAAACTTCCACATGGGAAAAATATATTAAAAACAAAGATTCCCAGACTTACCAAGTGGGAAAGCACCGGTAGACAGGCACAATTATATAACACACAAACACACACACAAAATTTCTAGCTTTCGCAATGAATGGTTGCTTCTTCAGGGAAGAGGGAAGGAGAGGGAAAGACGAAAGGATGTGGGTTTTAGGGGAGAGGGTAAGGAGTCATTCCAATCCCGGGAGCAGAAAGACTTACCGTAGGGGGAAAAAAGGACATGTGTACACTCACACACACACACACACACACACATATCTATCCGCACATACACAGACGCAAGCAGACTATGGAATATTAAATAAATAAATCAATAAATAAATAAAGAGAAGTGGACTATAAACAGAACAAGGTAATAGGAGGAAAATGAAACTAGTACAGTCAGTGTCGAAAATATTTATTTATGTATATATAAACCACTGAAGAAGAGAAATTGTTTAGATGACAGATGTAAGTGATATCTAACAAAAGGGACAATACAATGAAGGATGTGGACCATATAGGTGATCTAAATGATTAATGAAAAATCTCATATAAATATGTGAAACAAATACTAACAAAGAGATAGAGGGGCTGGCCAGTACTTACCTCAGCTCAGTACAGCTGATAGATACATAAAACACAACAGAAAATATACGTTCCTCTTCATGGGCCGCATGGAGGAGGCTTTCCTGAAGACCCAAAGTTGCTTCCCCTGGCCTGGTGTAGGTTTATAGATGACATCTTTGTGGTCTAAACTCATGGTGAAGAAACACTCCTTAATTTCCTCCATAAACTCAACTCATTTTCGAATCTGAATTTCACCTGGTCCTTCTCCAAAACCCAAGTCACCTTCCTGGATGTTGACCTTCATCTTGTTGAAGCTCACATCCACACCTCTGTCCACATCAAACCCACAAACCAACAAGAGTACCTTCACTTTGGCAGCTGCCATCCATTCCACATCAAACACTCCCTTCCCTACAGCCTAGGTACTCGTGGCAAACGTATCTGCTCCAGTGACGAATCCCTCAACAATTACACCAATAACCTGACCAGTGCTTTCCTCTCCCACAACTATCCTGCACACCTTGTCCCCAAACAGATCTCCCAAGCAATACATTCCTCCCCTTCCAACAACAATGTTCCTACCCCAAGATCACACAGAAGCATCCCCTGTGTCACCCAATATTATCCTGGCCTCGAATACATCAACAAATTACTCTGCAGGGATATGACTTTCTCAAGTCAACCCCTGAAATGAGATCATCCCTTGACAAAATTCTCCCCACACCACCCAGAGTTGCCTTTCATCGGCCCCCTAACCTCTGTAATATCCTTGTCAAACCCTATAATATTCCCAGACTACCTTCTCTATCCAGCAGTCCCTACCCCTGTAACTGGCCCCGCTGCAAAGCCTGCTCCATGCATCCCCCCACAACCACCTACTCCAGCCCCGCTACTGGTAAAACATACACAATTCAAGGCAGGGCCACATGTGAAACAACACAAGTCATTTATCAGCTGACATGCCTGCACTGCACAGCCTTTTACATCGGTATGACAACAACTAAACTGGCTGAGCGCATGAACGGACACAGACGAACTGTCCGCCTAGGAGATGTCCAATATCCAATAGCAGAGCATGCCCTCCAGCATAATTCTAGGGACCTAGGAACCTGCTACACCATATGTGCCACCCAACACCAGTCCCTCAGAACTATGTAGATGGGAACTTGCACTCCAACACATCCTTTCATCCTGCCATCCCCCTGGACTGAACCTACGTTAAACAACCTCACTCCCATCTACTCTACAGGCTTCTCCTCTTTACCTTTCCTCTTTAGCCATTCCAGCATCTTTTCATCCTACATAGTTGTATTTATCTTTATACTATATACCTCTTTACTTCTGTATGCATCCTCTTTGGTTTGAAGCTGGAACAGTACTTACAGTAGAATATCTTTGGCTTTGCTCTGACAACCAATCCTCCATCCTTGCTACCCTACCTGTTTTCCTTTAGCTGTTGCTTCATAACCTGGTTTGTGAGTAACTGAATCCACTTTCCCTTCTTCCCTTTCTTTCCCCTCTCTCCTCCTTGATGAAGGAACTAAGTTCCGAAAGCTGGGAACGTTAATTTTATGTTGTGTTTCATTGGCTGTACTGAGCTGAGGTAAGTACTGGCCAGCCCCTCTATCTCTTTGTTAGTATTTGTTTCACATCTTTATATGAGATTTTTCATTAATCATTTTAATATATATATTATTTGTTGAGAGTGAAACAATGCCTGAACCAGAATTGATAAGTGACTGTCTTATGTTGGCATCTTAGTGAAATATTGCAGCGGCAGTTTTAAATCAAACAACTTGAGACACAAGAATCTTAATGATCAATTTTTGCAATAGTAGTTGTGCATTGGTGCCCCAGAACCCACCCAAAAAATCGTAAATTTGACTTATATTATGAGTAATCTTTAAATATGGAGCAAACAATACCTTATGTGGTGAAATTGTTCTCTGATAATGTATGAATCCTGATTCTTTCGTAAGAACTATTTGAAAATATTTTTTGATGGGAAAGAATACATTAGTGTTGAGTGCATGTGGTATTGAGTGTAAAAATAGTTCATTTTGTTTAAGGCAAAATGTTGCCACTTTCAATAACAGTTTGCTAAATTGTGTGAGATGACGCTTGCAAAAAAAAGTTAGTCCCGTTTATACTGCTTGGCATAAAAAATTAGTACACATTCTCAGGTGGAAATTTCTTTGACAGGATAACTATCTTTGGACAGGATAGGCAGCTATTAAATGCAACCTCATGTTACGCTAATCAGAAGTAATTGGTTTTGTTGTAGTCCTGCCCACGATTTGTGAATTAGTACAATACTAACCACACGTCACTATATGGAAGCACTGTTGTTACAGTTGAAGGATTTTTTGATGCCCATTGTCCATCACCTGTGTCTTCTATTACCCAGTATCACATACTATTAGGAAGTAATATTACAGTTCATTAGAAACAATATCGCATGCCAGCAGATCATGAAATAATGTATTGACCACCAACTGTCAAGAATTCCAAAAAAACCAATGACAGTCTATAGTGAGCACCTGTTGTCCTGGCCACAAAAAAGTCAATGGATGGCACCAAGAAATATAACTTTTGTTGGGACTGCAAGTAAGCTATCGCAAATGTCAAATACCAGATATCATAGAGACAGTTGCAAATCAGACAAATGCAAGTACTTCACTACAAAGGGTTTGTATAGCAGGTACCACCACATGGGGATAGTACTCAAGGATAAACCTAAAACAGCTTTTTTGTTCCCATGAGAGCAATTTCATTATTGCCGGATGCCATTAAAAATGCATCAGCCACATTTCAGAGATTGCTACATGGAGTTTCACACATTCTAAAACCTGGGAGTGCATGTTGTATCTTGAAGATATTATAGTTCCTTCAGAGGATGTGGACAAACATGTGAAAAGCTTGAAGGAACTAGATAATAGACTAAGAGAAGTATGTCTCGCGCTATTGTGTGTATTGTATTTTGAACCGGGGTCCTTGAGAAATGATGGAGAGGCTTCATCCCACTGCAGTCCTCAGTGGTTCACAACCCCACAACAGGTCACAGCAGTCCACCCAGCCCACTACTGCCCCACACCGAACCCATGATTATTGCTTGGTTTAGCCCCCAATGGAACGCACCCCGAGAATGTCTCGTACCAGATGAGTGTAACCCCAAATGTTTGCATGGTAGAGTAATTATGGTGTACACTTATGTGGAGACAGTGCTTGCACAGCAATCACTGACATAGTGTAACTGAGGTGGAATAAGGGGAATCAGCCCGTGTTCACCATGGCAGATGGAAAATTGCCTTAAAAACCATCCACAGGCTGGCCAGCACACTGGACCTTGTCACTAATCCACTGGGTAGATTCGTGCTGGGGACTGGCATGTCTTTCCACTTGGGGAGCATTGTGATAGACTGTGGGGCTAGCTGGGTGGGCCTACATCTCATGCTAAGTATTAACAAATTTAATTTTGCACAGACTCGCCACTAGTACATGGGCCATGTCACTAGTGAGGAGAGTGTACACACCAAACTCCATTTAGTATCAGCAGTTTCTGCATTTGTAACTCCATAAACAAAACAAATAGTTATAATGCTTTCTGAGCCTAGATAGTGTATGTTGTATCTTGATGATATTATAGTTTATTGTTACCAAAAATTTCTTAAAGAACTTGCATAAACTGCTGAACTGTTAAATCATTTGTTGAGGAAAGGGATTAAATTTAAGTAGTTGACAAAGTGTGAGTCTACCTTTCATGCATTAAAAAAAAGCATTAATCAGAGACTGGTGTTTCCAGATTTTAACAACAAATTCATCTTTTCTTGTGATGCTAGGAATAGTGCTCTTGGTTGAGTTTCAAGTTAGGATAGTGATAGGAACAGAATGCTGTGGCAAATCCTTCACAAAACTTAGGACATAGTGATATTTTTTATTACTATACCACACAGAATTAAATGTTAGCAGTGATCTGTGGGATCATGTGTCTTACCTGTATGAAAAGAAATTCAAAGTGCTAGTGAATCATACTTCCTTAAAGTTGTTATTGGGCTTGAAGGCATCCTCTAGCAGATTACCCAGGTAGGCTCTTAATTGAGCAGTTCAATTAATCAGTTGTTCACAAACATGGGAAAAACATGCAAACACACATATTTTGAGCCACAAGGTTTTAGTGTTGGAAATGCTTGGGAAATGTGGCTGACAGGCACAGCAGGCAGCTGATGTGGAATGTAAGGAATTTAAGTTCAAATGGTTCAAATGGCTCTGAGCACTATGGGACTTAACATCTTAGGTCATAAGTCCCCTAGAACTTAGAACTACTTCAACCTAACTAACCTAAGGAGATCACACACATCCATGCCCGAGGCAGAATTCGAACCTGCAACCGTAGCAGTCCTGCGGTTCCGGACTGCAGCACCTAGAACCGCAAGACCACTGCGGCCGGTAGAATTTAGGTCACAGCCATAATTCACAGAGCACAGACACCTACTTTACAGATCTGTGTAATGCAGACCATATGTAGTGGTTGTGCTGTCACAAGGAAAGAAGTGCTACAACAGGCATATGATCAAATTTTGTCAGGCCACGGGAAATGAAGAGCAACTGGTAGTAGAGCAGCTGAAAAGTTTTGGTGGTGTATAAGGAAATGTAATGTGGATGCATATGTGTGGAATGGCATACTATACACACAGCGGCAGTTTTCAGCCATAAAAAGATGCCTCTTCAGAGGTTGCCTGACAGATCACAACCATTTGAAATAATAGGGCTTGATATTTTTGGCCCATTCAACAGAAACACACCTGTCAATAAATACATATTAACCATCACTGACCATTTTCCAAGTTTATATCTATGACAGGGATTCCTGACCAGCAAGCTGCTAAGGTTGGTATAGCATTAGTGAATAACTAGACACTGAAAGTAGGTGTGTTGCAAACCTTACGAGCTTATCAAGGTGCAAACTAAGAAGGGAAGACCACAATATTGGGACCACAGATTTACTTCAAATCTTGTACACCTTTATCAGGTCACTAAAAAGCACAATGTACAATTCCAAGAAAACTGGATGAGAAGTTTTATTTGTCTATTACGTGGCTTATGTATCTGTGCACAGGGGCTGTAATATAGAATTGATGGTGGTCAAGTGGTTTTTGCCAGCATGGTAGCTCAGCATTATCAGCCAGAGAGCTGGTTGGCCTCGGTAATAAAAAAACTGAGTGGAAGGGTCAGCAAAACGAACTTGAACTCTGATTTTTTTTTTTTTTTTTTTTTTTCATCACTGGTCATATTATAGAATTTATATGATATTTAAGAGGTAATGTAGCTAAAAAAATATAAAAAATACCTCATGTATCTGCATGAAGTTTTATCTGCAAAACATTACCAGTATGACCATGATTAAGTTTCAACACCAATGTTGTTAAACCTTTCAAGCATCCTACATATCCAGAATGCAATCTTTCTAATGACAATGTGTATACAGAACGCCTACATGCAGTCAATGAGCTAATTACAGAAGAAAAGGTATGTATTGTTACAGAAAAGATTTTTACACATATTCCAAATTAAAAATAATAATAATAATAATAATACCATCAGAATGTTACTATTGTAAGTGTTCTTACGACTAGCATATAAGTGTTTCTTATAGCAACATGGATGCTTTGCCTACACTTTAGGCAAACAGCTGGCAGTCCTTCAGACCAACCATCCAATCAGACCTCCATGGAATGGCTAGACACCATATAAAAACAATAAGAGGTAGACTTACTTGTCATAATAACAGTTAGATGGTTATAGAATTAGAGATTTAAACTAAATTTTAATGAATAGAGTGGAACTGAGCAGTAAAACCCAGCCTCACGAGTTCTAAACAATAATTTCTAAACATAAACCTTTTTAAATATAGCCTATTATACAAAGTTGTTCTAGGGTAACATCAACATAGGATATGGGATGAATGTTTTGAGTAAGGAAAGGATGCTGGATAGTGACACTGTTCCTGGGCACAATAATAAATTTTTAGAGCAATTGCTTGGCACAGACAGTAAAAGAAAAAGACCAAGTCAGATTGAGTGTCACAATCATAATCCAGAGCATACTAAGCGTGTCAATATTGCAAACTCGAGGCTACTCCCTAATCATATGCCATACAGTGAACAAAGCCATAGAACACAGTGCAAATGGTACAGTATGACAGCATGCAGAATGCTCTTCAGCAAATCCTAAAATATTGAATTGTAACATGCAACATCCAAACTCCACTGTTCTTAGGCATTCTAGACTAATTTCTGGTTTTAAATACCACTGATGCAGATATCCTCAGAGTCTTGTCATTCCATCTGCATCACTGATCCTGACAGAATGATTATCTTACTAGTTCTAGTTTATCTCTACTGATGAACTCTGATGTGCTGCATGCTGCTTGTTTGAAGACTTCAACTACAAGACTCCAGCCTACCATCTGTGATTGATCTTGACCACTTCACACTTCCTCTCCAATGAGTTACAGCTGTGACTGATAGAAGATGCAGATCAGTGGGCCTTTGGCTGGTGGAGGGCCAAACCAACTGACTGCAAACTGACATCTTCTGTTTGCAGCATGGGCACCTGATTGTTACCTTCCAGCATATAAGTGTGCCATCCTCCTGAAATTCTGTGGATACTGGTTTAAGATCACCAGCTTTGAGAGTCCCGAGGCCCATTCTATTCATAGAGGTGCATCACTGGCCGATGCTCCTTGTTCCTCACACTGCCTTGCTGTCAGGCAGGGCACCTGATCTGCTGTAAGCTATGTGAGCTGCCAGAGTGCTGTGTCTGGCATTCCATGCTGTGCCTGAGTGAGCAGCCCAACCCATTTCTTGCACACTAGAGAAGACAATATCCACTTCCGCAATCATCTTAATGAAATTTTATTACAGATATTTCTGTTTCACTGGTACCTTTAGGCATGAAACACTCAATAGCCCTCAGAGCTCAGACTGCGACACTTGTAATGTCACAACCTCACCTGCCCAACCTCGATGATCACTCATCTCCTGACCTGAGAGGCTACCATTACAGCTGATTTTACACTTCCTTTACGTATCTAGCAGCAGCTGATTGTGAAATATTTCTGTTTTCCCTCAAATTACTCATTAATATTTTCTTAATTACCCAGAATAATTTCAAGAAAATAAACTCAATTTTGCAAAGCTTGCCCTCAAGATGGTCAATTTGATATCACATTTGGTCATTTCCAAATTTTCCTTTGGCATGAAAATATGGACAAAATTCTATGCTGTAATTTATAGGTAATCTCATATTCACTCCCTCAAACATTAATAAGAAAGTGAACATGATTACTGAAAAACTGAATAGGGGATTGGAACTACAGTTACAAGAAGGATATCTCATTACTTGCAGATGTCAGTAACTGTTGTATAACAATAAATTGCAGTGTATGACTGTCAGCAATCATGGAGTCTCGAAAGTAAGGGAGCCTCTGTAGCCAGAAAACATGCTTGTAGTTAGATAATCTCTGAACATTTGCTGAAACAACTGGAATGATTTGTTTGATAATCTCCTTTCATTCCAAGAACTAATCTAAGGAATAGACATACAAATATAACAATATTATGAAAGGGAAAGTTGCTGCTTACCATATGGCGGGTATGCTGAGTTGTTGATAGGCACAAAAAAAGACTGTTACAAAGAAAGCTTTCAGCCAGTAAGGCCTTCATCGAAAGTCAAAAGCCTTACTGGATGAAGGCCTTACTGGCTGAAAGCTTTATTTGTGTCAGTCTTTTTGTTGTGCCTATCTGCAACTCAGCGTCTCCACTATATGGTAAGTAACAACTTTCCTTTTCATTATATTGTTACATTCCATCCTTGATTTTTTATTGTTAGACATATAAATATCCATATTTCACAAATGAACATAATGTCAGGCACAACTTCAATACAAAATATCAATACTTTTGTTTTGATATTCATATATGTTACAAGATAACAACAGTATGTTATGCAACAATGATGGTAAGCAAATGAACCACTAATTTATTTGCAACTTGTAGCAATATGTTCTTGAGCAACTTTGTTGCATTTTTCTTAGAGACACATGTGTTGCCCAGTTTTTCTAACATTAAAAGAATGAACTGTGCCTCAAATCAATATTAAACACAAACATATAAAAAAGGAAGTAAAATCTTAAAAATGAACATTTGTACAACCTGATAGGTTGTGTGTGAGTGGGAACACAATGCAGTGCCTACATAAATTGATTTGAAAGTCTATGTTGAAGTGTGAGATATTTGTTCAAAACCACACAACATGGGAAATCTTATCCATATGAAATTTGTAATGGCAAGAAAATAATTTGTTAAGAGAACAGAGCACATGATGTGACCAACAGAAAATATCATTAATGGTGGCAACCTGAGAATGTAGAAAATGGTTTTGCTATATATCCAATTAATTTATAGCATTGACTACATACTAAAAGTGTACTGTAGAAACTAATAGGAGAAAATAATTAGCAGACAACAATGTTCATGAATTATCTATATCATAGACGTGAGAGGAATGTTGTACCCCTACCGACATGAAAACCTGTGGGTGCCCCTGCTTGCAGCTGCTGGAAGTTCTTGCTTACAAGTCAGATTAGTTGTTAAAGGTCTTTTTTTTGTTTTTTTTTTTTTTTTCGTCATCAGTCTACTGACTGGTTTGATGTGGCCCGCCATGAATCCCTTTCCTGTGCTAACCTCTTCACCTCAGAGTAGCACTTGCAACCTACGTCCTCAATTATTTGCTTGACGTATTCCAATCTCTGTCTTCCTCTACAGTTTTTGCCCTCTACAGCTCCATCTAATACCATGGAAGTCATTCCCTCATGTCTTAGCAGATGTCCTATCATCCTGTCCCTTCTCCTTATCAGTGTTTTCCACATATTCCTTTCCTCTCCGATTCTGCATAGAACCTCCTCATTCCTTACCTTATCAGTCCACCTACTTTTCAACATTTGTCTATAGCACCACATCTGAAATGCTTCGATTCTCTTCTGTTCCAGTTTTCCCACAGTCCATGTTTCACTACCATACAATGCTGTACTCCAGACGTACATCCTCAGAAATTTCTTCCTCAAATTAAGGCCGTATTTGATATTAGTAGACTTCTCTTGGCCAGAAATGCCTTTTTTGCCATAGCGAGTCTGCTTTTGATGTCCTCCTTGCTCCGTCCATCATTGGTTATTTTACTGCCTAGGTAGCAGAATTCCTTAACTTCATTGACTTCGTGACCGTCAATCCTGATGTTAAGCTTCTCGCTGTTCTCATTTCTACTACTTCTCATTACTTTTGTCTTTCTCCAATTTACTCTCAAACCATAGGGTATAGACTAAAATTAGGTTAACTGGCAAAAGGAAGTTAATTTAACTATTCTATTAAAAATGAACAAATAGGGAAATTTTAAACTTAGGAAAATTTAGCTATCCTGACATAGAGAGCACCATTTCATGCAACGTTATCGTAGCCAGAAGAGGAACTGTTGTTGAGTTGACAAGATATGAACTAAGTTTTTTGCTACTTTTGTTTTTATTTATTATTTAGTCATTGAGTATCATCTATGTCTGACATTATGTTGCTGGAAATTGTGTTTTTAAGCGCTTCATTAAATATCCATTGTCAAATATGTTATAGCTGAGATTTTGTGGTTGCAAAATATATATTATGAGTGCATATGAGATAAAGTGAATCACATGTTTTGGGATTAAGTAGCCATTAGTTCAGTTAACCCTGCAGTAAAATATGTCTTGTGGCAACTGCTATATTTACTAGTGACACAGTTGGAATCTGCCAACTCATACAAATACCTAGATGTATGGACATGAAATGGAATGGCCACAAAGGCAAAGTCATGGGTAAAACAAGTAGCAGACTTTGCTTTACTGGTAGAATATGATGGAAATGGAATCAGTCTGCGAACTGAAATGACTACAAATCACTTGTGTGATCCATCATAGAATATTGCTCAAGTGTGTGGGACCCCTACTAAATAAGACTAACAGTCTATTGAATATATATGGAGAAGTGCAGTGTGAATGGTCACTGATTTGAAAGAACTGAACTGACACACAGTACATTGAGAAATTTTACTTACAATATTTAAAGAACACACTTTAAACATTCAAGTATGTATTTGGCAGTCATCATGGTTGTGTGCGAGAATGTGTATTCTGCAGCTATAAAAAGAGCTAGTGTTTGAAAGCTAATGTGAATGATGTTTTCTGTTAAGCGTTTCTGTGCTCCACACACTGATCTGATGTAGGTGAGTGACTGCATTCCCCATATTCTACATACTGCACATAAAACTATGGTATTATTGGTGATATAAAAGAAGATTGCTGGTTTATAGTGTTGCTGCTTTCAATGGGGACATGTGGAATAGGCATTCAACAAGTGCCTTAGGGACAAAGGACTCTCATGGGGCAATATCAATTGTGCACATGTCAGTTGCAGAAGGTAGTGGCTATGTTAACAACTGAGGCAGAAATTACATCAGGAAGTAAAGGAGACATAGTCTTAATTTGATTGGGACACAAAATGAGTTAGTTGAAATTCCAGAATAACTTCAAACACTGTACAAGGACAATGTCAATGCATCCTAACTAGCAAAAATCTCAGTGTGTCACCAGCAGCTAAAACATATAGAGAAAAGATTTCTGTATTGTGAAATCATGTTGAAACATTTATGAGTAGATGGAAAGAACCAGGTGGCTGAGCTTCTAATGAAGCCCTCAAACAAGTTCAGTTTATCTTTCTATACCCACAGACTGGTTGCAGGAAGTCAAACAGTAACCCTTCATCATTGTATTTGATTGATTTTCCCTTTTGGTGAAACTGTTGTAATAAAAGGAAAAATGATTGGATGTTAACTGTAAAGTGTTGCAATATTCTTCATTTTTATAAAATCTTTGAAATATATTTCATTACTGAATTGTTAGTATTGTTGGAATAAATGGTTCATAAATGAAACTGTGTTGGCTGAACTTAATAATTTTCCTCAAATTTTGTTTGGGAGATTGGTAGTACTTTTAAACTGCCTTGCGGTGTGTTGCTTAGCATGCACCTAGCTTTAGTAGAACTTTTATGCCATTTCAGTTGGGTATTGTTGATGTGATCATCATCTTTCATTCTTGTGCGGTAATTGTGCTGCTCTCTGTTAAGCATCTGTGCACTATCAATTTACAATTTACTTTGAGACACTCGACAACAATTTCTCCAGTGTTTGAACACTCCAGTAACTAAACAAATTGCAAATAGTTTCTATAAAAATCAACGGTATTTCAAAATACCATGAGACAGCAGATTACAGTGATCCCACAAACAATTTTCCTTTTATTACACCGCTTCCTCTGAAAGTAAAGTCAATCAAATAAAACGAGTATGGATTACTCTTTATCTTCCTAACCTAAATTAAACTAGACTTATTCAAGTGATCTCATAAGAAGGTCAAGCAACTATTTCTTCCAATTTAATATGTTCCAACATAATTTCATGATACAGAAATCTTTCATTGACTTTTGTTCCTCCCTTGTCACTGCCAACTGTTAGGCCACCATAAATATCAATTGCTACATGAAGTATATTTGTGATAAAACAAAGGACAGTAGCATTGTTTTGAAAACCTGCATTCTTTTAGTGTATTTTTCAATTGCGTCAATAATGACTCTGTTTCAAGAGATGCACTAGATCTGTGCTATCTTCAAATCCTTCTAGTTGTTCCATACATAGTTCATCTTCAGGAATCCATTCTAAAAGTCTGTCTTCACACCACATTCTTTCGTCAGTATCTTATCTGAAGCATGTATTGCTCACAAAGTTCAAATGTTTATGTATAAGGAGTGTCCTGATTTGCTGATGTCTGCTATTAATTTCTATTTCCTTATATTTCACTACTGCTCTGTTTCAGCTAAACTGTCATCATCAAGTACAATGTGTATGACATTATCTCCTTTATACTTATTTATGTTATAGCAGAACAACGAGCATGGATTGCTACTTACTTATGTATTGTCTAGATGAACTGAGGTACATGTAACATCCTTGGCAACGGTTTTGACAGTTTTGTAGCTACAATATCATATGTTAAGAAAGTATAAGCACTGTCATACAGGTGATAAATATACATTGTTTTGTTGTGCATGTATGTATGGTTGCCACATGTTCAGAATAGTCTGTATTTACAGTGATCATAGATGCTATTAATTTATAGGTGTTTATTTGATAAACGGTATTTCATTTGATGTGTATGCTTTTGTTAACTTCTATTTTGATAATTTGTTGTAAATTATGAGATTTCATATTCGTTACATTGACCCTCTGAGTCAATATGCTGCCAGATTATGTATATGCACATAACACATTTGAAATAATGAATACTGACCATAATTTTCAAGACTTTCCCAGCAGTTTGTTGACATTTTGAGGTGTTGGACATTCTATCAGATATCTTGCAAGAATGATGATGAAATCGTGCAGAATAGCTGACACCTCAAGATTTCAAATACCCTATTGCATTTACTAAGCTGATAACAAATGGACTTAACCTTAAAAATCGTTGATATAATAATAATAGCAAGTTAGGAATGGCATTTCAACAACATTAAAGTTCTCATTTAACAATCTTCCAGATGATATATATCCTTCATGTTTGCTAACTCATCATTTAGATCATCAAATGATTTTTATACCTCACTTATATGTATGCTAACATGTTCTATTTTTTTATGTGACACAAAAAACATTAGTACTTGTAAGCTGCTACTATGCACGTAGTTTTCCCCATATTTCTATAGTGTTACACACCATCTCATATTGAGCAATTGGTTTACTGATTACATTTTCTATCAGACTAGCTGCTTACTCATCATCCTTTTTCACCTCCTATGTGTGTTGGCTTTTATTAACTTGTCAGTTCACATGGCGGCATCAGCACTTTCATTAGAAACTGTTCATAATATCATTGAGTTCATATGAATAAAACAGAACAGAGATGCGTCATTTTTATGTTGCCCAATCATCTGGTCCTACAAGGTTATCAGTATCTACTTTTCAATCACCATTTGTATCCATTTTCGTCTGGAAGGTTCATGCTACCATATGACCCATTTCAACAACAATTTTTTTTTTTTTACAAACACAGATAGAACTTCTCCAATCTTCTTTAAAACTGTTGTAGAAAAGCTGTGGTAACACGTAAATACTTTTGGATTAAATGAGAGGACTCAATGAAGAGCAGAAGCATTAAGTCATTGATAGAGAAAAAATGCTGGTTTTCAGAATGATCTTTTTTCAAGCTAGAGTAAAATACATATAGAAACATACACATGTCTATACTCCTACATGGTGCTAGCTGGATGAACAGTGTCAGTGCTGCATTTCAGGAAGAGAAATAGGTTGTGATGAGGACTGTGTTGGATTGGGTGGATAGAAGAAGAGAGAGTGGGAGGCACGCGTAAGAATTGGGGGTCTGTTTGTTATCAGTAGGTCCAAGATGCCATCTCCATGAATTGGTTCTATGTTTAATTGCTTGAGGTAATTTTCGGATAGTGCACACAATATAATGTCACTCGATGCTCTGTCCCTACCACCCATCATAAACATCTGAGTGTCCCAGTCTATATCTGGTAAATTGAAATCACCACCTCTGACTACAACATGCTGAGGAAATTTATGTGAAATGTATGCCAGATTTTCTCTCAGTTGTTCTGCCACTAATGCTGCTGAGTAGGGAGGTTGGTAAAAGAAGCCAATTATTAACCTAGCTCGGTTGTTGAGTATAACCTCCACCCATAATAATTCACAGGAAATATTCACTTCTATTTCACTACAGGATAAACTACTACTAACAGCGACAAACACACCACCACCGGTTGCATGCAATCTATCCTTTCTAAACACCGTCTGACCCTTTGTAAAAATTTCAACAGAATTTATCTCTGGCTGCAGCCAATTTTCCATACCTGTAACTATTTCAGCTTTGGTGAATCCTATCAGTGCTTGAAGTTCCGGTACTTTACCAATGCAGCTTTGGCAGCTTGCAATTACAATACCGATTGCTGCTTGATCCCCACATGTCCTGACTTTGCCCCGCACCTTTTGAGGCTATTGCCCTTTCTGTACTTGTCTGAGGTCATCTAACCTAGAAAACCGCCCAGTCCATGCCACAAAACCCCAGCTATTTGTGTAGCCGTCCACTGTGTGTAGTGGACTCGTGACCTATTCAGCAGAACCTGAAACCCCACCACCCTATGGTGTAAGTCGAGGAATCTGCAGACCACACAGTCGCAGAATCGTCTCAGTTTCTGATTCAGACCCTCCACTCAGCTCTGTACCAAAGGACCACAGTCAGTCCTGTTGATGATGATGCTTTCATCCCACTAGAGAGACTGGCAGTCTTCATCAAATCAGATAGCTGCCAGAGAGGATTTCCTCTGATCCATAGCAACACACATCATTGGTGCCGACACGAGTGACCACCTGTAAATGGATGCACCCTGAACCCTTCATGGCATCTGGAAGAACCCTTTCCATGTCTGGAATGACTCCTCCCGGTATGCACACAGTGTGCACATTGGTTTTCTTCCCCTCCCGTGCAGCCATATCCCTAAGGGGCTCCGTTACACGCCTGATGTTGGAGCTCCCAACTACCAGTAAACCCACCCTCTGTGACCGCCCACATCTTGCAGACTGAGGGGCAACCTCTGGAACAGGATGAGCAGTCATGTCTAGCCGAAGATCAGTATCAGACGGAGACAGAGCCTGAAACAGATTCGTCAGACAAACTTGAGAGGCCTTCCGTTCAGCCCCTTGGAATGTCTTTCGCCCCCTGCCACACCTTTAGATGACCTCCCACTCTACCAAGGGTGAGGGGTCAGCCTCAATGTGGGCAGTATCTGGGGCAGCCACAGCCGTAGTACAATCAGGGGATGCGTGGGACGAGCTGGCCATCCCTGACAAACCCTTGTCCGGCCATCCACAGGGAGTCAACAGCCTCAAGCTGTATGACCGAAGCCAACACTGTCTGAAGCTTGGAGTGAATGGATGCCAACTCAGCCCACATCCAAACACAGCAGTTGCAGTCCCTATCCATGCTAAATACTGTTGTGCAAAGACCATCTGACAAACCCTTGTCCGGCCATCCACAGGGGGGCAACAGCCTCAAGCTGTATGACTGAAGCCAACACTGTCTGAAGCTTGGAGTGAATGGATGCCAACTCAGCCCACATCCAAACACAGCAGTTGCAGTCCCTATCCATGCTAAATACTGTTGTGCAAAGACCGTCTGGACAATCTACAGAGAGCACAAACAATTCGACACAAAATTTGAATGGTTATTAAAATACAAGACTGCCTAGTAAATACTGTAATGCTGTTACTTGCACACTGCTCAGTGGCAGAAGGCTAACTGTACTGTCAGTAACATACAATGACTATTTGAAAGAAATAAAAAAAATGACAGATGACTACGTGACTTTCACATCACAGATGTTAAAATGCAAATCTCCCCCTGCTAATTATGAAATTACACAATGATTTGACAGATTCAAATAAACAAGTGGGTTAAAAACACTCAAACAAATTTTCAACTTGACTACTACACTTATATGAACTCTAAATAAGCCACTTGCTGCTACTCGCACACTGCTGTCACACTGCCCAGAGGCAGGAGACTAACTAGTGGTCGCTAGTGGCTCAGAGGGAGGCAGTCAGTTTGCCAGCTAGAAATCTGGGAGGGAGATGTGAAGACACAGGTCATTGGAGCTTGGCCAGTACAGTTATTGGAGTGAAGGAGGAGTTGCATGGATAACTCCCTATCTATGTAGTTCTAAGTAATTGTTGGTGGAGGAAAAGATCCAGGTGGCCCATGTTGTCAGGCAGCCACTGAAACTGAGCATGTTGTGCTCAGCAGTATGTTGTGCTCAGTAGCATGTTGTATCACTGTGCAGTGAGCTTTCTTCTTGGCAACATTTACACAGTGGCCATTTATCCAGGTGGACAGCTGGTTGATAGTCATACTACCATTAAAAAGCTGTGGAGTGTTTGCAAGAGTGTTGGTAGATAACATGGCTGATTCCACAGGTGGGCCAGTCTCTTATGCAGTAGGATAAGCCTGTTACAGGATGGGTAGGTCTTATACCATGGTCTGCTGCAGGGATGACATCCCTGTTGCAAGGGGTTGAGAGTGGGAGTGTGCAAAGGGATGGACTAGGATGTTGTGAAGGTTGAATGGGTGATGGAACACCAATCTGGGAATGATGGTGAGGATTTTGGATAGGTTGTGGGCCTATGCACCTGACAACCTGTACATGTGCCAATGTTGACACCCTGACACAATCAACTATGACTGAAATGGGCACATGACAATTGGCATTGGATGTTGGTGCACTGCCAGAGTGTCGCATAGACTGATAAATCCTGATACCTTTTTCATCATGCTGATGGGAGGGCACATGTCTGTCTTCCAGGGAACAGCTCGACATCTGTACTGCAGGATGGAGACAAGATGACAGTGACTCCATTATGCTCTGCAGAACATTCTCATGGGCACCCATGGGTCTGGTGGAGCTCATGTAAGGCACCATGACAGTCAAGGAGTATCATAGACTGTTTTCAGACTGCATCCATCTCTTCATCATGTTTCATCATGTTTCCCGATGGCAGAGGCATTTTTCAACAAGATGATGCACCATGTCACAAGGACAGGAGTGTGATGGAGCAGCTTAAAGAACACAGTGGAGAGTTCCAATTGATTGTGCTGCATCCCTCCCCCCCCCCCCCCCCCCCCTGCCACTCATTCCCCCGCTACCATGCTTGCCAGATCTGAGCCTGATCAGACATATATGGGATGCAACTCAATGTGGCATTAGAGCTCATTGCACCCCTCCCTATAATTTATAGGAATTAGGTGAAATTAAGTGACTTTTGTGTGCAGATGTGGCGCCAACTGCGTCCAATGGCCTACTGTGGCTTCACTGATTCCACTGCATGATGTGTCACTGCTGTTACCAGTGCTAAAGTTAGACATACCAGCTGTTAAATAAGTGGTCCCAATGTTCTGGCTGATCAGTGTATGACCATGGTCACGCTGTCACCAATAAGAAAATTGACCACCAGGTGGCTCAAAATGCTACTCAGCACAAAATATTCACAGCCTGAGTCATGTGCATCTTTCCCTCCACCACAAGTTTTCTGATCTATGAAGATGGGAGTTTCCTTGCAACACATCCTTCACTATTTATTCTGTTCTCAATCTCTGGTCACCCATTTCCCCACACCATACCCCCTTCCTCCATCCTGCCATTTCCTCCCAATTTACATCACCAGATCATCTTCAACATGTGCCATTCCAATAACCTGTAACAACAATGCATCACACTCCTAGCCCTTAAATCTGCCACTCCTCCCTTCTACAAACTGGCTGCCTTCCTCTGAGCCATTAGCCACCCACCCTCAGTCCCTCTCCCTGTCTCTTGCCTCTTTCCCCCTCCACCCTTCCCACAACTAGTACACCTGCCAAAATGCCGCAATGTCACTGTTCATCCCACAGGCACTATTTTTTCCCCTCAATGTTTCTACTTTTCAGTGAGGGGGCTCCTTCAATTCAAAAGTATTTACATTATTTAAACTGTATTTTTTCAAACTAAACATGGCCTGTAATAAAAGTAATAAGTTTTCACCAACATGGTTTCACTTACTAATGACTTATTTGCAGGATATTTTAACAGTTAAGTAATAATATGAATTACACAGAGTTTTTGTAAAAATCAGGCTTATTTCAAAGTACCAGACTTCATGATGAGCCCACAAACATTTTCTTCTTAGCACAACATATATAGAGGGGACAGTCAAAGAATTTACTACAGCTTTCACTTAAGCACTTCATTCATTTCTGGGTATCACCAACTGATCTCATGTATAACGGACCTGTAACTCAGTTGATTCTCATATGTTATATATAACTTCACCCATAAAGTGAAGCTTCAATTATTTTCTTGTATATTGATGTACAGTAATATCTGTGTAAACACGGCTTCAGCAGAAAATTGGAAACTTGTCATATATGAAATCTCTGTTCTTTATTTCTTCAGCACATTCAATCTGTATTCTGTTTTGCAATGAAGCACATGAATCATCCTGATAAACATTTGACTTTCTAAGTGACAGTGTGAATATATAAACATAAATGAATAAAATGAGTACACTTTATAAAGTAAAGGTGTATCAAATGAATTTCTGTGATATTTTAGGTGAGCATTGCTACCAAAAATCACCTCCACATAGAATTCTGATACTGTGTTGACACTGAAAATGTGATTAATTGATTCAAAGAGAGGAAATAAAATGGTAATGTATTATCACAATGGAGTCTTACAGAAATTTTGTATCATACAAGTATAAAACTATGAAGGAATCTCTGAGTTACTGTCTCACATTGTCTCTAGATGAATATACCATAAATTTACACACTATACCTTGTAGAATAATGCTACTGCCAAACCTTTGCGGTACTCAGGCGAGGCTTCAGGTGGCTGCTTTACAGGCTGTATTTCCGAATCCAGAATTCTGAGAGCCTGTTCAAGTGTATTCAATTCATACAAATTTTCATCTTCAAGGTACTGTTCTAACTCCTTAGCATGTACCTGTGTGTATAGAATTAGATTTTGTAATACCTGTTGTAAATGCTTTATCAGTTTTAAAGTTACACTGCCATTACTGTTGAAATTCAATATTATGTAGCTTAAATAAGCACACCTTTATGAATTGCCTTGTTCAGTCTGAAACAGCTTTTATTTTCATAGTGCAACAAAACATTTACTATTAAACCAGAGCTATAGGTTTTATGAACTTATTTGTATTATTATTTAAATGCAGTTTTATGATAACAGTATTGTGAAAAGGAAAGTTGCTTCTCACCATGTAGTGGAGTTGCTGAGTCACAGAGAGGCACAAAAAAAGACTGTCCTAAATAAACTTTCAGCCAGTAAGGCCTTCATCAACAATAGATGACAGACAGACACTCATGCAAATGCAACTCACACACACAACTTCAGTCTCAGGCAATTGAAACCACACTGTGGGCACCAGTGGAGTAGGTGTGGTGGGCAGTGAAGTGCTGCTAGTTAGACAAAGGGCAAGGGAGAGATGGGGAGGGGACTTAGCGGAAAAGGAGAGAAGTAAAAAGATTAGGTGTGATGGTGGAATGAGGGCTGTGTAGTACTTGAATGGGAACAGGGAAGTGGCTGAATGGGTGAGAACACTGACCAATGGAGTTTGAGGCAGGAGGGTTATGGGAACATAGGATGTGCTGCAGGGAAAGTTCCCATGTGCACAGTTCAGAGAAGGTGGTGTTGGACAGAATGATCCACATGGCACAGGTTGTGAAGGAGTCATTTACATGATGACTGTCACTGAAATGAAAATCCTTCATTTCAATGACTGCTTCACGGCCTGTGCCATACAGATCCTTCCCATCAACACCAGGTTTTCTGAAACACACAGGTGGGAACTTTCCCTGCAATAAATCCTCTGTTCCTGTAACCCTCCTGGCCTCAACCTTCATTAGTCACAGTTCTCACCCATCCAGCCCCTCCCCTGTTCCATTCCAACACTATACAGCCCTCATTCCACCATCACACATCACCTTTTTACTTCTCTCCTTTTCCACTAATCCCCCCCTCCCTTCACCACCTCTTCCATGCCCACAGTCTAACTTGCAAAAGCTCACTGTCTACCAACCCTACCCTACTGTCCCTCCCCCTCCCCACCCCAGCCTTCTCCGTACTACCCAGTCATCATTCCCATCACGCACTGGTGTTGCTGCTCACAGTGTGGTTTCAGCTGCCTGAGACTGTAGTCATGTGTGTGAGTTGTGTTTGCGTGTGTGTCTGTTGTCTATTTTTGACAAAGGCCTTAGTGGCTGAAAGCTTTATTTGTGACAGTCTTTGTGTTGTGCCTATCTGTGACTCAGCATCTCTGCCATATGATGGGTAGCAACTTTTGTTTTCATAATATTGTTACATGCCATACTGGATTTTCCATTGTTTTATGACAAGTAACACACAGAGTCTCAAGGAGACATGTTTTTGGATTTACACCATAGGTAAATGTTTCAATAAAATATTACTGTAATAGTGACAGAGACACCTAATTAAAGTTCACTTGTGAAAGTAAGTGCTTAGGCTTCTATGGATGGTTTCAACCACAATAAAATCATTTTAGGGACAATACCACTATTTACTGCAAAATGAACAGGACAGATGAAACATCTCTTATTTGGTGAAGATGAATCACTCATAACTGTGAATAAAATAATACATTTTACTCTATAGGCAAAGATGAAATGCACAATCCCATTTCTGACCATTTCTATAGAACCATTATGAAAGAAGTGTCATGTAAAATCCGTGAATACCTAGACACACTTCCAATGAGAAATGCACCATCTTTCAGCATAAAGAACTCACTGATATACATGCACACTGATCACCTGAGCTCATTACATATGCTAGAGTGGAAGAAGTATCCATGATCTAGTGGTTGTCTATTCTCCACAGCCCAGTGCTCCATTAGATTACATGTGTGTATATCACTGCATCTGTGGTCAAAGTGGAAAGTTTACTGTGGCATGTAGTCTGGAGCATGAGGAAAATAGCATGACTTAAGGATCACAATAAATTGGTAATAATGGAACACCACCTGAACTGTGGGCAGCATATAAAGTTCAGAAAATGTCCATGTTTGTCAGAGAGTCATATTTAAAGGAATTAAACTTAACTGAGGCTACCAGTATTATGAAGCATGAAAACAACATGAAAAGCAAAGTGCCAATCCTCTGACTACCAATGATACCTGTTGAAAGCAGGCTTTTTGTGTGCCAAAGACAGCAACTTCAGAAGAAAAGGATGCAACAGTCGAAATAGATTATTTGGAGGCAAATGATGTAATGCGTTGATGAATGCAGACAGAAAATAACTGTAATTTTTAATGCCACACTAATTTACTACCAAATGCCAATCACAGATAATAATGTAGCACAATCCAATATTCTTCCATATGATTTCACCTCCCTCTATCTCTTGTGAATATGGTGATGTAATGGTATCTTGAAAAATGACACTGGTTGTTGTATGATAATCTAATCAAGGTACCAAACCTACAGAACTGTTCTATAGTGTCATCACTCTCAAGGTCAAACAGACAAATGTAGAAAATTAATCAAAATTTGGTCTGTGTAGTATATAATAAGCACAAAAATCATTTTCCATTATAACCTACCAGTTCTTGATTGATACCACCAAACACAATTCTTGGTTTGCTTATAACTTTTCCCACATTATTTATGTCCAGTTTGAATAGAAACCCAGCATTTACATAGGCATGAGCATTTTGTGCTCTTGGCATGATCTGAAATAAATAATATTTTTGTTGGTAATGTATAAATTTGAAATTATTAATAATTATAATAAATATAATAATTATACCAAATATAACTTTCTAAAATTATAATCACACCAATAAATGGATTGCAAGTATGCATTCAAAGTCACTCTTGTATAGACAAAACTGTTACAGTCTCCATTAGAGGGTAATTTTTTGTGCATCCAACAAGGAAATAGTTACACTCTGGACTTGTCACACAGTGCTGAGAATACAATTATGTATTGACATATGGCTTTGGAATACCAAGCCAAGTGATAAGCTATGCAGTAACAACAGTACTTTCTAATTCAGAAATGAGGAGATTGATCCACCTGGTCTTAGTGTCTTTTCTGGCTCTTTTCAGATCTGCATGGTATCTTTAACTTTCACTGCACTACTGTTTGCTTTACATGCACAAAAGCAAAAGTTAATTCTTGAGCTAACATGTAGAAAAAGATTACAAATTACACATTCTTTTGAGAAGAGGTACACAATATAGATAGTTGTTTGCAGTTCACATCAGTCATGTAGAGGATGTAAAGATGAACAATTTCATATAGGACACTTGCAGTCCAGACAGAAAACTACCACAAACTGACCTACATGCAGCACATAAGCTACAGCATTTGCACAGTGCAATATATAATTTTCAACATTCTTTCTTTTTACATTTGAACTATTTGTCCTAAAGAAAAATAAATAGACAACCATGCAGGAAAAAGACAGATTGCTACTTACCATAAAAAAGACTCATCAAATTGCAGATAGGCACAGTTAAAAGACACTCACATACAGCCTTTCGCCACAGTCTTCAACAGTAAAAGAGAGGCCCCCCCCCCCCCCCCACACACACACACAACCACCCACCCACCCACCTACACACACACACACACACACACACACACACACACACACACACACACACACACACACACACACACACACACAAGAAACAATCTGGAGGGGGTGGAGAAAGGATGGTAGTGTATGGGTGGGGAGAGAGACCAACGCTGTCTGGTGGAGTGTGCAGGGATAGACAGCCAACAGGCACAGTGCTGGGCCAATGCATCTGCTCATCTTTCCCTGCTCCTCTTCTTTTTTGCTCCATTTTTCCCATCTTTCTGCCCCACAGCCTCCTAATGTTGTGCCTCTTGGTAGTCTAGTGCCCACACATTCCACCATACAGTGAGTTTATCTCTTTCATCACTCATACAATACTAACACTTACCCTTCCACTCCCCCACATCCTCCAGATTGCTCTTGCATCTCATTCAATGTTGCATTCCAGCCCAAGATGCTGATATACCTTCTTTACAGTAAGTAGCAATCTGTCTTTTCCTACATTGTTGATGATCTTGCCTGGACTTTCCATTGTTTGATTTTTGATGAACAGCTTTCTTCCATACTACAATCCTGCTAATTTTCCTTTGTTACTCTTCCCTATAGCATTACTCTTCCCAGTGTCCATTCTTTCTTTTCTTTCCTATGTTTATTCACCATCTTCCAAACCACATCTACCTCCGAGCCACATTATATTTCGGATTGTCCAGGTGCAACACAGACTTCGTGACCATGTGAATTGTTGAGGCAGTATTGAATGCTCCAGATTCTTTCCTCCAATAGTTATAATTACATTTATTCCTATTGATCTCACTACATCTCTCATCTTGACTTTCTTTAGCATTTTGTTATCCACAACTGCATTTGTCATATGAGCTTTTGATCCTCAACCTAACCCAGCCCCCCTTCCTCTCTCTGCTTATTGCAACACACACAGACTCTCATACATTACTGTTTCTTTTCACCCATGTTTCTGAAGATTTTTAATGTATTTGTTCATATCTGTACATGGTTTCACACGGTTTCATGTATCTTTGCTAATTTTTTGTATTTGTGCATATTATTACATAACTGTGCTTATTTTTGCATATGTGTGTGTGCTTCTGCGTGTCTTTACGTATTTTTAATCATCTTTAAGCATCTTTTTGCTAATCCAGTCCATTTCCCAACCATAAATAACTATTCTGCCTGTTTCTGCATCTTCCTGTTTTCTTTATACAACTCTTTTCACACCAGTTCAGAAATGTATCTGTTTGCCTGGCTGAAACCCAGTTCCCTGTATTGTTTCTCAAATGCTGCCTAAACCATTGAATCCTCTCAAACAGCCAAACTGTAAAGATTGCCTTCTCTGCATTCCACCCCTCCTTTCACAATGACCTACACCTTTTGAAACAAAAACACATCTCCATTGCACAGGCTTCCCATTACCACTTCTGCTCCCTCTATGAGATACTACTACTCTGTAATCCCTGCTCCATACATCACATCTCCGAAATGGAATCCCTTGCTCTCCAGCACCTGGAGGATCATTCCAGACACCATCTCCATAAGTTATCCAACCTGCTGTCATTGAACTGTGCATCAGGGCACCCCTATCCAACACCTATCATACCTGCACTGCTCCTCCTTGTCCACCCCTCATAGCAGCTAAATCCTGCTTAGCTGACCATTTCAATTTGCTACATCCCCAAACTTACTACCAACCCCCCCCCCCCCCCCCCCCAAAAATCCACATCAAGAGGCAATACATTCCCATTACCCTGTTTCCAACCTTTCCACCAAAACTTTCAGTTCCACAGAAGTTTCAGTCCTATCCAAAGGCCTCACCTTTAGCCCTACACCAAAATTTAACCATGTTGGACTTGTCAAAGACCTACTCTCCTCCTCCTGATCCCTGCAGTGGAAGAACTTCTTTGCCACCAATCCCTCCAACCAAAACCATCCTAATGCCAATACTGAGCCCTGTCTCTTCCAGATCATACCACTATTCAACCATGATCCTCCCCCATCCCACCTAACCACCTGCTGGTCATCTTCTAGAAATTCCTTACCTTCAACTTTGCCTCATCGTCCTTCCCAGCCCCCTTCCTCAGAACATTGACCTATCAGTAGAAAAAAAGAACAGCCATACATGACCTTAAAACAAATTCTGATCTAATCATCTTAGCTGCTGACAAAAGTTCCACCACTGTTGTTATGAACTGCACTGACTATCCGGCAGAAGACCTCTGATAATTATCTGACTTCTCCACCTATAAGTTCTGCCAAAATGATACCATCCCGGAAATCCAACACAAACTTCAAGCCCTGCTTAAAGCCTTAGGCTCTTCCCAAAACATATCTCCTGAATGGATTTCTCTCCCCATCCCTTTGACACCCTGAACACCAACATTCTACATGCTCCCCAAAATCCACACCTCCAACAATCCTGGATGCCCCATTGTGGCTGGTTATTGTGCCCCCACAGAAAGAATTTCGGTCCTCACTGAGCAGTACCTCCAACCAATAGCCCATAAGCTAACCTCCCACATCAAAGACACCAATCACTTCCCTCACTGACTCTCCATCAACTCTACCCCTTTACCCCTGTATCCCTAATCATCACTGTTGGTGCCACCTCCCTATGCATCAACATCACTCATGCCATGGTCTTACTGTTATTGAACACTACCTTGCCCAATCTCCTTCAGACTCCAAAACCACTACCTCATACCTCATACGCCTTAGTAATTTTATCCTAACCACAACTTCTTCTCATTTGAAGGGAAGGTATATAAATACATCTGCTGTGCAGCTATGGTCACCTGCATGGCACCTTCCTATGCAGTCTTCTTATGGGACATGTAGAGGAGACCTCCTTAGCCTCCCAAAACACCAAAACCCTAGTCTGGTTCAGGTCCATTGATGGTCCTCCTCAAAACAATGTTCCCCTTCCTACATTTTGACCACCTTCTCTCTAATGGCTCTATCCACACCTCCGTCCACATTAAATCCACCAACCACCAACAGTACATGCATTTTGACAGCTGCCATTCCTTTCACACAAAGAAATCCCTCTCATATAGCCTGAGTACAGTGGGATGGCATATCTGCAGTGACAAAACTGCCTTGCTTAATATGCTGAGTGTCTCACCAGAGCCTTCACAGACAGGCACTACACCCAGACCTAGTCTGCAAAAAGATTTTGTGTGTGTCACTTTGCCTGACACCCCAATCATCCCGCCATCCCCAAGAGCCAGTAACATAGGAGTGTGCCCTTCATCACCCAGTACCACCCTGGACAATGGAACAACTGAACCACATCCTTTGCCTGGGCTTTGATTATTTATCATTTTGCCCTGAAATCTGGGGCATCCTACCCATGCACTTTGCATGCCTCCTAAAAGAGTGTTCCATTGCCCATCCAACCTTCACAACATCCTAGTCCAAGGCACTCCCATCCCAAACTTTTGACACAAGGATCATATCCCTGTGCTACACCCAGGTGCAAAATCTGCCCAATCCACCCACCCAGAACTTCCTTTTGCAGTCCTGTCACAGGTTTATCTTGCCCCATCAGAGGCAGGGCCACATGTGAAAGTAGCCATGTAATTTACCAGCTCTGCTGCAGTCACTGCACAACTTTTTATATTGGTATGACTATCAACCAGCTGCCCACCAGGATGAACATCCACTCCCAAACTGTGGCCAAGAGCAATGTAGACCACTCTGTGGGGCAACACGCCATCTGGACCCTTCCTTACACCACCAGCTTTTTGAAATGCACAGGTGGGCGTTATCCTTATGACATATTCTCCACTCCTGTAATTATCCTGGCCTCAACCTACAGTAACAAACAGTCCTCGCACCCTCCACCCAAGCTTCCACCCCCTAAGTCCTATCATCTCCTCCCCATTCTCATCTCCCATGCTGTTTACTTGCAACCCTCTGCCAACGCATCCACTGATCTTTTCCCACCCCGCTCCTCTTTATCTCCTTTTTCCCCAACTCCTTGCCCGACAACCCCTTGATGCTATGGCAGTTAGCAGTCTAGACCCTGCACATTCCACCACACAATTTGTCTCTCTCACCACCTTTACACTACTATCCCAACCCATTCCTCTTCTCCATCCCCTCCAGATTGCTGCTTGCATCCCACATGATGCATTCTGGCCTGAGATGCTGGAGTTTGTACTTGTATGTGCATCACATGTGCTTGCTTATGTGTACCTGTGTGAATAGTGCAAGTATGTGTCTCTCTTACTGATGAAGGCTATGGCCAAAAGATAAATGTGAATGTCTTCTAACTGTGTTTGTCTGCAACTTGGTATGTCTTTTTTATGGTAAGTAGCAACCTGTCTTTTCCTACACTGTTGATACTCTGACCTGGAGTTGCCATTGTCTGAAAATGAATAGACAATTTTTGTGGGAAATTAATGTAGTTTAATTTTTTACTTAGATATATTTTCTCTAGAGGCCATTATTTTGGGGCTAGTTATGAAAAATATAGAAAACTGACATTCAAATCCCCCCCCCCCCCCCCTCTGAAGCACTCACCAGTTCATGGTACTTCATCCTACCACTGTACAATATATTGTAACCGCATGAATGTGTTAAATCCCGTAACGTTAGAAATTAATTGGTTTTTACCTGGTTATATGTTTATCAACACAAAATACATTGGATTACATCAAGAGAAAATGAGTGTCAACAATGTACTACAAAAGCAGCAGACTGTGTTAGGAAGCAGGAGGGGTATATGGCTAAGTTGCAACATAGACATACCTGCGGTTACTGTGTCCTTGAAGTCCATCTGCAGATACTCTACCTGTTAACCTCACTGTCCTGACCTGTAGTGCAGATGTTCATAAGCTGCACTTAAATATATGAGCTCTGATGATTATAATATAACTATGCTCTTGCTTATTTTGGTATACCAGCACAATAATCTTGTAAAATCTTAATATTGTTGAGGTCCATTATCCTTCAACTTGCTGAGTGACCATTTGCTACTGCAGTTATGGAAAGCTACAAGTGTGTTTATTACAAATCACAGAGCTTATGCAACCACAACTATTTCTTATGGAACAGTTACTTGCAAATGAATTTACAATTTTGAGTTGCCACAATACTGCTAAACTGGCATAGGATTTATGCTCTGTGCCATGTGAGAATTAGAGACCACAATACCATGATGTTTCTAAATGTGATGGCAATAAGTAATATGATATTATCCAAGATACAAAGTTATATCAACCACCATTGTGACCAAGACATCATGGTTGATAACATAGTCACAACACTGAGGCAGTGAACAACTAAACAGTCCACACCATTCCACTTATCAGCATTCATTTGATGTTATGGTATATTGTATGGCATAAGGTTTCCAGATTGTCCATCATCATCTAAGTCTGCATAGATTGTCATGATCAAAATATATTTAATCAAGAACAATTAAAATCATGTCCTATATGGCTATACTTCATTAGTTGTGGTATCTTGGCATGAGCAAAAACCAAGTTCTTTATGCTGTAGAGGGGAAGCTGCCATCTGACAAAGTCAAACCTCATCAAACAAATAGCATGTTCTCTCAGAACAGTGGGCTCATCAACCCTGCTGCTAAGTTTTCTGGCTCTAGTGGCACCAAACAATCCACTTAAGGAATGTAAATCTTTCTCGGAACAGAGTGGCCTAATTTGACTGTTCCAGCAGAACCACTCTCAGAATGCTATGTAAAATAATTTCCCCTACCTCCTAACTCCAAAAATTTAGTTTTTTAATGAACTATCTTTCTTTTCTGTGCTGCACTGCCCTGGATTGTTTTGCGTCCCCTACGTCTAAGTCTGACAAAATGCAAGTCCATGATAGACTGTTTTTCCTTTTTGTGCTGCAATGAATTGGATAGTTCCACCTCCCTAAACCCAGACTTTTACAAAATGTAATTTTATAATGGATTATTTTGCTTTTCTGTGCTGCTCCACATGATCATAGCAGAGAGGATCTCCACTCCTGCAAGCTACGCCATATTTTAATTTTTCTCAATGTTATTCATACACCAGCTCTCCAAACTTCAAAGTGTCCTTGCAACTCCTATCATGATGACTAGAGGGTTTTCCTTATAGCTGCTGCTATAAGTTATTCTAGTTATTATGCTCTATCAATTCTAGTTATTACGCTCTATCAAAATGCAAATATCTAATGATCCCAAGCATGGATCACAATGTGGTCTTCACCACTATCACTATAATAAAAATTTGCATTTACTTATGATTCGCCCTTCTTTCTTACATTTATTAGTTTTATAACCTGTAGACTCTGTAACTCTGGAACAATTGTGCACAGTAAGATGACATACCACTGCCATGTCTCAATTTTTCAATGTTCGACTTCTGTTGGTGTTCAGATTCTGGACCAATAATACACAATGGGCTTAGTAAAAAGTGGTAAAATTCACATTTGTGTAAACTTACATAACAAGTTTGCAAATTTTAACAGCATAAAAGCAACAATTAAATCATTTTGTTTTTATGGCCTTCTTAGTATGAAACTGCTATGCTCATAGGAATTACGCAGAGACTGAAATTGAACATAATCAGTTTATTCATAAAATTTGCAAAAGTTTTTTTTTCTTTTGGTACCTCACAGGAAAGTTTCAATCAATACTGTTTAATAACCCAGTCACCGAAGACCAAAGAAAGTTGAATATGGAAAATAATTCTTCTACTCACTACTTTTTGAACAGTGGAAGGAGGAAGTGCCATGAACAACTTACTAAAAATCCTGACCTGTGAGTGAAGTGTGTGGTGGCAGATATGCATTTAAAAGTGCCACAAATCAACTTAATTATCTATAGCTAACTTTTGTGAACAGAACCGTTGCACTGGTTGGCATATGACAGCATAGTTGTCCTCAAAAACTCGTCTTCATTCTCTGCAGCAGCACACAATATGTCCAGGGCATTTATGATGGAAACACACTAGCATAATATCCTGTGTCCTCTAAATGTTTGTTCTTGTTGGGGTTGTGGTAGAGGCATTGGTTGTACCTGCATTGATCAGGTGCTGGTGTGTCATCTAATGGCTGCAGTATGGTGTCGATTATTTCTTGCAATTTTTAATGTTGGAGGAGATTGGTGCAAAAGATCCACATGACTACTCTGCTACATTCTCTGTTACAGACTAATATATGGAGGTCAACATTCATGGCTGAGCAGTTCCATATGCCATAAAATGCTGTATCTCTTGGCATATGAGAAAACTGAGGTCATGACAGTATTCAACAACTACTATAGGGACCACATTCGGAAGTCAAGCATAAATTTTTCATCTGATCCTTTTTCTGTTACATTTTCTCATTATGCTAGAATCACATGACAAATTCCTTTGTTGAACAATGGGTCTCCAGGTTGAAATATCAACAGTATAAGGAAAAATATAGACCATAAAAATGACATGTTCAGTTACAGTTAGGAACAATGAAAAGACTGTTATAAACTTAGCTTTCATCAAAAGCCTTCAGCAACAAAGAAAAAACACACACACATGCATTCACACAAGCAAGTTCACCCCACGCACACATGATTTCCATCTCCAGCAGCTTGGCCTGGCATGCAAATCTCCTGTTGAACAGAAGCAGCTATCTGAAGGAAGCTGGGAAGGGGAAGAGATGCAGGGGACACGTTGTCTGCTGGAGTGTCCAGGGACTAAAAGGAGGCATGACAAGACTGCCAACAGGTGAAGCATTAGGAAGTTGTGGGGCAGGAGGTGGGAAAGGGGGAGCTTTATGGCGAATGGAAAAGGAGTGGAGCAAAGAAGGGAACAGTGGGCAGCTACATTGGCAGAGATTGGCACACAAGACAGTGATGAGCATGAACAGGGAAGAGATGATAGGACCGATAGAGTAGAAACTGTCAGCTGGAGAGTAATGGGGGCAGTAGTTTACCAGAGGTTGAGGCAGGAATAATTTCATAAGTAGTGAATGTGTTATAAGCTAACTCCCCAACTGCACAATTTAGAAAACCTGGAGGTGGTGGGGAGGACCCATATAGCCCCGGTTGTCAGTTTCTATAATATTCAGATTCAAAGTGCAGCATAAGACCAAGACATTCTGTATGCAGGAATATGTCATTTTCCTATGATGCTCAGCCCTGTCCTTCAATTGTTCTTCCACTAAGCAGTTTTGCTGCTGATTGTCAGTAAAAATTTTCTTCTGTTCAGATTGGATTTTATGCCAAATATTGAGGTTCTCTCTGTAGTTCTTCAGCTACCATTGTGCAGTGCAACCCAAGTAAAAATACATATTTGCCAAAGAGATAATGTCATCCCACCTGCTGTATTTAGCAACTTAGTCAAATCCTTTCAGCTTTCTTGTCAGGTGCTGATTAATCTCCAAGAAACATTGTTGGACACTTGGTGTGCAACTTACTTTGTGCTGTTTTTGGGATACATTGACCTCCTGAATGTATGGTTCACTGGAACATGGGAACAATACAGTGCTTGTATTCTGGTTCCTGCCAGTGAAGGAGATGGTTTTTTCATTTTCTAATTGGAGTCAAGGTGTTGTAGATGTTCTTAAGTATCAAATATCTTCACCAAAAAATGTCACCTCATAAACAGAATCAAGTTCAAATCCAAAATCAGGGCAGTTAATGATTACCACTGAAAGCATATTTATTTAAAACACCAATGTACATCCAGAACTTAACTGAACTCATATACAGATAGTGCTACTTTTTATACAAACATAGACTACTACAGAATATATGAACATGACAAACTTAAGAATTTTCAAGAACCTTCCCAAAATGATAAATACCTGTAACTAACAAATAATGTCTATTAGTCCTGTTTGAGATGGTAACCTGGAGCACACCAAACAGCAAGTTCAAGGAGTAGCCATTTAAGTCAGCTACATTATTCTGAGTAGTGAACTTAAGAGCTGAATTGTCTTATTGATCTGTGCTCACAGTTTGGTGGTGAGCACGCAACTAGGATTGGCTCATGATCATACTCATACAGGAAGTTGTGCAGTGCTTTCAGTGATGGTTGTATACTGGAATTGCTTTCACAAGTTGTTCTGCCTCTGATGGATAAGAAAATGCTACAGGCTTTGAATGTGTAATAAGGAGCAGATATATGGGCTTGTTCATGTACCTAGTGGGATATGAACTCTGGGGCAGGGGATTGGCATTACTAGTGGTATGAGTGTGGAGAAAGATATGTGGAGCAAATACTGAACTACAACTTTGTGTTAAGCAGACATGATATTGGGTCAGTTTTTCACTTCAGAGCATACTGAAGCTAGGGCAGAAGCTATGATTTAGGGGTTTCAATATTGGGTAGTTTTGTCCCACAAAAGGAGCTCACTTTTGAGGGTGATCAATAAATGGATAAGGAATGTTCAGTGCATGTGATGATAAGGCACATAAAGTTTCATGTTAGTATGTAAAGGCCTTGGAAAGATTTTGAACATAAAGGGAGAAGAACTGCCTGTCCCTGGAGAAAGGCGTCTGTGGGTGCCAGATCATACCACAGAAATCTTTTGCCTGCAAATATGTAATCAGTCAAAATGAACCATCTAAGGAGTTAGGAAAGGATTACTCTAGATATGTGGACTACCCCTGTAAGTGTCATTAATTTTTTGTATGTGGAATATTAAGAGGGAGAGAAATTGCTGTTATAATGATGTAATGAATCATTGTTGCCAGGCTGACAATGGTGGCCTGGAGTCAGCCAGGCTTTGGAAGGAACAGTGTAAAGGGAGACACTCTGAGTATTGACAGATAGAGCTTCTCATGGTAAAGGGACAGGAGGAGCTAGTGAAAGAAACAATTTGTCTCTTCATGTAAAAGAAAGAACCTATGGGCAATAAGCTGGTGATATATAAGGGGCAGATATTGTTTTAATCTATGTGGGACCACTTGTAAATATGAAAGGAGACTGAAAAGCACAAATATATTTACATATATGGGACTTGCGAAATTAAGTAGATACTCTTCAGTTTTCAAGTCTAATATGCCGAATGAGCTGAAGAAAACAGTTGTTGATCAATATAGGCCTATACTAACAGTAACTAGTGACATGCTATAGTGACTAGTGGCATGCTATACCACAACTTTGCCAAATACAGATTAACATTCTAACCTCATTGAGGAATTGGATAAAGGTGAGGAAAATGCAGAATAATCGTAAATATTACCAATAACAGCTTAAGGTTGTGAGGCATGGGCATAAAAGGAGTTCATTGTCAGAAAACATATAACAGCTCAAAAAGTATTGGAAAGGTCACACAGTAGAGACAGGAAGAAGGCAGTAGATACCAGATATACAACACAACCCAGTGACAATGGAAAGAATAAATATCTTGAAATGGCAATGGGCTGGTCATGTTGCTTGAAGAAATGGTGCACAATGTTAAACAAATGGTAGATGGGAGCCCAATATACCAATGAAGATCAAGAGAAGACACATGGGACAGAGACTTCAGAAAGACAGCTAGATTCAACTGGTAATGGGAAGGTCAAGATCAGAAGATATGGCTGCTGGGAATCTATATTGTTCATTGACTTAAAGAGGCCACATCACCAATTGATTAAACTGGCTAGTAATGATTACAATGTCTGTTTTAGTGGTGACAGCCACAGAAATGGTGAGATTTATAAGGGAGAAGACACATAAGAAAAATTTTTGGAAAACCGTTGGGGTTTTGAGAACGAATTTAGGGTAAATCTGGACTTCCAGAGTAGAGCCACTGTAGTACCTCTGGATGTACATTATGATGTTATGAGAAACTGCCTAGTGAAGTGATAGGTGGTGGGATGTATTTCACAGGCAAGGCAGTTGGTCAGCAGATTACCTGAGGGGGTTGAGCAGTGAGCAAGGCTGGTAAGATAGCATGGGGAAGGCTGATTAGTCTGAGGCACAAGCATGTTGTATTTGAGAAGACTGAAATAAATTTGTACCCAGTATTGGGTTCCAGCCTACATCCCTTTCTCACTAGGCAGATACACTAACAGCTACACCACTCTGGCCCAGTGTCTTTGCAAAACTGCATTGAATACCCTAGCATGCCTCTTTCCTCAGTCTAAATTCCCATGCATGCATCAGCCCATTTTGTATTCCTCCTAAACACAAACAGAATTTCAGAGGCTCTCCAATTGTATTGGAACAGCATCTTTTCATTGAATGAAACAGAGAAGGGGGTGTTTAGGCTAGTCCATGCAGTTGTGCAAATCCACTGAGCCATGGAGGAGTAGTGTTTAGCACATCCACTTAATGAGCAGGAGACCTGGCTTTCAGTACCAGCCTTGGCACAAATCTTCATTTGTTGCATCAGACTGCATGTATATGTCATAGATATCATAGATGCTTCAAACAAGGAAAGGTCTCTGGAACCCTATACTTCATTTGATTAAAGCACCTATGCCTGGGATTCAGGCAGCATCCCTCATTTCATTCAGTGCTATTCCAATACAGTTGGAGAGCCTCTGCAGTGATGTTTGAATTTAGGGCAAATGACAAGTGGCTTGAGGCAGGAATTGGAATTTGGACTGAGAAAAGAGGCACGATCTGATCATCTGCACACTTGGGCAAAGCCACTGTACCACAGTGGTGTAGTGGTAAGTGCATCTGCCTAATGAACAAGAGTCCTGGGTGTGAATTCCAGGCTTGGTACAAACTTCCATTTGTCACTTCAGTCTGTGTATATACATCACAGGTGTTTGATAGTTGAAAAAGTCTCTAGAACCATACAGTTACATTTCACAAAGCTGATATGCAAGTTACATCATAGCTACAAATTATCCACTCACAAGTAACAAGAAAAAAGCATTATGTAAATCCCCAAGAATTGAGCAACCAATAATTCTATTAGTTAATAAGCTTTTGTAAATGTAAGTTGAGTTTAAACATGTTGTAGTGCCATATCTATGCACACTTATGTGAACTTTATTGATATTTTGGTTAAGATAGTGTAATTAATTTAATGAGTGATCACACAGTGACTGAGAGAATTTTTTCTGTGTTCTAGTGTATTGTGCATGTTTGTAACTGTCTTTAAAACTGAGTAGCACTCTTTTATTCTACACTTAACTTAAACTCAGTAGTCATGATATGATGTCACAGTGTGCAAGCAAATTGGAATGCATGGTCTATTGCTTTTCAGTTTTTCTCAGCAATTGTTTGACAGTGGTAGGCAGGTGTATTTGTTGTGTGGTCAGAATGCTGTATGGCTTGGGTTAACATTTGCTGGACTTTGATAATTTCATGATTACACAAGTTGATTCCGAAAATATCACTTGAATTAGAATTATTTCACAAGAATTAACCATTATTCTGACTGAATTTAGGATTATTTGTATAGAGTTTGGTGATTGTCACTGCAGGGGCATGAAAACTTTAACTTTTTTTGAATGAAGAGGCAGTTGTGAACTCAGAGATTTTGCTGCAGTTATTACTGAAAATGAGGTGTGAGCAAACAGTAATGGGAACTTTTTTTCCTTAAAGAATCTTTATTCATACATGAACATCAACTTTGTCTCTATCAAAATGAGTCTTCTAATATACAATTCATTTGTGCTAGTACTTTTTTCCAGTCTTAGAAGCAAATTAGGAACTCTCTTCTCATTATGTTGTTTAGCTTCTTCAGCAATTCTGTTTTTATCTCATCAATGGTAGCAAAACAATGTCTACTCAAGGTCCTCTTCACTTCAAGGAGTATAAACATGTCACAATGGGCATGCCCAGTGAATACAGTGACTGAGGCAACATAATGGTTTTGTTTTTGGCCATAAATTCATGAATAAGCATTGAGGTGTGAGTCAAGGCATTATTGTGATCTAGTTTCCCTGAGTGGTTTTCCACAATTTCAAAGGTTTTCTTTGGATTGCTTTATAAAAATGGTGCATAACTTCCAGGTAGTAATCCTCATTGCCCTTACAAACAGTAAGTAGACCACTCACATGTGATCAAACTTGTCAGTTTTTCTTCTTTTATATTCAGGCAGTTCCCACTGGGATAATTTGTGCTTATTTTTGATAGTGTACCTTTATACCAATGTTTTATCACCTGTTATCTTTAGAAGTCCTGGACCATACAGTTTAACAATTGCAGAACTAACTTCGCTCCTGTACATTTCACATATCACCTCCAGCCCCCCCCCCCCCCCCCCCTAAATGCTTGACAGGAGGCAAAGGATATGTTAACGTCATCAGCAACCTCTCTTATGGCAATTCACTGCTTTTCCAAAATCTTTTTCTTTACGTCTTCCACATTTTCATCAGTAGTTGAAGTGCTGGGTCATCACATTGACTGCACAACAGAGAGCAGCAACAAGTAACAGACTGTCTGTGTGTGTGGCAACATAGCAACTATATATCACCTCTGACTGTCAAAATAAACATCACTACCTTGTGCAGTACAATGAACAATAATACCCATGATTGTTTAGTATGTGTTGAACCTCTGACTGGTATAGACCGCAATGTAATTCTAGCCAACAAATAAAGTACGTATTTGTCTACCACACTATGTTTACCATTTATTACATATGCACACCCACTGGTACTCCATTTCTTACAGTAGTGCCCCATCTACCACACCACATCATATTTTTATGCAGATCACCTGCATTGGTTTAGTACATCGTTCACCTCATTGCATCAGCGACAGCACAGAGTATTTCATAAACACTGCCACAATGTGATGCAAACATTCTGTGTAACAATTTAAAAGGTAATGTTCGACCTGGACTAGAGGCACTTCAGTGCAGTGATTTGGACAGAAACAATGCCAAGTGGAGCAATGAACAATAGTACACCTGTTAGCTTGTGTGCTCCTAGCTTTTCCTCTGCTCTGGCTCCTGTGCCTACCCATAGACTTCTGAACCTTTCCAGTGACTTTTCAAGTGATATTCTCCAGCCAAAATGCTGTACAGGTGCTCCTAATAATGCCTTTCCAACATTTCAACAGTGGTCTCTGTCAAATAATCTTGCCATTATCTCAGCTACTGTGCGATCCACTCAAAAGTGATCTTGGTAAACTGAAGAGTGATGTCATCCTTATTCCAGCTATGCCTCTTGTGCCACTTACTGTGTTTAACCTAACAACCACTACACACCTTGTGCCTCACACCTCTTCAGTGCAATCTGCATACAGTGTTAACATGCTCCACAGGCCTGAGCTTTTGCAGCATTCATCGCTTCAGGTTCAACTTACATTGTGCCACCCCATGTCTGACATCACATCCATTCAACCATGCCATGAGCTTTTGACCTCCTGTAACCCCTCACAGAGATGGGACACATCCATTTGATCTACTGAACATTATACAACCCATGCTGGTGTGTTGGTTTTTGAGCCACACAACACCATGCTTCAGTGACTGCCTCATCAGTGTGATACATTGCCCAAGGTCTATGCTCTGTACAATTCTGTACAATGTAACAGCCATGCCATTTGTGTTGTGTGCTTCTGCATTGTCACCAGACAGACACTTCAAAGAACTGCAACAACCATATAGTACATGCTCAATTGCTCCCATGCCAGCTGCGTTGGTCAACGTCATGCTCTGGCTGGTCCCATGTGTACAAACCATGGACAATCTTCACACCATGTGACCTTGTTTTAAACTGCCCCCACCCCCTATGGACCTCCCAGCAATATAGTTTGCTCTATGAGAGTGCTTGATGTCCACCTATGGGATTGTTGATGATGACACAGGAGTTATGACAACAATCACTGAACGATACTATGAATATGCTCACTCCCCCGGCTTATCACCCCCCCCCCCCCCTCCCCAAGTCAGCGCTGTTCACAAACAGTTGTCACTTCAGAGACAACACTACTCACCACTCAGCACTTCCCCATCAAATGCAGAATGATACTGTTGCTTCTGTAGCTGGTTTGGGCAGGAGGCCAGCAATTGCATAGTACCTTGTGCATATCCAAATGAGCACAGTGGCCTGCTGTAGTTGCATCAGGCCACTCTACAGCCACAAGATGCATTAATCACCTGACTGCATCTGCATAGTTCTGCCACCTCATGTCACCCTTCCGTTGGCTCACACTTGTTTGTTTATGACCATCTGATGCAATGCCACATCCTCATTGACATGTATACTGACTTGAGCACCCTTTCATTAGCTTGAGTGCCAACTACTCTCCTATCATCATCGTTCCAATTACATGCTGTGAACGATACTGTCATCACAGTCGCTGGCATCACCTCAATCACTTTGGACTTGGGGCTGGACAGTCACATGGTTTGGACCTTGCTCATTGCTCAGATGGTCGAGCTGTTCCTGGGAGCAGACTTTCTGATCCACTGTCACCTCCTTTCTGACTTTGCTTGTGTGTAGTTATTACCCCATTATGGTCAGCAGCCAATCACTGGAGTTATTAGTATAGTTTTCACCAAACATTCCTGCCCACCTTCTCATCACATGGAGATAGACCATTGGACCTCCTCCTGTAGTGCTCAGTGCTCTTCAGCGAACTTTGCTCTCTGATTTCCTAGTATTCTTTGTTACACATTGCAAATGACAACACAGCATGGAAGATCTTTGGCAGCATATTGCTGACATTGTAGCATCACTTCATGTTTCCAAGTACAACCTTACTGTCCTAACATGTTTGCAACTGCCACACCACATGTCTGCCCCTTTGGCGGATGCCAGTGTACTTCCAGAGCCTCTCTGGGAGGAACCTGAACAGGTTAGTGAAGTGCTGTATCCAACTACACAGTGACCCACTGATCAACCCAGTGACCCTGCTCTACAGCACAGTGTGTTCCTGGTCACAGATATGCACACTACTATCAGGTCATGTGCAGTTTGTGCTGTTCACGATGGTACTGTCTATTGTACAAACACTACACCTGGCCTGCCTGTCTGAAATAAACCTCTATGCCTCCCCACAAAGGCCACCATGGATAAATTATTGGAGGATCAAGGCACACATCATCCACATTTCCTGAGAATCCCCTATACAACACATTATAATGAAAGATAAATTGTGGCATCTGTGTGGTGACTATTGGAGGCTAAGCTACTAAACTGTTATAGACAGTCATCCAGCCCCTAATATACATAACTCAAATGTTAACTGGCACCAGAATAATCAGTGTTATTGAATGTTAAAACAGCAAACCAAAGACAGCAATCACTACACACTTCAGACAACTTGAGTTTTTGTATATGCCATATCAATTAAAAAATGCCATGGAAAATGTGGCAACATTTTATTGACAAAGTTCAGTCTACCATTTTGTTATTCCTATATAAATGAAACCCTTATATTCTCACCTCAGTGGAAGAGCACAAGGCTCACTTAACAACAAGTGTTTGACAGACTAGCTGTCTGTTGGTTCATCATTAAAAAGACAAATGTCAGTTATGCCAAGCCCTCATGACATTGGTCAGCCACTGTGTAAATGCCTCAGACACAGACACAGAAGACTGACCTGATTCAACTCTTGCCAGTGTTATTTCAGCAGGAGACACATCTTACATGTAGCTGAGACTCCTTCCTTTGACCGGAGTTGTGCATGGGAAAAATACTGTGAGAAAATACCACATTGAGTGGACATATCCTAAACAATCTGCCTTTGATAAAATCAAGGCTAACTTAGTGCATGTGACTACAATTGCTCAACTGTCTCCTGACACCAATCTTACTATAACAGTGGATGTGAGTGACCTTGCTATTGGTTCTGCATTACAATAGGAGATAGCCAGCTTTGCCTAGTCTGTTTTTCTCTCATAATCTTTCAGACATGCAGCATAACTGGTCAACCTTTGACCATGAGCTAGTTGCCATCTATGAGGCCGTCCACAACTTTTGAGAAGAGATAGAGGGCAGACCTCTTACTGTTTACACAGATCACTATTCCCTGGGTGATTCGTTACACAACCCACCTGAGGGCATCAGCCCCAAGTGTTTTCAATACCTCGAATTCACCTCACAGTTCACAACTGATGTGCACTAAGTCAAAGGCACTGACATTATTTTTGCTGACTGTTTGTTGCACATCACCTCTTCCTCCATCTGGCTCTATAACCAGATCGTTGAGGAGCAAGACTCAGATCAAGACTTACAGAACATTTTTCATTACCCAGGCCTCAAACTTGAGCAGCATACCTTCTATGGCTTAACCAAATCAGTTTAGTGTGTTGTGTTCCATGGCCAGGTCCTACCAGTCATCCCAAAAGTCTTTTGTAAACAATTCTTCAATCTCATCCAAACCTGGAGTACAGCCCTGTGTGCATTTAGTGACACAGTGTTTTTGTTGCCCCACGTGTGGAGAGACTGCTCCATATGTACCAGAGCATGCATCCCATGCCAACAGAAGAAAACAGGCCATCATGCTCAGCCCCCGCTTGGCAAATTCCTGATCGCCAAGGAGGGTTCCAACACGTGCCCATGGACATAATAGAGCCACTTCCAGTCTCGTATAGACAGCATTACATTATATTGTTGACTGATAGAGGCCACACATAGTGCTTATATATCTGCCAAGACTGTTGCCACACAGTGCGTCACCAGCAGACTATGCAGAAATGAGCAGTGGAATATCTGAGTCTACCCACATGACACTGAATAATGCTTTGATTCTCTCCATGTCTTGAGCAGTCCACAAGTGGTGGTTGCATATAATGTAGCACACAGCAGATAGCATCTCCATGCAGCAAGTGACAATCCACATAGTGGTCAGTGCCTGCACATTGCAGGCTTCAGTCTTTGAAAAGGGCAGCATTTTCATGCAGCAGAAAATGGCCCACATAGTGGTCTGGATCTATACACTAGGGGTGGTACCTACACATGCAAACAGCACCTACATGTCATAAGCATCACTCCAGGTGCAGAGCAACAGAGGCAGCATCCAGAAGGCAAAATTAAGCTAAATACAGGCAAGAGTAGTGTTGCACAAATTTGTGTTCTCTGATCATCATCCTTAGCTGAAGGAATCAAGAATTCATTGACTTATAGGGGGTCAGAGGGTGTAAGATGTGATTCAGGCAGTCCTAGAATGCAAAGGGAAGAAATGGATATGGAGGGAGAGTCAATGGTTAATAGTAAATCAAACGTCATTATATTTAATTTGAACAGTGACATCATTCTGTCCAGCTGTGTTTTTAAATATTTTATTTATACTACTATCTCTGGACACGGTCCATTCTCAAGTGCCTCTATAGTAACAGCGGTGGATACATCATTGTCAGTTCATTAAAAAATCATGTTTCATGCTTATTTATGCATAGCACAGTCATCTTCTTGTACCATTTACTAAAAATCACTCTTAAACCCACTTGGTCATATAACTCTCAATACATGAATGCATGGGAAAATCTTAACTAACAGTCACAGAATAAAAATTAAAATATATTTCTGTACTATCAATACTATCTCAGGGTCTATACACTGAGACTGCATTGACAGTGCATTAATATCCTTGTATTTTTATTCTATCACTGACAGTTAAAGTTATCCCATGAATTCAAGCACAAGTGCCAGTTATAAGAAGAAGTGCATATGTTGTTATTTGTAGTAAACATTATAAGTAGATGATAGTTGATGCCTGTGCTGTGCACCAGTATGCATGGGACATGATTTTAAATAAACTTACAAAAATGTATGCACACCTGTTACTATATATGCACTTGAGACTAGACAGTGTCCAAAACTAGCAGTGCTAATAAATTATATTACAGCACAGTCCAATGGAATGATGTAATTTTTCTAATTTATTGAGGCTGTGGAGATCATCCAGCCATAAATTAGCGTTACTTATAAATGTATTGAACAATAAATTTGGCAATATGGAAAATAACTGTAGAAGTAAACGTGAAGAAAATGAACATTATTGAGATGAAATATAATTTTTGGAATGGAATCAAACTTTGGGAATATGAAATCTGAATTTGGCAATAAATTTGAAGAACTGAAACCAGAATTCAGTGATAAAATAAATGTAGTATTGCAAAGTAAAAAATGAGATCAATTTGAAGGCAGATTGAAGGGAAATGAAAGCAGAGTTGAGGAGAATGTTAAAATGCTACAGGGGATTGATATAAAGTATATAAAGCAGAAAAGGGATTAGTGAAAAGATGGAAGCTGTGGAAAGTGATCTTGGGAGATGAAAAAATGGCTCTGAGCACTATCGACTTAACATCTATGGTCATCAGTCCCCTAGAACTTAGAACTACTTAAACTTAACTAACCTAAGGACATCACACAATAACCAGTCATCAGAAGGCAGATTGGGAGATGAACTGAGGCACAGGAACAGTAGACCTAGTGTATCAACTATGGGCCAGACAGAAACGCAGAATTAAGACCTATGAGTGTAGATGTTAATGAATGTTATGAGACAGTAGGGAGTGTCAACAGTGACAAGTAGTGCTTCACAAGGTAAAATGTTGGGAATGGTGTAGAGTCAGTGAAGGAAGTGGTTGGTGCTTTTAATGTGGGATGCTAGATTACAGGCAACTGGTTGGAGCTGTTGGTCAGTGAGTGATGATATTCTTTCAGTGGGGACACAATAACCAGCCACAATGGAGCAACCAGGATTGCTGAATTTGTGGATTTTGAGTAGCATGTATATGGGGTGTCGTCATAGGGGTGAGTAGGGAAAAGGATTCAGGGCAGATGTTCTGGAAAGAGCCTAAGGCTTGAAGTACAGATTAGAGTTTGTGTTGGACTTCTGGGATGGGATCACTCTGGCAAAGTTTATAGGTGAAGGGCAAAAGCAATTGATGGAGTCCTTGTGTCAGGTATCCATTGGGATTCATAACAACAGTGGTGGAGTCTTTGCCTGTAGTGTTTCCCATGATCAATTCATATTGGATTGTCTTCTCCTTAAAGTAACTTTTCATTTCATTTGACAAATATTTACCTCCATTATTCCAGTAGACTCTCATAATCATCAGATTTACTGTAACTGGTTTCTATTAATATATATTATATGGCATAACATTCTGGGGTGCAAATGCCAAAAATGTGAAATATGTATTCAAATCGCAAAAATGAGCTATCAGAATAATGAGCAAGAGTCGCAAAAGAGCACACTGCAGTGAGCTATTTTAAAAAAATGGGGTATTCTGACAATCCCAAGTTAATATATCTTGCAGGTAGAATGACTGGGTCATTATTTGTTTTGAGGTTGTGTATTGATGTTCTTTCTTCTACTGAAAGGTTTGTGTTCTGAGGAAGGTATGTGGAGAAGAATGGTGAGACTAAGTTGGAAGTCAGACCACCAACCTTCCAGCAGGAGAAAGGAAAGCCATACAAAACCTCAAAACAAACCCTGAGCTAGTCATTCTACCTCTATGTATAAGCTCCACCACTATTGTTAAGAATCACATTGACTATGTGGCAGAAGGCCTCTGCCCGTTTCCTGATCTCCTCCACCTATAAACTTTGCCAGAGTGATCCCATGCCAGAAGTCCAATACAAACTCCAATCTCTACATAAAGCCTTAGGCCCTTCTCAGAATATCTCCACAGAATCCTTTTTCCTCCTCACCCTTATGACACCCTGCACACCCACCTCCTACCTGCTCGCCAAAATCCACAAACACAACAATACTCGATGGCCTACTGTGGCTGGTTAGTGTACCCCCCCACAGAAAAAATTTTGGCACTCATTGACTAACACCTCCAACCAGTTGCCTATAATCTAGCCTCCCATGCCAAAGACACCAACCATTTCTTTCACCAACTCTACACCATCCACATACCTTTACCTTCTGGATCCTGTTGACACCACCTCCATACACACAAACATCCCTCATGCACACAGTCTTACTGCTACTGAACCCTACCTTTCCCATCATCCTTTGGACTCCAGACTCACTACTTCATTCCTCGTATACATTACTAACTTTATCCTACCCCACAATTACTTCTCATTTGGAGGGGAAGGTACGTAAACATATACAAATCTGTGGCACGGACATGGGCACCCGTGTAGTACCCTCCTATGCAACCTTCTTAAGGGACGTCTACTTAGCCTCCCAAAACACAGAACTCCTAGTCTGGTTCCTGTTCATTGATGATAGCTTCATGATCTGCAACCAGGGCCAAGACACCCTATCTTCTTTCCTTCACAACCTTAACAACTTCTCTCCCACCAACTTGACGTGGTCCTCCTCAACACAGCATGCCACCTTCATGGATGTTGACCTCCTCCTGCATTTTGACAGTGGTCATCCTTTTCACACCAAAAAGTCCCTCCCATATAGCCTGGCTACTCGGAGACCTGTATTTGCAGTGACAAAAATCCCTTACTCAGAATGCCGAGGGTCTCACCAAAACCTTCACAGACTGACACTATTCCCCATACCTAGTCTGCAAACAGATCTCCCGTACCATTTCCCCTCACAGCCCAAATCCTTGGACTGGCCCCAAAAACCAGCCACAAAGGAGTGTCTCCCTTCATCAAACAGTACCACCTTGGGCTGGAACAACTAACCCACATCCTTTGCCACGGTGTTGATTACCTGTCATTGTGCCCTGAAATGAGAGACATGCTACCTGAGATACTTCTCCCCATTCCTTAAGTGGTGTTCCATCACTCACCCAACCACCACTACATCCTATCCATGACTACACCACTCCAACTCCCAACACCTTGCCATAAAGGCCATATTCCTGTGGAACCCAATCCACCCACCCAGCACTACCTATTCCAGTCCTGTCACGGGGTTATCCTATCCCATCAGGGGCCAGGCCACCTGTGGAAGCAGCAATGTCATTTACCAGCTCTGCTGGAATCATTGCACAGCTTTTTATATTGGTATGACTACCAACAAACTGTCCACCAGGCTGAAAGGCCGCCACCAAACTGTGGCCAACAGCAAAGTATACCACTCTGTGGCTCAACATGCAGCTGAACACAACACACTTGATGTCAGTGGCAACCGAGCCTAGCTTTTATGTAGATGGCAGTTATCCTTACACCACATTGTCCAATCCAGTAATTATTCTGGCCTGTACTGTCCTCACACCCTCTACACAACAGTTTCCACCCCATCTGACCTATCATATCCCACCCATTCTCGGCTAGCACTCTGTTTATTTGCAGCTTTCTACCAGTGCATCTGCCCATCTTTCCCCATTCATCTTATTTTTTGGTCATATTTTTCTCCATCTCTCTGCTCCACAACCTTCCAATGCTGCATCTGTTGGCAGTCTAGTCCCTGCACACTAAACCAGACAGATTTCATCTCTCTCATCACCCATACACTTATGACCTTTCCTTTCCTCTTGCCCACCCCATCCAGATTGCTGCTTACATCACACATAATGTTGCGTTCTGGCCTGAGATGCCGGAGTTAGTGGTTGTGTGTGCGTGAGGTGTGGTTGCTTTTGTATGTATATGTGTGTGTGTGTGTGTGTGTGTGTGTGTGTGTGTGTGTGTAAATAAAGCTAACATATACTTAGAGAATACATGATATATAGCAAAATATCTCACTGGTACATGTATCTGCTAGTAACAAAAAGACAAAATATATATGTAGTACATGTTATAGAACTTTCACAAAAAATGTCACTATAAGTATATTGTAAAAGGCACCCTGCCCCTGCTAAGCAATATTGCTTTACAAATTAGTAGAAACTCAGCTCTCTGAGACTGCAGATGTGTGTGCAAGTTGTGTTTGTGTGAGTGTGTGTAAGCGTGTATGTATGTGTGTCTGCTGCTGACAAAGGCCTTAATGGCCGAAAGCTATGAGTGTGTGAATCTTTTTATTGTGACTATCGTGACTCAGCATCTCCACTATATGGTGGGTGGCAACTATCCTTCTCTGGTATTGATATGGTTATTAAGTGTGTTAAAGGAGCTTGCAGTATTTCATTACACACATTGGTACTTCATTTAAGCCTACTGACATTTTATTTGGTTATCTTTGTACAGTTTTGGTGACTTAATGCTCTAGTTTGGTAGTAACATAATTGTACTTCATGCATAATTTTTTCTGTTGTTTTATTTTTTCGAGAGGTTTTTGTAACTTCTCTGGAATACCTCAAAACTGTTTATTCACGTAGTTTTGTAGTGGTGTGATCATTTATTACTCTATCCCCCTTCCTTATTGTTATGTTATTGTGCCTTTGTTTTTATCTCCGTGTTTTCTTCGTTATGAAATCTCAAACTCATTTGTTTTAATTCTTTGCACTGTATATTATTTTATCATTAAATGACTTTGCTGCAGCATTCAGCAACTTCCTATAAGTATTTTTGTATCTATGACAGAAATTTAAGATTTCTGGCTTATTATGACTGTTTTTCATGAAACTGATATACTTAAGAACTTGGGAAGACTTCTTAATATCTGCTGTTATCCACTTGTGTTTAAGATACATTGATACTGATGTGGGTACTTTTGGAGATGTCTTTTCAAAATTCGGTTTAAATAATGTTGAAAATTTAGAGAACTTCACATTTACAATGGTTTCTCTATACACTTAATCTCAGCTTTTATTTGTTAATTCTTTTGAAAAATTCGGTTTGGTTTCTGATAAACATATTTTACAGGTCTGCAGTTCAATGAATTTTTCTGTGCCTGATTTTACTGATATTATTTGGCAGAAACAGTCTGATGGTCCAAGATTTTTTACAACTGCCTCACACTTTTCCCTGTTCATATTTGTGGCCACATGGTCAATTACTGATGCAGTTATTGTAATAATTCTTGTTTCACTGAGCACTGCTGACCAACAGGGATATGCCAAAACTCTGAACGATGTTTATGAAGGTGCTACTAGTTTCAGTTCTGATATTTGTATTCATGTTTAAGGGAAAGAAAGGGAAGAAGGGAAAGTGGATTTAGTTAGTCACAACCCAGGTTATGAAGCAACAGGGAAAGGAAAACAGGGAGGGTAGCAAGGATGCCTCCATTCCCTTCTTCCCTTTCTTTCCCCACTCTCCTCCCTGATGAAGGAACATTTATTCCGAAAGCTAGGAACATAAATTTTCGGTTTGTTTATGTGTATCTATCGCCTGTACTGAGCTCAGGTAAGTACTGGCCAGCCCCTTTATTTCTTTGTTAGTATTTGTTTCACACCTTTATATGAGATTTTCCATTATTTCAATTTCATAGTGAGATCAAACTATGTTAATTCAATAGCTGATATTTTGAAATGTTTGTCTTCACTTACTGACTAAGGTCATATTTTGATTTTTCATGTATAAATGCATGCATGTACCTTCATTCTTTGAAATAGTCATACAACAAGTGTCTGTTCTTTTATACAATGATAATACTACATATTGGGTTTCTGTGTCTCTACACCAATGCTCAGTGACACAAAATACTGCACAGTTCCAAGACTAGAGTTCAACTACATTTTGTAGTATTTTATTATTAATTGACTACAAGTTTTGATGAAGGAATGCTAAGTGTCTGAGATGTCCAATATTACTTTTCCAGTTGTTTCTTTCTCTTTGCACATGTAGTGAATATGTCATTTGGTGTGCTGGAATATACCTTGGGAGTTATTTCAAAAATTTTTAAAGTGATGTACATCCTCCTTAGGCAATGAAACATATTGTCTGGATTTATCATAAAAGTGATCTATTTCGGCAACCCAAAACATCAGGTATTTGAGCATGCATGGTTCAACATCCACTCACTATATCTTCCTGAGTCAGCTCTACCAATCATCCCTTCCCAGTCCTGTTTGGGTTTAGGCCTTGCGTAGTGAAATCTGATCTATTGATAGTCCCAACAAGCAACAGAGCAACATGTGCATAGTCAGCTGCCATCAGTACCATCTCCAAGCTTACATTAATCCACCTCTCAGCTCCATGAAGGTGTGACCAATCATCATGCCGGAACAGATCAACCATGTGTTTGCTGGTGCCATGAAATGAAATTATTTCCCTGTGACCATATGATCAAGGTGCGCTCTACATATATATATAAAAAAAATGTATATTTCCTTAAGAGTCTCCTCCTCAAAATATTTCATATACCTAAAGGCAATAACTGGTGAAAATAGACTACCCATGGCTATCCATTTCATTTGCTCGTAGCAGTATCCATTGAACATAAATTATGTTGATGTCTAGTCATGCCCAAAAAGATTGGTCATCTCTATATAATTTTTCAGGTTAATAAGTTCCAAGGAGTCTTGCAATGTTACTCTTGCTTAGAGAACACATCAAAGCTTTCAAGGATGTCAGCACCCTTAAGCTTGAAGTTGTTAAGGTTTTAGACACAATCCATGGAATTGCAAATGTGGTGTGAACACTTTATGATATAAGGGCTAAGTCATGGGCAGTTGACTTTCACCAGTTATCACATCCATGAGTATGGAACATTTCAATGAGCAAGCTCTGGAGTCAACTCAGTATAAAACTATTTATTTTCTATGGTATGTGATTGACATGGAAGAGATAATCTCAAAGATTTTTCTGACACATCTCAGTGCCATACACTGGGACCAGAAGTCAAATAGTATGAACAGTTTCCCTTTCTGGATGTACTGCCAAAAAGAAGAGCAATGGCATATTTGGCCATAGACTGTACACAGAAGAAGACGCACTTAGCTATAGATGAAGAGGTACAACCACACAGTGGAGAGGAATGGGATGCTGAAAACGTTTATACAGAGGGCATGCATCCTCTCCAACACTGAATATCTCAACCAAAAACTCAAACAACTGATGATGATGTTCTGGATAAATGCCTACACAGAGTGGAAAATAGAGGAATCCTATATCTTACACCTACCGTACAACCAGTGGAAATAGAAGAGAACTTTCAGAAGGAAATGGCCAATGTGTTCTTTCTATTTTGTGATGCATTATCCAGAAAGGTAGCATGAATTCTCTAGAAACACCAAGTGAAGACACTCCTCCAACCATCAGCTAAAACACAGGCAGTATTTGTCAGTGTTAAAGGCAACCGCAGACTACGAAAATTAGGGGACTGTCAGATACCCTGCCAACAAGACAAGACATGAGTATGTCAGACTGTGTGCTGCTGAAGACTGGTGCAAGAACACCAGTTTGCACCTGCCTAACAAGTCAGTAGTCACAGAACATTCCCTATCAGAATTATATAGAATGTATTACGACCAAACTAAGGTTCTGGCACAGACACCCATGTCCTGGGACTGCACCATTGAAGATTTTATTGAGATTTGAGTAAGGATGCCAATGATCAACTGTAATAGGGGCTACACTCTTAGTAAGGGCTGTGAACCCCCACTTACTCTGGTTACAAAGGGGAAATATATACCTCACATTAGCTGACTTCATGGACAGTCGAAATAACAGCAGTGATGCTATCAGAAAGTTTGCCTGGGCACAAAGCAAGAACAGAGAAATGAGTTGATGGGACAGAGGGGGGAATGAGATGTTGTGCATGGAGCACAGAGAGAGCAGCATGTTAAAGGAAGGGGTTAGAAGGGGGGATGGTAAAGAGGGGGGGGGAGATAAAAGTGCCATGCCAACCTCTAAGCAATCAGTCATCTGCACACCTCATTATCAGTGCATGATGCATTGCCAAAATATTGTACCAATTGGACACTACCATCTGACCATTTACTTGTGAACCTTTACATTACAAATTACACTGGGAGAAGCTGAAGAATCATGTGATTCAAAACTGTTCATTTTAACCTAGCCCCATAAAAGAACTATTTAATTAGTTGAACATTTAACTAACTGGTTTGTCTAGGTAAGAGATATTTATTAGCTTTATGTCAATGTTTATGTTTATCAATGTCACTGCTTAGTTGCCATGCTCATTCATTTTCCACAAAACCTCATAAGGCAAGAGGTGGTGGTGTATATTTGGTGGAGCAGCATTTCAATTATCAGGTCAGTCAAGGGAGCTACCCTATAGGCCAAGCAGTTAAGGTAACATGGGGAGGTGTGGCTGGTGCAAGGCATGTATATGCAGGCAGCTGCTGATCATAATGGCTTAGCAGGAAATCCTAGGCCCTGGGAATGAGGCTACTCTCTGGCTGAATGGAATGTATTGGCAACTACTGCAAAATTAATGAATATTATATTCCTGTGAAAAATACAGAGCATATTTTTCATGCATGTTACAGAAACACCAGATTCAATGGAAAAATTGTGGTAATGAGACTGGCTCTATGAAGTTTTTATCATAATTCTAAATCCTATGTTTGAAGGGTTATAAGTGTGTAATTATAATAATCATAAAATTAATAACAGCTGAGCCAATTAAGTTATACATGCAGATTATAAAATAAGATGATGTTAATGATCAAAATAATATGTTTTTTACAATCAGGCAGGTATATGATCAATTATAGAAATTTTTCTTAATTGATATGCAAATTATGCCATTACCTGCTATTCCCAGTGCATGAGCAAGCATAGTCTTTAACAATAGAAGTATTTGTTAATATGAGTTGCAACATATTTAAGGGCTGAATGTTGGCATATACATATGAACTTGATTCATCACTTGATTAATATTGTATAAATATTTTAATGAGAGGTCACAAAGTGACTGAGAAACTTTTTTATATGTTCTAATTCATTGAATATGTACCATATGTAATAGTACTTAAAAGGGAATGGCTGTCATTTATACTATGCTTAAATTGAATTCTGTAGTTGTGGTACCACAAAGTGCTTAAAAGGGCAAGGAAATCAGTTCTTGTAGTATTACATCCTTCATCTTTTTTGGCAGTTGCTTGACAGCAGTAGGCCGGGGATTGAATTATGCAGCCAATGTGCTGTGTGACTTGAGATAATGCTTCCTGCACTTGGAAAATTCCTTGATCATCCACACTGAATAGGTAGTTTAAAATTTTGTTGGTCTTGAATCTTTTCCTGAGCATGAGTTGTTGGATCTAATTCTGACATACTCAGAATTACTTTTTGGTTTTTGGTGATTGTTTTTGCAGGAAAATGCACACTTTAACATTGTTTAGGTATTGAGACAGTCGTGAACTGTAATAATTTTCTGAAGTTACTATTGTTATTAGTGTGGGAGGAACTTGTGAAATATGTTGTTGCAATAGTAACAGATAGTATGGAAATTTAGTTTTCCTGGTGACTGTAAATGAAATTATGGACTTTCAAACTTTAGGTATTTGATGCTGATTTCGAGAGTTCTCATGCTGTTATACTTTATTTGTCAAGTTAGTGTGTTCTGTGCTCTGCTTGTACCACATGACTACATATGTGCATTACAGAGTCAGTTATTATTTCATAGTTTAATTTTAATTTGAATCTGCATATCTTCTGACGCTAACATTATTATAAGTGCACATTCCATTCAACAAACGTTCTTGTGTTTGAACTTTAAATTATTTGGTTTAGCCTAGATCATTATACTGTGCGATTTTTATCCAGTTATTTCACCAATTTTCAGTTATTTTATTTATTACATGCATTTATTTATGCACTGACTGTTTATCTACTATCCAAAGGTTTGAAGAATATTTCTGTGTTAAATTATTAGGCCTGAAAGTAATGATACAGGACTGACCCTTTTCCACTTTTATGTGACTGTAGATTTTCCCACTGCTGACAGAATCATCTTGGGCTTCCATCTGGGATGATGCATTGAATAATTTTGGTGAGTGTCACTCTCATCATCTTCTTGTGAACCATCAAGATTATGCAGGCATCCTGACTTACAGCAAGTCAAACTAACAAAGTTTCAGATTGTGCAGTGCCACAAGAATTTTAAACTGTGGTATAGTTCTAAATGGATTTTCTGAGCTGGAATTTGAACTGTAAATTAGATTTCTTGCCTGACTGTAAGCTTATATTTATATTCAGGAAAGAACTGCACAAATTATTTCATTTGAAACTTTGTTTTCAGTTTGGTTGTTCATTAACCTTCCCAACTTTAGTAGACTAGATGGTTAGCAGGAGGGATTGAGAGCTTAGTATGTTGCTACAACAGTGTTAACAATACAGTGCAGCATTTAGGTGTGATAGCATGCATTAGTAGCATTGGCAACAAATCATATTGTAGTACAGCAATGATTAGTGGCTGCTCACAGTGCAGCAGGAAGCAGTGGCAGGAAGTATGTGTGCACCCACGGGGCCGTCAACAGGGGTGGCTTCACATTGCAGAGAGCTGGGTGATGGCAGTTACTCATTGTGTCACCAATGCAGATTATTTTAGTCTGTAGTTCATTCATATTCTAAAGGTGATGGAGGCCCTTCCCCAACCAATTATTGTTGTTCAAAACAACAGGAGAATGATCATGTGAGAATACTACATATTTCAAATACAAAGTAATCTGGTAGAAGGTAAGCATTAATTTTGTCTCAAACATGATAATCAAATGTGTCAATGGAGTTTCTTAAGGTTAATATCCTTCTGTAAAATGTTCTTTGTATTCTTGTAATGTATCATCAGAATGAAAACACAAGTTCTTGAATATTTTCTCCATTGTCTTCCTCAGCAACAGTTGATTGTCATAAATGCTAGTGGGATGAATTTGAAATTTGATGCAGTAAGAATACTGAGAACCATCTGCTCTTTCCCTGACCAACTTGTCCATAATTTTGTGTCCCCTATCCATGTTATGACTGGTGCACATGGCAAGAGTGGTGACAGGCCTGCCATCTGATAACTTTGACACCAGCTTATAAATTAACTGACACCAACTAGGAGAGTTGTTACAGCTACTCATTAAGCAATGTAGAGCATGTGTCATTCTACATTGCCTTAAGTTCCTTAGAAAGAGTCAAAAATTGTAATTAAATATGGATATAGTTTGTCTTATCAGTTAACAGCAGCAGAGGGAATTAGACCAGTATGTGGTCTGTCTCCTAGTCAGGGCTTGGATGCAAAATGTCACATATGGTATAATAATGAACAGAGAGAAATGTTTTAATATGCTACTATGTACAGATGACAAATAAAAAATCAAGAAAATTGAGGAAATCTTCAAAGATTTGGCTGTTATCTTAACTGCATTGCTTCTAAATATACACATCAAAAAAGTTTTGCATCACCCCAGTTCCCAGAACTCCTGAAGATAGATGTTCACTGGATATTGTATCACAAACTCAGTCTCTTTGACTGTTCATAGATGTCACTAAACAGCCCAAAGATGTAAACAACCATGCATGAGCAGCACCTATTATATGGAGGAGGTCCAACAGACTATCAGTTCCAGTCTTTCCACCAAGAAGGAGGTACGTGGCTCATGTTGTCTGTAGTTCAAACATGCCTAGATGGTCAATACTGTGGTTTGATCATGTCCTCATTTTTAATTTGTACCAGAAAGGGCTCTCAACAAGAGAAGTGTCCAGGCATCTTGAAATGAACCAAAGTGATGTTGTTTGGACATAGAGGAGATACAGAGAGACAGGAACTGTTGATGACATGCCACACTCAGGCCACCCAAGGGCAATTACTGCAGTGGATGACCACTACCTACGGACGATGGCTCAGAGGAACCTGACAGAAATGCCACCATGTTGAATAATGCTTTTCGTGGAGCCACAGGACGTCATGTTATGACTCAAACTGCACCTAATAGGCTGCATCATGCATAACTACACTCTTGATGTCCACGGCAAGATCCATCTTTACAACCACAACACCATGCAGCACAGTACAGATGGGCCCAACAGCATGTCAAATGTGTGTTGCATATGCCTTCAACCAGACAATTGTCGGTCAAGTTGAATGCCTCAGACACACTTTCCAGCGAGTGCAGCAAGGTGGAGGTTCCCTGTTGTTTTGGGGAGTATTATGTGGGACTGATTTATGTCACGGGTTGTCACGGAAGGCCCCATAATGGCTGTACGATATGTGAATTCCATCTTCTGACTGAGAGTGCAACCATATTGGCAGTATATTGGCGAGGCATTCGTCTTCATGGATGACAGTTCATGTCCTCATCATGAACATCTTGTGAATGACTTCCTTCAGGATAATGACATCACTTGACTAGGGTGGCCAGCATGTCTCCAGACATGAACCCTATCGAACATGCCTGAGATAGATTGAAAAGGGCTGTTTATGGACAATGTGACCCACCAACCACTCTGATTGATCTATGCTGAATTGCCATTGAGGAGTGGGACAATCTGCACCAACAGTGCCTTGATGAACTTGTGGATAGCATGCCATGATGAATACAGGCATGCATCAATGCAAGAGGATGTGCTACTGGATATCAGAGGTACCAGTGTGTACAGAAATCTGGACCACCACCTCTGAAGGTCTCACTGTATGGTGATGCAACATGCAATGTGTGGTTTTTATGAGGAATAAAATGGGCAGAAATGATTTTTACATTGATCTCTATTCCAATTTTCTGTTCAGCTTCTGGAACTCTTGGAACCAAGCTGATGCAAAGCTTTGTTTGATGTGTGTTTAATGTGAAACTCTTGACTAATTTAAAAAGGTGTATGGCATTCAAGGGAAAACAACCTGTGATATTTAAAATAGTAATAAATAATACAACACTGGAAATGATAGTCCACTTTCAGTATCTCCTCTGTGACACTGGATGACATTTTAACAACGCAACTGAGAACAAGAGACTAAAAACCCAATCTGGTGAGCAATAAGAAATACACCACAAAAAAAAAAAAAAGGCTACACAAGAGACCAAAAAGAAATTTTAAAAAGCAATAGCAGTACTCACAGTGCATTATAGATCAGAAACCTGTGTTCCCATGCAAAAGCATATGAGCAAGTTGCAGGTTCCAGAAATGAGATTTCTCCATAGCATTAAAGGGTACATCAGAGAATATATCACCAGGAATGAAAACATTAGGAATGAATTACAAATTTATTCAGTGCACATGAAAATAAATGGTAGGAGAATGTAGACAGAAACCATGAAAAATAGGCTCCCAAATCAAAATCTTGACTACAGACCTAGAGGTACGAAATGGGGGTAAGTTCATGGGAGAGATAATGGGACCTTGTTGAACAGAACTGATGAAATCCCTAATCTATGAAAAAAGGAAAAGATGAAGAATACTGAGGATATGTGTAATGATGACCAGTGGACAAACAGAAAGTGTGCTGACTTCTCTACAGTCTGATGTGGAAATGTGTGAACAGCATTTTAAAATGCTTATAACAATGATATGAAGCCTTCATAGCAATCTAGACATATTGCTAATGATAACAGTTATGAACATGTTATGTCAATGAAGCATGCGCATTGCAGACAGAGGGTAAACATGTGTCTTTTAGCAGTAAACAGTCACGCCATGATGCAAAGCCTTTGTAGCAATTCAGGCAGCATTGCAGTTGTGAATATGTTAGGTCAATGAAGTTCATGCATTGCCAACTCTGTGAAAACAGGTGTCATTCATCAGTTAACAGTCATGCAAATGAGGCAGAAATGAATTCACGAAAATCTGAAATACCTACTGAACACAGTAGGCCTACATACAGTCATGTGCTTAACAGTCATGCAAATGAGGCAGAAATGAATTCACGAAAATCTGAAGTACCTACTGAACACAGTAGGCCTACATACAGTCATGTGCTTCAAAACACAATGTTCAATACATGGAGTGTACAGAAGACAGAACTACCTTCAGTTACAGCAATCTTTACAAACAAACATGTGCAGATAAATACAAATTTCAGTTTTCAGATTTAATGTAATATACTCTGATAGCCATGGGGAGTGGCCTTGCTGGAATCTTACATGATGATTTTAACATGAATGCTGTTTCCATCGTGAAACCTGGGGCACATTAGGAAAAAAAGAACACAAGAAAACATAAATGCTGTAACTCTCTCCAGTTTATTACAATGTACAATAATTATTTGGGGGTGCTAATGATGTATCTAAAAACAATACATTCAACACCACTAATAGTTTGAAAGAAATGTTGAACTCTACTAGGAGAACACCTGTAATTGTCATAAGGATTCCTCAATGACACAATGTTATAATCATTTCTACTGTGAATGATGAAATAAACAAGGCCAGTTGACAGTTTGAAAAGATTATCAAAGCATTCCACAATTCACATTTCTTATCTGTAGAGTCCCTTGAGAGAAAAAACTTTGCACAGCATGGTCTACATCTACATACTAAGGACAAGACACTACTATGCCATAAAATTCAAGACATCATAGATTCATTAGGCAGATGCAAGGAGAGTGACCCCGTTACTCCCACATCCTTCTTCCCAGTCAACCACATGCTCCACTGCACAGCAATCATCATATTCAGAAGGAACAAGACAGCTTACACCACTGATATCAACAACAACAGTGGCAAGTAAACCACCTGAAGGAATAAAAACTACCCTCCTGTCCAGCAAAAGAAAAATATTGCCACCAGGCTACTACAAGGAAATTTTATTGAGGACAAGCAGCGACCAAACATACATTGACTGAAACTGCTATGTATAATTTCCTAAAACTTGTTCTAAATTACATGCATCACAATCAAATAGACTATGGATTGTTTTTTGACTTATCTAAGGCATTTGATGTTATTCATCATAAAATTTTTCTTGACACACTATTCCACTATGGAGTCTGTGGTACTGCTCATATGTGGTTTAACTATTAATAAAGTTGCATGCATATGGATTATCATCTCAGTTGTGTGACTGGATTCATGATTTCCTCTCAGAGAGGTCACAGTTCATAGTGATAGATGGTAAATCATCGAGTAGAACAGAAGTGATAACTGGCTTTCTGCAAGGTAGTGTCATAGGCCCTCTGCTATTCTTGATTTACATAAATGATCTAGGTGATAATCTGAGCAGCCCCCTTAGATTGTTCGCAGATGACACTGTAATTTATCATCTAGTAAAATCATCAGATGATCAGTTCCAATTACAAAATGATCTAGAGAGAGGTTGTCCACATGGGTACTAAAAGAAATCTGATAAATTTTGGCTATGTGATAAATCACACAAATCTAAGGGCTGTCAATTTGACTAAATACCTAGGAATTAGAATTACGAGCAACTTAAATCGGAAAGATCACATAGATAATATTGTGGGGAAGGCGAAACAAAGACTGTGCTTTGTTGCAGAACACTTAGAAGATGCAACAAAACCACTAAACAGACAGCCTACATTACACTTGTCTGTCCTCTGCTGGAATATTGCTGTGCAGTGTGGGATCCTTACCAGGTAGGATTGACAGAGGACATTGAAAAAGTGCAAAGAAGTGCAGCTTGTTTTGTGTTATCATGCAATAGGCGTGAGAGTGTCACTGATATGATACATGAGTTGGGGTGGCTGTCACTGATGTGGTGACATCTATTTATGAAATTTCAATCACCAACTTTCTCTTCTGGATGCAAAAATATTTTGTTGACACCCACCTATGTAGGGAGAAAAGATCATCTTCATAAAATAAGACAAATCTGAGCTCAAACCAAAAGATTTTGGTGTTACTTTTTCCCATGCACCATTCAAGAGTAGAATGGTAGAGAAGTAGTATGAAAATGCTTAGATGAACTCTCTGCGAGGCACTTAAGTGTGAACTGCAGAGTAGATGTATCTGACAGATACCAGGAAGTGGAAATAGTTCATGAAGGTAAATCCCACTTTTCTGGGTATGAGAAATTTACTAATGGAGTACCAACAGGATTGGTGTTGGGAACCCTGTTGTTCTTGACATTCATACCATTCTTACCAAGTGATTTAACACAAGCTGATGCTGCACTATTTGTTGATGATACTAGCCTCATTGTTAAAGCTCAGAATGAGACTGACTTAGACAAAAAATTAAAATAAGAAATGAGGAAGTAGTTAAATGGTTTACAGAAAACAGCCTATTTATTAATGAGAAGAAAACTTTGTGAACAAATTACAGGGATGCATCAAATGACAGTGAAGTAAGGAAAACAGAAAATAATACAAACCTCAAATAGAAAATTTTTAGGAATTTGGTTTCTTGAGAACTTGAATAGGATTAACATATAGAATGGCTCAATAAAAAAAGTCAAGTAAATGCTGTTACATATTAGCAATGCTCAAAAATTCTTGCAGTGAAGAAACAGTAATGAGTGCCTGTTAATGAATTCATGTATAGTACATTAGAGGGATGTGAATGATGTGCAAGTAACAAAATTTTTGTTTGGACTTATTCACACTTATTGATCTGTGGAATATGTGCTGAAAATCAAAAAAACATAAATGAACAAATAATTAAACATTCTATAAGCTACTTCCTTCATGAGTGTGCTATATTATCTGAGGATTTTTCCAACGAAACTTAATCTTAGCCAATGGCCTTCTTGCAGTGATAATGCTGGTGCCCGCCAGTTCACCAAAGTTAAGCACTGTTGCACAGGGCTAGCACTTGAATGGATGACCATCCAGTCTGCTGAGTGCTGTTGGCAGGCAGCGTGCACTCAACCCTTGTGAGGCAAACTGAAGAGCTACTTGAGAAGTAGTGGCTCTGGTCTCAGTAACTGACATGTGACTGGGAGAGTGGTGTGCTGACCACATGCCCCTCCATATCCACATCCAGTGATGCCTATGAGTAGAGGGTGACACGGCAGCCAGTCAGTACCATTGGGCCTTCATGGCCTGCTCAGGAGGAGTCAATCTGGCATCATTCTTTCATGCAATTTGTTTTATGTGGCCATTCCACTTTAATTTGGTCTATATGCATACCCCCATATAATTAATGGAATGTTTCCAGTGATCTACTGGAAGTCATGTAATCATATTATAATTAGTTACTCTGCCTATTTGTGTGCAACATGTTACATTTATCAATGTTGAGAAGCAGATGTTAACTGATGCACCACACATTAAGCCTCTGCATGACATGTATCTGCTAGAGTTTTTTCAACCCAGTCACAAAGTGGGTCTTATATTCTATATGCCAATATATTTTTCATTTGGCAACAATGTGGAACTGCATCAAACTTCTTGTTCAGAGAAGAGTCATTTTTTATTTGTGCTTTAGCCTATGACAGTAATTGTTTTAATGTATATACAATTCTTATGTAATATCATGAATGATGATAGTACCTCCATAGTTACATAAAAGGCAGGTTATATTAATGACTGCGTATAAGGAAAAACATCATCTGAAGGACAGAGGAAAAGGAAGAGAAGAAAAGAGAAGTACAAGTGGGCTATAACAAAAATAATTTTTTTTTTTTTTTTTTTTTTTTTTTTTTTTTTTTTTTTTTTTTTGTGTGTGTGTGTGTGTGTGTGTCAGTAGTCACAGAAGCCAGTAAAGGCAAGTACTGAATGTTGTAATTCAAAGTCCTTCATCATTCAGAGCTGTAAAACTGATGAACAAGCATGGTAATAGAAATAGAATTTAAATAAATGCTGTTAAGTACCAGATTACTACCCAACTACAAATCTACATCAGAAATCTGTAAAATTTCTTTCTGGATTAATATAATTTAAAGTACTGTCTCCTACCTTGTATGTCTTGAAATAGTATTCATCATCATAGGGTGGTAATGTTATGTTTTTAATAATTTTGTGATTCATGTTAATTTTCAAATACTGTGCTGGGCTGACACTAAATTGAGCTCCATTCCTGTCAACTATAAAACAATAACTAACATTAGTTTACTACTAATGTAGCACACATTACATACACACACACATTACATACACACACGCAAAACACACACACACACACACACACACACACACACACACACACACACATACACACATACACACACACAAAACACACACACACACACACATACATAAAACATATATACACACACACACACACACACACACACACACACACACGTCTTAGATTAAAACACATTTATCTTATCCTTCCTTGATTTTCCCATAAATTATTTCAAGGTTCCTCCGTATATCTCTCAGGAGCTGTAGTCCCTTGTGTGTAGCACACAAAGACAACATTGTTTCCAAGAAAGTTATCATGCACTACATCTCTAAATTTACCATTTTCAGATAAATTTGTAATTCATACTCAACCTTTCCCCCTCTGTACCAGCAAACAAGAAGTACCTACATCAATTTCATTTGTGAAGAGAACTTGTAAAATAAGTACCCCAAGGCTCTTTCAAAGGCTTCCAGACAGATGAACTTACTTTTCCAACAAGAATATAGCTGGTGCTAACAAATTAGTTTAAATAGATGAATTTTCTTACTTCTCTGCTCCTAACTTGCCATCTGCAATATCCCTATCCCTCTTCTACATCTGTGAGCAACTGAATCAAAGACACCTACCTAGTCACATTTAACAACTTTTCTCTTAATGAAAGTGGCAATTGTGACAATACTGCCCTGGGGCCTTCATACAATACTGTATGTGAGTATTTTACTTAGCTGAAGGAGCAGCGTGTAGTACATGTGAGATCCAACAAATGTGTCCAGATTGGAACAAAACTCAAGACATGGCTGCAGCTAGTAAAATGATAGGTGGCAAGAGATGTCATATGATCTGTCCAACGTGATTAGCAGTAATTCTGCATTACCCTCCTTGACTTCTACAACATTAGTACTCTGCACATCAATGAAACTTATACTATTAATTTCATTCTCCTTATTTTCTGCTTCAGCACAAGTGCTAGCCCTTTTTCTTTTTTCAAGCCTCTCCAAAAGCCTCGCATTCCTCATCATCAGAGAAAATACCAGTTCTCGATTTTAGACATATTCTCATAGCTATTATTACCTTAAATGTGTTTGTATTTTATATTCACAACTCAGCTAATAGGGAAGGCAAAATTTGCATTGTTTCCCCCCAGGTTAGCCCACATTGGTGTCAACAATGACATGATCAGCCCTCTACCAGGCACACAAAACACATACAACAATGACACTGAAATGATATACTGTTATAAAACTTTTCTACACCCTCACTCTCAGACTTTGACATTATGGAAGCTGTTCAATAGATACAACAAACAGCAATGGGAGAAACAAAATCAAATGATGAGGGCATTGTACTGAATCATATTATTTTCTTTTCTTTTCTTATATATATGATATATGTAAACAGAGTGAGCTATAAACCAAAGACACCGCAAAAAGTAAATCAACAAGTTGTTTTCTCACAAGGATAATGTTTTGATACATTGTTAAATACCTGTATGAAACAAAGTAAGAAATATGCTCTTCAATTTATTAAGTCATGTGTCTTCACACTTTTGTTTCAGGACATGGTAACATATGGATGTATGCTAGGATCAGTCATACAAGTTAAAATGTGTATTTTAACCATTCATTAAAAGTATTATAAAAAGTTTTTAGAAAAAGAATTTTTAATCACATGGTTATAAGTTCAAGTCCCACCTGCTCACAATTTCACTTGCCACTAAGATCCTGCATAGAGAGGTTTGGTGCCGACAAGAATAATTAATGCCATATCTGGAGGAGTGTTCCTGCAGTGACATTGTCACACTCCAGACTAACCACAATGGAATTAATTATAGATAATGACTCAGACCTGATAGGCACCTATTGAACTAGATTTACTTATGCTATAAATATTGCACTTCATGTGTTTAAGAACTTATAGAAAGCTCAACAGTTTCAATGGTTTCAGTGGTTATTAGGTACCACAGCCTACAGGAAGCAGCAGTACATAATTCAAATTATGTTTATTGACCTTGAATGTAACAGTATTCTATGTCTGTTGATATTGGTATCAGATAAAGTTCACCCACAATTGTGCACAGATTCATAAATTATCTACAAAATTTTCTCAAGTTTACTTATTTATTTATTTATTTATTTATTGTTCCATGGGACTACATTTAGGAGAAGTCTCCATGGTCATGGAACGAGTCAGTACATGAAATTGTAAAATGATTGTAGAAACAGATAAAATGAAATATAAGACACATATTCAGTTGTAGATTGTACAAACAGTTAAATGAAATATAAGAAACATATTCAGGTGACAAGTTGTTAATTTAAATAAAGAAAATAAAAAATGTAACACTGGAATTTGCTTAATTTTTTAGCTCTTCTAGGAGCTCCTTAACAGAATAGAAGGAGTGAGCCATGAGGAAACTCTTTAGTTTGGACTTAAAAGTGTTTGGGCTACTGCTAAGATTTTTGAGTTCTTATGGTAGCTTATTGAAAATGGATGCAGCAGAATACTGAACTCCTTTCTGCACAAGAGTCAAGGAAGTGCATTCCACATGCAGATTTGATTTCTGACTAGAATTAACTGAGTGAAAGCTGCTAACTCTTGGGAATAAGCTAATATTGCTAACAACAAACGACATTAAAGAAAATATATACTGTGAGGGCAATGTCAAAATTCCCAGGCTATTGAATAGGGGTCGACAAGAGGTTTTCGAACTTACACCACACATAGCTCGAACAGCCCATTTTTGGGCCAAAAATACCCTTTTTGAATCAGAAGAATTACCCCAAAAAATAATACCATATGACATAAGCGTATGAAAATATGCAAAGTAGACTACTTTTCGTGTTGAAATGTCACTTATTTCAGATACTGTTCTAATGGTAAATAAAGCAGCATTTAGTTTGTGAACAAGATCCTGAACATGGGCTTTCCACAACAGCTTACTATCTATCTGAATGCCTAGGAACTTGAACTGTTCTGTCTCGCTTATAATATGCCCATTCTGTCTGATTAAAATATCAGTTCTTGTTTAATTGTGAGTTAGAAACTGTAAAAACTGAGTCTTACTGTGATTTAGCATCAAATTATTTTCCACAAGCCATGAACTTATTTCATGAACTACATTATTTGATCATGTTCCAATATTACACACAAGATCCTTCACTACCAAGCCGGTGTCATCAGCAAACAGAAATATTTTTGAATCACCTGTAATACTGGAAGGCATATCATTTATATAAATAAGAAACAGCAGTGGCCCTTGGGGAACGCCCCACTTAACAGTGCCCCATTGGGACTGAACATCACTACCACTCTCAATATTGTGGAGAATTACCTTCTGCTTTCTGTTCTTAAAGTAAGAGTCGAACCAATTGTAAGCTACTCCCTTACTCCATAATGGTCCAGCTTCTGCAGTAATATTTTGTGGTCAAAACAGTCAAAAGCCTTCATTAAATCAAAGAAAACACCTAATGTTGGCAACCTTTTATTTAATCTGCCCAAAACCTCACAGAGAAAAGAGAATATAGCATTTTCAGTTGTTAAGCCATTTCTAAAACCAAACTGTACATTTGACAGCAAATTATGTGAATTTAAATGCTCCAGTAACCTTGTATATACAACCTTCTCGATAACTTTAGCAAACACCGATGGCATAGAAATAGGTCTATAATTGTGAATATTATCCCTGCCCCCCCCCAATTTTATAAAGTGGCTTCACTACCGAGTACTTTAATCGGTCAGGAAACTGATCACTCCTAAAGGAAACGTTACAGATATGGCTAAGTACTGGACTAACATACATGGAGCAATACTTCAGTATTCTGCTAGATACCCCGTCATATCCATGAGAGTTCTTGGTCTTTAGTATTCTCTCCAATCGATTTTTACAATTATTCAAGTAATTATTAATCCATTTCCACACATATATCCAACACTTAAATGTAACACAATCAAGCTGTAAAGTCTCCGTACAACATTGTATGTAGTAAAAGTTTCTTTCTGCAACAAAATAGTGATAAAATCTGACCTTCAATATTTATGTCAATGATGTGAAGTAAATCATTTTTAACTGACATGAACAGATCACTCCTCACCTCGACACTTTATATAGAATGCTGATAAGAGGAAATAGTAAAATTTGGCCCCAAATTCCCAAGTTGTTTTTCTGAGCTTAATAAATTAAAGAGAAGACAGAATTTTAGAGAGGAAACTTTGTGTAGATCTCATTCCATTATATGTTGTTTGAAAAAGAACAAACCTTGAGTTTCTCAAATTTCTCACATGAAATTCTGGTGCCGGACAAATTTATTTGTAATTACATATAAAGCATTTTGGAATGATTGCTGGTGCTTTCATATGGTAGTTTTAGAAATACAATTGGTCTACTTTACTTAAACTGTTAATTAACCCTTGAGCAGTACAACTTTGCATAAAGTGAATCAATCAAAAAAAATTTTTTTTTGTGGTTCCATTGTTGTTTCACGACTTCAAACCCACACCTATTCCTTCATTATTGCTTCAGGTAAAACAGAAATAAATTGTGTTGTCATATGTCCAAGTGAGCAACAGTAATATAAAATAAAAAGTGACCCATGTGAGAAAAAATTTATGATCTGTGTAAAAACAATTAAAAATAAATGGCTGGGATATGATGCAACTGCACTACTCAATGCTTTGAGTGGGTCATTACTGTTTCTGTAACACCTGCCCTTGGCAGCAGAGAGTTGTAGTAAGAATTTATTTCACTTTTGTTTAATAAAACAGTGATTTAGCTCATATATTGTCAGTTTGTTTTCTCATTGTTTAAACAAACTAAGATTAAACAGTGATTTTGATCATACATGTTTAGCTTCGTAACATTAAGACAGCTATCCTAAATGTGTGTACAAACTGCATCGTGCACCCACTCTTGTTATGAAAAATGGAACATCCACTCAAGGGTTATAGAAACACTGAAAATAACTGTAAATTACAGGGAATAAGAATATTTCACATAATTTTAAAAATGGTAGGGAGAAAATGGGTTGATTCACAGGAATTTTTGTTGCTCATAGTACTATTGTAGCAGTATATTAATGGCCCAGAAGTAATGTACTTTTCACAGAAACCTTGCTATCAGTATATAAACTACACAGCTACAAAATAACTAGAAAGAGTACTACAAAAAAGAAAGAAAAATAAAAGCATAAGGATACCAAAATAAATATTAAAGCATTGTACATCTTCATTAACTTTAATAATTTTGCTTCCTAGCAAGGTGTAATTTGAGTAAATATAGAATTTTGCAGTTCTTTGTACCATACCTATATTGATCTTAGCATCAGCAGCTTCCAGAATGAGAAAAATATCTGATGGAAACTCTTGGTACATGTGTTTAATTGACAGATTTCCTGCAATTGTTCCTGCCTGCAACAAAAAAATGTTGGTTCAAATAGAAATAATTCATATAGTTTTTAATTATTTTCAAAAGTTAGGTTTGACTTAACTTTAGTACCAGTGCTAGTGTATAATGTTTCCTTACATTTCTAACTGGAACATTTGCAACTAAGTCTATGTGGTCTGCAAGCATTTTGGTATAGCTGAACTTTTTGTTTGATTTTGAAATATCATAAAATAGCTCCATAACTTCAGTGAGAGACATATTTCCACCAACTGTTATCTCTGAATCAATGGTATATTTCTTAAGTTCTTGAACATCACTAATGTCAATGAATATCTCAATGTCAGGTTTTCTTCGATATACACCTGCAGTCAGCAAGAAAGAAGAACATATAAAACTATATTTTTCAAAAAATGTTACATTTGAGCAGCAAAATGAATATTAAAATCCATATAGACTATTGTGAAAGAAAGTGGGAATAAATACATTAAGGATTAAAATAGATAAGGAATGACAACCAATTAAGACAGAACAGGAACATCAACTTACCAGTCCCTGAAAAAAAATTACCTTCATTAGGCTGTAAGACTTATCAATTTAGAATCACAGGTTATAGAAATGCCAACTGAATCATTCTCCTAGCAAATTACCTACATCAAAATTGTACTAGTAAATCAGCAGCTAAGACATTTGGCCATGAAAGCAACAATAAACCAGAATTATCAGGATCTCTTACCAACAGTAGATAATGATACTTGCCTAATTGGCAAAAAGTTTTGATTTTATATTTTTCCATCTATATTTTACTTAAAATTGCAAGTCTGATATTCAAAAGTGGACCCCATGGGATTGCTGCATTCCATGGAAATCTTCATTTAAATCTCACTCTTATCATAGTGGCTGCTGGATCAAAACGGAGTCTGTTCTGTTGGAGATGTCACCAAATACACATAAAATACAAATTGTTAACTGATATAGCTATGTATATAATCTGCAAATCTTGCAAAATCTTTATTTCAACATTTTGTTCAAAAATACATGATTATCTTCATTTCTATAAATTTTGCTAACCTCAAGAGTCATGTTTTCTTTGCAATATTTCATTCATTTACTCAGAAAAATATGTACAAAAGTTACTTTGCTTAATAACTGGTTCTGGTACAAACTATAACTCCGAGCCGTAATATATCATTGTAACATGCATCAAAAGTCAGGAAATCTTTGTTCCAACATCAAGTAAGTCAGTCTTTGTTTTGATCTCATGCAGTGTGGGCTTTGTTTTGAAGTGAAGTAGAGCAGTGTTTGTTTTAGAAGCTGCATAGTACATATCATCTAGGCACCATGAACATAGTAGATCACATGTAGCCTATGCCTTTCTATAGGAAACTGCAATTTATAATTTAAAATACAGCCGAAATGTTTTACAGTCTTGATAATCTGATGACAGTTTTTATTCTGAGATCTATGGAAGTTGGCAATAAGACTCTCTTTACCAAAGTGAAAAAAATCCAATGCATGAATTTCATTACTGGACATGTGTGGATCAAAAATAAACTGCAAAGTCATAAATATGTGAATAAGTATCTTCACTTTTACTTAAAAACCTGGATGTTAACATTGTCCCCTATAAACAAGAAGATGTTTGAAGTGACAGCTGCATTGATGAAATGGGTTGAGTATTAAAACTTTTCCACTCACTGGAACAATGACTGCAGAACTGTTATTCTACATTTCTGTTTCCCATAAAATATAATTTTGCATTTAAATATTTGTTTCAACTAAATGAAAAAAGGCAAGCTATTCTAATCAAGTTATGTAGGAAGGCTTTTGAATGGGTCACATGGAATCATGTATTATAAGGTTTTTATTATATTATAGAAACAGGACTGTAACACTCTCTCTCTCCACCCCCCACCCTTCCCTCCCTCTCACTTGCTCTGTGTATTTTTCTTTGTGTGTGTGTGTGTGTGTGTGTGTGTGTGTGTGTGTGTGTGTGTGTGTGTGTGGCATTCTGAAGAAAATCACAAATGTGTAATTTCAGCTACAGTGATAAAAATCTCATTAATGGGTCTAATCAGTGCTTGTCCAATGAATGTTTTCTTTAGTTGCATCATTCTTTCGTGATGGAATATGCTGGGTGAAGTAACTATCACTTATTTTGTCAAAATATGTATGAGTCTCAGAGAATTTATATTTTCTGTTCACTCTGTGTGACCACAGACTGTTTAACACACATTGTTTCCCATAGTAAAGAATACTAACTGAATTTAGGTGCTACAGTACACACTATCCAGAGATGATTCAAATTTCAGATGCACATTAGAAGAAGTGGAAAATGACCTTATAGGACCACCAATTACTGCATCAGAATTTAACAATTCTTTAAACAAAATTAATAACAACAAGATGTCTGAGACAAAAAATATCCCTGCAAGAAGGGGGGCAAGTTCCTTCGCGTACTCTGTGTAAAATCGAACTGATATCCCATCAGGACCAGCGGCCTTTCCTCTTTTGAGCGATTTTAATTGTTTCTCTATCCCTCTGTCGTCTACTTCGATATCTACCATTTTCTCAACTGTGCGACAATCTAGAGAAGGAAGCACAGTGCAGTCTTCCTCTGTGAAACAGCTTTGGAAGAAGACATTTTGTATTTCGGCCTTTAGTCTGTCATCCTCTGTTTCAGTACCATTTTGGTCACAGAGTGTCTGGACATTTTGTTTTCATCCACCTACCGCTTTGACATAGGACCAAAATTTCTTAGGATTTTCTGCCAAGTCAGTACATTGAACTTTACTTTCGAATTCATTGAAAGCCTCTCGCATAGCCCTCCTCACACAACATTTCGCTTCTCGTAATTTTTGTTTGTCTGCAAGGCTTTGGCTATGTTTATGTTTGCTCTGAAGTTCCCTTTGCTTCCAAAGCAGTTTTCTAACTCGGTTGTTGTACCACGGTGGCTCTTTCCCATCTCTTACGATCTTGCTTGGTACATACTCATCTAACGCATATTGTACCATGGTTTTGAACTTTGTCCACTAATCCTCACCACTATCTGCACTTGAGACAAAACTTTTGTGTTGAGCCGTCAGGTACTCTGTAATCTGCTTTTTGTCACTTTTGCTAAACAGAAAAATCTTCCTACCTTTTTTAATATTTCTATTTATGGCTGAAATCATCGATGCAGTAACCGCTTTATGATCACTGATTCCCTGTTCTGCATTAACTGATTCAAATAGTTCGGGTCTGTTTGTCACCAGAAGGTCTAATATGTTATTGCCACGAGTCAGTTTTCTGTTTAACTGCTCAAGGTAGTTTTCAGATAAAGCACTTAAAAATATTTCACTGGATTCTTTGTCCCTGCCACCCGTTATGAACGTTTGAGTCTCCCAGTCTATATCCGGCAAATTAAAATCTCCACCCAGAACTATAACATGGTGGGGAAATCTACTCGAAATATTTTCCAAATTATTCTTCAGGTGCTGAGCCACAACAGCTGCTGAGCCCGGGGGCCTATAGAGACATCCAATTACCATGTCTGAGCCTGCTTTAACTGTGACCTTCACCCAAATCATTTCACAATTCGAATCTCCGTCAATTTCCTTCGATACTATTGCACTTCTTATCGCTATAAACATGCCTCCCCCTTCACTGTCCAGCCTATCTCTGCGGTATACATTCCAATCAGAGTTTAGGATTTCATTACTGTTTACGTCTGGTTTCAGCCAACTTTCTGTTCCTAGTACTATATGGGCGTTGTGACCGTTTATTAATGAGAGCAGTTCTGGGACCTTTCTATAGACGCTCCTGCAGTTTACTATTAGCACATTAATATTGTTATTCCTTGTTGCATTTTGCCTACTCCTGCCTTGCCGCGTCTCAGGAGGCGTCTTGTTGGGCCTAGGGAGGGAATTCTCTAACCTAAAATGTGTGATTACTTTGTCTAGGGAACTGTCAAGTCTAAGGTGTATCACACAGTCTTCAGGAACTGTAGCAGAACAGTTGAAGTGAGACTGCAGCAATTCCAGCAGTCCAGCTTCAATCCACCTTCAGAAACTTACTGACCAGGACCCAAAAGTGCTAACAAATGAGTGGTGGTCACTTCCAACATCTGCTATAGTCAGATTAGTACTGTATTTCCTTTCCACTGCTGTGTTTCTTTGTACCCTGGTATTCTATTCTCTGGGCCAGTTTTATTTTATCTGACCTGCATAAACTGTTATCAGTGGAATAAACAGTATAATCTACAACCATATGGAACAGATGACGAGGGATAAAGAAGGATGCCTACATCAACCAGTTGTTGCCTTTGTTGTCTGATGACTGAAATGTACAAACTTATGATCATTAGGATAAGTGCAACATGAACTGGTGACCTTAGTTGTTGGGCTGCCGTGGTTACAAGCTTACATAAATTTTGTAACAACGTTATTTTAATTATCTGGTCATTTACAATTCAGTTTATTGTACTGATTTGAACAATGTTATGAGAAGGAAAATAGCCACTCACCATGTAGTAGAGATGCTGGGTCACAGATAGCGACAACAAAAAAACTCTCACAATTAAAGCTTTCGGCCGTTGGCCTTCTTCTACAACAGACACACGTAAGCACACTTATGCACGCACACAACTGCTGTCTTAGGCAACTTAAACCACATTGCCACATTCTGCTGATTTGTATTCTGTCACTAACTTCATTCTGACTTCAGCAAGCATACATTTATTTCTGTGCTGGTTCAACTGTTACTAATTGATACTTGAACCTAAAACATAAGCAATTCTCATTTTACAATAGGAGGATTGTTTTTGTAAGGATTGAAATTAGCGTTCCACTTGTCTTTGTATAATAAACTCACGAAAATATTAGGAACATTTTACACCTAATAATCTTCATGATATAGGCACCTGCCAGGTTAGTTGAGAGCTCTAATGTGCTGCTTCCTGGATTTGGGTAGGCGTGCCAACCCCAGATCGAATCCGCCCAGTGGATTCCAAATGTAGGCCAGTGTGCTGGCCAGCCTGGGTGCGGTTTTTAGCCAGTTTTCCACATCCCACTAGCTGAATACCAGGCTGGTCCCCATGTTCCACCTCAGTTACATGACTTTCAGGTATCTGAACATGTTCGACTGACCATGCTGAGCCTGCGAAACTATGTGACAATGGCACAAGCAAAAGAAGAAAAAGAAGATTCTTCATGCTATAAACTACTACTAAAAGCTAAAAGCCATCTAAAACTTGATGTTGCAGTGTGAGAGGAAGGAATTGATGCATAACTGAATGACAACAGTCTGTGTAAACCATCAAGATTTAGACTATAATCCATGAACTTTCTGTAATAATAATGGATAACATGGACAATAATTTTTACAGATATATATAAGTAGTGGAAAACCAGCCATGGGAGCATCAATTTTCTGAAAGTTTTTGTGAGCCAGTTTTGTTACAATATTATGCAATAAAGATGTGGTTTTGAAAGAGAACATCATGTTAACCTGAATATCTTGAAATTTTGTTTAGCACTACCAAATCAATAGCTACACTGTCAAGAACCCAGCAAGCTGCAGAAATCTTTAGTGGAATAGATAACTTACAAATTCTTTTACATCTACTACAGCATTGAAAATCACCAGGAAACGAAGATTAGTATTTGCTAATAAATTGTTACACCCTGCTAAATTTTGTGTTGATGACAGTAAAAGTGACAACAATAAATTTCAGCCCTTATAAAGTTTTCTGTGTTGAGGAATGTTATCACTCAGTAAGAAGTTCATTAAAGTCAATTAAAGCCTAAAGAACATGTTAACATGGTTTTTGTTGCAGCTGTGGTTTCTGCAAATGCCAATACTTATACACACAAATGTGTTTAAATAGAAAGTTCACCACTGTCCCTTTGGTGCTTGCAGAATCTTACACACAAACTATTTTCACAACAAATATTCAGGGCTAGCAATTCTGTCTTGTGCATGAATGGTTAAGACTTCTCACTTTTATTCTTCTGCTATCTCAAAAAATGTGTCTGACCTAATTACATTCTTTTAATACTAAACAAAAATAAAAATCACCAATGATTACAAGGAAATAGACAGATTTCTCTAGCTGTAGACACAAAAAGATATATTTAGAAACACAATTATTATCCCAAATATTACAACAAAAATGCAGTTACTAAACAGAAACATGATTCAAGGATGGTTACTAATAGTGTATTTGTAATTAAAATTGAGTGAGAATATTAATATGCATAGGTGACACACTGTTGTTGTGATCTTCAGTCCAGAGACTGCTTTGATGCAGCTCACCATTCTACTCTATCCTGTGCAAGCTTCTTCATTTCCAAGTAACTACTGCAAACTACATCCTTCTGAATCTGCTTAGTGTATTTATCTCTTGGTCTCCCTCTACAATTTTTACCCTCCACACTGCCCCCAATACTAAACTGGTGATCCCTTGATGCCTCAGAACATGTCCTACCAACCGATCCCTTCTTCTAGTCAAGTTGTGCCACAAATTCCTCTTCTCCCTAGTCCTATTAAGTACTTCCTCATTTGTTACAAGATCTACCCATCTAATCTTAGGCATTCTTCTGCAGCACCAATCTGAAAGCATTATTCTCTTCTTGTCTAAACTATTTATTGTCCATGTTTCACTTCCATGCATGGCTACACTCCACATAAATACTTTCAGGAAAGACTTCCTGATGCTTCAGTCTATGCTCTATATTAACAAATTTCTCTTCTTCAGTAATGCATTCTTTGCCATAGCCAGTCTACATTTCATATCCTCTCTACTTTGACCATCATCAGTTATTTTGCTCCCGAAATAGCAAAACACATCTACTACTTCAAATGTCACATTCCCTAATCTAATTCCCTCAGTATCACCTGATTTAATTTGACTACATTCCATTATCCTCATTTTGCTTTTGTTGATGTTCATCTTATATCCTCCTTCCAAGACACTGTTCATTTCATTCAACTGGTATTCCAGGTCCTTCACTGTCTCTGACAGAATTACAATGTCTTCAGCAAACCTCAAAGTTTTTATTTTTTCTCCATGGATTTTAATTCCTACTCCATATTTTTCTTTTGTTTCCTTTACTGCTTGCTCAATATACAGATTGAACAACATTGGGGATAAGTTACAACCCTGTCTCACTCCCTTACAACCACTGCTTCCCTTTCATACCCCCTCGACTATTATAACTGCCATCTGGTTTCCGTACAGCCTTTCACTCCCTGTATTTGACTCTTCCCACCTTCAGAATTTGAAAGAGAGTATCCCAGTTAACATTGTCAAAAGCTTTCTCTAAATCTAAAAATGCTAGAAATATAGGTTTGCCTTTCTTCAATCTATTTTCTAACATAAGTCGCAGCGTCAATGTTGCCTGACGTGTTCCAACATTTCTATGGAATCCAAACTGATCTTTCTCAAGATCAGCCTCCTATCTGTTTTTCTGTTCATCTGTATGGAATTTGTGTTAGTATTTTGTAGCTGTGCCACTTATAGTTTGGTAATATTCATACCTGTCAACACCTGCTTTTTTGGAATTGGAAATACTATAGTGGTGTTTTTTTTTTTTTTTACGTCTGAGGTTATTTTACCTGTGTCATACATCTTGCTCATCAGATGGTAGAGTTTTGTCAGGGCTGGCTCTCTGAAGACTATACATAGTTCTAATGGAATGTTGTCTACTGCTGGGGCCTTGTCTCAACTTAGTTCTTTTAGTGCTGTGTCAAATTCTTCACTCAGTATCATATCTCATACTTCATTTTCATCTATGTCCTCTTCCATTTTCATAATATTGCCCTCCAGTGTATTGCCCTTGTACAGACCTTCTATAAACTTCTTCCACATTTCTGCATTCCTTCCTTTGCTTAGAACTGGTTTTCCATCTGAGTCTTGATATTTATGCAAGGGGTTCTCTTAACACTAGAGATATGTGCCTCTACATCCTTACATTTGTCCTCTAGCCATCCCTGCTTAGCCATTTTGCACTTCTTATTGATCTCCTTTTTGAAACTTTTGTATTCATTTTTGCCTGCTTTATTTACTGCATTTTTATATTTTCTCCTTTCATCAATTAAAGTCAATATCTCTTCTGTTACCCAAGGATTTCTGCTGACCTTTGTCTTTTTACCTACTTGATCCTCTGCTGCCTTCACTATTACATCTCTCAAAGCCACTCATTCTTCTTCTGCTGTGTTTCCATCTTCTATTCTTGTCAATCATTCCCTAATACTCTCTCAGAAACTCTGTAAAACATCTGGTTCTTTTGGTTTATCCAGGTCCCATCTACTTAAACTACATTCTTTTTGTAGTTTTTTTAGTTTTAATTGACAGTTCATAACCAATAGGTTGTGATCAGAGTCCACATCTGCCCCTGGAAATGTCTTAAGACCTGGTTCCTAAATCTCTGTATTGCCACTATATAATCTATCTGAAACCTTCCAGTGTCTCCACACCTCTTCCATGTCTTCCATGTCAACAAATGTTATCTATGGTTAAGTTATGCTCTGTGCAGAATTCTACCCAGTGTCTTTCTCTTTCATTCCTTACCCCCATTCCATTTTCATCTACTATTTTTCCTTCTCTTCCTGTTCCTACAATCGAATTCCACTTCCCCATCACTATTAAATTTTTGTCTCCCCTCACTATCTGAATTATCTCTTTTGTCTCATCATACATTCCTTCAATCTAACTTCATCATCTGTGGAGCTGTGGTAGGTGTGGGTTTCGTGTCTGTCTTGGCTCCAATAATGCATTCACTATGCTGTTTGTAGTAATTTACCTGCCTCCCTATTATTTTATTCATTATTAAACGTCCTCCTGCATTACCCCTATTTGATTTTGTTTTTATAACCCTGTTTTTGTTTTTATAACCCTATAACCAGACCAGAAGTCTTGTTCCTCCCACCACCAAACTTCACTAATTCCCACTATATCTACCTTTAACCTATCCACTTCTCTTTTTAAATTTTCTAACCTGCCTACCTGATTAAGGGATCTGACATTCCACACTCTGTAGAACAACAGTTTTGTTTCTCCTGATAATGACGTCCTCCTGCATAGTCCCCACCCAGAGATCTGACTGGGGGACTATTTTACCTCCGGAATATTTTACCCAAGAGGATGCCATCATAATTTAACCATACAGTAAAGCTGTAGTTTCCCTTGGTTTCAGCTGTTCACTGTACCAGCACAGAAAGGCTGTTTTGGTTAATGTTACAAGGCCAGATCAGTCAATCATCCAGACTGTTGTCCCTGCAACTATTGAAAAGGCTGCTGCCCCTTTTTAGGGACCACACATTTGTCTGGCCTCTCAACAGCTATTGTGGTTGCACCTATGGTATTGCTGTCTGTATCGCAGAGGCGTGCAAGACCCTCCCCCCCCCCCCCCCCTTCCAACGCGCCCCCCGCCCCCCCCCCCCCCCCATAGTAAGGTCCATGGTTCAGGGAGGAGGGTGAGGCAGGTGAGATTAATAATTAAATAATCTATATCTGTATCTATGTAGATACACTGCAAGCCATCATACAGTTTGTGGTAGAGGGAGCCCTTTACCTTCATGTTCAGATAGAGTAAAGGTAAAATGACTGTGTGTATGACTCCATATGAGCCCTAATTATCTTCATGGACTTTAAGCACAATGTATGTTGGCAACAGTAGGATCATTCAGCTGTCAACTTCAAATGCCAGTTCTCTACATTTTCTCAAAAATGTTCCTCAGGAAGAATGTCACCTTCTCTCCAGGTATGCTCATTTGGTTTCCCGAAGCATCTCCATAACATTTACGTGTTGTTTGATCCTACTGTTAATAAATCTAGCAGCCCGCCTCTGAATTTTTTCAATGTCCTCATTTGCTCTAACCTTGTATGAATCCTAAACACTTGAGCAGTATTCAAGAATAGGATGCACTAGTGTCCTCTATGCATTTACACTTACTTTCCTAAAATTCTCCCAATAAATCAGAGTCAACAAATGGAAGGAATAAAGCTAACAACTCACCTTGTAGTTGAGGTGTTGTGTTGTGAGAAGAGACATAAACAAAACTGAAAGTATTGTTAAACTTCAGACAGTGCCTTTCTTCATAGCGAACTACTCAACACACATGCACCTGCACAGCTACATTGTCCCCAGGCACTAGTTGACAGGGACACTGTAACCACATAGCTGTCTGTACATTCTGTAGTTAGATCTGAAGAAAAACATTATCTGAAAGGTCAGAAACTTTTCAGTCTTGTTTATGTGCTTGTACGGCAAGAGCTTGTAATGTAAGAACCTTAGATTTCATGTAAGAGTATGTGATACATGGTCTTTAGTGTATTAAATTATGCATTTCTATCAAGTGTTATGTTATTGAATACCCACTGGGTTAGCCGAGAGCACTAATGTACTGCTTCCTGGACTCAGGTAGGTGCACTGGCCCCGGATCAAATCCGCCCAGTGGATTACTGTCAAAGGTCGGTGTGCCGGCCGGAATGGTGTGGTTCTCAGGTGGTTTTCCATGTCCCATTAGGTGAACACCAGGCTGGTCCCCACATCCCACCTCAGTTATGTGACTCGCAGAAATCTGAACATGTTCACACTATTCTATGGATTACACTAGATGCAGACAGCTGGGGTACACTAATTTCATCCTGGGGGACTGACATGGGAGGGGAACTCTCTCGGTCCTTATAATAGTTTTTGCTGACAGTAGACACTACTATTTCGTCAAGTAGCTCCTCAATTGACATCACAAGACTGAGTGCACCCCAAAAAATGGCAACAGCACTTGGTGGCCTGGATGGTCACCCATCCTAAAGCCAGCCACACCCAACAGCACTTAATTTCAGTGATCTGATGGAACCAGTGTATCCTCCGTGGCAAGACCAGAAAATAATTAAATACTTTACACATAATTTTTATTTCAATTAGAACAGTTTACAATTTACAAATATCAAAATTTTCTATCAAAGAGAAATTGTGTAATAAAACAAAGTGTCAGTTTATTATTGTGAAACTTCATTGCAATCACAGGCTTGAATACATGGCATTCAGCTTCTTAGGCCACCATTAGATAACTTAATATTAAGTTATATTTAATTACAACTTAATATTATGATGACATATTTCAACACTCCCCCCCATGAACCATGGACCTTGCCGTTGGTGGGGAGGCTTGCGTGCCTCAGCGATACAGATAGCCGTACTGTAGGTACAACCACAACGGAGGGGTATCTGTTGAGAGGCCAGACAAACGTGTGGTTTCTGAAGAGGGCAGCAGCCTTTTCAGTAGTTGCAAGGGCAACAGTCTGGATGATTGTCTGATCTGGCCTTGTAACAATAATCAAAATGGCCTTGCTGTGCTGGAAGTGCGAATGGCTGAAAGCAAGGGGAAACTACGGCCGTACTTTTTCCCGAGGGCATGCAGCTTTACTGTATGATTAAATGATGATGGTGTCCTCTTGGGTAGAATATTCTGGGGATAAAATAGTCCCCCATTCAGATCTCTCGGCAGGGACTACTCAAGAGGATGTCGTTACCAGGAGAAAGAAAACTGGCGTGGAATGTCAGATCCCCTAATCGGTCAGGTAGGTTAGAAAATTTAAAGAGGGAAATGGATAGGTTAAAGTTAGTGAAGTTCAGTGGCAGGAGGAACAAGACTTCTAGTCAGGTGACTACAGGGTTATAAACACAAAATCAAATAGGGGTAATGCAGGAGTAGATTTAATAATGAATAAGAAAATAGGAATACGGGTAAGCTACTACAAACAGCATAGTGAACGCATTATTGTGGCCAAGATAGAGAAGAAGCCCACACCTACTACAGTAGTACAAGTTTATATGCCAACTAGCTCTGCAGATGACAAAGAAATGTACGATTAAATAAAAGAAATTATTCAGATAGTGAAGGGAGACGAAAATTTAATAGTCATGGGTGACTGGAATTCGAGTGTAGGAAAAGGGAGAGAAGTGAACGTAATAGGTGAATATGGATTGGGGCTAAGAAATGAAAGAGGAAGCCATCTGGTAGAATTTTGCACAGAGCATAACTTAGTCATGGCTAACACTTGGTTTAAGACTCATGAACGAATGTTGTATACATGGAAGAACCCTGGAGATACTAAAAGGTATCAGATAGATTATATAATGGTAAGGCAGAGATTTAGGAACCAGATTTTAAATTGTAAGACATCTCCAGGGGCAGATGTGGACTCTGACCGCAATCTATTGGTTATGACCTGTAGATTAAAACTGAAGAAACTGCAAAAAGGTGGGAATTTAAGGAGATGGGACCTGGATAAACTGAAAGAACTAGAGGCTGTACAGAGTTTCAGGGAGAGCATAAGAGAACAATTGACAGGAATTGGGGAAAGAAATACAGTAGAAGAAGAATGGGTAGCTTTGAGGGATGAAGTAGTGAAGGCAGCAGAGGATCAAGTAGGTAAAAAGACGAGGGCTAGTAGAAATCCTTGGGTAACAGAAGGAATAATGAATTTAATTGAGGAAAGGAGAAAATATAAAAATGCAGTAAATGAATCAGGCAAAAAGGAATACAAATGTCTCGAAAATGAGATCGACAAGAATTGCAAAATGGCTAAGCAGGGATGGCTAGAGGACAAATGTATGAATGTAGAGGCTCACCTCACTAGGGGAAAGATAGATACTGCCTACAGGAAAATTAAAGAGACCTTTGGAGATAAGAGAACCACTTGCATGATCACCAAGAGCTCAGATGGAAACCCAGTTCTAAGCAAAGAAGGGAAAGCAGAAAGGTGGAAGGAGTAAATAGAGGGTTTACACAAGGGCGATGGACTTGAGGACAATATTATGGAAATGGAAGAAGATGTAGATGAAGATGAAATGGGAGATACAATACTGCGTGAAGAGTTTGACAGAGCACTGAAAGACCTGAGTAAAAACAATGTTCCCAGAGTAGACAACATTCCATTGGAACTACTGACGGCCTTGAGAGAGCCAGTCCTGACAAAACTCTACCATCTGGTGAGCAAGATGTGTAAAACAGGTTAAATACCCTCAGACTTCAAGAAGAATATAATAATTCCAATCCCAAAGAAAGCTGGTGTTTACATGTGAAAATTACTGAACAATCAGTTTATAAGCTACAGCTGCAAAATACTAACACAAATTCTTTACAGACGAATGGAAAAACTAGTAGAAGCCGACCAAGGGGAAGAACAGTTTGGATTCCATAGAAATACTGGAACATGTGAGGCAATACTGACCTTACGTCTTATCTTAGAAGAAAGTTTAAGGAAAGGCAAACCTACATTACTTGCATTTGTAGACTTAGAAAAAGCTTTTGACAATGTTGACTGGAATACTCTCTTTCAAATTCTAAAGGTGGCAGGGGTAAAATACAGGGAGCGAAAGGTTATTTACAATTTGTACAGAAACCAGATGGCAGTTATAAGAGTCGAGGGACATGAAAGGGAAGCAGTGGTTGGGAAGGGAATAAGACAGTGTTGTAGCCTCTCCCCAATGTTATTCAATCTGTATATTGAGCAAGCAGTAAAGGAAACAAAAGAAAAATTTGGAGTAGGTATTAAAATCCATGGAGAAGAAATAAAAACTTTGAAGTTCGCCGATGACATTGTAATACTGTCAGGTACAGCAAAGGACTTGGAAGGGCAGTTGAATGGAATGGACAGTGTCTTGAAAGGAGGATATCAGATGAACATCAACAAAAGCAAAACAAGGATAATGGAATGTAGTCAAATTAAGTCTGGTGATGCTGAGAGAATTAGATTTGTGGAGCAAAATAACTGATGATGGTCGAAGTGCAGAGGATATAAAATTTAGACTGGCAATGGCAAGGAAAGCGTTTCTGAAGAAGAGAAATTTGTTAACATCGAGTATAGATTTAAGTGTCAGGAAGTTATTTCTGAAAGTATTTGTATGGAGTGTAGGCATGTATGGAAGTGAAACATGGACGATAAATAGTTTGGACAAGAATAGAATAGAAGCTTTCAAAATGTGGTGCTACAGAAGAATGCTGAGGATTAGAAGGGTAGATCACATAACTAATGAGAAAAAATTCAATAGGACTGGGGAGAAGAGACGTTTGTGACACAACTTGCCCTGAAGAAAGGATCAGTTCGTAGGACATGTTCTAAGGCATCAAGGGATCACCAATTTAGTATTAGTAGAGCATATAAGATGAACATCAACATAAGCATAATGAGGATAATGGAATGTAGTCAAACTGAGTCGGGTGATGCTGAGGGAACTAGATTAGAAAATGAGACACTTAAAGTAGTAAAGGAGTTTTGCTATTTGGGGAGCAAAATAACTGATGATGGTTGAAGTAGAGAGGATATAAATGTAGACTGGCAATGGCAAGTCAAGTGTTTCTGAAGAAGAGAAATTTGTTAACATCAAGTATAGATTTAAGTGGCAGGAAGTCATTTCTGAAAGTATTTGTATGGAGTGTAGCCATGTATGGAAGTGAAACGTGGACGATAACTAATTTGGACAAGAAGAGAATATAAGATTTCGAAACGTGGTGCTACAGAAGAATGCTGAAGATTAGATGGGAGGAGGTACTGAATAGGATTGGGGAGAAGAGAAGTTTGTGGCACAACTTGGCTAGAAGAAGGGATCAGTTGGTAGGACTTGTTCTGAGACATCAAGGGCTCACCAAATTAGTATTGGAGGGCAGCGTGGAGGGTAAAAATCATAGAGAGAGACCAATAGATGAATACACTAAGCAGATTCAGAAGGATGTAGGTTGCAGTAGGAACTGGGAGACGAAGAAGCTTGAACAGGATAGAGTAGCATGGAGAGCTGCATCCAACCAGTCTCAGGACTGAAGGCCACAACAACAACATTTCAACACTGAAACAATACATCATTATGTGTGATAAAAGTCAATGTTGCATTGCATAGCTTCAAAATATAATCTGGGCATGTCACTAAAAACAGGCATAGAGATAATTTGCTCAAGTAAATATTATTTAAAAATGCAGCATATCCCTTGACACAATAAAATGTGTGTGAAATAGATACTTTTGCTCAGCTGCAGCATGGTTGCAATTATGTAAGTGACTAAGTGACTGTAGACAGGAGGAGTCTATATTTGAAATTCAACTATAATGTTGATAAAAAAACTGTTGAGGGTCGTATCCACTCATTAATTTTTTCTACCAGCAGAAGGCGACTGTCATGAGCAACTGGCCTATGAGTTAGGACATGAATATTTTGATTAAAACTACTTTGTCATATGTACTGCAGTGGTGAAAAGAAGTGTTGCTGGTGTGCAACAGCCCATGGTAAACAAGGACCTGAATGAATTTACTAAAAAGCCAACACAGCTTGGTTGTGACACTCAAGAAAGGACTACAACTGGCTGGCAACTTGCCCTTGTACTTGACTTGAAAAATCAATCACAATGTTATTTTAATAAGAGTAAAGTGAGTGCTCATCAGATTCCAGTAAGTTGTAAACTTATGGAACAAACTGAGCAGCAACAGTGCATCAAATTTTGCCAGAAGCTGGGAAATACCAAAATGGAAACCATTCAGAAAATACAGCAGTCTCTCTGGGACAATGCCTTAAGAAAATCATGAATAATGGAATGGTGCAACTGCTTCAAAGATGGTAGCACATATGTGAATGACTCTTCAATCCAAGAGGTAAATGTCATTGAGCAATTGACAACTTTGGTCATAGAAGACTGACATACAGCAATATTTTGACATCAGATAGGGATAAGAACAAGGTTGGTTCATTAAAATTTTGACTGTTAATTTGAGCAAGAGGTGAGTGACCATAAGATCATATCAAAACTGCTGACAGTTGTGTGGAAACACCACCATATGGTAGTTGCACAGGACATTTTGTAAAACAGAAAGAGTAACCCCACTTTTGGAACACTTTGACCACAGGGAATAAAATGGGGATTTATGGGTTGGTTATTGAGGTGGTCTGCCAAATAAGCATACATTATGACTGAAGAAATGACACCATGTTGACTGTTTTCTTCAACTGTTATGAGATGGTGCACTGCAAGCATGAATCACAATGCCAAACCATCACAAAGGAATACCACCAGGAGGCCCTTCATCACATTTGTAATACTGTATAGAGCAGTCCTGAGACTAGTTTGATGCAGCTCTCCAAGCTACTCTATCCTGTGCAAGCTTCTTCATCTCCCAGTACTTACTGCAACCTACATCCTTTTACTTCTCCTTTACAGTCTAGAAAAGAAAGTGGGCTTGCAGCAGCTGAGTTCTGCAAGTACTTACTTATGAATGAGACTGCAGACAAAAGATAACAATAATGAAAGATATCTCTGATACTAACCATGTGCTGTATTGCCTGCTACCAGCATGTATTTTTTATCTGTCTTTGCAGCTAGTACATTGAAAATGTCATCAATTTGATCAACTTTAAACCACTCTGAACATTTTGCTTTCAAATGAAGTGTAGGGAGTATTTTCTCTTGATCACATGTGATACTATCATTTGCACAGTTTTCATTACATGGTTTTCCACTTTTTGCACAAATCTTTTCTGTTATATCCTAAAACAAAAACAGTCATTTCCATGGCATATATCAAGAAGTGCTATATTCTACTGTGTATTTTAAACCATTTCAAATATCAGTTACAAGTATGCAATAATTATGTAAATCATTCCTCAGCAAATTAGTTATAATTTTATCCACAGGAGAATCCTTATAGAAGTGATTCTGAGAGCAACTATTATGCTATCAGCAGGAAAGAATGCCACTCAAATTGCATAAATAAAACAACACGCCCATATTAATATTATAAAACATATTTTATTAGTTAAAATGTGATTAGATTGATTTGAAGGCCTCTAAAAAATAGACTGTTGGACACTACAATAGCAAAATCATAAACTGGCATGTAACAAACATGAAACTGATATGATGTGTAAGTTATATTTCAGGGCAACTGCCCAAAATAAGTGGCAGTAATAACATTTACATTCTGTATAAAAACATAAAAAACCAAGTGGATTTCTCATTCAAAAATAACATTTTAATATTGGCTGCTTCAGAGAATGTTGTGTTTTACCTTTTGTAGGTACCAGAAACATATACCAATATGTGTCAGAATAGAACAGTAGCATAATTAGGTATATCAAGGCTGCAATTTCATATTACACAATACTGATACCTGCAGCAGCCACCAGAAAGATCGTGGGAGATGCACATCAGCACGGCGCATCACGGACAGTAGTTGTTGCAAGTAAAGTCCCATCCACCAGAGGGCACGTGAGAATTCGGCTGCGACCTCTGCTGGCGGGACAACAACAATTCCGGCAGCACGGGCTGTGTCCAGTCAGTTCACATCGGGCATGCCTGTCAGACAGTTCCTGGTCTACACTATGTGAAGTGCGACGAAAAACGTGAATCATGTTACTACACAATTGGCGACGAGTAGGGTCATTCTTTTGCGTGTTGTGTCATTGTTCCAGTTTTACAGCTTATCCATGGCATGGAGGATTTATTGCGGGTTTTTGTTGAGCAGGAGACGGAGCTCATGGCAACCATGAAACAAGTGCTTCCGGCGTTGCTCTCCACGCACTCTGCTCCAATGCCGTTCCCTTCTCTCTTTCCCCCGTATGACGAGATGGCGGAAGATTGGGACGCATAAGAACATTGCCTTCGGCAGCATTTCCAGGCGTTTCATGTTGCCGATGTGGAGGTATGTCATGCTCTTTTCTTGTCTTGGATATCTCCCTCACTGTATCAAGTTTTGCGGCAGCTAGTGCCATTGCAGGACCCTCATCTTTTGACACATTGTGTTCATTGCTGTCTTCATATTATCGCCGCAGCATGCATGTTGTGGCGGCTAAGGTTGAGTTCTATTAATGGAAGAAACAGCATTATCAGCCTTACTGGGTGTGGGCCACTACCCTGCACAGTCTTAGTCGCAAGTGTCATTTTGTCACGGAGCAGTCATGAGAGTCGTATGTCCACATTATGGTGCGTGACGTCATTGTTCGTTCAGCCCCTGATAGGGAAGTCCGGCAACGGGTCCTGCAGTTGGAAGACCCTTCCCTTTAGGAAGTCCTGTCCATTGCTCAATCGTATGAAGTCTCTCACTCCACAGATCAACAAGTGGAAGTGTGGTGCGATGTTGTGGTGGCTCAGGGCAGCGCAGCCGCGTCCGCTGCATCCGGGGTGGACGACGTGCAAGCGGTATGATCTGGCCGTTATGGCGGCCGCTCCCACACGGCGCGTAAACAGAGTTCCAGCCACTGGCCTCTGTTACCGTCCTGCGTGTCATGCTATATACATCATGATCGGTCAGTGTGTCCCCAGCTTTGGGCCATTTGTCACAAATGTAATAAAAAACTACACATTGCTAAAGTTTGCCACTCAGCCTCAAAAGAATCGAAGGAAACAGGTACAGAGGACATGGACACTGGGCTAGGCTCCCGACACCTCAGCACACAAACTCTTTATTGAGGTGTCAGTTCGGACTTGCCAATTAAAACTGCAAGTAGATATGGGTGTGGCTGTTTCCTTGAACGCACAAACTTACTCCAACCTTGGGTCGCCCCCATTTCTGCCAGTTTACCGGTGTCTACACGGTTATGGTAAACAGTTCATTCCCCTACTCGGTCAATTCACTACTGACGTTACTTACAAATCAGTCACTTGGCCTCTTACTTTTACTTCTGTCAGTGATGCGAGCTCTGCTATCCTTTTTGGATTGGATGCCTTTCAATCTTTCGGTTTTTCTATCACAGACACCATACACTTGGTCTCCAAAGAAGTTCCCTATCAATCATTGGAATCTTTGATCTCTGACTTAAAGGATGTCTTTGTGGAGGGCGTGTTTCAGACTTTGAAGCTCACTTAACATTGAAGGTGTCGGCTTGCCCACATTTTATACACATGAAGCAGATCCCCTCGGCTCTCTGCCCTCAGGTAAAAGCAGAGCTAGACCAGCTTCAAGCCCTCAGGGTTTTTCTTCCCATTTCTTATAGTGAGTGGGCTTCACCCCTCATTATTGTCAAGAAACCCTCAGGAAAATTACGTCTTTGTAGCGATTTCAAGGCCACCATTAATTCCCAATTGGTGGTGGACACCTATCCCTTGCCTTTTTCTGACGAATTGTTCTCCGCTGTGGCAGGAGGCCAATATTTTTCAAAAATCGATCTTTTGGAGGCTTATCATCAAATACCACTTGATGAGGACTCCAAATAGCTGGCGGTCATCAACACGCCATTTGGCCTTTACCAATACCAGTGGTTGGCATTTGGAATATCCAGTGCCCCAGCAATATTCCAGCGTTATCTTGAGCACATTATGTCAACAATTCCTAATTGCATCAATTACCTGGACAACATAATTGTCACAAGCCGCAGCACGAAGGAACACTTGCACAGCCTTTGAACCCTCTTTCTCAGTTTCAGGACCGTCGGCCTGCGTTGCAACCTGCGTAAGTCAAACTTCTTCCAACCGTCCATTGAGAATGTGGGCTACACCATTTCTCGACATGGCTTCCAGCTTCTGGGAAGTTTGGTCCAAGGTATCGTCAGCCTTCCATGGCCTGCTTCGCTGAAGGAGTTACAAGCTTTTTCATCTACATCTACATCTACATTCATACACCGCAAGCCACCCAACGGTGTGTGGCAGAGGGCACTTTATGTGCCACTGTCATTACATCCCTTTTCTGTTCTAGTCGCGTATGGTTCACGGGAAGAACGACTGTCTGAAAGCCTCCATGCGGGCTCTAATCTCTCTAATTTTACATTCGTGATCTCCACGGGAAGTATAAGTAGGGGGAAGCAGTATATTCGATACCTCATCCAGAAACGCACCCTCTCGAAACCTGGTGAACAAGCTGCACCGCGATGCAGAGTGCCTTTCTTGCAGAGTCTGCCACTTGAGTTTGCTAAACATCTCCGTAATGCTATCACAGTTACCAAACAAACCTGTGACGAAATGTGCCACTCTCTTAGATTGCCTATTACCATTGGTTCATTCCCAGGGCTTCCACCTTAGCCCACCCCCTGTATTGCCTTCTGCACAAGGGTGTTCCTTTTGATTGGTCGCCTGCATGTGAGCAAACGTTCACCTCGTTGAAGGGCCTCCTCACTTCAGCACCTTGTTTGGCTACTTTTTACCCCAATAAGCCGCTGGTCCTGGCTACAGATGCTTCACAGTATGGGGTGGGGGCAGTCCTGGCCCATCGCAGCATGGATGGCTCCGAGCAGCCACTGGTGTTTGCGTCTAAAACTCTTAGTGCCGCACAGGTCCATTACTCCCGGGTGGAAAATGAGGCTTTGGCATTGTCTACTCTGTTACCAACTTTCACCCTTTCTTGTATGGCTCGAAGTTTCAGTTAATCACTGACCATAAGCCATTAATACAGTTATTTGGCCCTGCCTCTCAGATTCCGGATAGGCCAGCCCACAGACTGCAGCACTGGGCCTTGTTCCTCTATAAGTACCATTATGACATTCATTTTTGCCCTACTGGACAGCATGCCAACGTCCATGCCCTTTCCCATCTTCTGGTGCGCCCAGATCCTATGTTCGATCGGGAGGAGATTATGTGTTTTCATTTGAATGTGGTGTCCTGCCAAGCGGTTGATGGCTCCCTGATCACTAGATCTAGAGTTGGCAGGGAAACGATAGCTGACCCGGTTCTTTGGCAAGTAGTTTGCCTCACTCAGCAGGGGTGGTCGTCCCAACCTCCAGGCCGGGCCTTGGACCCTCTTCGTAATTATTTTGTTCTACGAGACCGCCTCTCAGTCTTGGAAGGAGTTCTCCTTCTAGCTACTGATGATACAGCTCCTCGCATGGTTGTTCACGCAAGTCTGGGAAGGGAGGTCCTCACGTTATTACATGAGGGGCGCTAGAGTGTTCCTCGTACTAAAACCTTGACTTGCAGACATGTGTTCTCGCTCATTATTAACAGAGAAATTGAGCACTTGGTGACCGCCTGTTCCCAGAGTGCGAGCCATCAGGGTCTCCCAGGTCAACGTTCTCTTTGTGGCTGCCTGAAACCCAGGCATGGGAATGTGTTCACATAGATTTTGTGGTCCCGTTTCTCAATGTCTTTTGGCTCATTGTCACTGATGCTTATTTCAGATTCCCGTATGTGGTTCACTGCTCCTCAACCACTTCAGAAGTTGCAATCCAGGCACTAGCAAAAATCTTTTCTGTGGAAGGTCTGCCAGTCACTCTGGTATCAGACAATGAACCTCAGTTTATTTTGCAGACCTTCCAGGCTTTTTGTAGGGGCTTCGGTATTCGGTACGTTTGCTCTCCCCCCCTTCATCCACAACTGAATGGGAAAGTCGAGCACATGGCGTGCACATTTAAGACGCAGATGAAAAAGTATGTACATGAATTTCCTGTGGAGGAGGCGTTGATGTTTCCCTGATGGCATACCGGACCACACCAATGGGAGAATGCACCCCCCAGAGCTCCTCCACAGGCGCCAACCTAGGAATCTGCTGCACCTCCTCCGGCCTGGTCCTCGCCAGTCTTCGGAAAACGGGGTACCTGGCTTTCCACCGGGTCTGTCGGTCTGGGCATGTGGGTTTGGTCACAATCCATGTTGGATACTGGCAGTGGTCCTGCGCTGCAATGGCCACCGCCTCTATACCTTGCAGGCAGGGGACCGGGAGGTACGTCATCACCAAAATCAGCTACGTCCACGTTTGAGCACCCACCCTCTGACACCTCAGGCTCCAGCTTCCCCATTTCCAGCACCTGTGTTGTTTTCTCAGGGGACACTACCGCCCCTCCCACCTGTGACTCCACCACACTGCAATGGTTCTCAGCCTTGGTGGTCTCCAGTAGCTCCAGCACCGGCATCGCCATTGTCAGAGATGCCCCGGCGAGAGCTGGCCCCCTCTCAGGCCCGGTTTCTCAGGAGGCTGGTTAACCTGTTGTCATCCCTTCCCCATTGTATCCACCTCTGGGTCTTGCCCCTCCTGAGGTGGACCAGGATCTGGAGACTAACGGCTTGTCACCCATTCTGTCCCAGGCTCCGGTGGTGAGATGACAGAGGCCTCTTCATGTGGGTCACTTCCAGCCTTATTTGGAGGTTCCGGCTCAACGGTTGGCAGGTTGGAGGTCATTGCTACTGCACAATACTCCACCTTCTGACATAGTAGATCACAGTGGCTTCACCCCTCGAAGGAGGAGGAGTGCAGTAGCCACCAGAAAGATTGCGGGAGGTGCACATCGGCACCGCACATCATGGACAGAATTTGCTGCAAGTAAAGTCCCTTTCACCAGAGGGCATACGAGAATTTGGCCGACACCTCTGCTGGCAGAACAACAGTAACTCCGGCAGCACGTTCCATGCCCAGTCAGTTCACATCGGGCATGCCTACACTATGTGAAGTGCGACGGAAAACGTGTACCATGTTACTACAATACCAATTTTGGTTAGACCTCCAAGACTCGCATACAAGTGTAGAATGATGGATTTATGATGGTCATACTCAGCACTACATAGGATCTTAGTGACTTGACAGAACAAAAATAATGTTCACTTCACCATGCATGATCATACAACCGTGTCATAGACCTTGAGTCAAGAAATGGGCTTGTTGGCAGCAAAATAATTATCCACACTGAAGATGTGATGAAGTCTGGAACATCCCACACTATCTTCATAGTGTCTATAGTTGTGGCTTCCCTTGATTTTTCAGGAAAAAAAGACATATTAATAGTAGTGTTGACCACTGACATGCCCAGTTGCTTTCATTATTACCATACAGGACCAGCTTCTGATATGATGCTGTGGGATGCTTTTGGGTAACTAACACAGTCACCTTTGGTTCACACACCCAGTAATAAGGACAGCAGCTATCATATTTCTGATGTGTTATGGCTGATGGCTATACCCAATCTATGAGATTTCTATTAAATTACAATTCAAAAACATAATGCAAGACTGTAAGTTTCCATGCTGTCCTGACCTACTTCAGTACAGAAGGTGTTTGACTGTTCTTATGGTCAGCACATTCTCCAGATTTCTCACCTACTGAAAAAAATTTAATCATGGCTTGCCGAGAAACTGGCATGCTACCACTCATAGCGACCACAACTGACAAATTATACCATACAGCTGAATCATCATAGCATCCATATCTGTCATCAAAGTATGGTTTGACTCAATGGCCAGACAAGTTATAACATTTGTTGCTGTTAGTAACAGCTCTGAGTAGTAAATTTTGAACCCTGTATACTTCCAAATCACCTACAAATTTCATATGCACAATAACTAACATTTCATAATTTTTTATCCTTCCCTGTGTTGCAATATCAATCATCAGCAGTGAAGATTTTGTTGCTCATTGTCTGACTGAAATATCACTTGTATAATCTGCTAATGTTAAGAAATAGTATTGGAATCAACACATTTGTAAGCTGACTGTAATCTCCATGCACTTGGCATTGCACTTAAAAGTATTTCTCATTGACTTTTCTTCAGATAAAAATGCTAGCATATTTTACTTTAGTTAACTTATTAGTGTCTTATAAGATTATCTTACTGAGCATCAGATCTAATATTAGTCATATTATTATTTAAGTCACATGTGATGTTCAAGGAAATGTACACCAGACTAATCTTCATCACATCTTTTGCAACTCAAATGAGGTTATAGTTCTGAACAAAAGACAATTTTGCACATGATATAAATCAATTTTCATCAAAGATATACATTTAATAATAAACCATATCTCTGACATATAAGTAAATATTATAACAGTTATGCATGAATAAAACAAAACAAAATATATACACATATGCATGGTGTTAGAAGTCAGCGTGTGCAGAGGAGGCATACAAGTCACTGCTAGAGTACTGGTTATCCTGTTAGTATGTGGTGTAGTCTCTATGGGCAGGAATGCATAGACTCTCTCGGGCAGTTGATGATACGGATGGCAAATACTGCCCTGGGACATGTTAAGCCATGCTTGATCAACTTGTTCAACTAGTTCTGTAAGAGTTGTTGGTTGACAAGTCCCATGGGGTACTTCTCATCCCATCATATCCCACACATGCTTAACTGAAGACAAGCTCAGAGACTGTGCTGGTCAGGAAAGGTGATGTCTTGCAGAGCACATTGAGTTTCACATGTAGTATGTCACTGAGCATTATCTTGTTGAAACAATACTTCACCTTGATGTTGCAAGAACAGCAAAAGTATGGATCTAATAACATGCTGCATCTACCAAGCACAGGTTACTGCCACTCCAGAAACACCAAAGGTGAACAATAATTGTACCCCACACCATTAGGTCTAGGATGGGGCCAGTTTGTCTTGAACAAATGCATTCTATGACAGAGCATTCACCATGTCAACTTTGTAACTTATCTTGTTGAAACAATACTTCACCTTGATGTTGCAAGAACAGCAAAAGTACGGATCTAATAACATGCTGCATCTGCCAAGCACAGGTTACTGCCACTCCAGAAACACCAAAGGTGAACAATAATTGTACCCCACACCATTAGGTCTAGGATGGGGCCAGTTTGTCTTGAACAAATGCATTCTATGACAGAGCATTCACCATGTCAACTTTGTAACCACAAATGACCATCACTCCATGTAGCCAGAATATTATTCCACTACTGAAGACTATGGCACCCCATTCTACATTGGATGTGATCCTCAGACACCAACAGTGTAGCCATGCTCATCGATGCTGTAGCACAAGTTGAAGATGAGCCAGAGGTATGCATGCCCATAGGCACACTGTTAATAACCAGTTAACAACAGTTCATGCTGATACACATGGGCTCACAAGCCCTCTTGGCTGTGCTGTGGTAACTGTAGAACAGGGCCAGCCAAACTCTGCACAGTGTGTAGACGTGCGGAAGTGCTGCACATGTGTGACAGTGACCGACAGCGACATCTGTTATTAGACATGTGTCCTAAATGAACGGCAGTGACTCCACTTCGCTGTGGTACAAGCAAGAGTGCAACATATCCAGTCTCGTTTACCCCTAGTGACCGTAACCTTAACAGAGAAGTACTAAGAAATGGCAGGTAATGTGAAAAAGCAGTCGTTTAAAAATGACTGGGAACTGCAATTCTTTTTTGTGGCCGTTGGTGAAAACTCAGTGTTTGCTGTGCCACCGAATAATAGGTGTCCAGCGTAAGTTTTCAATTGAAAGGCATTACAATACATATCACAAAGATGAGTGTAGTGTACTCAACAGTGAAGAACGCGAAGCAATATTAAATGTCCCTAAGAAAATGGATGAGACACATCAACTTGATTTTACTGTAAGTCAAAGTAACTGATACTTCTTGAACTCTTACTTTCTTGTGTTACATTTATGTCTGTTTTACTGTATGCTGACAACCACACTAAATGTACACTGCGAGCAGGTTTTAAAATCACATTAAGAATTGCACAATCTGGGAAACACTTTTCCGAAGGGGAGTTTGTGAAAGGGTGTCTGATTGGTGCTGCAGAACTTGTGTCTCCCATGAACATTAGCAGGTTTCAAGAAATCAATCTATCCAAACAAACAGTGCAAGACGAATCAGTGCAATGGCCGGCGATCTGCACAGGTGGCTAATAAATAAGGCTAAAGACTTTCTTGCTTTCTCTGACATGCTAAATGAAGCAATAGATCTTATAGATACAGTCCAGGTTATGATATACATACGAGGTGTCGATAACGCCCTTTGTGTAACAGAGGAGCGACATCTGTGCGTAGAAACATGCACTACATGAACGCTGACAGCTGCGGCATGCACGCTGTCACCTGGAAGTTGCACATGTGCAAGAGCACCGCACGTGTGCAGAATTTCTGGCTGGCCCTGCTGTAGAATCTGCCACAGCTACCCTTGCAACATGACAATCCTGGTGGGTGTCTGTACTGTGTGGATGTCCAGAACCTCACCTACAGCTCTGAGAATACTCACATGACCAGTGATACCAGCATTGTTACACAACTGACTCAGAATGTCCAACTTGTATGGACAGTCTCCAAAAGGACCATCCCACCACTCAGAAGGTGACAATTTGAACTGTTTCAAACTCACTCATTTGGTTGTAAGTAGCACGAGTGTGTTTCTGTCACATAGTTGTGTGCTTGCTTCACATAATTGCACCACACTGAGCCTTCTGGCTGTGTGTATTCCCCAATAAAGGATAGATACAGAGATAGATACAGATGGCACTCTGGTAGCTATGACACTTTGCTATCTGGCAGATGATACTGAAACCATTATCAGTACATCTGGTATTTCCTAGGTGGCATATGCCATCACTGGATCAAAATTGACTTTTTCTTTCCAGGCTTACTAATTTTTTTCCAGTAATGTGCATAGCCATCAAATGAAAACCACACTACAGTAATTTAGGATCATTCTGTCAAATGGGTGTGTAATTACCTCTTTAAAAATGATTTTGTTTTCAACGGAAACCAACCATTGCTTACCATCAGTGTATACCAGCAGTGCATAAAACACGTGATCAGCAGTGTTCATTTGGACTGAATAACAAAACTGCCTATTCAAGAGCTGAGAGTAGGGCTATCTTCTGGCAACAGAAATTCTGAAATGGTTTGTAGGTTCACATGCAGGACCTGCTGACCACACGAAGTAAGGCGAGGTAGTTAAGAGAAAGATGCTTTGCCAGTCACAAAAAATACTGGAAGACTGACCTTTCCCAAACAGTGATGGAAATAACTGACAGAAACAGCATTCCCCTCATTTACACTCTCATATAGCCATAGTCATCAGGCTGTGCTCACAACTGTAGTGTGGCATGAAATGCTGTTAATGGTGAGTGCACACTTCATTTTTGTGCCATGTAAATTACTAGATTTCCAACATTGCTGAGAGTCTGTTGCTATTATAGTTCTTAAATTAATTGTCTGTGACATATATTTATAAAGTTTTTGAATAAGTGCTTTTCAGTGGTATATATCTCTGACAGGAATTTATTTCAAAGTTATCCAAAAGCAATGCAGTAAGCACTGGTTCAAAGAAAGAATATTTTATGGCTAATCAACAAATAAAAAAATTTCATAATACATATTTAAACATAGTAAATTTAACATGCTAGGAAAGTAACATAAAAAATAAATATGAACCATGCATTTCTGTGTGACGCGAAGTAAATTATTTCAAATTATTTTTAGTAAGTGATAATAGAAAAAAGAACACAGAGCTATGTTTCTGTTCATTTCTAATTATTTCCTGCGTGTGCATTCCTAACATAAACCACTACGCCAAGGGGAGAAAACATATTGTCACTGATGAAACTGGGTGTCCAAGGTATGTCGAATATACCACAGGTAGACCATTCCTTTATCTGTTCTGGAATAGCACCACTGGTTAACAAGCATGACATCACAATGTGGCCAATTACAGTGCTGACTGCAAATATCATGTAATGTGTGCACATTGATCACATTATTTACACATGTCTTTCTACAAGTCAGCTTGCAAAACATTAATTATTTTTTCCATTATTCATCAAGCCTTATTTTTCTTGGTTAACAAACATACATTAAACACTCGCTAGCAAATTGCAAATACATGACTTTACTTTGCCTTTCTCTCACTAAGTATGACCTCTCTTTGAAGAAAATATATTTTCACAATTATAGCTGCAGCTGTAAGGTATATTACATTACATAGATATTATAAAAATATGTAATCCCATTATATCCTTTACCTTACAATGGTTGTGGTGCAAAACTAATCTTTGGTTACTGAGCATGCCACAGTCCAAAGCTGGTTCTTCTTAGGTGATTTTTTTTTTATTGGCTCCCATTTACACTGTCTCTTGACATATCTAATTTGGATATTTTCTGGTCTATTTTGGGAAACTTGGAATGAACGGCAGATTCTTACATTTCCATTGCCCTGCTCCACCTGGCCTCACATGATCCATGAAAAACTGAAAATATGTCCTAACTCTACAATTGCCACCAGCCATTCACGTGACTGGTAAGTGAGACCTTCTTTAGATATGACAATGAACCAGTTCTGACTTGTGGATTCTTTCCAGCACAAAGGATATTTTTTTGTTCTTCCTAATGAACTATTAACTCCCTGCCCATCAATGAAGGTGACATAACTTGCTAAATATTCAAAAGCAGTAGGGCAACATCGCATCTGTAACACTCTAGGTCCTCAAGGACAATGTCCAGAACCAAATATTCTTCCGTTCTACCACCAGAATCAATTAAATTAATATTTTTTATAGATTTGGTGAATCCATTAAATCACAACTCACTTGAAATAAAAATGTCAGGTTCTCCTTCAGGTGTGAGCATCACGTTAGTGGTCATGGTGGCCATAACTTGGCAACTTTCATTGATGTTGGAAGAGCAAAACAACACATTGCCATTTCTTGTTCGTATCAAGAGAAGCATTCTGTTCATTATTTTGAAAGGTGTAGGACTATTGTAGAGTGTGCTGAGACACTAAAGTCTAGAAAGATCATTTTATAAGCAGTCTTGATTGAAACTGGATGTCAGTTGTACATTCCCCTAGTACTTTCAATTCATTATCAAATCTGAATGTCACAGATATAGGTAAAACTACCCAAAATCAACTCACTGAGATATGCAAAGAAGAAAGTAAAGCCAAATTTTAACCAAAGAGAGAGGAAAAAAGTTTTTCCTTTTATGTGTGATGAAACAATCATTATCTCTCACATTTAACAGCTCAATTTATTTGTCTGTTAGATTAATGAAGAAATTTGTAGGGAAGATTTCATTATATACAGTTGTGATTACCTGGAGGCTGGTCCTGAAGACAGAAATGACCTAGCATAGTCTAACTGCATCTGCACTTTCTCATACAGCTAAAGGTCTTTGTAAGAAATGCATTATTGATCTGAGGATGTATGTTGGAATTGGCTCTGACAACTGTTTGTTTGTGGCTTATAAGTCATAGGGTGCCATTCAAGAGCTTGCCAACACAGTCATTAAGGTAAAACATTGCCAGTGTAGCAATCATTTACTGAACAATAAGTCTTGCACATTCTTTCAATGCCTCTAGTAGTTGTAGCGCACTACCTACAGTCATGAAAGTCACAACATCTGCAAAAAGACATATTGTCTTTAAATAAGTGCTTTGCAGAATAGCAATGCAGGGAAATTGTGGAAAGCATTGGCTGGAGAGACATGACAGTAACCTTCAGTTTCAAGGTGACAGTTTGCTGAAGATATTCGACACCTATAAGATTTTACTATGGTGTAACTGTACAAAATCCAAAGCACAGTGCTTCAAAAGACTTTACACACCCTGAATTCATTTTCTTGGCAGTCTGCTTGGGTGATATATTAGATAAGTTGTGAAATAAGTTGTGAAATAGATTCATCATGTCTATATTTCCTTTCTCTTATGAATTAGGACACAAATTATTATCTTTGTTTCTTTTCAGTTTTTCATATTTCTCTTTCTCATTCATACTATAAGAAAGACTATGTTTCTCAACAATTTTCTTCAGTCAGTGACTACAGACTAAAAGAGATCGATAGATGCCATGAAGGACACCACAAGCAGCCTAGAAAAGAAGAGCCAAGATGTGGATTCTATTTCTGGCAGTTGTTCTTTGAAGCTCAAGAAGTCACTGAGAAATTGGATGTGTAAATGGAAGCACCATATATGGTTTCTTGACAGGTGTACAAAGATAATCACTCAATTGCTCAGTCCACCATAGAATATTTTTGAAGGACGTTGTATATGTGATAGCAGATCTGAAAGAGGGGATCTTTCCATATAACTCTTAGTGAAAAAGATGTTATAATCATGAAAGAAATGGTGCAGGCATGCAAGCAGCTTCTGGATATTTCTATTACATTTGTAGCGCAAGAGTTCAAACTGTAGGTGGTTAGATGAAAGTATGACATTAAGACTAGTTTTAAAATCTGAAGTCTCTACTTATTGTCATCAACATGTGTGGCAGTGAACTGTAACTTTGCACTGGGATGATTTTTAAAAAATTTAAACATGCTACCAGTTAGTGCTGCAACAGCAGTACATGTGTTGTGAACCCTTCCTTGCGTCATTACCTGGCTTAGTACAATAATGGGAGACGAACTACTCACTTTTATTGCTTTATTGCATATCCACTGGTATTTCAATTTTTATATTGATTTATTGTTACCAGATTTGCAAAGAATGTAAAAAAATTGCTTATCCTGAAAGTTGTGTATATTAATACAATAAAATATTTGATTCATTGGTTTATTGGTTGATTTGGGGGAGGGAACCAAACATCAATGTCATCAGTCCCATTGGATTAGGGAAGTGAGTCAGCTGTGCCATTTCAAAGAACCATCTGGGCATTTCTCTAAAGCAATTTAGAGTAATCACAGAAAACCTAAATAAGGATGTCTGGATGTGGAGTTGAACCATCTTCCCTCGAATGTGAGTCCAGTCTGCTAACCACTGCACACCCTGCTCAGTTTTGATTTATTCTATTGCTCTTTTAACTAATATTACAAAACCTATGCAGCTGTGAAAAGGCATTACTTTAACTCCCTCTCTAACCCACCCCTCCTTCCTCCTAGATTTAAAAAGAGATGTTGATAAAACATTTTCAAAATTATCCAGTATCATGAAAAATTTGTAACTCTCCCTGGAACTGAAGCTTGGACCTGCCCTTGTCTTGTGTAATGTGATACTTCCAGGAGTTAATAAGTACATATATATTCATTTTGTAATGTAATTATTATTGTACTATCACCTAGTCTACTGTAATGAACTGCCAAGAATTGATTCAGCAGAATGACATCATAGGGAAGGAAGCAACCATTGGCCACATGAGCAGATGCTATGGAGCATGAGAGCATATTCATGATGCAGAGAATATTCATTCAGTATGCTGACATTGCAGAATATGCCAGTCTGCATCACTGAAAACTGCAGCCTGGACACTTTACAACTGCAGCAGAGCACCTGGAAGAACTGATCAGACAAGGATGCATGAAGTCAATGTTGTCTAACAGTTAAGACTGGGTGCCCCATCCTGTTATGACAGTCATTCTGAAGTGCTGCCACTAGGGAAACAATAGTTAGTCTGGCTCATATACATATGATCTAATTTAGTTCCTCAGTCTTTCAATATACCCATTGTGCTAAGTAGTATCCAAGTTGTATAATAAGTCAACTGATGTCGTCACTGCCAGATGATAACTATGAGATGAAGACATTACAGTTCAAAATAAAGAGCCTGCCATAAACTGCAGGCCTTTGCCTGAGGTAAAGTATGAATGGAGTCAACTTGACACCTTCATATCAATGAGTTAAATGCTGGGGGACTGCCTTTTGCTGATGGTCACCTCTGTGGTGAACTACAGGTTCAAGTTTGGGAGATATGCCTCCCCAGCTACACCCTCTTTGTCAACTGTTCCATGCAGACCTGCATTGTTGTTGTCCATCACTCAGCTTGGAAGCAGCAGTTTAATGCTAACTATTCCAGTGCATTGTACACTGCCACTACAGAAGCAGCCAAGCACCTAGGGTAGCCTGTTTCATCCATCATCAGTGATGTGCTGCATTGCTGTTCTCTGCCTGTGCTGGCGCCATAATTTACTGTCTTCTTGTTGGACAATGCTGATTCAAGCACGCAGCATAGATTGAGACTGACTACATTGATGACCAGTCTTCTCTCCAGCTCCTTTCAATCTCTGTAACTGTCATCAATATAAGACTTTATGAATCTAGGATGTTTTACTGATGATCCACTGTTCAGTTGCAACCACTGCCACAATTTAACCCATTCCCAGTCAGGAGAATGGAACTTTATCATAAATTACCAGCAGCCCAATTCACTAGCCACTGAAGATGCCATATCCTGACCTCTACATCTTGTGGTCCAAAGATTTTTGCAAGAGCAGTGGTCACTACAGTGTCATTGGCTGTCATTTGTGGAGATGATGCTCCACATGTGATATCACCCCTAGCTCCAGTTTGCAGTTTGACAGCCCAGCTTAGGGAGTGGACTTCCTATTTTTGAGGCTCTTCTCTGTTCTTGTGCATGAACATGATGAAGGCTAAGTGGTCTGCTGACCTTTCTCAGTTCAGCAGCAATGACAGAAAAGTTTACAATAGCATATCACCATTAAGATGCACACAGTGCAATTTTTGAGCCACAAGTTATTTTGTACTCAGTCATAGTCAAGATGGCTACTGATTTGATGCTGGAATTGAGGACATTCTTTGTTGTTACTTTCAGTGTCAATAGTGTCCATCCTTTTTTTCTTATTTTATTTGTAATTTTTTGATTGATGAAGTTTTTGCTATGGCAGTGTCAGATATGCAGGGTATTTCTTCACAGCAGATGGTTCAATATTTTGGCAGAGCAACTAAAATAGATGATAGTGTACAATATGCAGTTACACAAGAAAAGAGTTGTGGCAGAAGATAGTTTGTTGCTCTTTTCTTGCACAAGACAATGCAGGATGGGTCAGTTTTTATAAATGATTTGAAACTGCTGCAAATCTAGGCATTTGGACAGATGGAGTACTATTGCAGATGGCCAAATTGCACTTAGTGAGTAAGGCAAAAATGACTGTGTCATAGCATTAGGAACTGAGTAAGGCACGTACATTTCAGCAACTTAAGGACAGGCTTTGACAGTGCTATCAGAAGCAAAAAAGTATCAGGTTCTTCCAGGAGCAGCTTAGTGGAGTGTCCATAAGGCTAAATGAATTGGTAGAGAATTTTATAGACAACATAATGAAAATAAATGCTCAAATCTATCAGTTAACATGAGGTAAGGAGACAGGCAGACTTATCTTGCAAGAGGCTGAATGTAGAGGATTAGGTATTTCTTTGGGAACTTTCCCCCAACATTCCTGAGATGGTACTGATGGATAACCTGAAAGGATTTGATTGATGCTATCAGCATAGCCACAAAGTTAGAGGAAGTATTTGTAGTGATGTGAATGCAGGACAAACAAGCTGTTTAGAAAAAATATAGACATGGGCTCATGGGCCACACTCAAAGACAGTGGCGACAATCACAATGCATTACATATGAAGTGATTGGACTCAGTAAGCAGTATTGTAGCAATAAGAATAAAAATGGGCAAGGACATAGCAAATAGTACTTAAAAACCCACAGGGACTCCAGATTGGCCAGACAGCATTCTCAATAAATTCAATGTTACAAAGTTGTACACAGAGGCAGAACTTTGCTTAGTTGGCCTGATAAATGGTATAGACCATAGGTTGTTATTAGACATGGGAGCTTACATGTCTGGACCTCTTGTGTGGGAAGAGTCAGAACTCCCACTTTATAGATCTCTTTGAGTAGGTAACATTGACATGGTATCACTAGGTTCAGTGATACTCAGTTTTCACACTGAAGCAAGGTATTTCAAGCAGAATACAGAAGTTTTGTCCAATGCAGATGAGGGATAAAGCACAATCTAGGAGTTGGATTTCTTAAGTAAGCATTGTGCAAAAGCTGTCATCTCTCACAGTGCACTGTTGAATTCAGTGGAACATTGTTCCACTAGGGGAGACTGCTGCCAACAATACACTGTCACAGGATTCTCCCGGTGTGAGGCTACAGCCAAGTAAACTGTGTACAAAATGGTTAAAACCCTGCTTGCAAGGCACAGATACTATTGAAACTATTATGGATGAGATTAAGTATCAATCTACTGAATGATATGTTGCATGTCATAGATCCACTAGCAAACATTGACAAATTGGGTAAATTAATTGTTTTAGATGTAGGAGTGCAGTATGCATGCAACAAGTGGATGTAGAATATATGGTGCCTCTTATCGTAGATAATTTCAGTGCTGATGAAGTGGTTTTGGGAAAAGGGTTACTACTTCCCAATTGCAATGTTCTTGATGAGAGTGATTTCAATAGGTCAGGCAAACCATAAATACATCTACATTATGTGAGGAAGGCAAACATTTGAAGGGAGAAGGTAGAGTAGTCATGGAGAAGCTATTGATAAAATTCACAGATTTGTTCAGCCCTAATGAACCATTGCTGGCGTCACCTATAATATAATATAGAATCATGGCTGGGGCCAAATCTTCTGTGTATAGAAAACCATATGGAATATCTCCCCATTTGCAACCTATAATGGAGAAATTTGTCAATCAGTAATTGAATGATGGCATTCTTAAATATAGTACTAGTCCCTGGGGAACATTGATTGTTATTGTACCCAAAAATTTGCCAGACAGGGTGAAAATACAGTTTCTGAAATCTGTAGCTTCAGCAACTCTGTGACAGCAGACTTAGAGTGATTGGAAAAAATCACTGAGTCAGTTGCAAATAAAGGTTTATTGGAACCCTTGATCTAGGTTTCACCAAATTTAAAACTGTATTCTTCAGAAGGGGTACTGGATCTTTTTACATCATATACTAATTAATTACATTGGATAAAATCAATCAGCTCCAGTCATATCAGACAGTGATCTTAAGAACACAAGTAAATAACAAGCTACATCTTCGGATTGCAGTACAATAGTACTACATGTGTGCAGATCAAATGCCAAGTGTAGTAGCCCATCAACATATAGGCTCTTATTGACATTAAGATTGATGTCTCAAATGAATAGAATAGAAGAGAGTAGAATAGAATAAAATAGAAGTTTATTGTCACATTACATACAATTGCAAGTCATTGATGTAATGTACAGGAGAACTGTGAAAACTCAAAAACTGTTTACAGTTTTTCTTATAATTTCAGTGATATAATATACTGTACTGGCTAATTACTTAATTAAGCTATTAATAATTTTTCATAGAAAGTAACAAACTTTTAAAAATTATTAGTCCTAAGTACTTGCTCTCTCCTGCTCAAATTTTCAGGTTGCTAGAATGAGATTTTCACTCTGCAGCAGAGTGTGCGCTGATATGAAACTTCCTGGCAGATTAAAACTGTGTGCCCGACCGAGACTCAAACTCGGGTCCCAAGTTCGAGTCTCGGCCGGGCACACAGTTTTAATCTGCCGGGAAGTTTCATTTCAGGTTGCTGTTCATGACTTCTTCTACTGAATAGTAACATTTCTGCAATAGTTTCTCATATAAAGTTTTTCCTGTGTTTCTAAATTTATGCTGAACAGTTCTCTTCCTTTCAGTTTGTTGTAAATTTTCATACCCATTTAATGTGGAGTTTGAGGATGAAATTTTAAATGGTGGGTGGGTGGCATAAAATTATTTTGATTTCTAGTGTTGTAATCATATTGAAAATGATCTGCTACAAATAAATCAGGGTTACTGTGTACAAAGAGGTGTTTGATTTTATTTAATGTACTTGATCAGCATGTGATTTTATCAGCCTCTCAAAGGCTGTTTTCCCCCACCAGCACATACTGCTTTGAAGATTATTTGAGACATCAGATCCATTTGAAACAGTAGGGTTGGACATCTTGGCACCTCGGGTCCATTTTGCTTAACACTGACAAGTAATCACTGCATGTTAACTGTCATAGATCTTTTTTGCTTTACATTATGATGATTTACATTTCAAAGCAGCAAGCAAATGCAATAGAACATGCAATTGTGAATAACTGGTAATTGGAATTCCAGTGCACCGGCTACCAACAGACAGTGTTAATATTATGAAACATGTGTTAAGACTTTTCTGTCCAGAAAGGTTGGCAAGACAGAATCTGGAAGCCAAATTTTTAGAAGAGGAGAAGCATATTGCACCAGAGCCTAGTCTGGTGTAATTAACTGTCCAGCATTGATTCAGCATGTGATTTTATCAGCCTCTCCAGGAGAGGGAAGGAAACACTATTCAGCCCAATGACCAGGTGCTATGGAGTGAGATATTCAGGACCCAAAAATACTTATTCAGTATGCTAACAGTATGCAATATCCATGTCTGCATCTATGAAATACAAAGTTGAACACCTTGAAGCTGCAACAGGACATCTGGAAGAGCTAACCAGACAGAAAAACTGGAGAGAATGAAGTCATCATTGCCTAACAGTTATGGCTGGCAATTCCAGCCTAAAATGACTCCTGGGCCGAAGTGCTGCCATTGAAGAAACAGCCAGGCTCACTTTTTTTTAAGCCTCTGTAGTTTCCTTTAGTAACATAAAAGTTATTCACTGATGTCTCAATCATCCAGTCCCATCTTTTTGTCAATGTTTTCTATACATTCCTTTACTTGCTGGTTCTGAGGAGAACCTCGTCACTCTTTATTCATCAGTCTATCTAATTTTCATCACTCGTCCGTGGCACCACATCTCAAATGCTTCAGTTCTATCCTGTTCTGGTTTTCCTGCAGTCTATGTTTCACTATGATACAACACTCTGCTGCAAACAGAATTTCTCAGAAATTTTTATTATAATTTTAGCTTATGTTTGATAATAGTAGACTCCTCTTGGTCAGGAATGCCCTTTTTGCCAGTGACAGTCCACTTTTCATGTCCCCCTTGCTCTGTCCAGGTAGCAGAGGTCCTTAAATTTGTCTGCTTATTACTAATTCTAATTATAAATTTCATGCTTTTTCCATTTCTGCTACTTCCTAATCCATTCACATTTCATTCAACAGAGCCTCCAAGTCTTTTTCACTTTCACTGAACACAGTAATGTCATCAGCAAATCTTATCATTGATATCCTTTCACCTTGAATTTTAATCCCCCTCTTGAAACTTTCTTATATTTCCATAATTGATTCTTTGATGTATTGAATGAACAGTTGGCATGAAAGACTAGATCCCTGTCCTAAACCCTTTATAATATGAATACCATAAAATTGTGTTACTTAATGACTGAGGTAACAAAAGCCAATTTGCAAGAGTATCTTTGAATACTGGTATTGGCATCACTGTTTTTAGTTTGGAAGCTTTTGTTGGTGCTACTGTGTGAGTAATATTGCACAGTTTATCTCTATACCTTTGAAAGCTGTTTGATATTTGAAAGTAAGTTGAGTTTTTTTTTCTTTTTTTTCAGATCAATTTTAGCACAATGTTATACTCTTCAAAACTTTGCTTGCTGTAATGGTGTCTACCAATGAAGCTTGATATCAACACCTTCCAACATAACCTCAAATATGCTTGAACTTCTTTGCTGCTTCGTAACATATTTTTTTCAAAACAACTTTTTTTAAACTAAAAAGTTTGCAGCAGTGTCAAATGTGGGGCAACATAAGCCACCTATAAAAGAATGGGTTTTGTTACCCCACACTATGCAGCAACAAGTTTAAAAGAAATAATTGGCATATTTTCACTTCTTTTAGGAAACAATATGGTCCAAATGTATCAAAGGCCTTTGGAGTTGAAGGTATAAACATTAAACCAAAGATACATTAAAAATAGCTCCGGAAGTGTTGAAGAACTGATGTTCATTAAGGGAAGCTTCTAAAAGGTATCGAATTTAAGGACATGTACTTATTGCAATAGTGAAAGGAAGAACATACAAAGTAGGTAGGTCTTTTGTAGTCACCGGTGAAGAATGACAGAAATTGGCAGAATATGTGAGGGTGGCTGGAGCTACGTGATTCTCACTGACTGTCTTTGATATTAGGGTGGTTGTCCAGGACTATATTGATCGAAATGGAAGGAGTGGACCCAATTGAAAGAAAATATCTCAGGCATTGATTTTGTTGAGGGATTCATGAAAAGACACAATAGGGTCCTTACTAATCAGTTGTGCCAAAATATTAAGAGAAGTAGGGCAGCCATGAACAAAGAAACAGTAAACAATCATTTTGATTAACTCACAGTCTCACACATGAATGCTGACCCATGTATGATAGCGAATTACTGAGAAAGAAACATAACAGATGACCCAGGTTCAAAGAAAGTTGAAGTGAGGAGAGGCACACACCATCCTTAACACATAATCTATTCCTCAAAGTCAAACAGATCTGTTACATTTTCAGGAAGTGCTGCTGAAACCATACTGTCCCCTTATATCATCTTTAAGGCAGAAAATCCGTATTAAATCTGGCTAGAAAGTAGCCCAAACTTGAAGCCAACATTGTAATAAAAATGTAGAGCTTCCTTACTAATAAACTAATGAACTACAAAACTGTAATTGTTTGCAATTTTTTTATCATAGTGTGTGTTCCGCATTTGGTGTGTGTTTAATTTAGTGCAGTGTATGCCTTTTGCTACCCTAATCCTAGGTAACATGAACCAAACACTAATTTCTAACTTCTGGCCTTTGCTACTCCATATTACAGGGTAACTAAAGGCACCATGTTTTCAGTTTACATCAACAGACAGACATGTTACAGATAATTTTCTAAATTACAGTATTAGAGTTATGTTTTAATTCAATCAGTTGCTCTCTAAAGTAAACATTTTTTGAATGACAGATGTTTAAAGTTGAAAAATGGCTTAAGTAGCCCCATTTCATCGTACTTTGTTCTTGGTCTTTCAGTCTTATTAGTCCCGCTTGATTCTTGTACAGATTGTATAGTACCCACCTTTCCCTATAGTTTACCCATAGTTTTCTCAGAATTCTGAATATCTCACTCTGTTTTCCATTAACAAACCTTTCTCCAAGTTGATAGATCATATGAAGGTATTTTTAATTCCAGTCTGATTTCCATTACCAACTGTAATGTTAGAACTGCCTCTCTTTCTTAAAGCCAAACTGATTGTCATCTAACAGATCCTGAATTATCTATTCCTTTCTTCTGTATAGTATTCTTGTCAGTAACTTGCATGTATTAATTGTTAAGCTGATTGTTCAATAATCTTGATTGTGCAATAATTTGGCTCTTACTGCCTTTGACTTGTTTGGGTGATGTTTCTCTGAATGTCTGATAGTTTATAATCAGTCTCATACATTCTACACATCTTCATGAATAGCCATTTGTTGCCACTTCCCCCAATGATTTTAGAAATTCTAGTGGAATGTTATGTATCCCTTCTGCCTTGTTTTATATTTAGTCATCCAAAGCTGTTTTAAATTTTGACTCCAGTACTGGATCCCCTATCTCTTCACTATCAACCCCTGTTCATTCTTCTATTGCATCAGTAGACAAGCCTGCCCCCCTCCCCCTCACCATACCCACTCACATACATACCACCTAGTTTAGACCCTCTGCCTCAGTATGCTCATTGTGCTCAGTACTATCCAGGTCTGTATGGTATGCTGAGTGATGCAGTCACTGCCGGATGATAACTGTGAGATGAAGACACCTTGCAGTTCAAGATGAAGCAGCAGGTTGCCATTGACAGACTTCACTGCCATTAGCTTCAGGCCTCTGCTTGAATTGAGTCAGAATGCAGTCAACTTGACACCTTTACACTAATCAGGCACATACTGGGTAAGTCCCTTCTGCTGACCTCTACCTACATGGTAAGCTGCAGGCTTGAGTTCCTATCTGAGGTCCACAGCTGCACCTCTGCTGTTTGCCAGCTCATGCAAAGCTGAATTTTCATTGTCAATCACCCAGAGATGGCATATGCCATGATTTACAGTCATTCAGGTAGAAGTGCTTTAATACCACCTTTTGTGGTGTAATGAATGCTGCAACAACAGGAACAGTGAAGCATCCAGAGTCATCCATTACCAACAAGGAACAACATAACTTTGGCTCTCCATCGTCGCTAACTCTAGCTTGTGCTACCTTCATGGTGGACTACTGCTGATGCTGGTGCCCTTCAGTGACAGCAGCTGACTGTGTCACGGTAGCTACTGACCACATTTCCAGCTACAATCCTGTTCTGTAACTGTCAGGAATAAGATTTTCTTAACCAGGGATGTTTTACCATTTGACTCCAGCCAACAGTACTACTGAAACACATGGCCAGGAAGGGGAATGGCTCTCCATCCTGATTTACTAGCAGCCCAATTTATTGACCCCCAAAGAGACTATATACCTAGTTCTACTTTATGCAGACTTCTTTGGAGTAATAACAATTTTTCTCATTTTGTGTTTTAGTGATAGATTATAATCTATAAGTACAAAGTAAAATATGATTTTCATTATTTTCTACTACTTGTATAGTTCACGATGACTGTGACAGTGTTATTTGGTAATGAATGTACATGATTAAAACATACAGTATGAGAGCCGGAGAGCTTAAGTTACGGTATCATATAAAATCCACACAATTGAAAGATCTCTTACAACATGAGAGTAAACATTTCTTAATAAATACATGTAATGTATTATGTTGATACTTTTTGAAGTCTAAGAATATCCACAAAATTTAAATAATAGTAAAGCACTGACACACCATCTAAAATAATAGCTAAGTGTAACACATCACTAAGATATGACCTCCATAAACATGTTACTATACCTCAATATCTGGATATTTGCCTTTGAGGTCTGGTGAAGCGTCAGATGAAAGAGACTTAAATGCATCTAATATTGGGCGATATCCGGTGCATCGGCAGATATTTCCACCAAAAGAGTTTTCAACATCTGCCATTGTAATGTCTTTTCCCCTCTGCAGCAGACTGCCCAGGTAACATTATGAAAATGTGTGAAGAAGAATTTATTAGTTAATTAGTTATTTGCATGTTCCATGTATTATAATTTAGACCTCATCCTATGAGGTGGAAGAAGTCAGTTTCACAATTGTAGTAAGACTACACCTCCCCACAACATCATTTCTTAATTAAAAAAGCACATGGATATAGTGTTTTATACTTAACTATGTTGTAATGTTCAATACCTCACCCTCTTTTAAACAAACACACACACACACACACACACACACACACACACACACACACACGCAACTCTCTCTCTCTCTCTCTCTCTCTCTCTCTCTCTCTCTCTCTCTCTCTCTCTCTCACACACACACACACACACACACACACACACACACACACACACACTCACTCACTGTCTCTCACATACAAGCACACCATACTAGTCCAATTGAGCAATTTTTCTGTGGGGCAGGAGTTGTCAAGCAGATGTTAATTGCATTATTAATTTAATTCTCTACACCCTCAGTCCTTCCTGTGTCACACCAAGCCAACCACTTCATATCCTACCTGTAAGACACATTCACCATCATACACGAACCCCACTTTGATCACACAATGGATGCCCATGTGTCTGAATGTACCAAAGCAAATATACCATCTTTTGCACCAAATTTCCAGTACTTACTCAGCACTACACTAACAGGACCAACAAGCCAATATCAGCTGACAACATTATACAAATACTCGATAAAAAGTGAAACACTGCTCCTGGTCATGATGGAATGCTGACACATTAAAGAATGTTCCAGAGCCTGTCATGAAACCCTCAACAATTATTACAGCACCATCCTCTAGACAGGATATTACAAAGAGCAATGGGGAATGTCAAACATCTTACTCTTCCTGAAATGCAAACCTCATTATATCAACCTACCAACATCACACCAGTTTTCATAAAACTTTGAAACCATTATTACCCAATGAATCGATCAGCACCTTGCAACCCACTTACCCATTCCCAATACCCAATGTGGCTTTCATCCCAAATACTCTATCAGTGCCCACATCTTTCACCCCACTGCAGGTATGCCTTAAGGCTTTGTCCTTTCAGCGCTTCTTTACATCATGTGCACTGCAGACATTTCCAAGTCACTACCCATAAAATATCTCCTGCAATACTCTAATGACACTGCCTTCCTAGCACCTCACTACAGCCTTCAACTCTCTCATGCCTCCAATGCCACATAAATCCCCTAGTCGAGTAGTGTAACATAGAAACTTCATGTTGTTGTTCTTGTTGTGGTCTTCAGTCCTGAGACTGGTTTGATGCAGCTCTCCATACTACTCTATCCTGTGCGAGCTTCTTCATCTCCCAGTATGTACTGCAGCGTACATTCCTCTGAATCTGCTTAGTGTATTCATCTCTTGGTCTTCCTCTACGATTTTTACCCTCCATGCTGCCCTCCAATACTAATTTGGTGAGCCCTTGATGTCTCAGAACAAGTCCTACCAACCGATCCCTTCTTCTAGCCAAGTTGTGCCACAAACTTCTCTTCTCCCCAATCCTATTCAGTACCTCCTCCCATCTAATCTTCAGCATTCTTCTGTAACACCACGTTTCGAAAGCTTATATTCTCTTCTTGTCAAACTAGTTATTGTCCACGTTTCACTTCCATACATGGCTACACTCCATACAAATACTTTCAGAAATGACTTCCTGACACTTAAATCTATACTTGATGTTAACAAATTTCTCTTCTTCAGAAACACTTTCCTTGCCATTGCCAGTCTACATTTATATCCTCTCTACTTCAACCATCATAAGTTATTTTGCTCCCCAAATAGCAAAACTCCTTTACTACTTTAAGTGACTCATTTTCTAATCTAGTTCCCTCAGCATCACCCGACTCAGTTTGACTACATTCCATTATCCTCATTTTGCTTATGTTGAGGTTCATCTTATATGCTCCTTTCAAGACACTATCCATTCTGTTCAACTGCTCTTCCAAGTCCTTTGCTGTCTCTGACAGAATTACAATGTCATCGGCGAACCTCAAAGTTTTTATTTCTTCTCCATGGATTTTAATACCTACTCTGAACTTTTCTTTTGTTCCCTTCACTGCTTGCTCACATGTAAATCCAAAGAAAAGCCAAGTCACAATCTGTAGTTGCACCCCTTAGAGATTCCATCATCCAGGTTTCCATTCCTCCATCTAACAAACAATGTACGTGCCTGGTTAACACAGTAAAGTATATAGGAATAAGCCTTCATGGAAGACTAACATGGAATGCACACCTCCTTACCATCCATCACAAAGTTCACAATGGACTGAAACCACTGACATGCTGCACCTGGAGTCCACATCCTTCTTTCACTATCCTCACTGAGAAATCCCTCATCTGCCTCATCCTAAACTACATCAACATTGCCCTAATCTCTGCCTCACACAGATTCCTGGAAAGACATGCAATGTACCTTGCCTTCTGAAACTGCCTGCCTTCCCCAACTCACATCTTCTACCAATCTGTCCACTTCCCATACCTTCTCTTCCTAGAGCACCTTCAGATCCAACACATTAACAGTAAAACCCAGTCTCATCATCCAGTTTCCCACATATTAATAGCCAATCCAGCTACCATGTTACACCACTACATCCATATTCCACCTTCCATGTAGTTACAAGCCTTATACATCCTCTCCAACTGGAATTTTAACCAATTCCCCCTCCCAAATAATGAATCCATCCAGAGATATATGCCTGTTTCCAACTGCAATCACAATGCTCCATCTCACCCTATCTTTCCATTTTCTATTTTTTCCTTCATCCACCTTGCTGTCTTCTAATCACTACTTGTGGTTCTACAGGGCCCCAGGGTCATACTCATCATCACACCTTCATTACAACAATTATTTCTTGTAGCACCTAGCATCACCACTACACCATGTCATTCATATTCATCAATGACTATATTTTAACTGTAATACAAAATAATTGAATAAGTTTTAAAAACCATCAATTATTCCATCTATGCATGTTTTACAAAAATTACATTTATTGTCACTTGTTTTTATGTACCACAAATATTATCAACCAATACATTTTTACAAAATCATCTGTTATTATCATACTATTATATATTTTAACTATCTATTAAATACAGTTTATGTGACTTTTGGCTGAAGAGTGCATTTCATCAACTGCCATCCCAGCCCCTTTGTGGAGAGTTGAAATAACAATAAAGAAAAGAAGCATTAAGTTTTAAACCAATTAGCTTTTCATTTCTGGGGATGATTTATGGTTTGTTTCCTTAAAATTAAATTTGCTTTCATAAATGCAGAATTTCTTTTGTAAACTGCTCTCTGTAACGCATCTGGATAACTTAAGTATTTTGGGGTAGGAGCTATTCTGACTGGTTGCCTAAATCATCAGCCATTACAAATTAAGCAGTGAAGTGATTATATGGTATTGTTGGCCTGGAGGCCCCATTTGGACTCAGCTGCCAAGTGCAAGTCTTACTTCTGTTGACACCACATTGTGCAGCTTGCATGACAATGATGAGGATGAAATGATGATGAGGGTAACACAACACCCAGTTCACGAGCTGAGAAAATTTCCAACCTGGCCGGGAATTGAATCCAGCCCCACTGCATGGAAGGCAAGCACATTATCACTCAGCTAAGCAGGTGAACAATTAAGCAGTTCCCATACTTTGCATGGGACCTTGTGATACAGTTCTGTGTCTCTAGTAGTCACACAGGAATGATCTTACTGCACAAAATAATGTGGAACCATGCCACACAAATTTTTGGTAAGATGAAGAACATCCAGCAATCTGTCAGTTCTTTATCACATTAACTGAAGTGACCACAGTTTTAAACATTTTGGTGCAAGTTTGGAAATTTTAAGTGAGTTAGTTTGGAAGTTATTTGCACATGAACTTTCTTGTCAGGCTTAAACCTCCATGTGGCGTATTTCTCAATCATCTCAGAACATTTGAGCAAGTACTTATTTTTAGGAGTACCACTGAATGAATTGCTGTAGTAAGTCGTCAATAGCTGTGGATCAGAATCCATATAGGATATGAAAATTAGTCAGGTCAGACTGATGCACTTCTGGCTGATTTTGGGTGAAAACTTGTAGTAAAAACAGAAAATAACTTGCACGAGTTATAGTTTTAACCTTAAATATAGACTTGACAAGCCCCCTAAAACTTGTTTTGAAGACAACAAAGTCTAATTAATGGAAGTTCAAACATTGTTACACAAGTTACTTTGAATCATGAACACCTAATGCTTTTATTAATGTACAGATGCTGCCTACAAGTGGCCTTTGGTAGGTAGGTATTTAGTCAATGTTTCTTCAATGCTGATTTTTATCAGCTGAGTTAATATCTACCAAGTCAGAATCATATGGTGCATTTAGCACCCAGAAATTGTAAAATTCAAGTGAATGTGAACTTTGAAAGCAGCACTGCAAAACCTAAAAGAGAGACGCACATGAGTACTGACAGAATTTTGAACATTAAAGGGAGGATAAGTGCTTAAACTCACTGAAGATATAGTGTGCAGAGAATAATATTAGTGGTGCAATGAAGATTCAGCTGGTGGGGCATCAGTGAACTGTGAAGGGATGATGGAAGTAGCTTTCAACAGTGAGGCATAGTGGATTGCGTGCATGTGCAGTTGGTCAACCTGAGCATATGGGGATTTCAGATTCTACACTGATGCTGGCGGAGCTTGGAGAATAGACTTGCTGTGACATCTTACCATGCTGATCAAGAGGAGAAGAAGCAAAGTTGTGTTTTACTTTGTTTGGTGTCTGAGTGTGAAAAAGAAACTTGTGGACATGGAAAAAAACAATAATTTTGTAAGAAGTGGAGACAAGCGCAGGGTATATTTGCATGAGGCAATATATTTGCAAATGATAAAAATGTAGATTAATGTAGTTTCAAATTATCACAGGTGACTATCCAAATTCAATGTCTGTTAACTTTGGGTCAATTAGTGAACAAGATATATTGGAGGCTGAGGTGAATTTTGCACCACTTCTTGTGAAGAAGCCAAAAATCGAATCAGGTTTTGAGCTTATTTTAAAAGCCTGTTCACTCTTATTCAGAAAATAAACAGGGAGCAGACATTTGACTGTGATGTTATATAGGTATCATTTACCATTATGGAAATAAAAAGAGAGATATATATCAGAGGCTCATGATCAGAAAATTACTGTCAGCAGTGTTACAAAGTGTTATGAAGTTGGTTAGGAACAATAATACTATTGTTATGGAAAAATTTGGAGAAAATAACAAGAATGTTATGAGTCAAGTAGAATCTCCAATGGATGGTTTGCTTTCTGGGATAAACCAAGGGTTTAGTAAGCTCTGAGAAATATTTGAAAGTAATCCAAAGAATTTTAAAGATGAAATATGGTAGGACTTCATAAAGGTGAAATCTGATTTAACAGATTCATTTAAAAATGATAGTGAGTAGATGACTTTGTCAAAAAAGCAGAAGTATAATGATATGGTTATAACAATGAAAAGTTAGTTAACAAACCATATAAAGCAAGTTTCTGAAGATGACAAACAGTTTGGGGAACAGTGAAGTGCACCTACATGTAAGAAATGCTGAGAAACAATATAATGATGACCAAACAATTTTGGAAAGTAAAATTAAAGAAGAAGAACATAAGTGTGAAATGTTCAGCAAATGAGTGAGTGCAAGAGTTACTGACTACAAAACTAATTTACCCCAATTTAGTACTGTTGTTAAGTTGTAACTAGCAGGAACATGAGCGTAGACCAAAAAGCTTAGAACAGAATGTAATTAACAGCAATTGTCATGTAATATGTGAGGTCTGTTCAAAAAATTCGTAATTTTATACCAAAGATGTGTTGCAGTGAACTCCAGTTGTCACCCCTGCTTACATCTGTGTTTAATGTGTAACTCCCAGAAGTTTCATTGTTGTATGTCTGTTAGTTATTGTTCAGTGTTGTATTGAGTAGAGTGTTGTGTTGCATGGTTTACAATTTTTAATATGGTAGAGTTAGAGGAGCAATCCATCTACATTAAATTTTGCATGAAACTTAAGAAAAAATTGTACATTTCAATTGGAGACTGACTGTCTGAGAGACTGCAGGAGAATGTAACACTTCAGTTGGATCGTGTCATGAAATTCTGATACAGCATCCAGGCTCGATTCCCAGTGGTGTCTGGGATTTTCACCTGCCTCAAGATGACTGGGTGTTTGTGATGTTGTCATCATCTCACCATTCATGGGAGTGGTGAGACTGGACTGAGCAAAGGTTGGGAATTTGTACGGGTGCTGATAACCATACAGTTGAGCACCACAAAAACCAAACATTTAGGCATTTGATACAGCATTTTTGAATGCACTGTGTTGCTACCAAGTTCATCCCCACAGCTTGTGAGTCAGGAATGGAAAGAGCTTTGTCTTGCAGCCTGTGAAGAGCTTTTGGATCACACAAATGAGAATGACAGGTTCCTTAAGTTAATCATAACTGGTGATGAAATTTGGGTCTATGGTTATAATGTTGAGACAAAGGTTCAGCCTTCACAATGGGTTGTGAAACATTCTCCAAGACCAAAAGAAGCTTTCCAGGTCAAGTCAAATGTCAGAGCCAAGCTGATAATTTTCTTTGACTTTGAAGGATTAGTTCATCAGAAAATTGAGCCACAAGAACAAACTGTTAATCAATGGTAATATCAGGATGTGTTGTGATTCCTGTGAGAAAATGTGAGAAAGATATGGCCTGAAAGTTGGTGTGACAGTTCATGGCTCTTGCATCACGACAATGCACCCTCACATTTACCCTGTTGGTGCATGACTACTGAACAGAAAACGAAATCACTGTGCTGTCTCATTCTCCATAATCTCCAGATCTGGTCCCTGTGGACTTTTTTTATTTCCAAAGTTGAAAATCTCATTGAAAGGATGAAGATTTGCAATGTTAGTTGATATAAAAGAAAATTTTCAGACAGTCATTTTTGCGATCTAGCAAGAGGCGTACCAAGACTGTTTCCATAAGAGGAAATGACGTTAAGAGTGGTGTGTTAATTGTGGAGGAGGGTATTTGAGAGACCACACACACTAAGTAAAAGGTAAGCATAGAAAAATTTTGTGGAAAAAGTTCTGGAATTTTTTGAACAGATTTCATATATTATTGCTGCCGAATCATCTGAAATCATTTGTGTAGCCCACAACAATTTCTGAGACATGACCCCAATAAAAATGTGCACCTCAAGGAATTCTGGAGTGGCTTTGAGAGTGTGATGCATATATCATGGAATGACAAGCAGAAGATAGGCTTTGTACTGTCAAATTTAATAGGAGAAACTCATGTGTGGAAAACTTAGCTGTAGATCAATATGAAAGACCATAAAGTTTTAAATAGGCTTTATTTTAAGAATACTGGGAGAAAAGAAAATGAATGGAAGTGCTGAATAGTTTCTGGTTAGGTGAAAAGTGCAATTCTCCAAAAGATACCATTAAGAAGTTTTTGCAGAAGTAAGTAACAATATTTAAGTACCAAGTCAGAATGAAAATGAATTATTATTGGTACAGAAAACTAGTTACCTTTATACTGCAGGAATAAAATAATTTCTGCACCCAGAGATAACATAAATATGTTTATTCTTTATCTGGAAACAAAGGAAGAGGAAAATGCAAATAGAGATTATTGGGCCTCCTGTTAGTCAAAACAAGAACAGGATAGAAGAACATGTAAACAGTATAAGAGTACAAAGGTCCAACATATATATGGAAATATGTGCAGAGGATGAGGAGGTTGTAATGGAGGTAAGTATTTTGACAAGGAAATAAATAGAATAAATGGCAATAACCCACATCAACAAGCTCCTTAGTCTGTTGGTGGTCTCCCTGTGCCACTTTTTGTATCCTCTAGTTATACACTATCTGAATAAGCCTGGCACACATCCAGTTTTTGAAAAGTAACCTACAGTTCATACACTCCTGGATGATTATTTCCTGCAGCAGCCTTATTTCCTGCCCAGTACTGAACAAGAGATCAATGAGACTGAGATCAGTATTAATGATACCCTATGTGTCTAAATACTGTTTAAATGTAAATCAGACACAATGCTGATGGTTTTACAACTTTAAGCTAAAGAGATTTCCTCCTGATTGGTTTGTGTTTATCAGCACCCAAATATGACACAATAAATTTGATTGAGATAGTCAGCAAGAAGGTGAAGGCCACAGAATATCTTAATAACGAAAAAGAAACTATTCAACTCAAATATAAGTAACATTTAATAAAAAGGAGTTACATCATTTTTGACAGGGATTACTGTGTCAGAATTAAATGAACATGAATTCTTTTACATCATCACAAAGTAGTATAAATCTAATAAAAGTACATCATCTGGAAATTGTACTTTTAGTTGCATGTTGGTTGGTCAGTTAGTTCGGGGGAGGGGACCAAACAGTGAGGTCATCATTCCCATCAGAATAGGGAAGGACGGGGATGGAAATTGGCATGCCCTTTCTAAGGAACCATCGCGGCATTTGCCTGGAGTGATTTAGGGAAATCCAGAAAACCTAAATCAGGATGGCTGGACACAGGTTTGAACCATCATACTCCCAAATGCAAGTCCAGTGCGCTAACCACTGCACCACCTCATGCATGTTAGACACACTGATACAACTATTTGGTATTTTGCCTCCCTGTCTATCTGTTATGTATTAGTGATTACTTCCCTCTGATTCCAACCTGCCACTTCTATCTATAACTTATGAATAGGGAACAACAACCAGCAAACTATCAAATCATTGTGAGAACCAATCATAACATTTCATATGAAGAAAGGTAGAAAAAATTTAACAATAGGAAACAACAGCTCTGATGTTTTGCTATACGAAAAAAAGATTTTATGAACTTTTAAAAGCAACTAAACATACCTGTACATGTTCATAACCATTCCAGGAGAACAGTACCCACACTGTGTACCGTTGAAAGCAGCAAGTGTCCTTTGCACTCTATTATACCCAACTTTTTTATTACCAATTCCTTCAATTGTTGTTATCTTGCAGTTGTGGCATGAAAATACTGGCATCAAACACTGTAAAACAACAATAAAATAAATTTTTTTGGGTATTCATAAGTAAAATTGAAATGTGCACCAAAAATATCTGGTAAAAATGTAAGAATTGATGGCAGAGGTCAAAATAAACATTTATTGCCATATGAAGAGTACTTAAGAAAGCTATGTATACATGCTAATTATTGTTGCTGGAAAGATTGGAGTATTACTGCCAGCGATGATGTGAAGCATTTCCATACTACAAGCATTACTATCAAGCACTTTTATTTAAGTGAGGATCTTACATGCATTGATTTGAGACAACAAGTGAACACTATGAGCTGTTTGACATCTAATATGCTGCATATAATGGAACTCATATGGACTTTTGCTATCACATTGCTGAATGATTAAAAATACCCCAGTTTTTTGACTACCATGACCATCCAATCTGTCAAGTTTCACTACCAGTCCCTAATATTCAGAAGTGTACAGGCACCAGTGTCTCAATTATCTGAGGCTTGCATGTATGTTGATGGTATTTTGTTTGAACAACTTCAGTGCACAGAAATGAAAATATTGTTGTGTTACATTGAATTTAACCTGTTTTTCCCTTTCCTAGTGAATTAAACATGACATCTGCATCTGAAAAGTCACCTCTTGTGAGAATAAGTATTTCCTGTCATCTGCTCTTTCATTTTTATCACATGTATTGGAGCATCATATACAAACTATAAGACATTTTTTCCTCAAGAACTGTTGAGGTTAAGAGATGGTTAATATTATGATCTTTCAATATAGCAAACTTACAGAATTGACTGCGAATGATTCCACTTTTTTGCTGACAGGATGTGTTCTTGTAACCATAACAATACATGATCCACAGCCTCCTTCATGGCACATTGCTTTAGTTCCTTTGAGATTAGCATAATTTCTTATATAAGTGTTAAGTGAAGTGTCCACAGGAACTGTGTTATCCACTGTAAAATATAATTGTGATTTCAGTTTCTGGCTTGTTTATTAGGGATATAATAAGCAAAAAACACAAATTCATAGAGCAAACTGTTCATATGATGATGATAATAATAATAATAATAAATGTTGCAGTAAATCATCTCATGTAAAACTTAAAAGCCCTTGTTGCATTACAAATGATGGAGAGCATAAAGGTAACAACTCACCACATAGTTGCGACATTGAATGGTAATTATTTTGCAAGTTAGACAGAATTTGTTGCTTTGCCATGAGTAAACAAAACAGAATATGGTAACATACGACCGAGCATAATGTGCTCTGCATCAATGAATGTTTTACAGTACATGGCACCTGCAAACCCCCCTCTCCACCTCTAATAATATCTTCTCTGCAGACAAAAAAGTTCACAAAATTTGCATTTCAGTTTGAAGAGGGAAAATAGCAATATAATATTAAATGTATATTGTACCTCAATAGACTACATAACAAACACAAAATTGAGTGGTTCAGAGGAACAACACTGTAATTATAGGCAACTGATCATACCTATGAGCAATAGAATATTACACGCAAGGGGAAAGTTCTGATTTCAGTCAAAAAATAAAAAAATAACCTAAGGACATCACACACATCCATGCCCAAGGCAGGATTCGAACCTGTGACCGTAGCGTTCGCCTGACTCCAGACTGTAGTGCCTAGAACTGCTTTGCCACTCTGACCGGCAATGTTAGGGTGATGTTTCACAATAAATGTCAGTGGCTGCCTGCCATGGGAACATAATGGCAAATTAAAGGTAGAATGGCTGGCAGTAAGAAGAATTTCTGTACATTTTCTGAGACTACACCTTCATTTGCCAAGTTACAAGAAAACAAAGATGTTCTTAGTGATATCTGGTATCTCAAACCAGGATTATGAGTACAAATGTAATGACTAAGATGACTCAGAGGTGTGTAAATTTGCAAATCTGTTGTTCATAGTAGGTTTGATGAACATAATCATACATGCAAGTACAGGCTGTCATAAAGACCTTTACAACTTTGCAATGGTATAGAAAGTTTTTGAGATAACTTACAGAATTGTAAGTATGTCATTTTGTAGCAAACAACCTCAAGTTTCACATAAAAGTATCAAGTGTCATTTTGGTTTGATGTGACTACCATTTGTGATGTGCAAATATCCCATCGGTAATCAATTTCTCCCCACACTCACTGCAGCAAATTGGGCTTAATTTGTGCAACAGCAGTGTAGATTAATTTTTTCAGGTTAGCTAAATTGTTTGGTAGGGGGATCCACAGCACCAGTGACAGTATTCTCCATGAAGAAGAAAACCTTGTACACTATCAATTTGCTAACGGCACAGAGCATATTAATTTTTGGGCTGTAACTAATGTGTTCCAGGGTTGCATGTAGACTTTCACCATCATCGTCATCTTGGACAGTTTCCAGCCTCTGGCCAGGTCTGGAACATAGGCCTCTCCATTGTCTTCTGTCTTGCCACCATCTCTCCATCTTCATCTTCATCCAATCTTCTCCTTTCTTCTGGATGCATTCCTGTACTCTTTTCAGCCATCTGTCTCTCGGTCTGCCTCTTGGTCTCTTTCCTTCGAGTTTATCTTATGTATCCTCCTGGGTATCCTCTTCCCCTCCATTCTCTTAATGCATCCATACCATCTCAGCTTTGATTTATCAATCTCCTTCTGTAATGGTCCCACTTTAATTAACTTTCTGATTCTCGCATTTCTTAACCTGTCTATTTTTGTCACTCCAATACTGTTTCTCAAGAATTTGATCTCACTAGCTTTGCTTTTCTCTCTTCCTTTCATATACCAGGTTTCTGATGCATATGTCAGGATTGGGACATCGTATGGCTGGTATATAAACTTTTTACTGATTTGGGGTAAACCCTTGCACCACTTCGGACACTCTTCCGAAATTCTCCTGCTTTCCCCCCACTCATTTATTTCTCTGTCATTTTTTCAATCTTCCTGTAATAGGTTTCCTAGGTACTTGAAACTCTCCACTCTCCTCAATTGTTCCCCACCAATTGTTATTCCAGTTGTTCCTCTCTCCTTCTTTCTTGTTGTGATAATCATTTCACTCTTACTTATACTAAATTTCATCCAATATGCTTGTACTGTTCATTCCCATATGTCAAACTGCTCTTGCACTTTCTCCTCCTTATTCCCCCAAATCATCAGATCATCTGCAAACACCATAGCTTTCATCTTCCTCTCACCAATTATTGTGCTACTGTACTCATTGTATTATCCATCTCTACACAGAAGAGTAATGGTAATAGTGCATGTGGACTTTCAATGATGCATATTCTGCAGTTGTGAGTGCTCACCTTGCCACTGATATGAAATGTTGATTCATCACTGAAGATTATTGTGTTCAGGAATGTCTTACCATCTTGTAACTGATGCAACATTTCCACGAAGAATTAGCCAGGTGCAACCTTACCTGCATCACCAATGTGCTGTGCCATGTGATTCTGTATGGTTTCAAATGTAAATGTCTACACAGCACTTGCCAAACAGTCTTTTGTGGAATGACAGACTCATGAGATGTATGTAGCACTGATTTTTGTGGACTGTGGCTAAAGCTCTCCCTAACCTTTTCAATATAACCATCAACATGTGGACAACTTGGTGATTTATCATGTCACAGTGAACAACTCATCTCAACAAACTTCTTGTTCCAAGAGTAGATTACACATCTCCTTAGAGGTTCTTTTAGCATATTTGGTGCAAAATTTAGGTGGAACAGTTGTTGCAAAGCTTATTTCATGAAACCAAAACAGTTATTGCAGTGAATATTTCATGCAACCACAACTCAGTGAGCATGCTCTGCACCAGTGAATGTACAAATTTTACCTATGCACTGTGCTGGTGCTCGTGGTGGGGGACTGGGCACTGATGCACGACATGAATCAAATTTCAGATAGTTTGCTACAAAATGACTGATTCCATAAGTTATCTTAGCAAATTTCTGTATCATTACAAAGTTGTAAAGTCCTCTTTGTCTCATTCTTTACTTATCACTATGTTCCTGAAATTCATGAAATCTTAGGTTATTACTGAATGGCTGCTGTTGAAAGCTTGATGGTGCTTCTAAGACAGTGGAGGAAACAGAAGAGGTATAACACAAATGAAGAATACATATATCTTTCTGTAAAATGGTAGATAAAAAGGATGTAGGACCAAACTGCCACTTTCCTCTTAATTATTTAGAGAAAGTAGGTGAAATAAGTGTGTATCAAACATTGAAAACATCCTGGGAAATAATGCATCTGGTTGTAAACATAAGAAATTGATGTGCACCTGTCATCTTCATTAGTGAGACATAAAAATTTTATTTATGTTTTCATTGTTAATAAAACCAGATATTATTAATATAATTATTTTGACAATAAAAGATTACAGAACATTCTGACAGTAAACATATATTATAAATATAACAAACTCCATACCAAATTTCAGTTCTTATTTTGATTGCATACAAAGCAGTTCTTATTTAATATTTCATAAAGGCATGTCATACTTTAGATATCTGTTTGGTAGTTTGCAGTTCATATGTTTTTGTTCTCTGAAAATGCATTCAGATTTTAATTCTTAATGTCAAGAGCACAAACTTCATTGTGAATAATACAGCTAAGTGCTAATAAGACAGTTGGAAAATTAACCAAAATATGAGTGTATATCAACATATAGTATTCTCATCTGCTTCCAAGAACATATGAAACCAACTACCACAATGAGAGCCATATTTCAATAAAGGCCTGCAAAAGATGAGTAAAATTTACTACTAATGATTAACTTGGTCAACTTCTCTTACCCAAGAAAATTAAATCTATTAAATTAGCATGTAAAATGCTAGAAGAGTACATCACAAATAAAAACATTTTACAACTCACACAATAAAACAAATAAATATGATTCTTATAGAAATTGTGAAGAGGGCAGCTTCAAGTTTATCACTAGCTTCTTTCATCATTAACCCTTAATGTCCCAAGTGCAGATTCACAGACTACTAGCCTTTACTGTTACTCTGTTGCTAATGTATAATGGTGGAGTTGAAGACCACAGCATTATCTACTTGTTCTTTCCTGAAGCTGCCATTGTTTCCTTTGTCACTAACCACTTGATTGTCACATGGATCTATACTAATACTGCTTCTTGCATGCTAGTGGTCTCTGAGACTGCACTTGGGACTTTGCATTATGGGTTCAGTAGCTACAGCTTCATCCACTGTTCATGTTTTAAATGCTTTGTATGAGCATATAATAAAAACAATATTGTACATTAGGAACAAACCATATGAGGTTCCACTGTTTTAAATGAACTAGCCTTGTATTCAGGACAATGAAGGCTCTAGTCTCCAGTTGGCCGTTGTGAATGAGGTTTTCTCAAGTTTCTCTAAACTACTTCAGCCAAACGCCAGAACTGTTCCTACTGTAAGTCCCATCCTTCACAAACTAAATTTCTGTATATACTAATTACTTTTTTTGCACTTAAACTGTAATACCATGACATGATAAACATACTATTACTATGATATTTCCTGCTTTCCTATCCTGTTTCCATACTGCCACTGCCTTCTAGTCACCAGCCTCCCTTACCTCCATTACTTCTTCCCCTATCCCTTCTCCTTGTTCCTTTTGCCATTCCAGCAAACACTTCATTCCAGTTAGTTTGTAGTGCTCAAGTAATTTAATCAATTGAGACAATGTAGCTGTGTGTTCTGTATATATTCTTGCCAGTTGTCTCTAGAGAGAATCATTATATGAAAGATCAGGGACAATTTTAATCTTAGTTACATTCCTGTCAGCTGCTCATTGGTGAGACATTATCTTTATTTTCTCTGCTACTAGTTAGTCACTTTAGTTAGTTTATTGTCACACTTTAAATAGTTACTTTACTTAGTAAAGTTTTAATGCAGTAATGATATACCTGACTATGGAAAAAATTTAGAAGACAGATGATAGCCATAAATTTTTTCTATAGACTGATGCACCTACCTTGATACTCCTTTCCATTGATGTGAAACACTGCCACTTGCTGGAACCTGAAAATATTGACTGATGTTACATAAAACTGCTACAATGTTGGTAACTTTAGGAGTGCACTGAACTCTATAATCCTAATTCCTAACAAGTAATATTTTCAACATGGTAATTTACTTCACTTATTTATGTCTTCAACATCATTAGACTATCTTTATGATGAGTCTGGCACAAAAAATGACAAGCAGTCTAAAGATGATACGTGCTGGTACAAAAGAGTCAAGTGCTAGATGCATTATTCCACACTGACTGGAAATCAACAGTCACTACACAGCAGTTTTAGAGCGCAAATTCAAGTGAAACAAAAAGGATGTTGGGATGTTAGACACTTCTGTCCAATACAGTGTCATGCATTTCGGCTTTCAAAGTAGTTAGTACACTAATTCAACAGATGGTAGCACCAAAAAACAGATTTGGCAGCTTACTGGCACAAACTACCCACGTGGCTGAAATTAGACCACTTCACAGTACAGTATGCACTTTCTTCTGATTGGTACATAAATTACATAAATGATTGTTAGGCCAAGGGCTACTCAAAAACTTTACTACTTATTTTTGTAACCAATAGAACATGATATATGATCCTCCGAAGAATAGCACTTTTGGGCACGGCTGTTTGGAACATTTTGGTTCTGTGCATTGTTATAATTATTAAAATCATAGGCATCTCTTGCATATAAAAAGTTTGGATGATTGCAAGCAGTAATTGGGGCTTGGGAGTGTGTGACAACAACAACTGGTGCCTCCCCTAATGCCAAACCCTGGATCAGTGCGTGCTCAACATTTGTTGTGATCTGCATATTTATTCATGATTGTGAAATAAACATAATCTTACATAATAGGTATCAATCGTTCATAAGATAAGTCACATCCCCCATTAAGCGAAATGCCCCTTTCACCACCTGCTCAGATCACAGCCTACTAGACTAGCTGTGCTGTGGCAACTACATTGCAATAAATGCAAGCGGCAAAATGAATAGAAGAAACTGACTATCTCTGACAGGTATTACTACTGAAAACAATAAACAAATGACGAGAAGATAGAAGCAAACAAAATAAAGAGATTTATTTGGGATAAGCAAAGAAAGACATCAATGGAATACTCCTAACAAAAGGTGGAAATGGTTGATAGACGTAACTGAAGGTAGCATAAACTACTTAAGGAGCAAGGGAAGGTGCAAAATGACAAGAGAAATATTGGAATATGTATAATGTACACTCCTGGAAATTGAAATAAGAACACCGTGAATTCATTGTCCCAGGAAGGGGAAACTTTATTGACACATTCCTGGGGTCAGATACATCACATGATCACACTGACAGAACCACAGGCACATAGACACAGGCCACAGAGCATGCACAATGTCGGCACTAGTACAGTGTATATCCACCTTTCGCAGCAATGCAGGCTGCTATTCTCCCATGGAGACGATCGTAGAGATGCTGGATGTAGTCCTGTGGAACGGCTTGCCATGCCATTTCCACCTGGCGCCTCAGTTGGACCAGTGTTCATGCTGGACGTGCAGACCGCGTGAGACGATGCTTCATCCAGTCCCAAACATGCTCAATGGGGGACAGATCCGGAGATCTTGCTGGCCAGGGTAGTTGACTTACATCTTCTAGAGCACATTGGGTGGCACGGGATACATGCGGACATGCATTGTCCTGTTGGAACAGCAAGTTCCATTGCCGGTATAGGAATGGTAGAACGGTGGGTTCGATGACAGTTTGGATGTACCGTGCACTATTCAGTGTCCCCTTGACGATCACCAGAGGTGTACGGCCAGTGTAGGAGATCGCTCCCCACACCATGATGCCGGGTGTTGGCCCTGTGTGCCTCGGTCGTATGCAGTCCTGATTGTGGCGCTCACCTGCACGGCGCCAAACACTCAAACGACCATCATTGGCACCAAGGCAGAAGCGACTCTCATCGCTGAAGACGACACGTCTCCATTTGTCCTTCCATTCACGCCTGTCGCGACACCACTGGAGGCGGGCTGCACAAAGTTGGGGCGTGAGCGGAAGACGGCCTAACGGTGTGCGGGACCGTAGCCCAGCTTCGTGGAGACGGTTGCGAATGGTCCTCGCCGATACCCCAGGAGCAACAGTGTCCCTAATTTGCTGGGAAGTGGCGGTGCGGTCCCCTACGGCACTGCGTAGGATCCTACGGTCTTGGCGTGCATCTGTGCATCGCTGCGGTCCGGTCCCAGGTCGACGGGCACGTGCACCTTCCGCCGACTACTGGCGACAACATCGATGTACTGTGGAGACCTCACGCCCCACGTGTTGAGCAATTCGGCGGTACGTCCACCCGGCCTCCCGCATGCCCACTATACGCCCTCGCTCAAAGTCCGTCAACTGCACATACGGTTCACGTCCACGCTGTCGCGGCATGCTACCAGTGTTAAAGACTGCGATGGAGCTCCGTATGCCACGGCAAACTGGCTGACACTGATGGCGGTGGTGCACAAATGCTGCGCAGCTAGCGCCATTCGACGGCCAACACCGCATTTCGTGGTGTGTCTGCTGTGCCGTGCGTGTGATCATTGCTTGTACAGCCCTCTCGCAGTGTCCGGAGCAAGTATGGTGGGTCTGACACACCGGTGTCAATGTGTTCTTTTTTCCATTTCCAGGAGTGTATTATTAAAGATAATGTGCACAGTAGACATAGAGGCATGAAGGAATTGTCAGGCAGTAAAAATAAATGGAGGATGGCAACGAACTAATAAGAAGAGAGATTATCTCGTGATAAATTGAGTACTAGATGACTCCAGAGTAAAACCGCAAAGAAGTTGCTGAGTTCTAGGTATCACAAGTAAGCAGAACAAGTACATAAAATATAACACCAATTGTCTTGCATTGATGTGAAAGTATGGAGAAACACGTCTGAACAGTGATTAGAGACAAACAATAAATAATGTCATTTTAAATATGAGTCGCGGACTTCCTGGGAGGAAGAAAGCAAAGACAACTAATAGCACAGAATTTATGAATGCACAGCTTGATAGCAACACAAGCGCATATAATGTCTGCAAGGTGGAAGCCAAATTACCCTGAGACGTTATCACACAGTAAAAGTGCAGTATGTACATGGTTATTGAAATAGCTGGTGGATCAACCTGATCCTGCTAAGATAAGATTTTAATTTACTCAGCTACCACACATGGAAGGAATATACTGTTAGATACAGGGGTGGTCAAAAATATGGAAACATCAAAAACACAACACATTAGCACGGTTAATACAATGCAGACAACGATGTGGCATTCAAAACAGCTTCAAATCGTCTCACTATGCCTAATAAAGGTCCTGTACACTTTTGAACAGAATCTTGCACCATTATTCCTGCAAATTAGTGACAGATGAAAGTAACGATGATGGAGGTGGATAGCGATCACTGAATAGTAGACCACAAAGCCTCAATAATACTGCTCACAAAAGCAGTCCTTGACAATGCAAGCCATCTGAAAAGAGGCCCTGTTGTCTTGACACAGTATCACCAATGTACCGTGGGATGGATCTGAGCTGAGCAACCAAAATAATCACACAATCGTTGCCAGGAACACGGCCTGGCAGAGTACCTAAGGAGCTCAAGGAATACCTTATTCTTGGGAAGTAAACTTGTGAGAAGTTGGAAACACTGTGAAACAAGACCACGTTTTCTTCTGATGGGCTGTTACAACACCGATGAGTGGTTTCAAAGTTCCAGCTCTCTCTGCACTTTCCTGCCACTGGAACTCCCTTCATGTTGTTTTGATGCTGACATGGTTCATGAATGCAATATTCTGTTCTGTAGTGACTTTTGCACCTGTCATCTTATTTTTCATCCCAACCCCTTCTGATGACTATCTGTTATGATCACTCAACACACACTTCCCTCTGTGTTGTGACTTGTCGGATGAAGACCTTCAACTTTCACCTAACATATGGACACCAATAATTTGTCCACATTTGAATTAACTTAGCTCCAACATAATGCACTCACAACCACACAAAACACTGTTCTGACCTAAACTGGTGCTTGCAATGTATGGAGGACATTACACATGTACTGTTTGTGGTCATGTACAACTGCACAATCTGAAGACTTGGGTAGTATCCATTTCTGTTCAAACATGCATTTCTAGCAGTGTTCCTGCATTTTTGTACAACACCTGGAACTGTATCATTCAAGATTTAAGTAACTATAATAATTTAGTTAAATTGTTTAAAACACTATGAACATGTGTAATTTAAGTAAATCATAGCATGGTATTTTGCTGCACATTAAAATGAAACCACACTATAGCCCCAGAGCCAGCAACTTGGCTGTGTCCATCCAAATGATCCAAATCTTTGAAACATCTCCAAAGAATTAATGCAAAAAAAATTACATAAAGGGTGTAACTTGCAACATTTCCAGTTCACACACACACACACACACACACACACACACATACACACACACACACACAGGACACAACACAAACACACCCACACAAACATGTACACATGATTGGTAGATTGGTAAATGCTAACTGGGACAGATGAATACATGGAGAGTGGTGTGATACTTATGTCAGCATCTTTGTCAAAGCTGAATCTGTCTGACTTCACAAATACCATGCACCATAACATACTGTTCTCCATGTTAAAGCGAAACTGTAGAAAATTGCCCTGTTACAATGAAACTGTAACAAACTGCCCTCTTTATATGTACACTATCTTACAAGGAAATACAGGAATTATTCGTTTTAAGAAATCTAGCCATTTTACACAAGCTTTGTGTCCTTCTCTCAAATGATTTTTTCCATCCAGGTATATGGATGAATATCTAATTTTTGTAATTTTGACATGTAGAAACCTCCTCCTACAGGTTGTGAAATGTGATCTTGCAGCAGATATGCTCTTGGGCTGACCTCCTGAACTGCTCAGATTTTGAATATCTCCGTACATCAGTTGGGGGTATAGCCCTTCTCAAAAATTGCCTGATGTTTATTAATCATAACAAAATTTTCTACTTCGAATTTAATTTTTCAGGTTCTATAATTTTGATCTTATTACACATAGTTGATAAAAGGTGGTTATCTTACACATCAATATTACATGGAGAATGAAAGAAATAATGTTTGCCGCCAGTAACTGACTCTTCCTCTAATAGCCATCATCCACTGCATTATGAGAGCAAATATTGTCTTAATAAGTTGTAACGTTTTGGGTCATGTTAAAAAAAAGTATAAATACACATTCCAGAGATGCCGTATGTGTCAACTTGTTAATGTTAAAGCTCTCTCTCATACAAACATTATATTACAGATGAAATGGGAAGGAAATGCAAAAAATACTCTAGACATAAATATTCTTACAATTTTTTGCAATTTCTTTATATTCAATGCTTTTTACATACAACAAATTTACAGTCAGTGTTTTTATCAGTTTCACACCACGTTTTTCCTTCAGTGTTTTCACATTTCAGCACTGTGTATGTTGAACACTGTATCTAGACCAAGGGATAGTCAGAGTTTAAAATGTACAATGTTTTTCCCCATCTGGGAAGTTATAATTGGTCATTAAATTTGCATCAAAAGGCATACATCAGATGAACTCAAGAGAATGGGAACATGAGTTTCATTTGAAAGGAATATGTGAATTCCCATCAGTTATAGAGGTAGTAGTGACCTCGAGTTGCAATTTACAGATACGATCAACAATTTACATTCTGGAAACATCCCCCAGGCTGTGGCTAAGCCATGTCTCCGCAATATCCTTTCTTTCAGGAGTGCTAGTTCTGCATGTTTCGCAGGAGAGCTTCTGTAAAGTTTGGAAGGTAGGAGACGGATACTGGCAGAAGTAAAGCTGTGACTACCGGTCGTGAGTTGTGCTTCGGTAGCTCAGATGGTAGAGCACTTGCCCACGAAAGGCAAAGGTCCCGAGTTCGAGTCTCGGTCGGGCACACAGTTTTAATCTGCCAGGAAGTTTCAACAATTTACATTATTTACATTTTTAGATCTTCTTACATGAAACTTGCTGGCAGATTAAAACAGCGTCCTAGACCAAAACTCAAACTTGGGACCTTTGTCTTTCACAGGTAAAAGCTCTACCAAAGCATGATTCACTATCTCTCTTCATAGATTCACTTCCACCAGTACTTTGTATCCTAGCTTCCAAACTTCACAGAAGCACTCCTGCAAAACCTGCAGAAGCAGCACTCCCAGAAGGAATGATATTGCATAGACATAGATTAATCATGACCCATGAACCATGGACCTTGCCGTTGGTGGGGAGGCTTGCATGCCTCAGCGATACAGATAGCCATATCGTAGGTGCAACCACAATTGAGGGGTATCTGTTGAGAGGCCAGACAAACGTGTGATTTCTGAAGAGGGGCAGCAGCCTTTTCAGTAGTTAAAGGGGCAACAGTCTGGATGATTGACTGATCTGGCCTTGTAACACTAACCAGAACGGCCTTGCTGAGCTGGTACTGCGAATGGCTGAAATCAAGGGGAAACTATGACCGAAATTTTTCCCGAGGGCATGCAGCTTTACTGTATGGTTAAATGATGATGGCGTCCTCTTGGGTTAAATATTCCGGAGGTAAAATAGTCCCCATTCAGATCTCCGGGCGGGGACTACTGAAGAGGATGTCTTTATCAGGAGAAAGAAAACTGGTGTTCTACGGATCAGAGCATGGAATGTCAGATTCCTTAATCAGGCAGGTAGGTTAGAAAATTTAAAAAGGGAAATGGATAGGTTAAAGTTAGATATAGTGGGAATTAGTGAAGTTCAGTGGCAGGAGGAACAAGACTTTGGTCAGGTGACTACAGGGTTATAAACACAAAATCAAAAAAGAGGTAATGCAGGAGTAGGTTTAATAATGAACAGGAAAATAGGAATGTGGGTAAGCTACTATAAACAGCATAGTGAACTCATTATTGTAGCCAAAATAGCCATGAAATCCCATGCCTACCACAGTAGTACAAGTTTATGTGCCAACTAGCTTTGCAGATGACGAAGAAATTGAAGAAATGTATGATGAAATAAAAGGAATTATTCAGACAGTGAAGGGTGACGAAAATTTAATAGTCATGGATGACTGGAATTCGGTTGTAGGAAAAGGGAGAGAAGGGAACATAATAGGTGAATATGGTTTGGGTCTAAGAAATGAAAGAGGAAGCCGCCTGGTAGAATTTCGCACAAAGTACAACTTAATCATAGCTAACAATTGGTTCAAGAATCATAAAAGAAGGCTGTATACATGGAAGAAGCCTGGAGATACAGACAGGTTTCAGGGAACAATTGACAAGAATGGGGGAAAGAAATACAGTAGAATAAGAATGGGTAACTTTGAGGAATGAAGTAGTGAAGGCAGCAGAGGATAAAGTAGGTAAAAAGATGAGGGCAAATAGAAATCCTTGGGTAACAGAAGAGATATTGAATTTAATTGATGAAAGGGGAAAATATAAAAATGCAGTAAATGAAGCAGGCAAAAAGGAATACAGACGTCACAAAAATGATATCGACAGGAAGTGCAAAATGGCTAAGCAGGGATGGCTAGAGGACAAATGTAAGGATGTAGAGGCTTATCTCACTAGGGGTAAGACAGATAATGCCAACAGGAAAATTAAAGAGATCTTTGGAGATAAGAGAACCACTTGCATGAACATCAAGAGCTCAGATGGAAAACCAGTTCTAAGCAAAGAAGGAAAAGCAGAAAGGTCGAAGGAGTATATAGAGGGTCTATACAAGGGTGATGTACTTGAGGACAATATTATGGAAATGTAAGAGGATGTAGATGAAGATGAAATGGGAGATACGATACTGTGTGAAGAGTTTGACAGAGCACTGAAAGATCTGAGTCAAAACAAGGCCCCTGGAGTAGACAACATTCCATTAGAACTACTGACGGCCTTGGGAGATCCAGTCCTGACAAAACTCTACCATCTGGTGAGCAAAATGTATGAAACAGGCAAAATACCCTCAGACTTCAAGAAGAATATAATAATTCCAATCCCAAAGAAAGCAGGTGTTGGCAGACGTGAAAATTATCAGTTTAATAGGTCACAGCTGCAAAATACTAACACAAATTCTTTACAGATGAATGGAGAAACTAGTAGAAGCAGACCTCAGGGAAGATCAGTTTGGATTCCGTAGAAATGTTGGAAGACGTGAGGCAATACTGACCCTGCAACTTATCTTAGAAGAAAGATTAAGGAAGGGCAAACCTACATTTCTAGCATTTGTAGACTTAGAGAAAGAATTTAACAATGTTGACTGAATACTCTCTTTCAAATTCTGAAGGTGGCAGGGGTAAAATACAGGAAGTGAAAGACTATTTACAATTTGTACAGAAATGAGATGGCAGTTATAAGAGTCGAGGGACATGAAAGGGAAGCAGTGGTTGGGAAGGGAGTGAGACAATGTTGTAGTCTCTCCCTGATGCTATTCAATGTGTATATTGAGCAAGCAGTGAAGGAAACACATGAAAAATTTGGATTAGGTATTAAAATCCATGGAGAAGAAATAAAAACTTTGAAGTTTGCCGATGACATTGTAATTCTGTCAGAGGCAGCAAAGGACTTGGAAGAGCAGTTGATCGGAATGGATAGTGTCTTGAAAGGAGGATATAAGATGAACATCAACAAAAGCAAAACAAGGATAATGGAATGTAGTCGAATTAAGTCTGTTGATGCTGAGGGAATTAGATTAGGAAATGAAACACTTAAAGTAGCAAAGGAGTTTTGCTATTTGGGGAGCAAAATAACTGATGATAGTTGAAGTAGAGAGGATATAAAATGTAGACTGGCAATGACAAGGAAAGCATTTCTGAAGAAGTGAAATTTGTTAACATCGAGTATAGATTTTAGTGTGAGGAAGTTATTTCTGAAAGTATTTGTATGGAGTGTAGCCATGTATGGAAGTGAAACATGGACGATAAATAATATGGACAAGAAGAGAATAGAAGCTTTTGAAATGTGGTGCTACAGAAGAATGCTGAAGAGTAGATGGGTAGACCACATAACTAATGAGAAAGTATTCAATAGGATTGGGGAGAAGAGAAGTTTGTGGCACAACTTGACAAGAAGAAGGGATCGGTTGGTAGGACATGTTCCGAGGCATCAAGGGCTCACCAATTTAGTATTGGAGGGCAGGGTGAAGGGTAAAAATTGTAGAGGGAGACCAAGAGATGAATACACTAAGCAGATTCAGAAGGATGTAGGTTGCGGTAGGTACTGGAAGATGAAGAAGCTTGCAAAGGATAGATTAGCATCGAGAGCTGCATCAAACGAGTCTCTGGACTGAAGACCACAACAACAACAGGTTAATCACAGCCTGGAAATGTTTCTAGGATGAAATTTCCATTCTGCAGTGGAGTGTGTGCTGATATGAAAGTTTCATGTAGATGATATGGAAGTTTCTTCTCAGTGCACACTCCACTGCAGAGTGAAATTTCATTCTGGGAACAGCCCACAGACGGTGGCAAATTTTCTGCAAATATCCTTTCTTCCAAGAGTGCTAGTTCTGCATAATTCACAGGAGAGCTTCTGTGAAGTTTGGATGGTAGGAGACAAGCTACTAGTGGAAGTAAATCTGTGAGGTTTAGCTGCGAGTCATGCTTGGGTAGTTCAGTTAGTAGAGCACTAGACTGTGAAAGGAAAAGGTCCCAATTTTTAGCGTTGGTCCTATACACAGTTTTAATCTGCCACACTCTGCTGCTGAGTGAAAATTTCATTCTGGAAGTTTTACATATTTTTTCAGATATTTACAATAAAACTAATCACTACATTTCATGCAAAAATGGCCTCAAGCCAATGTATTTACATTATGCAGAAGTATATGATGTTTATTGTTCTGTGTAATGAAGCCAGTTAGTGTTGTTTAATATAGAAACAAGACATGACATGTAGTTTAGTTGCTCATGGACATTAACATCAAATTGGACCAGTGGAACATCATGTTGAACCCACATCCTTTTGCAGACAACATGGGATACACCTTTCTAGGACTGTGGCAGATCATCTCTCAGGAACACGAGATAAAAGGAACCTTGTTTGGCTCTCTTTGCATGAATGATCCCCAGTTATCATAATTTGGTAATCATGAAAATAAACTTCTTCCAGTTAGGATGACGCCTATTGGGAATGCATTCTCTGTACATTGATGCTGTTTTACAGACACAACATCCTGCTGCAAATGTACATTAAATACAGGTCCACCAACTCTCAAGACAAGTTACATTCGACCTTTGTCTAAACGTCATGCACTGTACACAATAACCCACTCACCACAGTCATATCACAAGCTCTCTGATGCAATGGACAACTGAATCCAGGGTAATGGTGTGCACACAGCACAGGTTAATGTGCCAGTGTGATGCATGCAATCGTCACATTACACATAAGCTGTGAGCTAATTACTTACAGTATATCTATATTGAGATACGGGACCAATGGTTGGGAACACACATATTGTATTATGTATATATTTAGTTTACACCCCATAACAACAATGTAGCTCATAGTAACTCTTCAGAACAATGACTACCAGTCTCAGTGCTTGTAACGCAATGACGCATGCAGTTTTGCCACATTAACGCAAAGATCCTGCATATCTGATGTACACTGGAACAGGCAGGGTTTGGTGATCAGGGGTGTACATTGTCTTTTAAGAACTGCATGTTCTGGTATATAACATACACCAGGGATCTTTCTGAAAGTGTGGTTGAACTGAATGTGCCATTGCAATACATGCATTGAAATTAGCAGTCATCATTAGTATGATCTACATTGATGCTATCGGGTGTACTCTGTGTATATCCATAACATAACAGCAGTGAAGAGTCACTGTGAGATTTGAGGCACCATATCACAGATTGCACAGCCCCTCCCACCAGAGGTTTGAGTCCTCCCTCGGGCATGGGTGTATGTGTTGTTCTTAGCATAAGTTGGTTTAAGTAGTGTGTAAGTCTAGGTACTCATGACCTCAGCAGTTTGTTCCTTTAGGAATTCACACATATTTCAACATTTGGACATGACACAACAAATATGTGTTTCCAATCATTGGTTCCCTATCTCAATCTAATTGGTTGTGGATCCAATATCGCCTGTTTCAGTTTGACCCAAAAGATTTGGGGGACCCTGTACACATATATCAACTGGAACTGACATGGGAAATGAGATAACACTTGAAATAACAAACAAATCTAGGGAGAAAACAGGGGACCATCAGCATGATTAAGTAACTGTTTCTATTTGATCCAAACTGGAACATACATATGGAATGAGATAACACCTTGAAAAGTTTCCTCTCCACTTTCAGCATCATTGGCGCTGTGAATTGCTCTGCTTCTGCTGGTGTGTAAAAGGTAATTAAGATTTCCTGGAGATATGACCACTGGCCAGGCAGTTAATTATATCCCATTAATTGGAGCTACACATATTGATTTTATAGTGTTGAAATACTTTTATTGATATCTTGAGATTGTTACAATGTAACATAACTGTGTGGCCATTACCTCCACATCAAATAAAGAATCAAGTCTCCCTCTGTCATCTCCAAAAATCTCTGTCCAAAAGAGAGCATCCACATATTTTACTAACCTCATTGGCCTGGTGGTCACTTTGAAAACTGGCATAAGTCAGTAACATCACAGGGTCAATATACACATGTTCTGCATACCATTATTCATTTTTCTTTTCAACACAGCAAATTAATGAGATACATTTCATTTTCACAGTTTCAATCACAAAATATAGTGCCACCAGGTAGCATATCAACTTAAACTTGATACAGCCTTCTTCACAGTAAATTCATAAAATATACATGTGCAATATTTAACGTGACCTATTGATTATAGTTTTCAGTTTGGAATCATCATACCAACATTCAACATTAACTATTAATTTAAAGTGGGTGAGAATATGCTAGCTGTTATGTTTCACAGCCCCCAAAACACTTGCACAGCTGAAGACTAAACAAGACTTTTGAATCCTGTTCAAGAAACAATGCCTACAATTATATGTTTTGGTAGTGAACAAGACAAATTTTCTGTTATCTTTGCATTACAACAGTACATAATCAGTGTACCAATGGCACAAATAGTTTCTGTAAAACATGACTGTGAGACAAAGATGGATTGCAAGTTCCTTAACTCTTCACAGAATTCCAAGGTGAAGAGGTGTGCACAACAGTAAATTTTTCATCGTGTGTATTATCTGTTCTTAACTAATTCTGGTCAACAGGTGAAATTTTGGTATTTCAAGAGATAGCTAAGTGAACTTTTTCATATTTTAAGCAGACAAATATGAAACTAAGCTGAAATAAATAAGGACAATATTCGATAGAAAGAAGTAATTAAAAAGTGGTTACATGACTGTTTGTGCACATATATTTTCAAACAAGCGGGCATAGTTATTTCACGAAGTATTTATATGTGCTGTCTCTAAACTGATGAGTGGGACAGACGGAGTATTGTTATTGTCAGTCAGCTGACAAATCATTTTAATATTCAAACAAATACAGATCACAAGTGTAAAATAACTTGTCCATAGTAATGCAGCTTATAAGTTGAGGCATACACAACAAATCTTTATATTCTAAAATGGTGCATACAAAACAAATTTCAAAGTAATGCTGTTCACACACTGTTATTCAGATGATCTACAATTACAATGGCAGTACCTTGTGTTGCAGTTTCCATTACATATAAGTTGTTTTATCAGGTAAGCTGGCTTTTTGTCAAACAAAATCTCATAATCTGTGAACCCTGTGGTGAAATGTTGCAGGCTGTTAATTATGACTTCAAAACTGTTAATACCAGTATATATTATTCAGTTGGTGTAACTTTATTGCAATAGGTCTACACTATCTTCCAATTTCTCTCATATACCTTTCTGTGGGGTTACATTTTGGTGAATATGTTGAAATCAGTAAGTGTTTTATGTTGTGGTCATTTGTGAATTTTTTCCATGTTTTCAAAGTGAACTGACTTCCAGTCTCTGACAAGTTTGCTTTAGGTATGCCTACTGAGCCGTAGTAAAGTTAGCTTTGAAAAGCGCGCCGCAGCACGTAGCGTGAATCAGTCGCCCTCCATTTTCTGGCAGTGGCACCTTTGCCACAATTGAAAGCTTCAGTGTCTCCCTCTAGCAGGAAAGGGGAAAAGTGGACTGTTTGTATGGATTTAAGAAGTGGCTGTATGGGCTCTAGTGGAGAGTTGGCAGTCGGGGCATCAAGAAGCGACTTCTGTGCTGGTGCTAGAAGGACAGCATGCTGACTGCGGCATCAGTGTAAGCAATGCGAGCAACAGCTCTGTGGTATGGGGCATTAACTGCTCATCACGAAAGGAATATTCCTGAGTGTGGGTCTGCAAGGGGCCTAATCTGCTGTCAACCGGCGAGGAGGTTCTGAAAATCGGCCTGCCGTACTGTGTTCGTTGAAATGGCTAGCAACAGGCGGCTCGGCAAAGCATTTGGAGGTGCTGCATTGGTTCAGTCCTGGGAGTCATAATAAACCAGAAGTTGAGTATTGATTGTTAACAGATTTTATGAAGTTTAATTGAATTCAATTTACTTATTCTTGTTAATTATACCAGCCGTATTTTTTTATGGAGGGGGGGGGGGGGGGGGGGGGTTCCCACCATTCATTCTCATCTGCCCACCTGCAGGAATGTGGTAATATTAGAAAGGGTGGTCCATTTGTCTCCTTTTGAGGACGAAATGGGGGGGGGAGTCAGACTAAATCTATGGTTCGTATTGCTTCTTTCCCCTCCCAGCTTACCTACAGGTTTATTCAACTGTTAGCCTCTGCCATGTCTGTGAAAGTCTAAGGCACCAATGATTGTACTGTTTACTAAGGCCTGATCCATTCTCTTGCCTGCCATAACTACTATTACTAGACTCACATGTAAAAGGTACTCTACAAAAGAAGAAAAATTCCTTTTGCCTCGTGGTAAGAAGTACTCAATTGCATAATGAATTCCTGCTCATCTGGAAGCTGTAACTAATGTAAATTTGTGTTTATGTATATTTGGCTATAAACAAGCAAGGTTAATGTATGATGTAGTGGATTTTTTATATTGTTTCTAGTCAGCAAAAACTGTTGTGTGTTTTTCCAATTCAGTACCTTTTAAGGCTTTTACTGAACATGCTTATGTGTTTTATACAGTAGTTGGTTATTAGTGTGTTTACTTGCCATGCAAAAGTTCACCATTTCATTACGGGTAGAAATTGTTGCCTTGAAAGGTGAATGCTGTAAAAGTTCGCAAGTCCTTCTTGGCGAGCATGTGTGTTTGCTGTAGGTTAACTGGCAGAAATTTGTAAAATTTGTTCTTTTTAATATCTTTTAATGTTATTAACTGTGAGTGTCTCCCCCCCCCCCCCCTCCTCCTCCCCAGCCCCACAATGTGTGAGACTCATGCGTTTTCGTTTTTCTACTTTGAGAACTTTTGTAAACAGGATTGTCTTTATATGTTGCAGACAAGTTAGATTTTGCACCATTTATTGAATGGAGTGAAATTCACCTGTAATTTAGCTGAGCTTGAAATATTATACAGCATCGCGTGATTGTATTAAACTGCTTGCCTATGCTTGCCTTTTACTGGTGTGAAATTTTTTATAATAATTTAATAATCTAAAGGTCCTCTTTTATCATAAATTGTGACTTATTTGTTAAATGATTGTTGTTTTTTTTAATATTGTAAAGTCTTGCACCAAATTTGAATAAAAAATGTTTCTGAAAATTGTGTGTAATTTCACCAGTTATTCCTTGGCACCTATTTCCACCTTACATTTTGTGTACTGATTGAGATTAATAACCTTTAGTGAACCAGTAGTAATTCTACAGTTCACCTACTTCATCAAAGTATTCTTTTATGATTTTCTTGATAATTCTCATGCTGGTTGCCTTCTTCAAAGGTAAAGTTTCATGTACTTAGAGAACAATGTACCATCACATATACGTATTGAAAACCATTTTCAGCTTTTGGAAATTTGCAAAGCACATCAGTGCCTACTAAATCCATTTGTTTATCTGGGATAACATTTTCCAAATAGCTTCTGCTTATTTTGTTGCTCACCTTTACCCTTTGACATATGACACAGCTGGCAAGGATGTTCCTGATCCTTATAGAAATGTTGTGAAAGTATATGGTTTCCTGAATTTGTTGAATACACTTCAATGGTCCACAATGTCCAAAACTTTCATGGGCATATCTTATTAATATATACAGGTCTAGCCAACAAACTTTCCACCTGTTGCTGTCAGTGCTGTGTATATAAGAGATTATGCTTTTGTGGATTTGGTAATACTGTTGTACTTTCACATATCCCTTCTTCCCTAAATAACTTTTGACAAGTTTTCAATGGTCAACATGATTTTGATTGTGTATGAACTGACTGCAAAGTCATTTAAGTTATTTTTTATCCTTTAATTTCTTTTTCATCCTTTACCCCTCTTAAATACACAATTTTGAAAGTTGTGCCTAAACTTTCACTCTCATGTCCTTCTTCACCCCCCATTGGTAATATAGATAAAGTATCTGATATAAAGTTTTCCTTTCCCTTAATGTACTGGATTGTATAGTCAAACTGCTGTAGGTAAACTGCTCACCTAGTAATTCTTCCATGATACCACTTATACTCATGAATACATGACAAAACTTTGAGGCCTCAGTATACTTTTATCTTATGATCAAGCAAATAATTTCTAAACTTTCTGAACCTCCATACTCTTGCTATTAATTATTTTTCTATAATCATGTAGTTTCTTTCATGCTTCTGTAATGTCCGGCTTGCAAAAGGTATTGAGCAGTATTCTATTTTTCCATTAATTTCCTTTTCCTGGAATAGGTATGCCGCCAATCCTGTATCACAGCCATCTCTCATAAGACAAAATGGTAAAGACAAATCAGGCCTATGTAGAATCTTGCTACCATATAACTAATTTTTAATTTCATCAAAGGCTAACTGGCATTCACTAGTCCAACCCCATACTGTGCTTTTCTTTAATAAACTACCAAACTGGGTGCATTCAGTTCTTGTGTTCATAGATACTTTCTATAGAATCCCACTAACCCATACAATCACTTAAGCTTATTTTTGTTTCTTTGTTTTAGAAACTTTGCTATGGCTTCAATGTTTTTGAGCTCAAATAAAATTCCCTTTTCAATAATACTGTGGCTGAATAGTTTCAGTTGTCTCACTGCAAACTTGCACTTTTCAGGTTTTAATGTCATACCCTCAATCTCTTTTTCCTCCCAATTTCCCTTAAAGTGTTAATGTGTTATTCCCAAATTGTATTTGATAATAAGATGTAATCTACATATGTAGTTAATTTCTCCAAATGTTCCCTCCTCAATACATAAATCAAAACTGCTGATAAACTTTGATAGAGAAACGTTTAAACCAAATGGTACAACACATTATTGAAAGCTTTTCCCGTTACATACAAATGCTGTGTATTTTCTTGATTCCTTTTCTGCCTCTATTTGGTGAAATTCAGAGGTCATATGTAAACTAGTCACAAACTTCACATTTTCAAACTTATTGAATAACTCATCAATGGTCTGCGGATGGTCAGTCTCCCTCTCAAGGTATTTATTTAAATGCCTAGCATCAAGTACAGTTCTTATACTGCCGTCTCATTTGGATGCTTAAACTAATGGATTGTTGTACTGGCTGCTGAGTCTTTCTATTATTTTCCATCTTTGCATTTGTTCCAACTCGCTTTCTACTTCTTTCCTTTTACAAATTGGAATGGCATCAGGCTCAGCAAAAAGTGCCTCACGAGCTTTGAATTTCAGTCTACAGTGATAACCTTTAACTGTTCCTGGTTTAACATTAAAAATGTCTTTATATTCCCACAGAAAATCTCCCAGTTCTTCTCTGTTTCCTAGGTTTAAAGTCTCTTCTTCAGACAATTTTTGGGGTATAAATTCACTGTAATAATTATTATGTATCTCATCATTACTATCTTCCTCATATTCCTCCAAATAACCTTTATCTCAGGATTCTTCTACCCTCCTGATCTGATTACTGTGGCCATTGTATAACATCACAATATAAGCTTCTCCACAGATCCCACTTTTTGGGTAGTTAAAAGTTACTTTCATGTCACTGAAAATAAAATCCACTTTTACTTTTACTATCCAGTTCATCCCAAGCATTATGTTTTCATTTAACTCCTCAACTGCCAAGAATCCTTCAACACATCTAATATTATTGATCATGAACTCTAGTAAAACCAGTCTGGTGATTAATTTGCTCCTCTTAGCAGTGGCTCCTTTTATTCTAACACCTGTCACAGGAAATTCAATATTCACACTATCCTTTATTCTATTTCTCAATTTCTTTGACATGGTAGTAATAGGTCCCCCAGTGCCCAGAATACAGTTACCTCTCGAATTGTCAGCCAGTACAGTAATACAGGGCCCCTCCCAGTTCATGCTGTTTTTCATCTTTTTCAGTCTCATATAAAATATCTTCCTCAGTTTCTCTCTCTACCTGAAACATTATCACTTTCTAATGATGAAAAAATTTCAAAACTGCTTTATATCTAGATGACTTTTTACTAGAAACAAGATTCACTTCATTGCCTGTGTGAATATTTTGACAAATCTTCCTTAAGACCTCCTGCATTTGTCTATCATTGCTAAAATTATAACAGTAATCACTAACTACCTTCAGTATTTTGTCACTAATTAAGTCCTTTCTGTTATTTTTACTACAGCTTGTGGCAGTGTGCAATTTGCAGGGGGGGTGGGGGGCAGATTTCCCCCCTCTGAATCAGACCATTCCCTCCTCTGGTTTTAGTTTATGCATCCCAACCTGGGATGTTTATTTCCCACACACTGGAGTAAAACTTGACATATAATTTAAAATTGTGGAGACAAAACTGAAAGTTTTTAATAAGTCTTACTATTAATACTATTAATATGTGTCAGTTTTCAGTCATCAGAATAAGTACAGATTTTCACAAATGTGCCTCTACTTTTTGAATTCCCCTCGTATACCTGTATGTAGATGATTTTGTAAATAAGCTTTACCTATAATATACTTATAAAGAAATAACAAGGGATGGCTTTTCTGATATTGCGTACACATGAATAGTGAGTTTCGGCATTAAAACCTACTTATAAATAGCTGTTTAACCATGTATAACGCAACGGTCCAAGCTAGCAACATATAGAATTCTACTAATCCCCTAAGACATCCCCCTCCTCATCCCCCCCCCCCCCCCCCCCCCCACCGGTAAAAGCACAAATCGCACCCTGACATCTACCTGCAAGAACAAACAGTCATGTACTTCCCCATCTAACACAACTCCATCATATAAACTCACAATTGAACTCTTATCATGATTTTCCATTAAAATTTCAGTTTAATCTCCACATAAATCATTCCATCTAACATGTCACACAGTGAACTATTATCAACATAAGAAAAATCATCATTTTAAACATAATCACATAAACGCTCAGCATATCCATTTATATTCTCAGCACAAATATCAACATTAACATCATCATCATTCAGACAATCTCCTATACTATCTTTGCCCCTCCTAAGTAAACAACACTTCGATTCTACACTTTTGACTTCAGCACCAACAAGTTAACTTACCATATATACATCAGAATTATCCAATAATCTAACGAATAGATATTCATCAAAATTAACACCATGAACATCATTAAATGTCACTCCATTACTGTCAATAGATTCAGCAAAGAAATTTGTCAATAATGACTTGCTCTAATTCAGCTTTCTTCTTACTGTTATCTTCTTCTTTCATTTCAACCAGAATACTTTCCCAAAATTCTTCACTAAAACATGTTGTATTCATTGTATGTGGTTTGCCGGTATGTCCATCAACATGTCCTATTAAAACTATCTCTGTCTCTTCTGAAATTCTTGTTAACCTGATTTTGATAGTTACTTTTCATTGCCTCAATTTGACAGGTCCCTCTTGCGGTAAATCTTAGTTTTCTGGGTGGTATATCCTATTTTCAGATCCCCAATTGCTAAACTTTCTGTCATGATTACTTTTAGACTGGCTATTCCTTCGCTCATTGCCTCTGTCATCATTACCCCTATTGTTTCTAGTCTTATTCCTCTGTCATCTCTACATCCATCATTCCAGTTATTATTTCTTTTTCTCTTTGGTTAACTTTGTTATCCCAATAATGGTTCCTATTATTCCTTCTCCTATCTCTGTTTTTACAGTGATCATCAGAAAAATTCTCAATTTGGTAATATTCATTACCGGTATCTATTGATCTATCTTTCTCTCTTTCATTTAGTTCCCATGTCATGTCTAACTTATCTATGTATCTTAAAAACTCCTATATCGAATCATCTGGTTCCTAGACCAATCTCCATTGCACTTTATGCAGTAAACATCTCTTAAGAGCACCTATCTGAATTATTTCATCTAATGGTTTCTCAAGGTATACTAATGTTTTAATTCATCTCTTAAGAGCAACTATTTGGATTATTTCATCTAATGGTTTGTCAAGGTGTACTAACATTTTAATTTGTTCTTCACAAAAGTTTTCATATGACCCCTACCACCTTAAAGTATGGTCCATTGAAGAGTTCTGATTTTATTCTTGACTGTTTAATATCTCATCAAAACCTATTGATAAAATGTTTTCCAAACTTATTTAGTTATCTGACATATTGACTCTAAAATTATCCTTACATTGGCAAATAATGTCTACAGGATGAATTTTGCTGTCTCCTGGAAAATTTTTAACATTTATGTTACCCCAAACACTACCACTGCTACTGCAAAAGTTCTTAGTGATTAAATTTTCTTCTATTTCACCAACACTCGATCTTACATTGTAAATACTACTGAAAGATGCATCTTCATCACTTTTGACTTCTGAAAATTTGTTGTCAACTCCTTTTGTTACTTTATCTAGCCTTAAGTTTGAAACTGAACTCCGATTTTTAATCATGGTATGTAGGGCATTACTCTTTTTTTTATTATTAATCTCATCTAGTAAGCTATTTTTAATTTCTGCATTTCTATTTTCCACTTCATCTATCTTCATATTCAACTCTTTCTAATCTGCTTTCAAATTAGTAACCTTATTTACAATAATTTTGGTCTCCCCTACAGTGCTGTTGACAGTGATGTGAATTTGGTGAACATCTTTACGAACAAGCTTTAGGACTTCCTCTTGCTCCTGTACATACTTTACTTACTGATCTAGCTTTTGTCCTTTTTTATCTAATTTACTTAACCGTCTGCTTTGTTGTTTTGAGATGGGAATGATTACATTGGCAAGTCTATTGAATATGCTTCCATCTCTGCTGTTTATTCTCACATATATCCAACCCTCGAAACGACAAATCAGTGCCACTGTTTTTGTCTTCTTCAGCTTCCCCTTCTGACTCACTGTCACTAACATGGTCGTCACAAATACTTTTTTTATTTTTTTTATTTATTCAAGCTACGAAAAGAGATCTAACTATTCGCTTAACATAAAATCACAAAATAATGACGTCATCCTAACCACAAATTGCTTCACATGACCTAACTTCACCAGAATTTTACGCATCAGTAAAAAAATTCAAAAATTCGTTGAGACACCTTGGCATAGATGATGATGCTGTTGTTGCTCAATAGGAAGATGACAAAGGCTGCTGTACTCACAGTCAAATTCTGCATTGAATTTATCCAAAACAGTTGTTCGTCTTTGTTCACAATTTTCTTTTGCCCTGTTTCATACCAGTCTTGATTTACTTTCTTTTGATTTGTCAGAATACACTTGAAACTTAAAAACTATGTGAGCACTTCTTGTAGGACCAGCTCATCCACCACATGAAAAGTTTCCTCTAGACGTCTAGCACCATTGGTGCTGTGAGTCAATCTGCTTTCACTGCTGTGTAAAAGGTAATTGAGATTTTCTGGTGATACAAACACTGCCCAGATGGTCAACTATATGCCATTATTATTATTTTTTTAATACTTTCCAAAATATTTTATTTATATCATGAGAGTATTACAACAGAGCAAAGAAAAACCATCACACCACTGTGTGGCCAGTATACCTCCACACCAAAGAACCAAGCCTTCCTCTGCCCCCTCTAAAGATCTCTGTCCAAAAGAGAGTGTCCTCTTATTTTTACAAACCTCAATGACCCAGGGGCTACTTTGAAATATCTCAAAAAACTGGGCGAGTCAGTGACCTTGCAGGGCCTATACATACATTTTTTGCAATAATATAATTGATTTTTCTTTTTAATCCAGCAAAATAATGAAATATATTTCATTTTGACAGTGTCAATCGCAAAATATTGTGCCACCATATTGGAGGTCAACTTGTAACAGCCATCTTCACAGTATATTCACAAAATATGTGTGTATAATATTTCACAGATACAGTATTTCACAAGACCTACCAGTATTGATTATACTTCTAGGTTCTGAATTAGCATGACAGGACATAGCATATAGTTTTCACTTAAAGTGGATGGGAACCTGCCAGTTGCTATGTTTCAGCCTGAAATACAAACAAATCAATGAGCAAAACAGTGGGTCAACAACATTATTCAATATCTGTATAGATGACATGCTTAAAGAATGGATAAGGGACAGAACTTATATCATTTGATCAAGATATGGATATACACAAAAAACTACTATTTACCAGCATATGTGTGACACAACAAGGAGAACACTTAAGGCTAAAACGAGGATAGAGACACAACTGAATTTTATAAAGTTAAGGCAGTTCTCGCTTTATTATATGGGGTGAAAAGTGGGAACCTGAGAAACAAAGATTTACGGCAGGTAGAAGCATCAGAAATAAAATTTCTAAGATCTGTGAATGGCTGAAGTAGCGATAGGGAAGATAAAATTAGAAACAAAGTAAAAAGGGAACAATTAGGGATGCGACCAGTGACCTAAAGGCACTCCATTACAAAGAGACCAAATACAAGAAATGGTGCTACAAAGACTTTGTAAAGTCTATGAGGCAAGAGAAGTGTGGCAAGACCAGGGATGAGACAGTGATAGCGGGACAGGTGCGAGACCTAGCCCTGGAGTGGCAGAGGAAGAAGAAGAAGAAGAAGAAATGGAAATTCAGTTCTGTACAACAGACAATGTCTTACCAACAAATAAATGAGATAACTGCCTGTCATATTTTCCCTCAGTAATGTCTTATTGAATAATTAACTGGGGTAACTCACCACTTAGAAAGTATTGATTACACAAAAGCAAGAATTAAGAATAATATGTTGAGTTCAAGCATGGACGTAATGTAGATGCATAGCTGTTCAAAGTTTTCGGCATTTTAGTTGCACTGTCAGAATACATATATTTGATAGTGAAATTCATCATGAATCTCTCATCACTTTTTAAGAACAGTGAGGTTCATACGTACAACACTAGAAGGAAAATAACCTTTATCATACATTGTTAAAGCTGCCAATGGCTGAGAAGGGAGTTTGACTTGCAGAAACAAAAATCTTTCATCATCTGCCTTATAAAATAAAATGTCTGACAATAAGCAAAGGAACTTTAAATCTAACGGAAATCATTTATCTTACACAGTTATTCCACTGAGGAATTTCTGTTTAAAAACTGTAGGATGTCTGTCCATTTATCTTAACAATAATCATGTATACATATCCATTAAGATGTTCCATACCATATTGACAAAAAATTGTTCAAATGACATGAAATATTTAACTAATTAACAGCTTTGTCATTATAATTGCTCATGAACATGTTGTCTGAGAGAACACTTGATAACACAGCCTTTAATGCTTTCCAACAAACTGGAATTTTTCGATATTAGTAATGAGCTGCAGTGCTTTAGTAGTTTTCAGCGGAATATCGCACTCCAAGCTAGCACAAGTAATGTAAAGGATCCAATTCATGTGTCTTAAGGCAAAGACCACGAAAGTCTCAGCAAGGAGTAACATGTCAATTTTCAATTACAAATCAGAGTAGTCTCGAAGAATATTACACTTGTCTACATTTTATACATTGAAACTCTTCAGTACTCAGCTTCTGTTGTGTTTTCTCCTGTAAATAAACTTTTAAACCTTTAAATTGAGAGTAAGTGATCTTCCAGTAAAAATGATTCATTACTCCTGTGGGAAAATGCACTGCTGATAACTAGATTAGACTCTAAATTGTTGGCAAAATATGTCCTCATTGCCTTCATCTGATTTCAGGTGTAGTGCACACTTTTAGACTGAGCACCTCAACAAATTCAGTGAATCAATACATCATAAACTTATGTTGCAGTGACTGTCTTGGTGGAACAATGCAGTACTTTTCGTAAAAGATGTATATTGCATCATTTTCGACAGAAAAAGAGGAAGTGACCTGAATATAATTTAACCTTTAGTCATCATTTGTTGTCTTTTGTTCACAAATCTTTATGATCAAGAAATGCCTGTCATAATTGCTCAAATTGTGGAATACAGTGGGGGCTTTATTACGAGACCTCTGTATGCCTCTGAATGCATCTGTGAAATGGCTGTGGTCTCTGTGTTCAGTATCAAGATGGCCCTTAGCACTATGGGACTTCACTTCTGAGTCCCCTAGAACTTAGAACTACTTGAACCTAACTAACGTAAGGACACCACGCATGCCAGAGGCAGAATTCAAACCTGCGACCGTAGCGGTCGTGCGGTTTCAGACTGTAGTGCCTAGAACCGCTCGGCCACTCTGGCCGGCCTGTTCAGTACATTTTTTCTCGAACAGTTCTCTGCAAATATGGTACACCTCTGCCGAGAAAAATGCTAGTTCTTCTTCGAGCCTCATTTCCATATTTTATTTTGACACAAAATGGCATTCACACTCTCAGCAGCTGAATACAGCTGTTTAGTGAAGCACTGCATGCAATAGCTTTATTTGTACAGATCGCGTTATCCCTGTTCATGATCTACAACGTGATTTATTTAAATTATACATAATTATAAAAACTTAAATAATGAAATTAAATCATAAATGACACGTTTACATGCTTCATCGATTACAATGAATGAATCTGTTATTATCTCAGAAGGGCAGGGGGAAAATGAGAGAGAATGGGAGGGAACTGGAGGGGGATGGCGCGTGGCCTGCCACATGATGACGTCGTTGATAAGACTAAATACGTCACTGGTAACTGATGACGTCGTTGATAGAGTGCGAAGTCTATGACGTCACCATTCTTTTCATTCCTTGCAATCTAAAGCGAGTCAAAGTCATCTTACATATACAGGGTGTACATAATGTCTGGAATACTTTCAATTATTTATTGCACAAGAATTAAACATTGTGCAGATGTCATACATATTGCATTTTGAAGAGAAACTTGAAAAGCTTGATATGAAAACCATGAGTGACCCGGCAGATGTCAATACGGTAATCGAATTCTGTCCATACCCATTCCAGCATGGCATCGTCGACTGTTCCAGTCATTTCCCATATTATCTCCTGGAGCTCTGCTACACCACGTGGTAGAGGCGATACATACACCAGATCTTTAATGTGCTCCCACAGAAGAAAGTCACACGGAGTGGGATCTGGCAATCGGGGAGGCCATTTCATGAAACAGCTGTCCCATTCTGTAACACAGCTAATCCATCGATGCGGCAACTCAGTGTTCAAGAACCCACGAACTTCACGAAGAAAATGGGGTGGAGTCCCATTCTGCTTAAAGGTGAACAGAGAGTCCGATTGTATTTGAGGCTTCAGCCATTGCTGCAACATGTCCAAGTGGGAATATCCAGTGACAGTGCTCTCGGCAAAGAAAAACGGCCCATGTAGTTTTCGACGTGACAAGACATAAAAAACATTTACCTTTGAGGAATCACTCTCAAATTCAATGCATTCATGAGGACGAATTCAACAATTATGCCTATTCACATTCCCATTAGTGTGAAAAGTGGCTTCGTCTTAAAAAATTCAGCGACCAACAATGCCATCCCTATCCTTATTCGATTGTTGCAACTGCAAACAAAACTCAAAACGCTTGTCTTTGTCGGCATCATTGGGGTTCTACACTAGCTCCAATTTGAATGGTTTCATAGATAGCATACATCGCAGGACTTTCCACATTGTCATTGGAGCCATTCTGAGTTCACGGGATGCACGACGCACCGATTTCTGTGGACTCCTTATGAATGTTTCTCCTACACACTTCACATTCACTTCTGTCACACTGGGACATCTGCTTCTCTTTGCTGGGCACAAGCAACCTGTCGTAACGAATTTGTTGTGCCAGTGGTAAATGGCCTTCCTTGTTGGTGGTTCCTTATCGTACTTGGTTCTAAACATCCGTTGAACAGCTGTAGCACGCTTGTATTTGTCGAACGCCAAGCTCGCTCTGCACCTGAACTCGCCATATTCGTGACTAACGCTGACTGCCGGCAAATTTCCAAACTACGCTGTGGCGGTATACATAAAAAAACTTTCAGGGTTTCTCTTCAAAATGACATATGTATGACATCTGTACAATGTTTGGTTCTTGTGCAATAAGTAATTGAAAGTGTTCCTGGACTCATGTACACCCTGTACTCTCCCATTAATACAATATTGTGAGGATCCTAAAATGATGAGCAACACTCAAGTGTTCTTAGACCACCTAATGAGGTGTTAGTGGTGGTATTTTACGGTAGTTACTGTTTCGAGTGATTTGATATCAACTTTGTAAGCGAGCTGTAGCGAATTTCTTCGTTTATTTATGTTAACGTCAAAGTCAAATGTCATTCCTTCCAGCTGTAATCGATATTCTGCAGGTCCTCCTTTTATGCACTAGTCTTATGCCATTACTAAATATGTATAGAGCAACAGCATCGTCTATGAACAGCCTTATGGAGTTTCTGAGACTGTCCAATAGATCACTGGTACACATATTGAAAACACTAAGTGTCCTAGGGATTCCACTGAAATGTCGATTTTGTTCCGTTAAGAGCGACGTGTTGCGTCCTACGTGCAAGGAAGTCCTGAATCTACTCACAAGTCTGGTCCGATACTCGTTAAGCTCGCAAGACCGTGTTTTAAAGGTTGGGCACGTGGTAGACGTTACCTAATCTCTCTCACTTATCTACATCTACATCCGTATCTGTGATCTGTAAACCACAGTGAAGTTCATTTCAGAGGGTATGTCCCATTATACCACTTGTTGGGATTTCTACCTTTTCCATTCGTGTACTGGGAGAGGGGAAAATCATTGTTTAAATAACTCTATGCGTGTTATAATTAATCTAATCTTGTCCTGGCCTTCACCGTGTGAGCAATAAATATGGGGTTGTATATGTTCCTAAATCATCCTTAAAGCCGGTCCTTGATACCTTGTAAACAGGCTTTCTCAGGATATGTTACGTTTATCTTCATGAGTCTGTTAGTTCAGTTTCTTCCGCATCTTCGTGATACTTTTACTTGGGTCAAATAAACCTGTGACCATTTGTGCTGCCCTTCTGTGTACAAGTTTCAATATACCAGAAAGGATTGCACGAGTTATCCAATCTCATTTTTACACTGACTGCATTTTCCCAGTAGTCTAACTGAAGACTACCAACTGCTTTACCTACGACTGAGCCAAGATGATCATTCTATTACATATGCCTACAAAGTTTCATACTCAAGTACCCATAGGAATTGGTCGACTCGAAGTGTGATTGTCTGGTATGATAGTCATGGATACTACGCTTTTTCTTTTGTGTAGTGCACAATTTTACACTGAACATTTATTGTCCGAATTTCACTATTATACAACGTTAACAGCTAGGGTCCCAACACGCTTCACTGCGGCACACCCGAAGTTACTTCTACATCTGACGATGACTCTCCATCCAAGATCACATGCTGCCTCCTCCCTAACAAAAAATCCTCAGCCCAGTTACAAATTTCGCCTGATGCCCCACACGATTGTTCTTTTGATAATAAGCGTAGATTTGGCTTGGCTTGATCCATAGCTTTCAGGATGTTATATAAGTCCGAGTGGGGTTTCACATGATCGATGATTGTGTAATCCGTGCTAGTTGGCATGGAGGAGGACATTCTGTTCGAGATATCCCGTTACCTTTGAGTTCCGAATATTTTTTAAGATTCTACAACAGATCGATGTCAAGGATATTGGACAGTAGCTTTATGGATTACCCTTCTTCTAGACAGATGTGCCCCATGCTTTATTCCAAGAACTGGGCATGGCTTTTAGTTTGAGGGTTCTACGATAGATGCTTCCCCAGCAACCTACACCGGATTTGTATCAGACTCACCATCTATTCGCACCGAGCGAGGTGGCGCAGTGGCTATCACACTGGACTCGCATTCGGGAGGACGACGGTTCAATCCCTCGTCCTGCCATCCTGATTTAGGTTTTCCGTGATTTCCCTAAATCGCTCCAGGCAAATGTCGGGATGGTTCCTTTCAAAGGGCACGGCCGACTTCCTTCCCCGTCCTTCCCTAATCCGTTGAGACCGATGACCTCGCTGTCTGGTCTCCTCCCCCAAACAACCCCCCTCCCCCCCCCCCCTCCCACCCAATCTATTCGCACGGGTCGACGTGACAAGGTGATTAAGTCGTATGAAATTCCTTTCATATGAGTAGTTCCGCGATCTATCAGTAATTCTGTATACAGTGCTAATAATATCACCATTACCATAGCAACAGAATACGTAACAGCTTACATCATAAATTCATACTTTTTAAGAGACTGTAACCTGAACATACATTTGTATGCCCATTCCCATGTAGAGTTTCTGTACCGCAGTGCGGACTGTCTGTTACGAGATAAGGCCATACACATATTGTTTAATCTATGCCTTCTGGTAGTCAAGAACATGTGACCAGAAGAAGTCATAATATCACTTTGAACGAAATTAATGTACTTTTACTGTCTTTCTAACTGCATGACGCAAACCGAAAGAATGAGCTTCTGGGCATCAGCAACCTCATCATAGCCAACAGTAGAGATATAAATTGAATGTCTGAAATAAGTTTACCAGACAAAATATTAGTCGCCGCTTACAAGAGGACTGGTCGCTTTGCAGCGCCGTAAATTTTGTGGAACAGCTACCAGACAGTCAAGCTACGGCCCACGCTGCGTTAAGTCAACACAGTGAAATGGTTTGCACGTGTCAGTTGGTCGTAAACAATAAGTGTAGTCAGGTGAGTCTATGTGGGAACGTGACAGAAGGGCAGAAGGAGTTACTGCGTTTGAACGTGCTTATGACAACGAAGCTGACGGATTTGTTCCTGTACTAACGAGGCCTGTCCAACGTGTTCACCAGAAATTGCGTACTACTCGCAGCGACATAACACGGCGTAATAGCAGTTGCTGTAAAAAGATACTAACCGACTGGAGAGGAGGGTCACGCCTTATCAACGAAAGTCGGTTTCAGTCTGACAGATATTACTGCCGACTGTGAATGCAGCTCTATTGCAAACCGTTTGCGAACGAACATTGCTGTAGGCCCTGGATCCAGTGGACTTCTGGAGTTGGGTGCGTGCCTAAAAGCTATTGCTCACGGCGGCACATAAAGGTGGATGTGTTCGGTGGCCTAAACAATACAGAAAAAAAGAAGTGATCGTATGGCATTGATGGCCCGCAGTCTCCACTTGAGAAAGTTCGGCCGCCGAGTTGCAAGTTATTTTTTCAGTTGACACCACACCGGACGACTTGCGAGTCATCTATGAGGAAATTGTGATGAGGAAAACACAACACGCAGTCCCAGAGGAGAAAATCTCCTACCCCTTCAGGGAATCGAATTCAGAGCCATTGCATGGTAGTCAGACACGTTGACCGTTAAACAGGCAGACGGTGAGATACTGACTGGAGGCGTATACTGCAGTCCGACGAGCAGCAATTTTGCCTCTTTTCAAGTGATGCAAGGCGTTGAGTGTACCGACATCCTAGTGATGCATTTTACTCGCCGTGTGTGGTTAACGTAGTTTTGGCCGGATGAGGGTTTGTGATGTTTTGGAGATGCTATATACCAAGGCTCAGGTGAGTCATTCAGGTTATCGTCGCCAAGAACCATGTCGTCTTTCTCAACATTCACGGTGAACAAGTTCAAAAATGGTTCAAATGGCTCTGAGCTCTATGGGACTCAACTTCTGTGGTCATTAGTCCACTAGAACTTAGAACTAGTTAAATCTAACTAACCTAAGGACAATACACACATCCATGCCCGAGGCAGGATTCGAACCTGCGACCGTAGATGTCTCGCGGTTCCAGACTGCAGCGCCTAGAACCGTACGGTCACTTCGGCCGGCGGTGAACAAGTGTTTTCCGCATCTTCATGACTAGTCTGCTATTGACACTGCCAAGACATTAGTGGCTGCGTTTACAGAACTGCATGGATACATTTTTGGTTTGACAAACAATCAAGCACTCTAATGTACTTCGACTGGACTGCTGAATCATTCTACCTTTATCCTACAGAAAATATCTGGGACTACTTAGAACAACAGCTGAAAGTTAATTGTCAACATCTCCTCAGTTTGGTAGCTCTCCAGGGTCTGACAATCAATGAGTTGCTTCAGCTGGAAATAGCATGTTTGAATAAACTTCAGTCTTTTCCTCTCCATAGTGAGGTGATTATCCTGGATAAAGTCGGTATTAAACATCTTCTAGGGATTACTAATTTCTGATCTGTGCGCAAATGCTTCAGCTACCTCCACGATATGTCAAGAGCTGCGGAATTGTTTCATGTGCCCTCCCCTGTTGTTCGCCTACGCTGAAGATTATCTATTGCATTTATTCGCACAACAAATAGGATGCACCCACCTAAAAAAAAAGATTTTCTTTGTAGACGGCTTACTAGGCGACCAGTACGAATCACCCTAAATGGTCGCAGGAACGACCTTTTCCGAATCTCCTAGACAGATACATTATAGACTAGAAAAATATATCACCAGACCTTACGCTGCATGTGAGGCGCTATGTGTATCACATCAAAAGTACCCACGGTTTTATTCACCACACTAAACATATATATCTTGGGGAACGTGACATATTGATCTGTTTTAATGTGGTCTCCCAATTTATACTTGTTCCTGTCAAAGACTGTATACATTCCTCTCCCAATGATAGTATAGTTGAGGGTTTCTTCAACCACAGGTCGACGACGTCGTATTTCCTTTACGGCGGCCACTATTTCGACCAAATAGACGGCGTGGCGACGGAAAGCCTGTTAGCCCCACCTATAGCCAACATTTTTAGCGTGTGGCATTGTTGGCCACAAGGCACCATCAGGAGAAGTTCGACCGCCGAATGCAAGTGTTATTTCAAGCGACGTCACATTCGGCGACTTGCGTGCCGGTGATGATGAAATGATGATGAGGACAACACAACACTTAGTCCACCAGCGAAGAAAATCTCCAACCTGGTCGGGAATCGATCCCGGGCCCGCCTCTTAGTAGGCAAGCACGTTACCACTCAGCTAAGCAGACGGACATTTATATGGAGAAATTTGCAGCTATCGCTTTGTCACAGCTCTATGTCAGGTTGCTTTTGTCGTTACGAAACATTTATCATCTGGCCCCATCGACGTGAAAAATTAGGAGAATTCTTAGGACACCTGAATGGCATCCACAACAACATCAGGTTTACGATGTAAATAGAAATAGATGGTGCATTGCTCTTCGTTGGCGTCCTCGTACGCCGAAAAAAAAAAAAAAATAATGCCAACCTCAGCCACGGTGTCTACAGGAAAATCATATAGACGGATCGGTATCTGCTGGGTCTCATCCACCACCATTCGCCACAAAAATGTGGCATTCTGAACACCCTCGTGAGTCGTGCTAAAGTCGTATAAAACTGCGAAAACCTTCCACTGGAGCCAAGATGACTCCTAAGACTCTTCTGGCTTGCCGTGAAGAGCAACAAAACAGTGCATAGAATATCGTAGACGTACTGCTGTTCTGGAAGTATGCCGTGGATAACAACCAAAGAGAGCTGCTAAAAAAAAGAAATGGCATCCCAGACTATCAGTCCTGGTTTTCGGTCCACATGGGAGGCGACAGTCATGTTGGTACCCGAGGATGTCTCGAGCGTCTCCAGACACGACTTTGGCCTGGAATCTCATTGAGTAGAATTGTCTTCAGTGATGAATTACGCTTCGAATTTAGCTCCGAAGACCAGCGAAGACGAGTCTGGAGACACCCCGGATAGTGGTACGAGACCAACCTGACTGCCATCCGCCATAAGGCCCAACAACCAGGAGTACTGGTCTGGGGTGCCTTTCTTTTTATAGCAGGACCCCTTTGGTTGTCATCCGCGACACCCTTACAGCATAACGGAACTTCAACAATATTCTGTGTCTCGCCCTTCTTTGTCCTTCATGCCAATCCATGTTGGGCTTACATTTCAGCAATATAATGCACACCCGCACAAGGCGAGAATTTCTGCTGCTTGTCTTCATGCTTGTCGAAGCCTGCTTTGGCCAGCAAAGTCGTTGCGTCTCTATCTACTTGAGAACTTTTGGAATATTATGGGCAGAGCCCTCCAACTAACTAGGGACTTTGACGATATAACGAGCCAACTTGGGCAACATTTACTACAGTATCCCTCAGGAGGACACCCAACAACTCTGTCAAACAGTACCAAGCTGCCTAACTGCTTGCATAACGGCTAGAGGTGGATCAACGCGTCATTGACTTGCTCAATTTGTGAAGCCCTTTCTTGTGAATAATTCATCCAATTTTTGATAAACTGTAATAATTTTTTTGTCTGCACATGTAAAGCATATCTACCGATTTTCATCGCATTCGGATAATTCTTTCGTGGTGCGTCGATTTTTTTGTCTTAGAGTGGATTTTGAATAGTATTTAAAAGAGCAGTGATTACTTCCCTATCACTGAGATCTAAATGCAATCGAAGTGATCTGAAGCATAGTTTTTTTTTCGATGAAAACTTTAAAGGAACTAGCACAAAGTTGCTGTTGAAGACAACTTGTGGATACGTTAAAAATATTCAAAAAAATTATTAGGGTCGTCGTGATTTAGTGTAGGAAGAACTTGAAAAGTTGCTAACACAAGTTGGACGAGAAGATACGAGGGTTGGAACTTTACTAGTGGCAACTATTTATTTACACCTCGTACAAAATAGACACGTGTTTCAAAGTTTTACCGACCTTCAGAGTAGTCACCAGCATTGTGTATAACCCACTTCCAGCGATGTGGAAGTCGTAGGAGACTCTTAGCAGTGCCAGTTGTGTTGACAGTTCGAGCGCTCGAACTGTCAACACAACTGGCACTGCTACGAGTATGCTACGACTTCCACATCGCTGGAAGTGGGTTATACACAATGCTGGCGACTACTGTAAAGGTCAGTGAAACTTTGAAACACGAACCAATTTTTAAGAGCTGTAAATAAATATTTCAAATATTAAAGTTCCAAAGACAATTGTTTGAAAAACATTGGGAATATGATAAAGATATCTACAACCTGTTCGTCGATTTTCAACGTGCATATGACAGCATCAACAGGAATACAGTGCAATGCGGAACGTCAGAATCTCCGAGAAGCTAGTGAGAATTGTGCAAGTTTGTATGGAAGGGTCAAAGGCAGTAGTACGTTTCCGAGGAGCCACGTCAGAAACATTCGAGACAGGCTTCAGACAAGGGGATGCTCTCTCATGTGTTCTGTTCAATGTCATCTTAGAGAAAATAATAATGGAGTGTAGGCAACAGGAGCGGGCTGGAGTAGAGATGGACGGTAACTTCAATTGTCTAGCATATGCAGATGACATAGTACTATTAAGTGAATCAAAGCACGACTTGAAAGAAATGTACCAGAAAATGGACAATAATGCACAGAAGGAAGGGCTCAAAGTGAATCGCGTCAAAACAGAGTTCAAACAATTAGAAAGAAGACACGAGCACGTATCTTGAGATAGATGGCAAGAGGTTCAAGAGAGTAAACCAGTTCAAATACTTGGGATCTTGGTTTGCCACGGACAACAACATAAAAATCGACATCAAGGAAAGAATAACAGTGGGAACGAAATGCATTGATTCCTTCAGAGAGACGCTTGGTCCTATATCGATCTCAGTGAACACTAAGATGAAAATCTACAACACAATGATATGCCCAGCAGTAACGTACGGTTCAGAAACGTGGAGCATGACTAAGCGAGAAAGGGACAAACTATTAATATTTGAAAGAAGAGTAATGAGGAAGATATGGGGACCAGTTTTAGATAACGGAGAATGGAGGAGGAGGAAAAACGAGGAAATCTACCTTCTGATGCGACAACCAGCAATCCTGCAGAAGAGGACCATGTAGCCCGTCTGCCAAATGGAAGACAGGCGAAGATGGCACTAGCGGGGAAACCAAGCACCAAACGCCCCATTGGACGACCAAGACAGCTCTGGATGGACGACCTGGCGAAAGACCTAACAGTCCTGGGAATTGAAGGCACCTAGAGGAACCGGGCACAAAACAGGAAGGAATGGAGGCAGTTTGTGGAAGCAGCATGTGGTCTGCAGGACCTGTGATAGCTGAATACCTATCTATTAAAGTTCCAACTAAACATGACCTCCGGTCGTGCCACCTCTCGGACTTCGCACGGACTTTTCAAACGCCGCTCGTTAGTAAACTAGATTTACGCAGGCTCCCTGGATATCACAAAAGGCTTGACATGTTTCTAAAGAAGCTGAGTGGTCACCGCTGATAGCAATTCGTACTCTGCAACATGGTCCCTTCCTAGCCACGAGGTTGGTAAATAGTTCCTCCACCAGCGCCAGCCGTTGTGGCCGAGCGGTTCTAGGCACTTCGTCCGGAACCACGCTGCTGCTATGGCCGCAGGTTCGAACCTTGCCTCGGGCGTGAATGTGTGTAATGTCCTTAGGTTAGTTAGGTTTAAGTAGTTCTAAGGCTAGTGGACTGATGACCTCAGGTGTTGAGTCCCATAGTGCTCAGAGCCATTATGAACCATTTTTTGAACCTCCTCCAGAGCGGTTGACAACAGCTGCATGGTGGTGGACATGCTGCAAAACGTCTCCCCCATGAGTCCCGCACGTCTCCATGGAATTTAAGTCAGAGAAACGGGCAGGTCTGTCCATTCTCCGAATACCCTTTCTTACCAAGAGTCCCTCCACAGGCGGTTTTCGACGCAGGCACGCATTTTCATCTGTAGAAATGAAGTGAAGGCCAAATACTCCTCTGGAAAGACCCACATGGGGAAGGAGTACAGTGTCACAATAACGCTGACTGATGAGTGTGCCACATTCAAGGAATCTGATGTAAGTACGCAACATCCAGCATTATGCCTCCCCACATCATAACATTTGGACCATCAAAACGGTCAGATTCGACAGATCCATGAAGTTTCGGGATTGTAGCCGGAAATGTTGACTTCTTGAACCGATATTTCGGCTGACAACCATTCAGCCATCTTCAGGTGAGTGTCTGCAACACATCTGAAGGTAATTAACGGTTGGCAGCCGAAATATCGTGGCGAGAAGTCGATCTCATCCGGCTGCATTCCCGAAACTTCATGGAACGCTCTTTACGACGGGAAAATTACAAGGATTATACGTTCGACAATGTTCTTGGTAATTATATGTGTTCCCACCTCTCGCCATATAAGGGTAGGCCCAGTACTGTCGAACATGATCGTTTCGGTGGTCCAGGTGACGGTGTGGGAATGCATAATGTTACGAGGGTAATCCCAAAAGTAAAGTCTCCTATTTTTTTGATAAGTACATAGACCTGTTTATTTCTACAATGGTTTACATCAGTTTACAGCTTGAACATTTAGCTATTTTCGACATAATCACCATTTTTGTCGATGCATTTTTGTAGACGCTGTGGCAGTTTCTGTATGCCCATGTCATACCAGCTCGCCGCCAAGCTGTTCAGAAAGTTATGAGCTGGCGTGAAAGGAGGTGTAGAAATGCGCGGGAAGCATAAACTCGTTGTAGCATGTGGTATTCAGTCAGCATGCGTGGCAGCCATCTTGCGCACACCTTCCGGTAGTTCAATGTTTCCGTTAAAACTCTGCGAGCGGTACTTCGGGAAACCTCAGGAACCAACGTGCAGAGATGATATAGGGTGATCCGCCGAGCTTCGCGCATGCTTTGCTCCACCTTCAACACCGTTTCTTCAGAAATTGACGCTCTCTTTGGTTCCTTTGTTCGTCGTGAATTTCGGTCTGATCAGCTGCAAACTCTCTACACCACTTACGAACATTTTGACATCCATGCAAGACTCACCATACACTTCCGTCAATTGGCGATGGATTTCAATCGACGCAGTGCCCTTTGCGTTCAAATACCGAATAACTGCGCGCAATTCGCACTCGGCGATAACATCCAGTGGGAGCTCCATTCTCAACGGCTGACAAGCCAAGACTGAGGGCCTCAGCGCGGGGTGGGCATATTTGCACCTATTGCGTTTCCTGACTAGGGTTCTGGTATTTAAGGACTTTTCTGATGCATTCACAGCCAGAGAATATGCTACACCTCGGGCGTGCGTTAGAACTACCCATAAATTTGGATTTGCAGTTACTCATTTTATCATCACTTTGTTATTCGCTGTAAAGCGCATGGATGAGGAATTATCATAAGATTCGCACCACGTGCGCTCTTCTTCCTAAAGTCCACATAGTGTGTGAAAAAGATTATTTACGCTCGAGTTTCTTTCCAATAGCGTTATTTCCTTCTTCACTATACTGCCTGAGTAGTATGCCACCTTAGTCGACCATCAGGATGCATATAAGCCCTTTTCTTATCGACAAACAGATGCAAAATTGCACTGTCCAATCACACATTTGTCATGTTCGCTGCACTGGACCGCATTTGACAGGTCGGAACACCTACTGCAGAAGCGGCTTCCAGCTGAAATGTTGAAAGAAACTGTGAGCTACACGGGAAGAAGAAATGTAATCCCACATTGCTATTTGCCGTGCTGTGGAATAGCTTCTGTCTTTAATAATAGCGTATTTGTCATTAAGGCTGTACGTCAACTGTAAGATGACCGGGTTAGATCTATATGAAGAACTTCAGGACTGTAAAAAGTATAATACGTAAGAGATTCTACAGCTACATACATAACCTGCAAGCTACCTTACGGTGCGTGGCAGAGAACACCGTGTACCACAATTGGTCACTACCTTTCCTGTTCCACTTGCAAATAGAGCGAGGAAAAAATGATTCTTAATATCCCTCCGAACGAGTCGAAATTTCTCTTATTTTCGGTGTCCCTTCACGAAAGGTATGTTGCCTTCAGTAGAATCGTTCTACAGTCAGCTTCAAATGCTAGTTCTCTAAATTTTCTCAAGAGCCTACCCCGAAAATAGCGTCGCCTTCCCTCCAAGAATTCCATCTGAGTTCCCGAAGCATCTCCGTAATACTTCATCTACATGGTTACTCTGCAATTCACACTTAAGTGCCTGGCTGAGGGTTCATTTGTACCATTTTCATACTACTTCTCTGCCCGCCCCGATAGCTGAGTAGTCAGCGTTACAGATTGCCGTCCTACAGACCCGATTTCGATTCCCGGCTGGGTTGGGGATTTTTTCCTCTCAGGGACTGGGTGTTGTGCTGCCTTCATTTCATCCCCATCCGGCGCACAGGTCGCCCAATGTGGCGTCGAATGCAATAAGACCTGTAGCAAGGCGGCCGATCCGCCCCCACAAGGGGCCTCCCAGCCAATGACGCCAAACAGTCATTTCCATTAACATACTACTTCTCTACCATTCCACTCTCGAATGGCGCGTGGGAAAAAGGAACATTAAAATATTTCCGTTCGAGCTGTGATTTCTCTTATTATAATAGTCATTTCTTCCTACATAGGTGGGTGTCAACAACATATTTTCGTATTCGCAGAGAAAGTTGCTGATTCAGATTTCGTAAATATATCTTGCCGCAAAGAAAACCTTGTTTTCAGCTACTGCCACTCGATCTCGCGTATCATATCAGTGACAGACTCACTTCTGTTGCGCGATAACGCGAAACGAACTGCCCTTCTTTGCACTTTTTCAATGTCCTCCGTCAATTCTACCTGGCAAGGATCCCATACCGCGCAGCAATATTCCAGCAGACGACGGACAAGTGTAATGTAGGCTGTCTCTTTAGTGGGTTTGTCGCATCGTCTAAGTGTTCTGTCAACAAATCGCAGTCTTTGTTTCGCCTTCCCCACAATGTTATCTATGTGGTCTTTCCGATTTAAGTTGCTCGTTGAAAGGTGTGAAAATTACCTAAAAATAAGTTTAATAAGCCACAGCTGCAAAATACTAACGCGAATTCTTTACAGACGAATGGAAAACTGGTAGAAACCGACCTCGGGGAAGATAAGTTTGGATTCCGTAGAAATACTGGAACACGTGAGGCAATACTGACCCTACGACTTATCTTACTTATCTTAGAAGATAGATTACGGGGAGGCAAACCTACGTTTCTAGCATTTGTAGACTTACAGAAAGCTATTGACAGTGTTGACTGGAATACTCTCTTTCAAATTCTGAAGGTGGCAGGGGTAAAATACGGGGAGCGAAAGGATATTTACAATTTGTACAGAAACCAGATGGCAGATATAAGAGTGGAGGGACATGAAAGGGAAGCAGTGGTTGGGAAGGGAGTGAGACAGGGTTGTAGCCTCTCCCCGATGTTATTCAATCTGTATATTGAGCAAGCAGTAAAGGAAACAAAAGACAAATTCGGAGTAGGTATTAAAATCCATGGAGAAGAAATAAAAACTTTGAATTTCGCCGATGACATTGTAATTCTGTCAGAGACAGTAAAGGACTTGGAAGATCAGTTGAACGGAATGGACAGTGTCTTAAAAGGAGGATATAAGATTAACATCAACAAGAGCAAAACAAGGATAATGGAATGTAGTCGAACTAAGTCGGGTAATGCTGCGGGAATTAGATTAGGAAATGAGACAAAGTAGTAAAGGAGTTTTGCTATTTGGGGAGCAAATTAATGATGAAGGTCGAAGCAGAGACGATATAAAATGTAGACTGGCAATGGCAAGGAAAGCGTTTCTGAAGAAGAGAAATTTGTTAGTATCGAGTATAGACTTAAACGTCAGGAAGTCGTTTCTGAAAGTATTTGTACTGAGTGTGACCTTGAATGAAAGTGAAACATGGACGATAAATAGTTTAGACAACAAGAGAATAGAATCTTTCGAAATGTGGGGTTACAGAAGAATGCTACAGATTAGATGGGTCGATCACATAACTAATTGATATATTGAATAGAATTGGGGAGAAGAGCAGTTTGTGCCACAACTTGACTTGAAGAAGGGATCGGTTGGCATGACATGTTCCAAGGCATCAAGAGATCACCAATATAGTATTGGAGGGCAGAGTGAAGCGTAAAAATCATAGAGAGAGACCAAGAGATGAATATATTAAGCAGATTCAGAAGGGTGTAGGTTGCAGTAGGTATTGGGAGGTGAAGAAGCTTGCACAGGATAGAGTAGCATGGAGAGCTGCATCAAACCAATCTCAGGACTCAAGAACACAACAACAACAACAGCAACAACAGCAACATCGTATACCAAAAATTTATTGGATTTCTTGCGTCTCGTTCAAACCTACTTGTGACGAATCTAGCATCCCGCCTCTGAATTGCTTCGATTTCTTCCGTTAATCCGACTTAGTGCCGATCCCTTCCACTCGAGCAGTTCTCAAGAGTAGGTCGCACAATGTGGTCTCCTTCAGTGATAAACCACACTTTACTAAAGTTCTTTGTGTTGTTCGTAGCATAAGTTAGTTTAAGTAGTGTGTATGTCTGGGGATCCTTGACCTCAGTGGTTTCGTCCCTTAGGTATTCAAACATATTTGAACATATTTGAATAGCTCGATGTCGAACATTCGGCTTGCCTATTACAGTCTTGTAGATGCTCTTTCAATTTCATATCACTTTGCTATGTTAAGCCTTTATATTTAATCGATGTGCCTTAGTCCAGCAGCTCGCTTCTAATGCTATATTCGAACATTAAGGGGCTGTTTTCCCTATTCATCTGCACTTACATTTTTTTTTTTACATTTAGAGCCAGCTAATCATACCAGCTATAATTTTTGTATAAGCCATTTGTATCATACTACAATCACTCAGCTTTGACACCTTCATGTACACCACAGCAACATCAGTAAAAAACCGCAGATTGCTGCATACGCTGTCCGCCAGATCATTTAACAGTGGTCTCATCACACTTCCCTCGGGTATTGCTGACGATATCCTTATCTGTAATAGACTCTCGGCGCCGATGAGAACACACAGGGTTCTGTTACTTAATAAGTCTTCGAGCCATTCATATATCTGGGAACCTATTCCTTATTATTGTTTTTCGCCAGTGAAAATTGGTTCCTGCGTTACCACACAGCAATATCTACCAACGATTCGACGATAATTACATCTCACACTGGGCCTCTGTGAGCAGCTTAACTTTAATTACAACCAACCAGTACTTGCGGAGAATCTGAAGTAGCAATTACATCGACGAGTGACGGAATTAAACAGCGTTCCAGATGGGGTACTCACTCAGTAGAAGCAGTGGCGCCCATGACGAGCCGGTGCGCCGTTGGTATCAGCGGGTCTGCAGCTCCACGCGCTATGCAGCAAGCAACGCAGCGGTGGTCTCTGAGGCGTCTGGTCGCACCACCCTTGCCCTACCCCCACCAGCAGGATCCCCCTTTCCCCAGCCTATGACTGCCGGCTCGAGTTTCGTCTAGTTTTCGGGAAAAGTCACGTCCGTATCTTCGTTGAACCAAGGGTCCTTTCACACAGGCCCATTATTACTTTACGGCAACCAGTTACTATACTGAAAGAATCGCAAGAGATTTTAAAGGAATCCATACATAGTTTCTGGAATTTTCTCGAGCCTTTTCGGCCCTTCTTCTCTATAAGCAAACTGAGTATCAGGTACCAGGAACAAGAAAACGTGGAAGGATTACCGAAACCGGCTCAGACTGATCAGGACTGAATACTGCAGTTTTCCCATATTGCGAGTACTGCACACCACTGTATAAGGAGCAATGACAAATTTCTAATTTTCACCTCTAAAAACTAATGTAATAACATTTCTCTTTCTTACTTATTTCTTTCGTTCATCTAGAAAGAAAAACAGGCCAAACAGCGGAATAAGGATTGGAATGAATAACTTAAGAAGTGGAAATAGTCAAGTACTTGGGAAGCGTTATGAAGGAAAACGGAAGACATGGGAAAGAGATCAGTGAACGTGGCAAACAGACAGAAGTACTCCTGCGGAAGGTTAGGAGCCTGATTTTGTAAAAGGAAAGGGTGGTCCATTGATAGTGACCGACAACGCCTGACAACATGCGTCTGCGCATTGTCAATGCATGTGCGAACATTACGGAAGGCTAACTACTCGCTGTTGAGAGGAATGTCATTACAAGTATTGCCAAATGCATTGAGGTTGACGGACATCATTTTGAGCATTTATTGCATTAATGTGGTATTTGCAGGTAATCACGCTGTAGCAGCATGCGTTCTCAGAAATGATAAGTTCACAAAGGTACATGTATCACATTGGAAGAACCGAAATAAAATGTTCAAACGTACCTACGTTCTGTATTTTAATTTAAAAAACCTACCTGTTGCCACCTGGGTTTCAGACTCTACAGTCTGGAACCGGGCGACTGCTACGGTCGCAGGTTCGAATCCTGCCTCGGGCATGGATGTGTGTGATGTCCTTAGGTTAGTTAGGCTTAGGTAGTTCTCAGTTCTAGGGGACTGATGACTTGAGAAGTTACGTCCCATAGTGTTCAGAGCCATTTGAACCAACTGTTCGTCTAAAATTGTGAGCCATATGTTTGTGACTATTACAGCGCCATCTATCACAAAGCGAAGAAAGTGGTCCAACTAAAACATTCATATTTCTTTACGTCCTACACGAATGTGTAATAAAAAATGGGGGTTCCTATTTAGAAAAACTCAGTTGACATCCATTTGAACTACGGCAGCGCTATGTAGTGGGCCAACCATAGCGTCATCTGGTTTCCCCCTTCAAGCTAGACAAGTTTCGTTCTTTGTAGTTTTTTTCGTTTGATGCTTATCTGTGAGATATTTGGCCTGGTCACGATCAATGGACCACCCTGTATAGAAGTTACTACATCCCCCTACCAACTTCTGCATGTGAAACATAACTTATGAAGAAAACCGATGTAGGCAGATTTCAGGTACGTAAAATGATATTCCTCAGAAGTAGGAGTAACAAGGAGAGATGGTATGGTGAATGAAAGGTTAAGGAAAATAGTGAAAGAGGAACCCTTGCATAGAAGAATAGAAAACTCAAGGTTAATATGATACATCCGGCCTGGGTGTCCAAGCGGTTCTAGGCGCTACAGTCTGGAACTGCACGACCGCTACAGTCGCAGGTTCGAATCATGCCTCGGGCATGGATGTGTGATGCCCTTAAGTAGTTCTAACTTTTAGGGGACTGATGACTTCAGTCCCATAGTGCTCAGAGGCATTTGAGCCATTTTGAGCTAACATTATATGGGCCCCTAAGGAGATATATCAAATTTAGATGCGAAGGAAACGACCAAGAGGAACACCAAGGCATAGATGGCTGCAAGGTGTGGGGGAGTGTGATGGAAACGAGGCAAGGACTGGACCAGAGTGAACACAGGGAGATGGTGGGAAACAGGAGTAGGTGGTGAGACTAATGTTCCAAACAGACACAGTCTGGAGCTGGAAACTGCTGAAGACGATGATGATGAATTACTTTTTTATTTGTTTGCAGTTACACACCTGCAATCTTGGTGCATGTTGAAATTCCCATGCCACAATACCACAGCACTAAACTGAAAACAGTGCAACTCATTGACTGTAGCAGCCGCAGTACAGAAGCACACAAGTAGAGAAGCGAAAACAAGATGACACGACCCATTATTAAACAGAAAATCACCTGGACCATTTTGATTTGGTTCCTCTGCGGCAGCTAGAGTTGATGCGATGCTCGAGTTGGGCCGTTTTGTTTCCCACTCCTTAACAGCGTGCTGCAATACCGTGGCGCGGATTTCAATGTGCACAAGGATTGTAAATATATACCTGCTAATAAACAAATTAATTACTCACCATTACTTTTTGAGATGATGATTAAAACGTTATGACTGTCCACCGCAAATGTCCTTAACGTTTTGGATAAATAGTACACTCAATACCGATCCCTAGAAATGGACACTGATGTTTCTGCATAACTCAGTAAGGGCATGTACAGTTCAGCTCCCAGCTTCTTTGTGGTCACGTTACTGACTCTTACCTCATCCTTTAGAGATGGAGCATCCACGTACTCAGCAGCAAGCCAGACAGTTGGCAGTAAGGCATCATACAAGTAATATTTGGAACAAGTAAAGTCACTGGGCGGAGACCTTGCAGTGAACAAAATCACGATTTGTCGTTGGGTGAGGTGTTTGTCAGTAGTAGAACAAGCTTCATTCTGGTGCAGTTTGTTAGTGCGGGTTGCCTACATCAGGGGCAGGTATGCACTCACAGGCAAACCTATTGTTCTCCTTTGATTGACAGGTACTTAAATTATTGTTCTGCTAAAAGGATCCTTCCTTTTGATTGACAAGTTATAGCGTCCCCAGCGAAATAATAAGAAAAGTCTTAAAAGACAGTATTTAAAAAGAAGAGACATTTTAAAATTGAATAATATATCTTTTTCTCATGTACCTTTATTATGGTTCAAATGGCTCTGAGCACTATGGTGCTTAACTTCTGTGGTCATTAGTCCCCTAGAACTTAGAACTGCTTAAACCTAACTAACCTAAGAACATCACATACATCCATGCCCAAGGCAGGAATCGAACCTGCGACCGTAGCAGTCGTGCGGTTCCAGACTGTAGCGCCTAGAACCGCTCGGCCACACCTGTATTATAATAATTTGTCTGTGTAAGTTTCGAGGGCAAATAAATATAACAAAATGATCTAAAGAGACGACAAGATACACTCTTTTGTTAATTTTTTAGTCATCTTCACTTCTTCTCTTGTCTTGGTTGCGTGTAGACGGACATCTTGCGAGTGCTGGCAAATGTAAGCATATTTGTACTAATGAAGCAGATTATATATTGATTTAATATTATTGTTCACTTTTAATTTGTAAGGGGTGATCCCAATTTCATGTCCGCCTTCCTTGAATTAACCTGCATTCGAGTAATTTACAGTGCAACAATTGCAGCGGCTGATGCAGCTAAAGATGCCATTATGTGGCGACATTAACTTATAAAAAATTAGCAGAAGGGTAAAACTCGCCCGCTATTAACATAATATACATTTTTCTCCACTGCCGCCTGACACTGCAGAAAATACGTAGCTTTAAGATTCTGATTTTCAGTACCACAGCCGAGAGCCAGAGCCAGGACTCCGACTACAATGCAATGGTTAAAGGAGGCAAGAAGAAATACTCTCGCGTGTGTGTGGGCTTCTGTTGTAATTAACAACTAAAGATTTTTTTGCTTTAAAGTGAGCTGACTAGCCGAGGAAATTAATATGAAAAGTTTATTCCATTGTTTAACTTATATGTTAATGCTTTAAGATTCAGCGAGTCTAACATTCATTAAGGTAACAAATAATTTAAGATTAATATTGTTAAAAAGGAGAACTTCACAAAAGCATTTAATTGTAAATCAAAATTAAATGGAATATCAGTTTCATTAAGGCCCACCACGTAAATCGGCAACAATCAACACAATAATATATTACATTACGATGGCCGAAGGATGCGAGAAGGTCCTTAACTTACTGTCCCCCCACCCCTTTCCCCTCCCCTCCCTCACCCTCCGCCCATCCTTCAGGAAATCTCCCCCCTCGCTGCTGCAGGTCTGAGTTATTGGAATAGCCCCTCTCACTCTTATCAGTTTGAATGACTACTTAATTAAATTGATCAATTAATTAACCTCTCCCCCTATGATAAAGCCCCCTCCCACCCTCTCTCCTTGATCTTGGCAGGGAAAAATCAGTTGATCGGTCATTTGGAGGGAATTGGGTTAAAAACAGTGTATAGAATATTATTTATTTTTGGGAGTGTATGGAATATAGTTTATTTATTTAATTAAACTATTTGTCCAGAAATCGATTGCCATGTCTGGAATATTGTTTAAACAGTTTAGACAATGTGTGGAATATTGTTTATTTAAACAATTTAGGAGATTCAAGGCAGTGTATAGAATATATGGTAATTGGTGGGTCTTTGGTGGAGAGGAAGGATCTCATAACAGGAAATTCAAGGGTATATTGTTTATTTATAAAAAATTCAGTTTGTGGGGATTGGATTTCGCTTGCTCATCATTCTCTGCTGTTTGGAAACATATAGGTCTTCTAAGAAGTAATCACATGGGGCAAACATGTTGCAGTGTTCGGCATTGTACTCTGTGTGTCTTAACCAAATGTTCAGTTCTTTGTTGGCACTTAACCTATCGTCTCGTTAAGTGGTTTTTCATGTCAAGGCCATTTGCTTAAACTATTGTACCACCTTTCATATCAAATTAAGTAATTAGTTATGTCGTCGCACCATTTTCTGGTACACTTTTCGAATTTCACATGCTATGTAAAGTACACAAGCGGCAAGACGCAGTCAATACCTTCGTTGCGCAGTGCCGATGGTACTGTTACCGGCGACTGTGCCGCTAAAGCGGAGTTATTGAACGCAGTTTTCAGAAATTCCTTCACCAGGGAAGATGAATGGAACATTCCAGAATTTGAAACATGGACAGCTGCTAGCATGAGTTTCTTAGAAGTAGATACCTTAGGGCTTGCGAAGCAACTCAAATCGCTTGATATGGGCAAGTCTTCAGGTCCAGATTGTATAACGATTAGGTTCTTTTCAGATTACGCTGATACAACAACTCCCTACTTAGCAGCCGCTCGCTCGCAAATAGATCTATACCTACAGATTGGAAAATTGCGCAGGTCACACCAGTGTTTAAGAAGGATAGTAGGAGTAATCCATCGAACTACATACCTATATCACTGACGTCGGTTTGCAGTAGGGTTTTCGAGTATATATTGTAGTCAAACATTATGAATCACCTGGAAGGGAACGATCTATTGATAGGTAATCAGCATGGTTTCAGGAAACATCATTCTTGTGCAGCGCAGCTAGCTCTTTATTCGCACAAAGTAATGGCCGCTATCGATAGGGGATCTCAAGTTGATTCCATATTTCTAGATTTCCAGAAAGCTTTTGACACCGTTCCTCACAAGCGACTTCTAATCAAGCTGCAGGCCTATGGGGTATCGTCTCAGTTGTGCGACTGGATTCGTGATTTCATGTCAGGAAGGTCGCAGTTCGTAGTAATAGACGGAAAATCATCGAGTGAAACTGAAGTGATGTCAGGTGTTCCCCAGTGAAGCGTCCTGGGACTTCTGCTGTTCCTGATCTATATAAATGACCTGTGTGGCAATCTGAGCAGTTCTCTTAGGTTGTTCGCAGATGATGCTGTAATTTACCATCTAGTAAGGTCATCCAAAGACCAGTATCAGTTGCAAAGCGATTTAGAAAAGACTGCTGTATTGTGCGGCAGGTGGCAGTTGACGCTAAATAACGAAACGTGTGAGGTGATCCACATAAGTTCCAAAAGAAATCCGTTGGAATTCAATTACTCGATAAATAGTACAATTCTCAAGGCTGTCAATCCATCTAAGTACCTGGGTGTTAAAATTACGAACAACTTCAGTTGGAAAGACCACATAGATAATATTGTGGGGAAGGCGAGCCAAAGGTTGCGTTTCATTGGCAGGACCCTTAGAAGATGGAACAAGTCCACTAAAGAGACAGCTTACACTACACTCGTTCGTCCTCTGTTAGAATATTGCTGCGCAGTGTGGGATCCTTACCAGGTGGGATTGACGGAGGACATCGAAAGGGTGCAAAAAAAGGGCAGCTCGTTTTGTTGTATTATCACGTAATGGGGGGGAGAGAATGTGGCAGATATGATATGCGAGTTGGAATGGAAGTCATTAAAGACGTTTTTCGTTGCGGCGAGATCCATTTACGAAATTTCAGTCACCAACTTTCTCTTCCGAATTCGAAAATATTTTGTTGAGCCCAACCTACACAGGTAGGAATGATCATCAAAATAAAGTAAGAGAAATCAGAGCTCGAACAGAAAGGTTTAGGTGTTCGTTTCCTCGCACGCTGTTCGGGAGTGGTATGGCAGAGAGATAGTATGATTGTGGTTCGATGAACCCTCTGCCAAGCACTTAAATGTGAATTGCAGAGTAATCATGTAGATGTAGATGTAGATGTAGATGTAGATGAACTCCATTTCTGGTTCATTCTTCCTTGTCATCCACACTCTTAAACTACAGTACTGCACTTTACATAAAAATTATGCAAACTGACCTAGTGTTCTGCACTTAACCTGCTGTTCTGCTCCATGTCACCCACTCATGCACTCCCTCCCCTTAACTAATGTAACACTAATACCACATTGATATAAAAATGTATGCAAATTAACTAAGTAGATATTCTTCACATGTATGAGGTAGTTCGTTTTATTTGCAGCGTACCATTAGTCAGTGAAATCGATGGAATATAGTTTAAACAAAAGATCACTAGTAACAAACACATCCCACTACCCGACTCTTGTCGGTGATGCTTCTGACTCCGCATGTGCCACCATGACTTGGGGTACACCAGCGGCCCCTGTGAAGTGTCGGTGTGGCCGTCAGCTTCCGAGACATGCACTGGTGTCCGTTCGGGTCCCGCAAGCAGGAGGTGAAGGCAGGCCATTCATACTTGACACCTGAGAAATTCCTGTCGAAACACAAGTTCAGCTAAGCAGCGTTGCTGGTGCGATGATGCATAGCTGCAGGTTCAGCACTGGGAGATATTTCTAGAGCAGCCATAAGGTTCTCAGTGTTATACCGACATCACATATCTATGTAAATAACAGGCAAGTCCCCCACTGGATACACTATAGAAATCTGTTCCAATGCTTCCCAGAATAACACAGCCTGCATTGTTTCTAGAGATCCTAACGGCACACGTGAGCTGTGTCTAACCGTGCACACGCGATTACCTGCCCAGTTTGGCTGACGCATCACCATGAAATGTTCGTCCTGTTGCAACATACATCTCAGAACATTAAACGTTCTCATCACTAAAAACCTTCATGATCATGTCTGTGCACGCCCGTGAAAACAGCGTTTGTCATAACAATGTTGTTGTTTGATAAGAGAGCACTGTCTAAGCACAGACAAGGGCAAATCAGAACAATCATGCAAACAGAAGTTGAAGCACTGTCTTACAGAAGAGAAAAATGATGGGAAATTCCGATAACTTTCAGCTACTGGTCTAGAGATGTACCAATGCCACATGGGTGGATGAGTGATGGCATCCCCACCAGAGATGGATGGTCTGTTTCAGCTTGTCTTTGAACACTTGCTTTCTCAGAACTTTCTGTAGATACCATGTCTCCATTTTGTCCAAATCAGTTTGTAGACACTCCACCGTACTGGAAAAAAGGATGTCTTGTGAATGAATGGAGCATTATGATTGGCTTTTATTGAATTCACCCGCCGAACTACTGCTACCGCCGGTCTGGGAGCACTGTCCGCTTTCTTTTTTTTTTTTTTTTTTGTTCTGCAGGTGAGACTTTCAGTGACAAAAACCATTTTGTACAGATCACCATATTTCACCGACAATTCAACCTTGCAAAGTAGCCTACAGATCGTCAAATACGAAAAGACCCTTACTCAACTACACTGCAGTGCAACTGAGGATGGGAACTTAAGTATTAGAGCGTGAAACCGATCTCTCACCCGGCAATATATCACCACATACAATTTCAATGTAGTAAACATACAATTCGTATTCTGAACCATACAAAATCGCCCCTAGTACATCATTCGTATGGCTATTGACCGCCAGACACTGATACATACACCGCAAAGACAGAGAGCATACGCATGTGGACCATAGGTGTAATCCTCGCTGCACTAGATATTTCCCATGAGATCGGGTGACCATCCACTCACTATGTGTGACCAGAGTGCCCTCAATGGGCCAAAGTCACTCTCAGAAATGTTGTATAAAGTCTTGGTCGGCTCCCCTTGGCACAAAGACCTTACTGTTCCTGGTCCTGACCTGCTTGATTGATTGCTTGCTTTTCTGCACCCATCTCCAGGCTCTGGGATTACAAGAACATACGTACTATCACATGGTTTTTCATAATATCGTACCATTTTCGCGATACTTCTTGATATCAAGCAAATACCAATGGCACACATTCAGATTTAATTCTTTGCACAGAGTCAGTCTCTTTGAATCAGTTTTATTGCTATAAAGTGATTATGTTAAATAAAAATACACCATGCTGCAGGAAAGAATTTCATGGATTATTAGGCGCAACCATCCACTCCATGGAATACACTCCTTTCGCCTTGTACTGTGATACATCACAGTCTTTCCATCAACAGCCACCAAGACACAACACGCTGCAGACACACGGCTCCTATCCAGCAGTGAGTCAATTTAGTTCAGTGCCTGCAGCCAGATCAGCGCATTCTTTGAAGACGACATTCATACTTAGCGGTCACTATTTAAGGAATAAAAGAACAATCAAGAGTGTCTACAATATTACATTCAGTCATAATGACAATATCAGAGGTTGCCAAAAGACATCAAAGTTATTTTGATTCAATAGTATTAGGTGTAGGAAAACAGATGCCATGTATCAGACTGTACCCACTTAAGTACTATATTGTAACTTGCTCTTAATAAAGGCTTTCGGTTACTTCTTATTATGTTTGCACAGTGTCAGTCAAGTTTTTCAGTTGATAAACAGTAAGCATGCAATGCACCACATTAAAAAAAGAACATAGCAGAAAAACCACTTTTCAGCTACTGTGAATGTTTGGGCTGAATTATTAGTAGCATTCCCTTACAACATTCTCCCTTACAACAATCTCGGGTCAGTTCCTTTGAAAATGACACCGCTGAATCCCTACACAAACTTCGTCGCCGACGGGTCGCTAAATGTGATTCTTACTTTTTTCTTTGCTCTGTGACGCTCATACTCCATGACAACAATCACGGAGCTGGAACACATTTGTTACTGTACTAATTTCAACCTTCACTGCTGTAACACTTCGCTGTTTTTCTCTCAAAATTGCCCATTGCTCGAGCTCTCTGCAAAATTCACACCCTTTTGGTCAGCTTTCGAGCCCACAAAGACTGCCAAACCAACAGGCCCTTTCCATCGGCAGCGGCGGAATTCCTCCAAACGGGATTCTATTCTATCTTGAATAACCTGGCTACGAACGGCCCATTCAGCAAGACTAATCAATGGAGCGAGGGAGGGGTGAGGAATTTCGCCTCCAGCCCGCGCTTCCGCCCCTCACCCCATCCCTCTCACCCTCCCCTCTCTGTCTCTTTCTCCCACCCTCTCGCCACCTGCCACGACAACCGCTGATTCGCGGCCCTGTTAATTCGTCAACTGGTGCGACAGACCCGACTGTCCGCGTCGCCATATCGTGATACATGTGCGGTGGAGGGGCGTGTCCAACAGCAAGCGAGCAGCAGCGCGACAATGCTACACGTACTATTGACTGTGGGGCCAGCCAGGCGCACAGTAGTAGCGAGATTTCATACCGTTACATTATCACCAACACTCGGTATGAATAACAGATCATTTAAAGGATCGAACTATCGCGAAAAACACAGCTTAAAAAGCCTTTTTACTTTACAAATGAGTTGCTGTGTTGTCCGTCTCCGGTAGCTGAGTGGTCTGTGCGACAGAATGTCAATCCTAAGGGCCCGGGGTCGATTCCCGGCTGGGTCGGAGATTTTCTCCGCTCAGGGACTAGTTGTTGTGTTGTCCTAATCATCATCATTTCGTCCCCATCAACGCGCAAGTCGCCGAAGTGACGTCAAATCAAAAGACTTGAACACGGCAGATGGTCTACCCGACGGGAGGGCCTAGTCACACGACATTATTATAGTTTATGTGTTAAATATTTCACGTTACCATGTAACACCTTTATGGCTGCAGATGAAAACCCCAACTATCCTGGTTTTATTATTTTCGGATAATTCGCCCATAAAATAAATAACGAAAAATCCAAAACCAAAACTTAAAACAGTTATGTACATTTTTTAGTAAATGCGTAATATTGTCAGATATAATGAGAATCATATTCGTTTTTATTTGATAATCGCAGGCACATATGCTAGAGTCACATAAGAACTACGTGACAAGAATTTTTTTTAATTCTCTAAACTTTTACACAACAAATTCTGAAAACTACGAGTATTTATATTTTTCTTAAAGCTAGTTTTTCTCCTAAACTCTGAGACATGTAATTCTGAAGGTATCTTCCCTGCTGTGCAGGATGATCAGACACGATCTGAGAAACTTGTCTCAGCTCTGCAGGACAGTTCATGCTGAGAAATAACTGTTAAATTCTATACCTTGCTACGTTTACAATATAATTAGCATTGAATTTAGTGAATCAGGCCGTTGCGCTCTCAGATTCAAGCGGCCAACTAAATACAATTAGTGTCAGTTGTTCTCATAGCTTAGATGAGAGCGCACGAGGCAAATCAACCTTTGGCTTGGGTTGGATCCTTACTACTGCCCGTGTCCAATTTTTATATCACTCTCTTTTTTGATTTTACGAAACCAAACTAAGATCAGGTTTGGCGACACCGTGTCTGGCGAGTCGCTTAAAGTTACACACGCAACGCTCTGATTGACTTACTTCGATATTAATTTGGTTAGAGAACTACATTTTTCAACAAAATCTCCGTTTAGTGCGACAGCCTTACGCCATCTTACTAGGAAGACCTGTATGCCTGCATGGTACCACTCTTCAGGTCGACATCAGACCAACGTCATGCTGCATGAACAACCTCCCCATCATCCACGTACTGCTTCCCGCGGATTGCATCCTTCATTGCGCCAAACAGATGGAAGTCACAAGGTGTGAGATCCGGGCTGTAGGGCGGATGTAGAAGAACAGCCCAAAGAAGTTTTGTGAGCTCCTCTTAGGTGAGCAGACTTGTGTGAAGCCTTACCTTGTCACGGAGAAGGAGAAGCTCGTTTACATTTTTGTGGCTGAAGTCGTCTCTTCAGTTTCCTTAGGATCTCACAATACACTCTTAATTTTTACACGAGAGGAAGGTCATAAAACAGAATAACCCCTTCAAAGTCCCATAAGACCGCCTCTTGGCTTTACAGGCTGACGATGCAGCTTTGAACTTTTTCTTTGGAGGACAGGTGGTGTCTCGCCATTCCATAGATTGCTGTTTTGTATCCAGCTGGAAGTGATGAAGCTCTGTTTCATCGCCTGCGATGATGTTCGACAAGAAAAGTCACAACCAGCCTCTTAACAAGCAAACAATTCCACCCAATGATCATTCGATGTTCTTATGGTCGTTGCTCCTGTGTTAGGTGGCGAGGAACCCAGGAGAACACATCTTTAAGTACCCCATCTTGTGGACGTTTCGGTCAGCACTACCAACAGAGATGTGCAGTTGTACAGCCGAATGTTTGATTGTCATCTCGAATGAGAGTGTCCACACGTTCCAACATTGCAGGAGTCACAGCTGTGTGTGGCTGGCTGGCACACGGGAGATCGAACAGGTTCGCGCGACATTGTTGTGATTATGACAGACGCTTCGCGCAACCACTCACCGTGCTTTTGTTTACTGTCTTCTTAGACAGTCTCCAGGCTCCTATGAATATCTGTGATGCTCTGGTTTTCCGCCAAAAGGAACTGAATGAGAGTTCTCTGCTTGGAACGCACCTACCTTACAGAGGCTACAAATAGCGCCGTCAGCTACCGAAACCTCATGAACTGTCGGGGCTGAGACGTGAATATTTCACTATGTTCCACAACAAATTTCACAGTTTTCGAACGAAACTGACCAATTACTGAAAGCCTCTTGTATGTCTGTTCTACCAGGGGCTCTACTGCCAATAATCTGTATCAGTCACGCATACATATAAATAGCACTATTACTTAAATAACTACATTGATTTATTCAGTGATACAAATACTCAACTTTGATGGGATCTCTTACAAATAGCCCCAGTCTGTGGCACTGTCCAATTTAGAGATTAACTCAGGAGTGGTTAGTAGGGCTACTTTATTTCTTCTGCAGACACTGCTCCTTGGCGATGTCCAGCGTTGTCTCCGGCTTCTGATCTCTCGCAGAGTTCACCACTGGCGTGGTGATTTATACACGGAACAGGTCTATGTCCTCGGTAGGTGAGTTACGCCAGAACTTCTGAGCTCGCTGGAACTGGAATTGTAACTACCTGTTAAACCGCAGAACGCGGCTTATTCCCTGGTTTACAAATTGATGTGAAACTGCGCCCTAATTGTTCCATGTGACTGCTGGTGACGTATGTGGTAGGCTAAACGGTTGGCCAGCAATCTCGCACCGCCCCTGGCGTTTAGGCTGCCCCGCGCAACCTGCGTTGCCAGAGGGAAGGCTAGTCTGCAGTGGAGTTACGATCACGCGACTCGCGATCACAGCGTCGCCAAGTTACCGCTCTGTTGTAACAACTTTCGAACAATACGTTTTGCGAGCATGTTGGAGTTCAGGAACGGTTCACGAAAAATTTTACGAATCGGCTTAAATGAACCAGTACGAGTGTGAACTTCAATTATACACACCATTCCATTCACAGAATTCGGTGTACTTTACTTGAAGCGTGGCCAAGCGTGGCCAAGCGGTTCTAGGCGCTTCAATCAGGTTCTAATCTTGCCTCGGGCATGGATGTGTGTGGTGTCCTTAGGTTAGTCAGGTTTAAGTAGTTCTAAGTTCTAGGGGACTGATGACCTCAGATGTTAAGTCCCATAGTGCTCAGTTCCATTTGAACTTTACTTGAATATCTCACAGCACCTTAAAGCAACAAGTAACAAATGGAGCTGCGGCAGTTAGCCAAATCAGTGACTAGATGGAAAGGCCAAACGAGCGGGAAAACTAAAATCACATCGCTTTTACTTGAACATACTGTACTACAAATCTTAAAAAAGAAGAGAAACAGAAACAAGTATCTTCAGCCGCTTCCAATGTAAACTTAACCGGACATAAAGTATACTGTAACAGGACTTATTATTCTCTTCAAATAATGTCCTTTCTCCAACTAACATGTACAATGCTTCAATTTTGATACTCATTTACTCTGCGGTTATTTCACGGCGTGTTATGTGTCTGTTAAAACTAACAGCTCTACACAAACGCCTCGGTTTTCGAAGTGGAGACCTTCGGTTGTGCGTTGTCAGTGGTGATGGGAAATGCATGATACTTTGGATCTCGGATACTGAATTTCCTAACGATTTCCGAAACTGCATATCCCATGAAAATCTGTTACTTTCCATCTTCAGCCATAATCACGTCGGAAACCTTTTCACACGAATCATCTGCCTCCAAATGACAGCACCGCCAATGCGCTGCCTTTTTATACTCACAATACTTCCACCATATGCATATGTGCATATCTCTATTCAATGACTTATGTCACCTCAGGGTAGATTAAAATTTTACTAAACTTAGGTTGATTCCTGAGAGACGCAGTAAACCTGATGAATGTATGCATGACGCGATGGCAATGATGTCACAAAGCACATGAATAAAAGAAGCAATCTCAGCTAAAAGTGTGTGGTTGTGCGGGGAGTGCTGGCATGTCATAGGACGGGTGTAGCGAGAAGACGCTTTAACATTTGCGGTTGAGCATATTGTTTAAAATGGAGCTATATTATCTTATGTACAGCGAGATATTTCAGTGCACCACACTCATGTTATGGTTTCTGTACTGAACATAAACGTAATTCAGAGTTTTTTTATTTATTTTTAAAGCTGAAAAGCACCTCCTCCAAAACATGAAGCCCTTGACCAACAATCATGGACAACCAACTATGATGTTGCCTGTTGGATTCTAGTGGGAGACCGACGTTCCATATCATTCCAAAGGTATTGACAGGCCAGTCAACGTTGTCCATAAAACATGGCCTCACAATTGCTGCTTTAAGACAGGATACATACTCACGCTGACAGTAACAATCATGGCCTCAGAACTCTTCCCCTACTGTAAGCAGAACGCAGTGCTGTAAATTGAGTTCACATCCTCCTGCATTTAGCGTTTTCCTAAGCACCGTAAGGGGACCACACCCAAACCACGGAAAACACTCCCATACCGTGAAGCCATCCTACTCCGTATTTCACCGTTGACAGTACACACGATTGCACTCCGCACTCCAGGTATTAGCCAAACTCAAACCATTCCATCGGACTGCCACAGGCTGTAGTGCGATCCATCACACGAAGTCACTCCTTTCTAGTGACCCACTACCCAGTCATTTCCATATTAGATACGAGTGCCCAGTTACTTTTGATCAAATAGTCTATATCCAGTGAAGTTGTGGATTTGAACATTTGATGGTGGAAATTTGATTTTTGTAAAGTAAACAACGAAACGTACTTTAGGAGGACTGTATCGTCAACATTAGCAGCGTAGTATAATTTATAAAATATATTATGCCGGGCAGGTATCAGGGCTCACAGCCGTTTTCAGTGGCACAGTACCGAAGACAAATCTGTGTTAAAACATGCATTCACGGAAAACGTCGCACCGTTAATATATTGACAGAACGCAACAGAATTGATCCTCCAGTACTTACATGACTGTGCGGTACGTTGATTAAAATTTCATCCTTCTGTGAGCAAATTATCCATATTTTCTGTAGAGAAAAAACGATTGTGACAGCTGAAATTTGGTGCGTTTACATTAAAGCTATCAAGTATGTCTTATGTTACTGAAACTTTTCATTTGGGCACCGAAACACGGCATGCCCGGAGGACGTATACCTGAAGCTTATCGCCATGTTTCGGAATCTGAGAAAGGTCGAATCACTGCCACGAATGACATGCGAGCATCATACCATCTGATCATACACATACACAGCACTACGAAACTTAAGGACGAGACAGATAAAGCAACATAACTGGTTGGCAAAAGTGAATGAAAGAGGAGAGCACGTTTCCATAGGCAGTTGATGGAACGGGAAAATATAGTGTGTGTCGATCAGTGAGCAGTTAACGGTGCACTGTGATGTTGTTCTTCGTTACATCATGTGGATGACTTCCGAGAGGTAAGAATCATCGGGAATCTGGAAGGAGAATGAAGTGAGACAAATGTAAATCAATAGCAGATGCAGTCTGAGTAGTGATTCTGAACGCATCCTCATATGGCGAGAGGTACGAACACTTTATGTACTCAGGATCATTGTCGAACATGATCGTCTAGGTGATCAAGGCTTATGGAGTAGCGAAGCATAACGTAGCATCGGTGTAGTGACCTCCAAATCTTTGAACACGGTGCACTCATGGATCAACGTTTTTGTGACATTGTACTCCCCTCCCACATGTGTCTTTTCTCTGATACTTTCAGCCCCGACTTCGTGTTTGTCGGTGAGAATGGGCTACCGTATTGAACTACGCAAGATGAGGAACTCTTGGAATGAGAGGACATTCGGCGAATGGACTGGCCAATGCCATCAGCAAGTGCGCGATGCGTTGAGGATACGTACTGCAGAACGCCCACATGCACCAGTGACCGTCCAGCACTTGTCAGCCGCGATGTTGGAAGAATGGAAGACCCTACCATAAGAACTCGTTACCAATCTGGTTGTCAGCATGGGAGCATGTTTCAGAGCATGCATTTTCGTCCGCAGTGGTTGATGTGATTCCTTTAGACACATCGAAATTAAACACATAACCAGTTTGTAGTTGCCATATACTTCTTTATTACAAACACGTGCTTTTAATGAAATTAACAGTAACAACGGTCATAATAAAAGGCACCTTCCCCACAGAACCACCAGATTATGTTAATCCATTTAAGTCCGATAGACACAGGTCTTTCAAGATTTACTCAGCCAGTTTTCACTAATAATGTTCATAAAACCACCATTAATCAAATTTAACTGACATAACTCAATCACACGAACCTTTTAACATGCTTCATGACTTACATAGAAACTGGCTTTCACATAACTCATATCAAATACTAACACTGCTTCCAACAACTAAGACATCTTCCATAGACTGATCTTAAGCAATTCTAACAAATTAAAGATATTATCAGATTAATACACTAAACTAGGCTTCTCTTTAGTATTACTTACAGGTAAAAGGTTCAAATTTCATCCCCAGAATATAATAATACCATAACAAATAGTCTTAAAATGGGACCTTTCAATTTTAAGTTGGAAATTAGTGATAGACGTTAGAAGACCGAGAGGTTCTAACAGATACAGGAGTTTCACTGACCAGAAGGTGAAGCAGATCTGTACTCAACTTTGAACTACAATTAAGCTTCCGGAAAGCCACAACGCTCCACTAACAACGTAACCATAGACACCGACCAAGTTCCTTAAATTTGCCTCTTCCGCCGTGATACCCCATCGGAGCTTGCTCGCGTCGACCACTGCCAATTATCTGAAACATAAACACATCAGCGGCATACAACATTCTGGTGCATCACGTACACAAGACATATCTGCCCAACCAGTTATAAATAAACCTTTAATTATACACGACACAAAATTAATCCAAGCAGAACGAACCTACGTGACCACTTGCCCAGTAACGGCTCTTAAAATTTGATTAGCCAATTTTCTATAACAAACAAAATAGTAACTCAGAAAAGGAAATAGGGAACATTATTTCCGCCCGCTCTCGAACGGCAGGCACAGACGTACGCACTACTCGGTATAACCTCTAGCTACGCATTAAGCACGGCTTCATGTCTATTTGTCGTGCGTAGATAGCAGTCTATTAAATGGCGTCAACATGTCACGAGGCCAGACCAAGTGCAGTGACAAGTAACTGAAACAATCAAGAGAGTTTTCAGTGCAATCGGGTATTCAATTAGCATGAACGGAATCCACCAATGAACAATTCGACGACTACAGTTCATTCGTTTTGAATAACATGTAACAGACGCGAAGGGATCTGTTCTTCAAATTTCAAGGAAATCCCAATCATCGTCGGCAGCGGGTCTGCATTCCAACGGCTAAACACGCCGCAGCAGCTGCCCACGCTCCTCCGTCGGACCGACTCGGCCACTCGCCACGCTGCATACATCCATAGCGACACACGTCACTGTCGCTCACACAGCAGATACCCGAACTCAAGCCCCAGCAGAGCGCGCGCGCCGCAGTTAAACAGCCATCCGCTAAAGATGCGAAGAAGACAAGCAGCCATCGGGATGACAATCGATGAAGACTAGCGCCAGCGGAGCACCAGCTCAGTGGCCACACACACTATTGAGAATCATTTCCCTCCTTTTGTAATGTCTAGGGGACCATCACAAATGGCGGTGACTTCTGTATAATTGTTGATTTTCTGAGTATCACTTCTATTCGTCTCACAGCGTACTTCTTTCAGTTACCTTCTGTACTAACATGTGACTGTTCTTTGCATGTATGGTCAAAGTTTCTTCGAGCCATGTTACTTGTCAGCGACACATCCTTACGTATTGCACAAGAGTTTAGTTACCTGTGGCGCAATGACTGCAGAACCAACGCTGACGAATGGACTCAGGACAACAGTGTGGCAGGAAAGGCAGGCACGGATTCTTCCTGAAGCGCCACACCAGGAGAAGATCGCAGTATTATTTGAGTGGTTCTGAGTAAAAGACGGATGATAACGGCTGAAATCCTGGCGGAGATTACAGGTAGTGTGTCTCCACGTATCGCAACTTTCTCGCAGAAATGGAAATGCGTCATGACCTGCATTAACCACGTAATAAATGTGGGTGGACCGAGCTAGGTGGCGCTGTGGTTAGCAAACTGGACTCGCATTCGGGAGGGCGATGGTTCAATCCTGCGTCCTGCCATCCTGATTTAGGTTTCCCGTGATTTCCCCAAAATCGCTCCAGGCAAATGCCGGGATGGTTCCTTTGAAAGGGCACGGCCGATTTCCTTCCCCCTCCTCCCCAAATCCGATGAGACCGATGACCTCGCTGTTTGGTCTCTTCTCCCAAAAAACCCAACCCAAATGTGGGTGCCACATACTAGATTACCTACACACTAAAACAAAAAAATAAAAACGATGCTCCACAAATGAATTATCCGAATGGGATGGAAATCAGTGGATATGATGTACATTTACAGACAAACAAATGATTACAGTTTCAAAAAAAAAAAAAAAAACTGGATGATTTATTCAAGAGGACCTTCAAAAATTGAACAAGCCAATTACACGTTTGTCCACCTGCGGCCCTTATGAAACCAGTTATTCAGCTTAGCATCATTAATAGAGTTGTTGTATGTCCTCCTGAGGAACTTTGTGCCAAATTATATCTGGCTGACGCGTTAGATCATCAAAATCTGGATCAAAACGTTCTCAACTGGGGAGAGATCCTGCGACCTTACTGGCTAAGGTAGGTTTGGGAACCATGAAGACAAACAGTATAAACTCTCGCCGTGTTCGGGCGGGCACTATCTTGCTGAAATGTACGCTCAGGATAGCTTGTCATGAAGGGCAACGAAACGGGACGTAGAATATTGTCTATGTACCGTTGTGTTGTAAGTGTACTGTGGATGACAACTAAAGGGAGAATATTATGAAAAGAAATAGCACCCCAGACCATCACTCTCTGTTGTCAGGCTATTTGGCGTGCGACATTCATGTTGTTGTCGTACCTGTCCGGGGTGTCTCCAGACACGTCTTCGCCCTGGAATCTTCTGTGATGAGTTCCGCTTCGAACTGAGCCCCAATGGCCAGCATCGCTCTTTACACCACTACAAGTGTCTCCTAGCATTGACGGCGGAAATGTGTGGCTCATGAGGAACTGCTCCACCACTGAACCCTAGTACTTCTAACCCTCGATGCACAGTCATTGTGCAGACTGCTGGTAGAAACTTTCGAAATTTCGAGTTTCCAACCCCATGTTTCATGCGAATTTTGGGAGCTTTAGAACGGTTGTAGTGTTCCTTATGGATTTGTTACTCAGGTGACTAATCCAGTGACTAATCCACGTTCGAAGTCAGTGAGCTCTCGCAACCCACCCTTTCTGTTGTTAAAGCTTCTCTACAGACAACTCAGTGTTCCGCGCCTCCTTTTATACGGGCGGGCCCGCCTCTCGTGACGTCTAGTGGTCAGATAGTGTATCTCAAAACTATCTGCATCGGTTTAAATGCTTGTGGCTGAGAAGCGGCTTATTGGTTCGTAGCCTGCCCCCTCCCCCCCCCCCCCCCCCCCTCCGCTCCTCCGTGAGTTACGAGGGAGTAAAAGAATAACCACGGGAAGTAAAATTGCAGAATAATAAGTGCTGGTGAGAGGTTATGAAGAAGAAGTGCATGTTATCGATAGCGAACAGGTCCGAGACACAGCCACCGGATAGATTCTATAAACATGTTTTGTTTCAGTCTTATTTTTCATTTGATTCATATCAAAGGCATGGCCACGTTGGATACACCACCTCACCCGAAGTTAAGCAACATCAGGGCTACTTACTACACTACTGGCCATTAAATTGCTATACCAAGAAGAAATGCAGATGACAAACGGGTATTCATTCGACAAATATATTATACTATAACTGACATGTGATTTCATTTTCACGCAATTTGGGTGCATAATCCTGAGAAATCAGTACCCAGAACAACCACCCCTGGCCGTAACAGCGGCCTTGGTACGCCTGGGCATTGAGTCCAACAGAGCTTGGATGGCGTGTATAGGTACAGCTGCCCATGCAGCTTCAACACGATACCACAGTTCATCAAAAGTAGTGACTGGCGTATTGTGACGAGTCAGTTGCTCGGCCACCATTGACCAGACGTTTTCAATTGTTGAGAGGTCTGGAGAAGGTGCTGGCGAGAGCAGCAGTCGAGCATTTTCAGTATCCAGAAAGGCCCGTACAGGACCTGCAACATGCGGTCGTGCATTATCCTGCGAAATGTAGAGTTTCGCAGGGATCGAATGAAGGGTAAGCCACGGGTCGTAACACATCTGAAATGTAACGTCCAGTTTTCAAAGTGCCGTCAGTGCGAACAAGAGGTGACCAAGACGTGTAACCAATGGCACCCCATACCATCACGCCGGGTGATACGCCAGTATGGCGATGACGAATACATGCTTCCAATGTGCGTTCACCACGAGTCGCCAAATACTGATGCGACCATCATGATGCTGTAAAAAGTACCTGGATTCATCCGAAAAAATGACGTTTTGCCATTCGTACACCCAGGTTCGTCGTTGAGTACACCATCACAGGCGCTCCTGTCTGTGATGCAGCGTCAAGGGTAACCGCAGCCATGATCTCCGAGCTGATAGTCCATGCTGCTGAAAAACTTCGTCGAACTGTTCGTGCAGATGGTTGTTGTCTTGCAAACGTCCCCATCTGTTGACTCAGGGATCAAGACGTGGCTGCACGCTCCGTTACAGCCATGCGGATAAGATGCCTGTCATGTCGACTGCTAGTGACTCGAGGCCGTTGGGAACCAGCACGGCGTTCCGTATTACCCTCCTGAACCCACCGACTCCATAGTCTGCTAACACTCATTGGATCTCGACCAACGCGAGCAGCAATGTCGCGATACGATCAACCGCAATCGCGCTAGCATACAATCCGACCTTTATCAAAGTCGGAAACGTGATGGTACGTATTTCTCCTCCTTCCACGAGGCATCACAACGACGTTTCACCAGGCACCACCGGTCAACTGCTGTTTGTGTATGAGAAATCTTTCCTCATGTCAGCACGTTGTAGGTGTCAGCACCGGCGCCAATCACGTGTGAATGAAAAGCTAATCATTTGCATACCACAGCATCTTCTTCCTCGGTTAAATTTCGCGTCTGTAGCACGTCATCTTCGTGGTGTAGCAATTTTAATGGCCAGTAGTGTACACTATAAGTGATCGCCTGGGAACATTGGTGCAGTTGGCTCAAGGACAGGAAAGTTGACAAGGTGACGTCCAGTTGAAAGACTTGCACCAGCCGTAGCGCTGTGCGACATTGTCATTATTATTATTATTTGTTTCACGGTGCCACTGACCGACCTTTTCAAATTTACCTTGTAGAAAATACCTTTACACTACTAGGCATCTCCCAGACATGGAGTGGTATTCTGTATATACCGTAGACTCAGGAAGGGTTGAAGAAACAAGGAGACTGTTGCTGCTTCTGAGATGCGACGCGGTATGCTGGAGTTCGCGCTGTACGTCGCACATCCGCACAGATTTTAGCGCGCTCATTCGCACGCGGTGCGTCACGGCTAGGGCGGATGCCAGGTGGTTTGGCAAGCGGTGTCTAACAAATCGCGGCAGCCTGCCAGGAGCCGGAAGGCGGCGACCAGGATAGCTTCTGTGGCGTGCCCCTCGCCACATGCTGTGTGGGTGAGCGTCCGCTACGGTGTTAGCTCACAGCGAAACCTTAGCGGTAACACAGGTTAACGCCAGAAGGTAGCCCAAGGCGGCGTTCGAGAGCGGAGAAGATCAGCCGTTACGACAAAGAGACAGTGCTACACTGTCGAACAAAAGAAGCGAATTACACACACGGGGAAGACGCAACGAAATGAAACTTCTAGCGTTGAGCGAGTCTGTGATGTTATTTCGGCGACTACCAATTCCGATAAAATTTACAAGGAACTAAGCAGTAGGAGTCTACTTGTCAGTACGACGTTGCATCCCCTCTGGCCACCTGCATGCAATGATTCAGTTGGGAAGGGTGCCTGAACCGTGATTTATTTTCAAAGAATATTCTCAAGAACTTATTTTTCTTACTAGCGATTCATTAAGAATATTAACACATTTAATCACACTATGTAAGCATGGAAGTAGTTGCCAGGGAGTAACTGATGAAATCATAACCAACTTCCTTTTAACAAATGGGAATTTTATTCACCTTTAATAGTGCCTAAAAGCATTTCGTAAAAGAAACAGATTTAAAATTATAACCAGAAATCACCCCCTAAATATCAAAGTTACAATTTATTCAGAGGCAGAAAGAAATGTTTTGACTGTATCAGCTTTCGGGCAGAGAACCTTGCTGCTCCCTTTTCACACGGCCGTAGTAACGACCACTCACAACAGCCTCTGAAAGACTGCAACGGTGCAAATCTGCAACACACCAGATTATTTTAAACTAAGAGTCTTGACAATTTACACAAGCACACAAACTATGCAACTCCCCATAGGAGGGATGGAAATGGTACAAAACACTAACAATTAAAATATTAACCTTGCCACCTAAGATGCAACTTGATTTTAACTTCTAAGAAAAGTCTTACGGTGAAAGGGTGGCAACTTTATATACTAAAATGATCATTTAAATAAAAGCCCATGAAATGCAATCTAGTATAAAATTCTACAGGGTTGGCCAAACAATAGTTAAGATGCTCTACAGTACACAGATACCGTCTCTCAAGATCATAGGGAATAATATCAAAGTATCCGAAGATCAAAACATAATTCAGGTATTTGGCCGTTACACTCCAAGGAATAAATTCGTTAACATACCAAATCCGACAAACGGACCACCCAATTTATAAACAACCACCTTCCTACGGGTGGGCAAACGGAGAAGATTGGTGGGACGACCCCAAAGCAAAACGGCTGGTGACCTCACCAATACAAAAAGTAGAATTTAACAAAAGTAAATCAAAAATGTCAACAATCACTTAACTTCTAATAATCTGCGATTTCTCGAGAAGACCTGGCGCAGCACCCCCAAATCGCTCTCCCGAACTGTCCGCTGCCAGCCACTTCAACGGACGCAGGAAGGCGCGCCGATCTCCCGTCTCACGGCGTCGCAGCTCGCACCGGCCAGACTGATGTCGTGGGTTGACTGCTGTTGCTCTCGTGTCGATCGCGAAGTCACTACCCCTCGCTATACAACGCGGCCCACTGGACTCAAGTGGCGACCTCACATGCGCCGACTCTCAAGACGGACAAGTCATCTCGTGTCTCAGTGGGCGACCGACCAACCGATCGATCCAACCGCCAATGACTATTGCCTAAACAAACTCGAGCAGATTGGTAGTCTAACGCGCAGACTCAAATGCAGGAACTAAGCCCCGACCGGGTGACCACTCACTGAGTTCTCTTACTGGTGGAGTGGAAAGATTCTCATCTTGCCGGCTTTAAAGGTTGATCCGAACGACAGACAGACACTAACTGCCTAACAAATGCGGACGAGAGACAGACTAGCAAGCTGGGGACGAGAGACTGACCCAGACTGACCGACTGGCGAGCTCATAGCGCCCCTTAAATGCACGTGAACAGGATACCTTTTCGCTTTCCCACCAGAGGGAGACACCAAAGCTGCGATTGCCACAGCGGCGCCACCGCCAGAAACGGAGGGTGAGTGCTTCACACTACGCGCTACGGCGCGCTCTTCAAAACAGCAATTTTTACCACGGTTTAGTGCCGTAAAGACGTGGTGTCCTCTCCTGTGGTTAGCTGGCCCCCAACTATTGTGACTGGTCCTTCATGTGCTGGATACTGGCCCTAGGAAGGAGGTGATGTTCGATATTGTACCACACATGTTCTTTCATCTACGGAGGACACATCTGCTGATTCTGCTGGACACGAGAGTATCTCATCATCACGAAGACGGTTCACAAAGACACTTACCATGTGTGGAGGAGCATTGTCGCTTTGAAAAACTGTACCGAGATACCACTGCATGAAAAGTAACACATGAGGATCCAGTATGTGCGTGACGTGAAGCCACATCTAATAACCCCACCGCCAAGAAGCAAGGAATAACATCGCCGAGCCTCTCCAAAGCACTGCAAGAATGAGACGTCTCCCTAGGTCGCCACCATACTCGCCGATGATGACGCCATTCAGCAGCAGTCGACACTTCGCAGCCACGGTACCTCTCTAAAGGCAACCGTTTGTGCTTACGACAGTTCACGCATATGACGGTAATTTCCTTGAGTGGCTGCTGCTAGTCTCTGATCAATGGTGCGGGATGACAGAAAACTTTACATGGAGTTTGTCACTTGGATGGCAGGCGCAGATCTGAAGGGATTCCTATGTGCTTTGAGCACGGTATGGTGACCATCCCATGTGGTGGTCAGCTGTGGTCGACTCGAACCTTGAGCATGTCTGTCCTCACATTCCCGTGCAATCCAATATCAGGTCACCGACGCACCCGAATGCTCTGCAAACAAGGATATTGCACGATTCGACTAGCTGGAGAAATGGAGATTTAAAACGAGGTCACTTTCATACACTCTCAGTCGCTGATAACGCTGTCACACACAAGTATTGGGCATCTATGAATCCTTCGTAGTTATCACGTAATATCTCTCATTTTCCATGTCTCTTCTATACCTACAAGGCCTAGCAAAAGCATAAACGTCCGCAGCTCGTGGTCGTGCGGTAGCGTTCTCGCTTCCCGCGCCCGGGTTCCCGGGCTCGATTCCCGGCGGGGTCAGGGATTTTCTCTGCCTCGTGATGACTGGGTGTTGTGTGCTGTCCTTAGGTTAGTTAGGTTTAAGTACTAAGTTCTAGGGGGCTGATGACCGTAGATGTTAAGTCCCATAGTGCTCAGAGCCATTTGAACAATTTTGAACCAAAATCATAAACACTAATGCCGAGAATTCTTCCGGGTTGTATGGTCGTCGTCCATGGAACTCTTCTATCCCTGACGTTTCGTACAAAGCTACGTTGGATATCATCAGAGGCTTCCAGAATGAGATTTTCACTCTGCAGCGGAGTGTGCGCTGATATGAAACTTCCTGGCAGATTAAAACTGTGTGCCGGACCGAGACTCGAACGCGGGACCTTTGCCTTTCTTTCAGGAGTGCTAGCTCTGCAAGGTTCGCAGGAGAGCTTCTTTAAGGTTTGGAAGGTAGGAGACGAGATACTGGCAGAAGGAAAGCTGTGAGGATGGGGCGCGAGTCGTGCTTTGGTAGCTCTGATGGTAGAGCACTTGCCCGCGAAAGGCAAAGGTCCCGAATTCGAATCTCGGTCCAGCACACAGTTTTAATCTGCCAGGAAGTCTCATCTTAAGAGGTGTTCCTGGTTGTGCTGAGTCTTGTTGTGTGACGAGTCTGACGTCGAACAACGGCCTAAATAACGTGGAAAGTGGGCGTGGTCTGGACTTCACGTGATAGTGTGGATAAACCTCCTTAAGGATAAAATATAATTATCGATCACAGTGCGTCAAAGGCAAAAACTTCTCATCGATTCTGTAGTGCCACTGCCCAAATATCGTTGAGCTTCATAGCTTCTTCTTTTCTGTTAAAATTATCCCCATGTTTATATATTTCTATGGCTTCTCTATATAGCCGCGGATTATAGTTCGTCATAGTACATAAACTGTTTCCAAAAATGTCACTACGTGATCACACGACTGAAGAGCAGAAATCCTATACGTGATAGGTCCGGAAATCAGTATCTGTTGAGATAAGGACCGTTGGAAATCTTCCTTTCACAGCCTGCATTTGATTCAAAGGGGAGTCAATATTCAGAGAGATGGCATACTAAATAATCACAACATGCACGTGTGGGCAAAGGCAAATCCGAGAGAAATCATGGTGAGGCATCAGTATCGCTTCAGTATTAAGGCAGGGGCAGAAAATGTCTATGACAAACTCATAGGGTCATACACGTTGCTAAGCAGACATATGGGTTTTGTGTATCGCCAATTGCTGCGGGATTAATTACCAGCGCTGTTGAAGAACGTTACCCTTGTAGAAAGACCACGGCTGTCGTTTAAGCACGACGGATCGCCATCGCATTTTCTACGCATCGTGTATAACAGTTCTGGTTATGGGGATATCTGAAGGTATCAGTGCCTCCCACAACCATTGGCAGTGTGCATACGTTACAGGAATATCTGTCTCTGGGATTTTGCCAAATCCAAGGGCTCATAAGTTTAACCGATTTTTGGACAATGATGTCTGAAGGAGGAGTAAGAATTAATGGTAACCACATTGAGTACCCGCACTGTCAAAAGACAGATAACTACCATAGGGCAAAAAGTCCCATATCTCAACAAGTATTTGTTTCATGATCGAGAAAATCTTTCCCAAGTATGACTGGAGTTAACTACTGTAAAAATAACAGACACTTTCTTAAACTTCGTTATCAAATACCTGTCTTTGAACACAGAGCATGGTTCACACTAATGAAAAAAATTTAATAATACGAGAGTTGGAACTTTAATAGTGGCAACTATTTACTTACAGCTCGTACAAAATAGGCACGTGTTTCAAAGTTTTACTGACCTTCAAAGTAGTCACCAGCATTGTGTATAGCCGGTTGCCAGCGATGTGGAAGTCGTAGGATACACTTAGCAGTGCCAGTTGTGTTGACAGTTCGTGCGGCGCAGACTATTGAGCGACGAATTTGTAGCAGTTCTGAAGCGAATGCCATGAAGCGTTTCCTTCAGTTTAGAAATCGAAATGAACTCACGAGGGCTTAAGTCGGGGGGGGGGGGGGGGGGGCGTGCAGTAGGTGGTATAGCACTTAGCAGCCCCATCAGTCAAACAAATCAGTAACAGCTTGCACAGTACATGTTTGCTCTCTGAGCACTATGGGACTCAACTGCTGTGGCCATTAGTCCCCTAGAACTTAGAACTACTTAAACCTAACTAACCTAAGGACAGCACACACATCCATGCCGGAGACAGGATTCGAACCTGCGACCGTAGCAGTCGCATGGTTCCGGACTGCGCGCCTAGAACCGCGAAACCACCGCGGTCGGCAGTACATGTTTGAGTATTGTCCTGCAAATTGATGGTCAGGTCCTGCAGAAAGTGTCATCAGTTCTGTCTCTATGCTATTCATTTTTGGAACAGAGGCTACGACCAGCTTAGAGACACAACGATCAAAAATTATTGAGTAAGAATTTACTGCATCATACTTGCCACAAAGATGCTGACACGATATTTTCATCATACAACGTGTGAAACAGAGCTGTGAGATAGATATTTCGTATTTTTATATTATGCATCAACAGCAGTCCCTGATTTCAGGGAAAACGCTGGAAGTCATTTGATAATGCACGTACATGAAGCCAGAATGTATACATATGACGTTAGCTACAGCATTAAAGTCTTGCTGACAACACACAACACAAAGTCGCACGAGTCGCGTGTTTTGTATACTATCACGACAGCTGACTCAAACTTCACAAAGCGTAGAGCCATAGCCCCCTGATTGGCAGTAGATTTATGGCTGCCCCTTCCATCTCACGCTAAAAGCTCCACTCTTTTTTTTTTTTTTTTTTTTTTTTGTCATCAGTCTACTGACTGGTTTGATGCGGACCGCCACGAATTCCTTTCCTGTGCTAACCTCTTCATCACAGAGTAGCACTTGCAACTTTCGTCCTCAATTATTTGCTTGACGTATTCCAATCTCTGTCTTCCTCTACAGCTCCCTCTAGTACCAAGGAAGTCATTCCCTCACGTCTTAGCAGATGTCCTATCATTTTGTCCCTTCTTCTTATCAGTGTTTTCCACATATTCCTTTCCTCTCCGATCCTGCGTAGAACCTCCTCATTCCTTACCTTATCAGTCCACCTAATTTTCAACATTCGTCTATAGCACCACATCTCAAATGCTTCGATTCTCTTCTGTTCCGGTTTTCCCACAGTCCATGTTTCACTACCATACAATGCTGTACTCCAGACGTACATCCTCAGAAATTTCTTCCTCAAATTAAGGCCTTGGCCAGAAACGCCTTTTTTTGTCATAGCGAGTCTGCTTTTGATGTCTTCCTTGCTCCGTCCGTCATTGGTTATTTTACTGCCTAGGTAGCAGAATTCCTTAACTTCATTGACTTCGTGACCATCAATCCTGAAGTTGAGTTTCTCGCTGTTCTCATTTCTACTATTTCTCATTACCTTCGTCTTTCTCCGATTTACTCTCAAACCATAATGTGTACTCATTAGACTGTTCATTCCGTTCAGCAGATCATTTAATTCTTCTTCACTTTCACTCAGGATAGCAATGTCATCAGCGAATCGTATCATTGATATCCTTTCACCTTGTATTTTAATTCCACTCCTGAACCTTTCTTTTATTTCCATCATTGCTTCCTCGATGTACAGATTGAAGAGTAGGGGCGAAATGCTACAGCCTTGTCTTGCACCCTTCTTAATACGAGCACTTCGTTCTTGATCGTCCACTCTTATTATTCCCTCTTGGTTGTTGTACATATTTATATGACCCGTCTCTCTCTATAACTTACCCCTCCATTTTTCAGAATCTTGAACAGCTTGCACTATTTTATATTGTCGAACGCTTTTTCCAGGTCGACAGATCCTATGAACGTGTCTTGATTTTTCTTTAGCCTTGCTTCCATTATTAGCCGTAACGTCAGAATTGCCTCTCTCGTGCCTTTACTTTTCCTAAAGCCAAACTGATCGTCACCCAGCGCATTCTCAATTTTCTTTTCCATTCTTCTGTATATTATTCTTGTAAGCAACTTCGATGCATGAGCTGTTAAGCTGATTGTGCTATAATTCTCGCACTTGTCAGCTCTTGCCGTCTTCGGAACTGTGTGGATGATGCTTTTCCTAAAGTCAGATGATATGTCGCCAGACTCATGTATTCTACACACCAACGTGAATAGTCGTTTTGTTGACACTTCCCCTAATTATTTTAGAAATTCTGATGGAATGTTATCTATCCCTTCTGCCTTATTTGACCGTAAGTCCTCCAAAGCTCTTTTAAATTCCGATTCTAATACGGGATCCATTATCTCTTCTAAATCGACTCCTGTTTCTTCTTCAATCACACCAGACAAATCTTCACCCTCACAGAGGCTTTCAATGTAATCTTTCCACCTATCTGCTCTCTCCTCTGCATTTAACAGTGGAATTTCCGTTGCACTCTTAATGTTACCACCGTTGCTTTTAATGTCACCAAAGGTTGTTTTGGCTTTCCTTTATGGGACATAAAATACTGGAAAATATGTGTGCCTGTCGATGGTTTATGTCGACATAATGCAAGAAACTAAAAGCCATAGCTCGATATGTGTGGCCCTTAGCGCACGTTAATCCGGTAATGTTCATGTGTAGCTATCCATCGTCGACTACTATGGTTTACGGTAGTCTATGACATGACATCGGTGTTCCTTCTCTTGGAATCATAAACTTCTGCCAACGAAAATGGAAATGTGCACCACCGTATTTCATTTTGACAAGTACTCGTGTGTGTCAAATCTCCTCGTCCTATCTATACCTCTCCTTCTCAGTATAAGCGCGTGATAAGAGTATATATTGGGAGGTAGGTAGATGATGGATTAACCCAAAGATAGAAAGCGGTAGGATTCTCAAAGCATAGCCTGGGAACCTAAGCAACAGAGTTTGTCTGACGAGGCTGTAGAAAGATCGATTCGGACGGGAATAGAGGGCGTAGATTGGCCTTGAGTCAGTTGGAAACCAGCGGCTTGAAGAAGGGACCGATGTCTCCGGAAAGCAGCCATGTCCAGGCACTGCTGCTAGCTGAAGAGACGCGCTGTAGCTGAACTCTGGTCGGTACCGGTAAGTGCTAAGAAGCTGAAAAATGAGTTACATCATTGAGAACAGGACTGATGATGTGTTATTTGGGGCTGATTTCGTTAGTGAAGTGTCAAATTCCGATGTAATTATTACTATTTTGGCGGAATAAGATGATGAGAGAGTGGTAGTTGCAACCGTCTTTGTACTAGTGCTGACTATCGGGTCTTTCTCCTTAAAGAACGTGCTTCAGAGCGTTAAATGGTGGTATTTACGAAAGTGCGTGAGGACACTTCTTCACTAAGACATTTCTTCGCTAACGTAATTTTGTGCAATAGAGGTAAATTCTGACGTAGTTTCCTTTGTAACGGGGCCTCGGTCACTGGTAACTGCGGTAAATGCATAGGTTTGATATCGGTGAATGCTAGCGAACATTTCGGAAAGATAATAGACAGTGGGCTACAATGCTTTTCATTCATTTTTAGATGAATTCGTGACACTTTCTTTGTGTCTAATTTCCGCGCCCCGTGTCCGTGAGACTTCCGTAAGAAAGCAGTAACGGTCAGAATATCATGATTGGCGAGTCTTTAACGGCTGTTAGGGGTTTTCAGAGGTATTATGATTTGTGGGGTAGATATTTTACTCGATTAATTTGAGTGTTTGATTGACTCTCTGTGGTTCACGGTAGTGCATAGTGCTGCCCACGTGTATGCAGTATCTTGAATAAGGCAGTCAGCTAATAACACAGTGTCCGGATACATATTTAAAGTAATCTGGAACATTTTGATATTGGTTTTGTGTGAATTTTTTGTGTTCTTGAGTTTCTTTCTTTGTGAGTGGGTGAGATCCATGTGCTTAGCAAACATCCACGTGGTGCCTGTGCCAATGCTTACTTACGTGAGTGATAGCATTTCTGAGTGTTCCATCCAAACGTGTATATTGCCCCCTGTCTGTTCGCGACATTAGGTCAAGTGATAAAACATTTTCCATATTATTAATCGTAATCAAAGCCTCCCTTTTGATCATGTGTTTTCTCTTTAATTCAACCTATCCCACTCGCTTCGAGAGCTAATGTAAATAATGCAACCTGATGTATGTTTGATGCAGATGACCTACGCTAACGTAAATTGCTATCAGTAGTGCGTGGATGCTCTCTGTCTGTCAGTCTCATTGTATGTAAACATTGTGTTGTACTGACAACGTTTCCCCCTCTTGGCTTCCAGATAATCTGACCAAAAGGTAATTCATAGGTAAGAGACCGATTAAAAGAATTTCATTTACCAGTAATACCATATAACTAAACTTTACGTTATTCCAATTCATAAATAATGCTCATTAAAGTACACGCACCTCAAATTGAGAGAGAATGTTGTTTTAGACAGTAAAAGAAGTTCATTCACACTGATCACGAGTTGTTTATGACAGTTCCTAACCCTCTCTTTCTTAACTGGATGATGCAAATATAACCTCTATAAGAGAAAAGAGTAGAATTCGTGGGTAAGAGACCGGTTAAGAGAAGTTCATTTACTACCAATTGCATACAACTAAGGTTTACGATGTTCCAATTCAGAAATAATATTGATTAAATTAATATAATTCCGATAATGCAATTTAGTGTCAGCTAGGTTAGGGACCTGTTTCAAGAAAGCGGTTACCTACCTCTGTGCTGAATGCACTGTTTGAAGGTGCGAATAGCTTTATCCGTTGTATTTATTAAATTATTAATTCAACAGATCATGAAAAGCCAGGTCATTGAGAATAATTAAACAGAATATTAGCACCGTAACCTCAGCTTACGGGAAGAGACAAAAATTTCTCTTAGCGAGCTCTATAGGATAGTACAGAGGTAATAACGACGGCACAAACAAATTGCTTCATGTACATGTAGCCAAACCAAAAGGAAAATAAATTGCAATTACAGACGCCTAAGATAACCGTCCAGCGTCAATACCGCGATTTCAAGGATACGGAGTTTGCGCGTATTTAGCGAAGTGTCAAACACTTTAGGACAGAAAAAAAAAACAATTACCTGCGATCAGTGCTGTGATTACTGTCAATCTATCTTGTTATTTTAATGATCTATGTCCAGAAAATTCCAAATAAGCAGGAATTTTCCTCTCGGCAACAATCAATTACACTGACTATTGCTTTATAACAGGCCACTCTTGACATTATGAAAATCCAGCAGTTATTTGTTGTCAAAATGCTACTATCAATAGAATGTACGGTTCGTATTTGAAAGTAGAATGTAAGAATAAATTAACCTGACACTTTGTTGTAGACGGACTTTATTAAAAGCATGCGACAGTCTAACAGATTTCTTCCTGGTTGGAGAAAAAACGGCAGAGACGAGCAATTACATTTATAGACGTTTCTAGGTAGAAGTTCAGTAACACACAAGATGTTCCGTTTGGAAGTTTTTGTTTCGGTATTTCTGTAAGAGCGTAGAACCAAAAGCTGAAAATAATGAAATCTCATATCCGCTGACCAAAAAATTGTAAATAAATACATCTCATTTCCGTCCCTAAGTTGTGTCAATTTGGATCTTTCTGTTTTAACAGAAAGAAGGAACGAAGTTTGGGATTTAATGTCCTGTCGATAGCAAGGTTATTAGCGACGGTTTACAAAAATAATAATGGGCAGGGCCAGCGTACCCTCAAACACTGCAGGTTGGGTAAACAAATTACTGTTAATCGATGCAGCCGTGCTCGACATTGTTGTTTTATAATTCTTTTTTCCCTTGGCGTACCGAGCTGCACCGGTAAGGAAATCTCCGCTCTTCAACTGCTGACATACAAGGTCGTAAGAACATAGTTGCAGCCATCAGTTTTTCACCTTTAGCCAGTCTGTGCTATCGTACAGAACAATGACTTCGGTATTTTGTTAGTGCTGTTTTGACAGTGTGGTGACTCGTCGAGTTATTGTGGAGAGAAAAAATCGGAGGTTATGGACTCATCCCATGTATAACAACAGACCACGCGCGGTGTGGCCACGCGGTTTGAGGCGTAATGTCCCGCCGGAGGATGGAGTCCTCCCCCGAGCATGGATGTGTGTGTTGTTCTCAGCATAAGTTAGTTTAAGTAGTATGTAAGTCTAGGGACCGATGACCTAAGCTGTTTGGTCCCTTAGGAATTCACACACATTTGAACAACAGACTTTTGGAGAGTGTTTTACTTAACGCAAATAAAAGCTTCCCTAACAATTTTATTCTTATTGTAGAATGAATTGTAATATATTTCATTAGGTGCTGCAGCACACTCAAGACATCAGGAAGCAATTAGCGTCGTCATCTTTGGTAATATATTACTACACCCTTATCAAAGATTTTTTGTGTGTTTCGCGTTGCACAAATTCATTATTTTCCTCACTACGTTTTTTTTTTCTTTCCTTCTTAATTATGCGTAGTTGGTAGTGGGAATGGTTCATCGACTGAAGCCAATGATAACCTTTCAGAATGATCTTTGTCTTGTCATACAAACTGATAGGCGAAAATTCTTGAGATAATCTCATTTGACTCACAGATTCTGCTTCCACTTACAAGGAACAGTGTAGAGCTCTTGGAATTCAGACAGTTTTTAAGAAATTGTGATAGAACCATCGCCAAGTGTACTAGTTTTCGATGGATTTTTCCCTGAATCTCCTGACCTGATTTTCCCAAGTTTTTTGTGTTAACTGTACGTTAAGATCATTTAAATTTCACCATTTCAAATTCAATAATAATAAGATGGTGTAAAAAATATGGCTCTTTAGTTCCCTATTGTTACAGATGTATGAAAATAGATGGACTAACGAGGAGAACACGGCAAGTGCCATAACCAGATTCCCAAGAAACTCCGCTCAGTGGAAGAGGAGCCAAAATAAGCGAACACGTCTCTCGACTTACCCGCAGACAATTGACCGTTTCTGAGAAAGCGACACTCAAAGTTTTCGATTTAACTTACATGCCTGGGCATTTCATTTTCTCGTCCCGTGTTCGAAACCCGATTATTGTTTTTATTTACTTTTTTTCATTTTCTACCGATGTCCGTAAAAGGCTACGAATGTTTATCAATGTAGGAGACACAAAGCCGTTATAATAGTTGAAAAATTACAACTGGGTTTCCCAAAAACTGTCACACATTTATCATATAATACTATACATATGTGTGTGGTATTTTTAGGAGTTACATTTTTTTTTTAATTTTCATATTCTTATATTTCATTGTTACATCAATTCTTCGTTCTTATGTTTCATTGAACGATACCGATCTTAGACACAGTCTCAAGATAGAAACTCTGAACAGCACGAGCGTCACCCGAAGACAGATTTGCCACAGCGACATTTCTTTGTATCAATCTCTCTCGAGTAAGAAATGTTGTCATTGCTGAAGATTTCACACGTTGGCAATAATTTTGTGTCAGGCCACGCATAACGGGTCACTTTTCCTGAAACTTGAGCTTGCAATCCATTATGGATCAAGGTACACTGCAGAAATTTCACCTAAAACACTTGTAAATAATTTTTCCTAGAACCACTCGGCCAGAGCGGCCGGCACTTGCACCCAGCACGCTCTATTTGCACCACCTCACTTGATAGAATTATCCTATTTTTTTATTTTAGTTTACGCCATCAAAAGCTGTAATCATAACAAACATGATACTCTCACATTTCTTGCATGCTTTTAGGCAGAAAACTCAGATTTTGGTGCCGGTGTTGTAAGACACGTTTTTCTACGTTAGTTGGACAACATACTGTTCCACAGATGGAACGACACAACGTAGTAAAATTATGTAGAAGTAATTTGTGACTCTTCAAATGTGAATTAATGTTTGTTGAAACAAATGATTCAAGTTTCTTTAGTGAGAGATTTTGTCTCTTTCACTCTTTTGTGTCTTTGCTTCCGATGTAGACGTACGCTCTGATAGTTGGTGCGTTAGTTTAATGTACAGATTCTACGTCAATATATCAGTTGAAGTCCGAAACGTGCTTAACCCTTATATACCGGTTTCAGCATTAATCTGAGGCGAGACGACTTGGAAGTCTTGATAAGGTGATGCAATTGATCGGCCGTCATTGTGGCAGCCAATACACAAATTTGCATGATCTACCATAGAACCTGCCTTCATTATTACTTCACGATTTACGAAGTCCGATTGTAATCTGTTGTACGCATCTTTATGCACGCCTGCATTTGCGATTCAAACCTTTATTACGGACACATGGTCTACCATCATCCTATTAATGACTGACCACGAAAACCAGATACGCCGATTTTGGAGTATGGTTCAAATGGCTCTGAGCACTATGGGACTCGACTGCTGTGGTCATTAGTCCTCTAGAACTTAGAACTACTTAAACTTAACTAACCTAAGGACATTACACACATCCATGCCCGAAGCAGGATTCGAACCTGCGTCCGTAGCAGTCGCACGGGTTCGGACTGCGCGCCTAGAACCGCGAGACCACCGCGGCCGGCTTTTGGAGTATGATTTTCATTCATTTCATTTCCTTTATCAGAACGTCTCGTCTTTCTTTATAATTTTCCTGCTCTCATTAGCTCCATTAGCAAACATGTTTAATGATTAATTGTGAACCGGGGCGGAAGTACAGGATAGGACAAATGAAAGTTGCCCAGAGAACAGAGCTCCAGGACACATCGAAACAGAGGAAAGGAAATACAGTACTATCCTGACTATAGCAGATGTTGAAAGTGACCACTAGTCATCTCTTGACACTTTTGGACCCTGGTCAGCAAGTTGCTGAAAGTGAATTGAAGCTAGACTGCTGGAATTGGCGCAGTTTCAGTCGAGATGTTCTGCTGCAGTTGTTGAAGACTACGAGGGTTGTTGCGGTACACCTTAGACTTGAGGGCTCCCCACACAAGTAATCGCACACTCACAGATGGGGTGACCTGTATGGCTAGGGCCGCGACCAGGCTGACCTTTGCTAGCAACCCTGTCAGGTGCGAAGATTGTGTAAATGTGCTCTAAGGTTCGGCAGGCTGTATGGGCAGTTACTCCATTCTCCTGGAAGTAACTGTACGTCTTTACCTCCTCCGTTAATGCTGCCACTTTTATTTTCCCCACACTGTATTACAGCACATGTGGGAAGGACACAGTGGTTTGTTCTACAGTGTCTTATATTTGTATATCAGTATAAGAAAATTGGGTTCACGTGCCAATTTACGCTGCAACGTTGCTTAAAAATATTTGTGCTTAGTGAAATATTTGGTACGATTGCTCATGTTCACTTAATCCTTCCACAACGGAGAGTAAAAGTGTAAATTCAATTTTCGTTTTGTCATACCCACTGCAATTTCTTGCGAGAAAAAAGTAAGTGTTCACAGCCTAGGAAATTTTCTATGAACTGCTTGAAGTCAGATCGCGTTACTAAATTTGATTCATGGTTGAAACATCGCTTTGTATATGAAACGGCACTTTTCTGAAATCAGGGCATATCCGAATTTACATTCACAGGTAACTTTTTTCTAAAACATAGCAGAAACCTTGCAAGTTCGCCTAACTAACATCGAGTAGCATCTCCTCCCCCTATTCCCCTTCGTCCGAATGACAGCTCCAACTCATTGTGGCATGGACTCCAAGAGAAACCGAAAACGTTGCGCAGCCGACTTGACCCATGAGCGATAGACCACAGGCCTTAACTCGCGCTAAAATTGTAGCAGCCGCATGCTAGAAGCTGAGCGCAGATCCAGGAAGAAGGGCGGGGGCGATTTATGCACTGGAGTCAGAGTAATGTGAAGCATGCGAGGGACTGGTTTCAATGAATTGGTAGGTAGTGTTGAGGACTTAAAGCGCACATCAGTCCCCATTTGACAGATGCACAGGATATTGAAATATCGATATCTACGGCTTTTGAGTCAAAAGAATTGTTGGCTCTGTGCTCCGGAACTGAATTCGGCGTTCGAAGAGGCTTCAGAACAGCATATATCGTATGGACCATTACAGAAGTGCAATAAATCGTGTAGAATGGACGCCACAGAAATGGCGTCGGCTGTTACATATGGACGATACTCGAATCTATTTGTACCCTTATAATAGCAGACAATGTAATATTTAACGCGTCCAACACTGTTCTGACATGTACAACCACTGTGTTTCGCATGTGCAACAAAATGATGGTGGAGTAATGTTCTAGTGTAGCATTTCATGGGGCTACAGTACAGCTCCCGCGACTGTTGAGGGCAATTTCACTTTTATACGATACAGGAAAGCGACTGTGCAACCAGTAAATGGGACCGTATAGCCAAAATTTTGAGACAATTTCAACTTGATGGAAAATAGCTCGTTTGTTAATCATGTTGTTCTCGTAAAGACGTTCCTTTATCATCTACATCTACATTTATACTCCGCGAGCCACCCAACGGTGTGTGGCGGAGGGCACTTTACGTGCGACTGTCATTACCTCCCTTTCCTGTTCCAGTCGCGTATGGTTCGCGGGAAGAACGACTGTCTGAAAGCCTCCGTGCGCGCTTGAATCTAATTTTATATTCGTGATCTCCTCGGGACGTATAAGTACGGGGAAGCAATATATTCGATACCTCATCCAGAAACGCACCCTCTCGAAACCTGGCGAGCAAGCTACACCGCGATGCAGAGCGCCTCTCTTGCGGAGTCTGCCACTTGAGTTTGCTAAACATCTCCGTAACGCTATCACGCTTGCCAAATAACCCTGTGACGAAACGCGCCGCTCTTCTTTGGATCTTCTCTGTCTCCTCCGTCAACCCGATCTGGTACGGATCCCACACTGATGAGCAATACTCAAGTATAGGTCGAACGAGTGTTTTGTAAGCCACCTCCTTTGTTGATGGACTACATTTTCTAAGGACTCTCCCAATGAATCTCAACCTGGCACCCGCCTTACCAACAATTAATTTTATATGATCTTTCCACTTCAAATTGTTCCGTAAGCATACTCCCAGATATTTTACAGAAGTAACTGCTACCAGTATTTGTTCCGCTATCATATAATCATACAATAAAGGATACTTCTTTCTATGTATTGGCAATACATTACATTAGTTTATGTTAAGGGTCAGTTGCCACTCTCTTCACCAAGTGCCTATCCGCTGCAGATCTTCCTGCATTTCGATACAATTTTCTAATGCTGCAACTTCTCTGTATACTACAGCATCATCCGCGAAAAGCCGCATGGAACTTCCGACACTATCTACTAGGTCATTTATATATATTGTGAAAAGCAATGGTCTCATAACACTCCCCTGTGGCACGCCAGAGGTTACTTTAACGTCTGTAGACGTCTCTCCATTGATAACAACATGCTGTGTTCTGTTTTCTAAAAACTCTTCAATCCAGCCACACAGCTGGTCTGATATTCCGTACGCTCTTACTTTCTTTATCAGGCGACAGTGCGAAACTGTATCGAAAGCCTTCCGGAAGTCAAGGAAAATAGCATCTACCTGGGAGCCTGTATCTAATATTTTCTAGGTCTCATGAACAAATAAAGCGAGTTGGGTCTCATGCGATCGCTGTTTCCGGAATCCATGTTGATTCCTACAGAGTAGATTCTAGGTTTCCAAAACGACATGTTACGCGAGCAAAAAACACGTTCTAAAATCCTACAACAGATCGAGTCAGAGATATAGGTCTATAATTTTTCGCATCTGCTCGACGACCCTTCTTGAAGACTGGGACTACCTGTGCTTTTTTCCTATCATTTGGAACCTTCCGTTCCTCTAGAGACTTGCGGTACACGGCTGTTAAAAGGGGGGCAAGTTCTTTCGCCTACTCTGTGTAGAATCGAATTGGTATCCCGTCAGGTCCAGTGGACTTTCCACTGTTGAGTGATTCCAGTTGCTTTTCTATTCCTTGGACACTTATTTCGATGTCAGCCATTTTTTCGTTTGTGCGAGGATTTAGTGAAGGAACCGCAGTGCGGTCTTCCTCTGTGAAACAGCTTTGGAAAAAGGTGTTTAGTATTTCAGCTTCACGCGTGTCATCCTCTGTTTCAATGCCATCATCATCCCGGAGTGCCTGGATATGCTGTTTCGAGCCACTTACTGATTTAACGTAAGACCAGAACTTCCTAGGATTTTCTGTCACGTCGGTACATAGAATTTTACTTTCGAATTCACTGAACGCTTCACGCATAGCCCTCCTTACGCTAACTTTGACACCGTTTAGCGTCTGTTTGTCTTAGAGGTTTTGGCTGCGTTTAAACTTGGAGTGAAGTTCTCTTTGCTTTCGCAGTAGTTTCCTAACTTTTTTGTTGAACCACGGTGGGTTTTTCCCGTCCCTCACAGTTTCATTCGGCACGTACCTGTCTAAAACGCATTTACGATTGCCTTGAACTTTTTCCATAAACACTCAACATTGTCGGTGTCGGAACAGAAATTTTCGTTTTGATCTGTTAGGTAGTCTGAAATCTGCCTTCTATTACTCTTGCTAAACAGATAAAGCTTCCTCCCTTTTTTTATATGCTAGGATCACCAGAAAGGAGTGGCCTACCTGTTCCCTGGACATGAACCCAGTCGATCATGCGTGGGATCGATTGAAATGGGATGTTTTTGGACTTCGACAACGATCACGTACTTTGTGCGACTTACGCAAAATCATAATAGAAGAATGGGGTTGATCATCTCACCGATGATATGCTACGACGGATTTAAGCCTGTATCCGAGCGAGGTGACGGTCCATCTCGTAATGACGTTACTCAGAAGTGCTTTGAGAGACTCCGCCCCCACTCCCTTTCCCCCTTGCGAAACAAACGATTTTGTCGTTACAGAAATGTTTGTTTTCTGGGTTTCGTGATCTGGACACATTGCAAATGAACAAATACGGATGCCTCAGAGCCAATTTTTGTTCTTTTGTGCCATGAATTTCGAAATAAATGGGTGATGCATCACTTTTGTTGATGAGTTTATAGTTATTTATACCGATTTCTAAATTTCTCAGCCAATTTTCGGAAGTTAAAGTAGCATAAAAAGCGAGAGTCTAAAATGGCAAGCATTTCTAGAATTATGAGCTATTTTTGACACAAGATACTTACAGTCGCTCGTCTATTGATGGCCTTTCGACCTGACCTGGAATGTAGATGCGCCAATTTACGGACTGAGAGCACCTGCTGCCGATAACTAATTCAACATCGTTAGTGCATCCACATGTAGAGCTGGCAAAACACAGAAAATACCATCCACTATGAAAAATATGACAGAAAGTTCGACTCTCCCGAATGCAGTTGGTAATGACTGAAATAAACAACGTTCGCCCACATTTACGTACTTCCAAGGTTTATAGTCTGCAGATCTCTGTTCACAGACACAGTGAAAAGTAAAGCTGAATGGCGTTGTTGGCTGGGAGACCACCAAGTACACGTTCAGCCACCTAATTGGAAACGTTTATCTTATCCTTGGCACCTTTACGTCGCGATGTGTGAGAGGGGTGTGATTAAGTGTATGTGGTATCTACTGGGTTGCATACAAAAAATGGTTCAAATGGCTCTGAGCACTATCGATTTAACATCTGAGGTCATCAGTCCCATAGAACTTAGAACTACTTAAACCTAAGGACATCACACACATCCATGCCCGAGGCAGGATGTGAACGTGCGACCGTAGCAGTCGCGCTGTTCCGAACTGAAGCGCCTAGAACCGTTCGGCCACCGCGGCCGCCGCGTGCGATTAGCCGAACGGTCTTAGGCACTGCAGTCATGGACTGTGCTGCTGGCCCTGGAGGAGGCTCGAATCCTCCATCGGGCATGGGTGTGTGTGTTTGTTCTTAGGATAATTTAGGTTAAGTAGTGTGTAAGTTTAAGGACTGATGACCTTAGCAGTTAAGTCCCATAAGATTCCACACACATTTGATCATTTTGAACCACCGCGGCCGGCGGTTGCATACATCAGCATAGATTCCGCCTACTAATTCCCGCAAACAAGATACCACACGTGTAACAGGCAGACTTACAAAATACACCGGAACCTAGAGCATGTGTGTGCTGCATGTCAAATGAGCACACACATACAGCTCGAACACTAACGGCAGTTCTCACACTCTAGAATGTGCACAGCAAAGACTGTTTTACTGAAACCGCGCCGGACAACGCCTACTTGCTTCATCAGACAATGCGCCCTTCTTCCCAACCGTCCGTCAGCCAACGGCTAACCAAGTGCATCTATCAATGTTTGCTGTTTGACCCTTCCTCTCTAGCTTATGATCGACAACCTTCTTCCCTCTGTGAAACTAAACGTCCTATCTGGAGTCACGGCGGTCTACCACATTCGCCCTGGATGGCGAAGGTGTAGCGTCGCACTGCCTTGGTGACATTAGGAGCTACTTCCGGTTCTTTAAGATGAGCAAACGAATGCTGATCGTCAGACAATAGCGTTCGTTGGTGTGGTACTATGGCCGAAATATCAGAAGCCCTTTCTCATCCCGCATAAACATTCTACACACAGGAAGAGCTCTGAAGCTTTTCTCATCGGTGTCCTGTGAGCAAAAGGGATGTTGCTTTTGGCCGTATTAGTGTCCTGCATTTGACGAGGATCTGTGTGTACTCATCACTACAGGGGACCTTTTTCACAGCCCGAGAGTCGAAGTGTTCATGTGCAGGGTGACTTTAATTAAAGTTCCAGTTTCAAAACACAGTAAAAAATAAAGGAATCAAACGCTGATATGAATGACGAGACGTCTGAATAGAATATTATAAAAGCGGGAAGAAAGCTTTATGGAAATTAAAAAAAAAAAACTAGAAAATTCTCCACTAGATGGCGCTGTTACGTCGTAAAGTAAGTGGGTTCGGTACAAATGACAGATGAATCGGAATACGGCGGTTATTGCGTGAGTTGTGCATTTAAAGGCCGTACTGTGCGACCTGCAAAACCGCACAAGTTTGGAATTCAACAGTTGTGACACTTGTAGCTGGTAAGCCCCTCCACCACAACAAGATCGTGCCACCTGGACGGGGAAAATCGGTTTTTAATCGTCCTGTGACCAAAAGCTGCATAAAAAGCAACAATGAAATCTATTTTTAACTGTCCTGAGATTGGCGGAAGAGATCTTCAATATGCTGTTCACTGTTTTCTGCCAGAAATTAAATTTGTGAAACAGCATGTTCTACAACGGTCTGAAATGTCTCAGGGATAACGTTCAGAGTGCGTTGTGCAATGTGTATCTTCAGTTCAGCTACGTTTGTAATCTAAGCACTGAACACAGTCTTTCAGATAGTCCCACAGCCAGAAGTCACGCAGATTAAAATCAGGTGATCTGGGTGGCTAGGATGTAGGGAAATGACGGCAGATAATTCTAACATTTCCGAAATTCCTCTGCAGTAGCTGCTTCACTGCCTGTGCAATGTGCACAGGAGCGCCATCTTGCATTAACATTGATCCTACCCACACGCCCATGCTGTTGAAGCATTGGAATGACGTTGGTGCGCCCTATAATCTCATAGTATTTATCATTAATGGTACAGGTAACGGGGCCCGTAGGGCCCATCTCCTCGAAAAAGTATGGCCCTACGATCAACGGTACCGCTTGATGAGGAGAGGGTTTTCCGTTGCCCATATTCTGCAATTTTGCGTATTGACATGTCCTTGGAGGTGCAAATGAGCTTCGTCTGTGTGGCGTCGATAGTTACGATGCCACAATGTAGGTGCACGCTCTCGTAAGTTGGCACTACGAGAGAAGACTATCTACGCCAACCACAGCGCCCTCTGGCCGACGCTGTGGAGCTCAGGGAGTGCTGTCTTGATTTCACCCTTTTCTTCGAGAGCAGACGGCCGGAAATATCGCTTCTACTACCGAGTGGGCTAGCTTGCTATTGAGACTTCGTATTACTTACGTTCAGTTAAAGTTTGGACAGCAAGGAGTATTTGTTAGTTTTGAGATTATACAGAACAGTCATCCTAACTTCACAGGAGTAGACATGGACTGCGGCTTCAGATCTACGTGCTCATCCTAGCCAAAGTTATGTGTGAATTTGACATTTACTTGTGTTTCTAACTCTATTAAAAGTGTCAAAGTTACATGCAGTACCGAAGTGCATAACCTCTTCCGGTCCTACTCTCTTCCTTCACTTTCCGCCTATATTACAGAAGCAGTTCACAGGAACAGATCCTTACCGCCTACCCAGGCGGGATACAAATGTCTGTACAGAATGATCCATGGTCATTCAATGTCCACTTCCATGCGTGCAAGAAATTCCGGAGGAAACGTTTTTCTTACTATCAGGCCAGCAGCAAGCAACTCCTGAATATGGGTGGTTTTGTATGAATAGAAATGCAGGATGTTTCGTAGAATATTATGTGCAGCGGTCATAGGCACGTCCAAAGTCTGGTTAATTCGCCGGCGGGGGTGGCCGCGCGGTTTTAGGCGCTACAGTCTGGAACCGCGTGACCACTACGGTCGCAGGTTCGAATCCTGCCGCGGGCATGGGTGATGTCCTTAGGTTAGTTAGATTTAAGTAGTTCTAAGTTCTAGGGGACTGATGACCTCAGATGTTAAGTCCCATAGTGCTCAGAGACATTTGAACCATTTGAGAGCCGGTTAATTCCCCGTACACTGTATGTTTGGACACCACCGCTCGACTCTTCCTACAATGCTGTGTCCACATCATCTACTGACGTCAGATCACACATTTCACTCATTATTAAAAAAAATTGGCACACTTCGGCCTAACCCATTTTTCAAACGCATGAGTGTCCAGAAGTTCTATAGAGCTACTAGCGCGCAGTCACCATTCTTGGAAAACAGCTTTACCAGCAGCGTGCGATTCTGCATCGTGACTGTCATCCGGAGCATTTCAGATGCAAACTGATGAACTGCCATGTACCCTGCCCCTTTTGTTTCGCATGTTCTGCGGCTTACAGCACATGCTAGTGGTAAAATTATCATTTTCCTACTATGTTTACCCGTTCTCCAAAATAGTCCCTTGAAATTTGACGTCGTTCTAAGTAGTGGTTCTCTTTTACAGCGTTTTGAAACTGGAACTTCAATTATAATCACCCTGTACTTATGCTAAAGTTTGCAATCCGGGAAAGGCAATAGACCACGATGTAAATGTGGCGCATTTGCTTCTGTACCACAAAGGAAGAAGATGATTTGGCTACTAACCATTTGCTGTTGGCCATTAATGAATGTCACTCCATGTCATCAGTCTAGTATCACAGTCTGTGACATAGAGTCGCGGACTCTATAGCGCAAAAAAATATAGCCATCTGACGGCTGCAGCGATGTTAGCGTTTCAAGCGACTAGCCTACAGTAATGGAATGGCATGACACGGACAGCTAAATTTCTATTTTTAATCGTGTTACGTGCTTATTTACCAGTCATTAAGTGGTATGGTGAATTTTCAATACGATTATTCAAATGCAATTAAACTAACATAATGCGTCCTTGCTAATGCCAACGTTTAGTAATAAAATTCAAGTGCAACGGTCCACAAGCCGAGTCGTATTCATATTACCGAAAATTGTTCAGGACGAGAAATTGTAACCTGATGTGGTAATTAACATATCCACTTGTTCCGTACGTGTTACGCGCTGCTTTACGCTTAATCAAATAGAGCAGCCTTCGTACTTGAAACCGCATGGTGGGCGCATAATGCTGCACTACATTCCCCTTCGTCAGTGGTATCTGCTTCTTCATAACTGGTACAGTACATCTGTTGAATAATTTTAGTTTGAGTGAAACAAATCGTCCTTGATTAAAATGGCTCTGAACACAATGGGACTTAATATCTGAGGTCATCAGTCCCCTAGAACTTAGAACTACTTAAACCTAACTAACCTAAGGGCATCGCACACATCCATGCAGTGTAGCGGTCGCGCGGTTCCAGACTGAAGCGCCTAGAACCGCTCGGTCACAGCGGCTGGCCAAATCGTGCTTCATTAGGAATATCAAACAATGTTGGCACAGCATTCCACCCTAATTTTGAATTATCTACATTTGTGAACTGGCATGCTTCAAAATGGAGAGCACAAATTTTAATATCCTAGTGCAGATACTGCGTATTGTTCTTCGTAAGACTGTCCCTTCTCTTATTAATACGCCATTTGTTGCTCTTGGGCAGCGGAAATAAGTGATTACTCTATGACAAAAAAGAGAAAAAAACAAATTGCATGCATATTATGGCAGAATTTTTTTTACACTGCCTATATTATTGATGACAGTATTTTAGTTTATATGGGGATAATGTAATGCAATCCAAAAAGTTTTTTTATTTGCACGAACTTTCTTATGATCTGCTGATATTAATTTCTTGGCAATTTATACACGGTCATATTGGTTACTTCAAAAATGTGTTACGCATTTCCTTATTCAACCTAGTAGGTGATCCCCCCACCCCTCTCCGCCCACACCCACCCACACACACGCACTATCACGCACATACATACGTACGTACGTACCTACATATGTATCCGCGAAACTGAAGTCCGAAATCAATATCGAAAATGTTTTCGACTGACATGTTTGTTTGATTTGGGAAAACCTTCATACAGCAGTAACATCATGAAACATGGGTTAAAATTTTACGTCACATTGACAGCAGAAATTCTGAAGACACTACGAGTGGATGGAAAAGTTAAACATCATCTCGCGTGCCTGAAACGTGTAACGAACCATCCTAACGAGAGCATTTCTTCTCGTAACATCCTCTATTTACCTCTTAGCCTCCTTTGGATATCGTAACAATGTTAGTTCCGAATCGTAGCACCGTTATTTCAGGATTATATTTATGACTGCTACTATGGTCTCCGAAATACAGCAATATACTTCATAACATGTTTAATACTCTTGGTACAAAGAGTAGGTAGGAAGTGTTTATGCAGGCTAGATACCTGGCAGCGCTGCAGTTGTGATGTTGCAGAAAAAATATAGAAGTTTCGCGACTCGTTGTCTTTGGCTCTTCTGGTAATCTGTCGCTCTAGCGACATGGAGAATGGAGAACGACGAACGACATGGACAATGGCGGCGCATAGAGATAGCGTCAAACAAAGCACGCTAGTATGGCAGTTGGCCTTCGGGAGGAGATAAATACCAGGCCCTGCGGGTAGATATGCAGCTCGTATCCAGTTACCAGAGCCTTTGTTACACGAGTGCTTGAATACAACGTTTCTGGATATGGGTTTTTACTTGGATGGCCTGGTAGCGTTGTGGGACTGTGACATGGTAAGGAAAGTGTCCGAAAGAATAGACGCCATGCATTCACGTAGTTTACTCGCCTTCATGGGCAATTAATCCACAACCTTCAGTGCGGAAGCACATTGATGTTCGACCTCCAGCGGAATCTAATATTAGCGACATAGACGGGGACTGCAGGTGGGTGGGACAAGGTGGAAATATTAGTCGGCCTGGGACTGGACCGAGACAGTAGGCATTTGGAATCAACTGTACAGGATGGGCGTATGGGCAGGCGGTGGGCGTTATGAAATTAGCAGTACCAAATTTAGATAAAGGCCATTTATTGGCAAAAGCATGTTGAAAGGTGTTACATATGCCTAGGGAGGTGAGGGTGAGGCAGAGCTTAGAGTTTGGCGAAACATTGTTCGCGAAGCTACCGAAAGTTGTTGTCTGCCAAAACTAAGTCCACAGTGCCGCAGCATCGGGAGAAGCGGGAGATGTTTAATGCTACAGGGCGAGCATCCGACTCGTGGGTGAGCAAGAATACAAGAGAGCGGGCCCGGCGACGGGCGACCGGGTATATTCGACGCACCATGCGGCTTTCTCCGCCCTGATTGGTCGGGATCGAGAAAACCGCGCGGGCGGCATGGAACTTTCCAGAACGTTGCCTGCTAAGCGACGCCTGGGGCGGCGTTACCTCGTAAGCACATGACAGAGGCGAGTGGCCAAGATTCCCTTCCTCGGTGCTGACTTACTGTTACTAGACCATGGGACGAAATAATTTACAGTCAGCTAACACTACCGGCAGTGGCTTGGCCGTAATGGAAAAATTAAGTTACCGTTTGAAAGCTCATATAATAAAGTAAATCTCCATCTGTCTGGCTCAGCCTTTACACAATACTGTGTCTGGGTGGTGCAGTGGATAACGCAACTGCCTAGTAAGCAGGAGATCCAGGGTTCGAGTCCTGGTCCAGCAAACATTATCACTCGTCCCCGCTGGTTCCGCATAAAGTAGCGACACAGTTGATATCACTGATTTCTTCCCTTTCCTTTCTCTCCCCTCCACCTTCCTCTGCAGCTCGTGGTCGTGCGGTAGCGTTCTCGCATCCCGCGCCCGGGTTCCCGGGTTCGATTCCCGGCGCGGCAGGGATTTTCTCTGCCTCGTGGTGACTGGATGTTGTGTGATGTCCTTAGGTTAGTTAGGTTTAAGTAGTTCTAAGTTCTAGGGGACTGATGACCATAGTGCTCAGAGCCATTTGAACCCTCCACCTTCACTTTACATAATAAGTGGGATGGTACCTGGGAACGAGTTTCTCCGAAGCGTAACGTGATCGACTGTTCTCGTGGATCTGTCGTGATCATCAATGGAAACAAGGTGAAGGACGCTGAACCCACGAGTAGGTGATAAGGTGATGGAGGCCGCGGTACATCACAAAACGTGGAGATCTGAGGCTTTGGCGCTGTGTCAAGCAAGATACGGGGCGATCTGTCACACATATGGCGATACCATACAGTACTGACGCAAGCACAAGTGTTTCGAAACATACCGTGTCAGAACACATTGTTGAACGTGGGGCCCCGCAACAGACGACCTTTACGTGTTCCCATGTTGACAGCAAATGACAGCATTGGCAATTACGACTGTAGCGAACACGGAATCGTCTAGATTGGATCGTGGATCAATGGAATGAGTCACGTTTCTTGTTACATCAGGCGAACGGCTGCTCGCAGCAAGCACCACGCCGCAACCGCGCGCCAGTGGTAGTGGCAGTATTATGCTGCGGGGTGGGCGGGGGGGGGGGAGGGGGGGGGGGGCGTTGACCAGTAGTTCCATGATGGGACTGATGGTAATAACCGAAGGCACCAGGACAGCTGTGAACTTATTGAACATTACTGCAAATCACCTGCATGCTTTCTGTGGTGGCACCGCCAGACACCACACTTGCTAGGTGGTAGCCTTTAAATCGGCCGCGGTCCGTTAGTATACGTCGGGCCCGCGTGACGCCACTATCAGTGATTGCGGACCGACCGCCGCCACACGGCAGGTCTAGTCTAGAGAGACTCTCTAGCACTCGCCCCAGTTGTGCAGCCGACTTTGCTACCGATGGTTCACTGTCTATATACGCTCTTATTTGCATAGACGACAGTTTAGCATAGCCTTCAGCTACGTCATTTGCTACGACCTAGCAACGTGACATACTCAGTTACTATGTATCCTGAATATTGTGAATCACGTACCGTCAAGAGCGACGTCATCATTAATGGATTAAAGTTAAGTATCAAACTAATTACGTCCTCTTTCTGAATTTTAATTCCTTGTTATGTTCCAGACCTCACGTCAGTATAGTCCTTCCCTCCTCACGCCAGCGTGCGTGAGCTGAAACGCGTGCATTTCGGCCTCCTCTAGTAACAAGATGTTGGCTCTTCTGCCAACACAACACTTTCAATACTTGATATCTTTCCCGATGGTAATGGCAACTGCCAGAAGGATACTTGTCCCTTAGCCACCAGATTTGCCTTACCGTAACCCGACGGAACGCTCATGGAGCCCTACTGGGCACGAGCTCTGAGCTCATCAACCACCGACCGTAATTCACGAAGAATGCGTGACTTGTGCGTAGACATTTTGTGCCACATACCTCCGCAAGGACTTGTTGAATCCAAGCCATGCAACATCGCTGCCGTACTGCGTTTCAAAGGTGGACCAGCACGCTGTTAAACAGGCGGTCACAGTGTGGCTCTTTGATTAGAAACTTGTAAGTGTGGCACGTCTGATTGATCCTCCTACGGTTCTCACATTGATTACGTTGTGCGTTCTAACGTAATTCAATGTATCATCATTATATTACCACATTTTAAACACAATGTAAAAGAACTAATTCGGCAGGTGATTTTCTTCAGAAGACAAGCCAAAACACATGACAACATGTCAGCGATTAAACGTCGTTGAAGCAATAATAAAATACATATATTTAACTTGGATTCTGTTTAAACAGGTTCTTAACTAAAAAGACTTGCCGCTGTCCGCAGCTCGTGGTCGTGCGGTAGCGCTCTCACTTCCCGCGCCCGGGTTCCCGGGTTCGATTCCTGGCTGGGTCAAGGATTTTCTCTGCCTCGTGATGACTGGGTGTTGTGTGATGTCCTTAGGTTAGTTAGGTTTAAGTAGTTCTAAGTTCTAGGGGACTGATGACCATACATGTTAAGTCCCATAGTGCTCAGAACCGTTTGAACCATTTTGACTTGCCGCTGATTTCTCATACGCTTTTATTTCTTCTTTCCAGGTGAGGAAGATGATTACAGATCTTTTCACAGTCACGAGTTCCGTCACATAAAAATTCCAGTCCAGTCTGCACAATCCTAACACAGTAAAAATCTGAACATCAAAAGTCTTTTGCCCTTTTGGGAGTTCTGTATTAATGCTGGACCATGCCTCTTTAGGCAGTTTGTAGTTTTAGTGTGTTCCGAAGAAGGCGTGGTTATCCGCGCCGAAACTTAGGTCAACATCCGGTTTCTATTTGCAATCGAGGCGGATTCTTTATAATCATTACATTGGACAAAGCATGGCAAGACAATGATTTTCTCCTTTTAAGGAGGATCGTTTTGACATTAGTGACTCTCCACGTTCAAGAAGGCCTTCGGCGTTTGATGAATGTCGTTTAAACGCATTAATCCACAGTAATCCACGACAGTGCTCTCGAGGACTGGCAAATGTGATGAACTGTCATCACTCCAACATAAAGCGACATTTGCGTACGATGGGGAGGAATCAATAATCGAGTGACCAGAATGAGATTTTCACTCTGCAACGGAGTGTGCGCTGATATGAAACTTCCTGGCAGATTAAAACTCTGTGCCGGACCGAGACTCGAACTCGGGGCCTTTGCCTTTCGCGGGCAAGTGCTCTACCAACTGAGCTACCCAAGCACGACTCACGCCCCGTCCTCTCATCTTTACTTCTGCCAGTACCTCGTCCCCTACCTCCCAAACTTTGTAGAAGGTTCGCAGGAGAGCTTCAGTTTTAATCTTCCAGGAAGTTTCTTAATAATCGAGTGCATGTGTACCGCAAGCTGTAAGTCAAAATCACAAAGAACAGCGGATGGCCACATGTGCATTTATGCTTGATCGTCTATAAAACAATGTCACAGATTGCGAGTCCCCTCCCGCCGGAAGTTCGAGTGCATCTTCGGGCATGGGTATGTGTATGTTGTTCTTAGCATAAATTAGTTTAAGTAATGTGTAAGTCTAGGGACCGATGAGCTCAGCATTTTTATCCTTTAGAAATTCACACACATCTGGAAATTTTTGTCAATGAAACAACCTTCAAGGAACTTACTTCCAGATGAAAATGTGCTCCGAACAACGCTCGAAGAGTTCGTTTCAGAACCACGGAGTCGAAAACGTACTCCAGCGCTGACAGACTATCGTAAATAGTAATGGAAAATATATTAGTGATGACTAAAGTCTCTGTTATGTACCGGTATGTCTGTTGTGTTTCTTAAACTAACGCAAAAAACGCTACGAACTTACGCACAGTCCAATAATTAATCGTGTTCCCTTCTTACAGTAAACTTAACATGTAGTGTCAGAGGCTTGCTAAGACTGAATCTAATGTGAAGCAAATCAGTTAGTCACCATAAGGTTTTAGTGAATTTTGACGTTTACCTTGAGCGGGTTTAGTTTGGGTAGATTTCAGTTTAACTATAGGGCTTCGATGTTTCTTGAACAACTTAGAACTCAGCAGCAGCATTACATTTATGTTGAACGAACAACCAAGTGTAAAGGGAAATAACATGTGGTATTAGCAGCATATCAGATGCGTATCAATAGGACAGAAATCGGTAAATGACGGACCTCTTTTCATAATTTGCAACTGCTACCATGAGCAATTTACTGGGGTCCCACTTCCTTAGGCAAGTTTCACATAGATGTCAACATGCCGAAGAACGCCCAGTATAGTTCAAATGGCTCTAAGCACTATGGGACTTAACATCTAAGGTCATCAGTCCCCTAGACTTAGAACTGCTTAAGCCTAACTAACTTAAGGACATCACACACGTCCATGTCCGAGGCAGGATTCTAACCTGCGACCGTAGCACCAGTGCGGTTCCGGACTGAAGCGCCTAGAACCGCTCGATCACAGAGGCCCGCCGCCCAGTATGAGAACATTCTACAACTATGACGTATAAAATGAATGGTGCAACAAAGGAGGTAAAAAGTTTATCATTTTGCACCTCTCAACAAGGCGTTCTTATTCCAGAAGCAACTGCTTGAGGTCGTTGTTCTGGACGTTCCCAAGGGTTTGATCGGCACAACCCGTACTCTAACTCCGCCTCTCCACATGGACAGGTGAATCAATTCAGCATGTTTGTCACCAACGTGTAACAAGAAAAAAGTATGCCAGTGAAGACAGTGAGAAACTGATCAGACGAGTACCCAATGGCATGTTCTAATAAAACTGTGTTTCATGAGGGGACAGGGAGTTCACATCAGCTGTGAGGATTTTTACGAAGTCTGAGACCTGTATACACTATCTGATGAAAGCAATCCTGAGATCAATTAGCAGATATCAATATGGGGCATTCGCCCTTACGACAGAGTGAACTCAGCTGAGGATACTTTAAATGAGGTGCCTGAATGTCTTGAGGAATGGAAGCCCATTCTGCCTCAAGAGCGGAAACCAAAGAAGGTAATGATGCTGGACCATGGAATCTGGAGCGAAGTCGACGTTCTAACTCATCCTAAAGGTGTTTCGTTAGGTTCATTTTCAGCAGTGTTACTGTACACAAGCCATTCTCCCACGCATGCTGCTTGATCGCGGGTTGCATTGTCATGCTAATACACTCCTGGAAATTGAAATAAGAACACCGTGAATTCATTGTCCCAGGAAGGGGAAACTTTATTCACACATTCCTGGGGTCAGATACATCACATGATCACACTGACAAAACCACAGGCACATGGACACAGGCAACAGAGCATGCACAATGTCGGCACTAGTACAGTGTATATCCACCTTTCGCAGCAATGCAGGCTGCTATTCTCCCATGGAGACGATCGTAGAGATGCTGGATGTAGTCCTATGGAACGGCTTGCCATGCCATTTCCACCTGGCGCCTCAGTTGGACCAGCGTTCGTGCTGGACGTGCAGACCGCATGATACGACGCTTCATCCAGTCCTAAACATGCTCAATGGGGGACAGATCCGGATATCTTGCTGGCCAGGGTAGTTGACTTACACCTTCTAGAGCACGTTGGGTGGCACGGGATACATGCGGACGTGCATTGTCCTGTTGGAACAGCAAGTTCCCTTGCCGGTCTAGGAATGGTAGAACGATGGGTTCGATGACGGTTTGGATGTACCGTGCACTATTCAGTGTCCCCTCGACGATCACCAGAGGTGTACGGCCAGTGTAGGAGATCGCTCCCCACACCATGATGCCGGGTGTTGGCCCTGTGTGCCTCGGTCGTATGCAGTCCTGATTGTGGCGCTCACCTGCACGGCGCCAAACACGCATACGACCATCATTGGCACCAAGACAGAAGCGACTCTCATCGCTGAAGACGACACGTCTCCATTCGTCCCTCGATTCACGCCTGTCGCGACACCACTGGAGGCGGGCTGCACGATGTTGGGGCGTGAGCGGAAGACGGCCTAACGGTGTGCTGGACCGTAGCCCAGCTTCATGGAGACGGTTGCGAATGGTCCTCGCCGATACCCCAGGAGCAACAGTGTCCCTAATTTGCTGGGAAGTGGCGGTGCGGTCCCCTACGGCACTGCGTAGGGTCCTACGGTCTTGGCGTGCATCCGTGCGTCGCTGCGGTCCGGTCCCAGGTCGACGGGCACGTGCACCGTCCGCCGACCACTGGCGACAACATCGATGTACTGTGGAGACCTCACGCCCCACGTGTTGAGCAATTCGGCGGTACGTCCACCCGGCCTCCCGCATGTCCACTATACGCCCTCGCTCAAAGTCCGTCAACTGCACATACGGTTCACGTCCACGCTGTCGCGGCATGCTACCAATGTTAAAGACTGCGATGGTGCTCCGTATGCCACGGCAAACTGGCTGACACTGACGGCGGCGGTGTACAAATGCTGCGCAGCTAGCGCCATTCGACGGCCAACACCGCGGTTCCTGGTGTGTCCGCTGTGCCGTGCGTGTGATCATTGGTTGTACAGCCCTCTCGCAGTGGCCGGAGCAAGTATGGTGGGTCTGACACACCGGTGTCAATGTGTTCTTTTTTCCATTTCCAGCAGTGTACAATCATCGTCCTCAAATTGTTCCTCTACTGTATGCAGTAGAAAATGCTGTCTAACGTGATCATATTCTTCCGCATGTACCGTTTTCTTAAACACATTAAGGAGACCACACCTCCACATCGTAACATCATCCCATCTGTACTTCACTGTTGGTACTACACATGAGATTACATTAGATCACAAGTACTTTTCGTTCCAATATACCCATAGCGAGGAGATATTCCAGGGCGTAGAATATATCAGAGAAACAAGAAAACACAGTATTTATAAAGAAAAATAAACAAGCTAAAATACCCTCCACAGATACCAAGATACCAAGACTAATGGTTGTGGACTAAGGAAAAAAAATCTTAAACATATTTTTATTTTAAAGGTAACAAATTTGATGACTTGGAAAAAAACATGTAAAGATTAAATACACAGAGGTGCATATGATAATTCTTAGGCTATATGTACAAAGCATAATCAGATAGAAATAACAGTTTATAACACTTCCTTACAAGATTGCTTTACTGCACTGAATTTGTACAGAAATCAGAGTGTACTAATACATTATTTGATATTTTTAGTAAAACGTATTTATTAGTTGGTTCTACTTAGAAATTCATCAGTGGACTAGACAGAGTTGCTACTGATAACTTAATATGTTACTAGACTCAGAAGTACACACTACCTCACCATGATCTTACTGCACTTGGCCTTTTTTGGCCGTAATCAGAAACAGGCGGTAAAGATGCAGTAAACAAGTACAGTAGCGAGTAAGAAAAGCGCGTCGTAGTGTGAAATGATTTCAAGACAAATGTTCCCATATTATCAAATGGTTCCGGGAGTCCTCGTGAAATTGCACAATAAAAACTCTTTATAAGCCGACCGAAGCGTCCTCACTTACAGGCGCAATAATATTGTGGTCGAGTGCACATACAGGGTGGGGCAAATAAAAGTGGTCCAGACGAGCGGGTACGATTAGACGTGAAAGAATGCATATAACCACACCCCATAACGAGCCCACCGCATGGATACCCGTCAGGTGATCCAGGCTGACTCAGAGTGTAGCGCGAGCTGTGTCAATGTGAGTGGAGCAGTGGCAACCTGACGATGGTACTCACAGTACAGCTAAGGATGTTCGTTGTCGAAAATTGCGTGACAACAGAGTCGTAGAAGCTGTGTGGTCAGTTGTTTGCTGAGAAGCGTAATGGCGTCAAAGTGCGAGCAAAGAGTGCCAGCAAAGTGTGCCAAGCAACGCTAGGTCCGAAAATGGCGTCAGACATGATCTGTTTTCAGCACGTCAGAAAACATTCCGAAATGTGCCACACACTAGAAAATATGACTGCAATTCATCATAGAATGCTTCAGAGTCCTATCAATCCACACGACGCCTGTCGCAAGAGACCAGCATATCAAGTCGATCATGCGGACGAAATACTCCACCTGGACCTGTACATGCATCCCTACCAAGTGTCTGTTGTTCATGCGTTAAAACCAGCAGATGCTCCTCAGCGCCTCCAGTTTTGTGAGCGGATGTTCACCGAGATAACAATGAATGTCTGGGACATGGATCTGTTCTTTATGTCTGATGAAGCACGGTTTCACCTAAGTGGTTATGTCAGCTCACAGAATCACAGGTTCTGGGCATCGAAGAATCCTTACCACAAATTTCCAAATTTCCTCATAACTTCCACGAAACACCATTTCATGATCAGAAAGTTGGGGTTTGGTGTGCAGTGTCTGCAATCTGCATTACTGGTCCCATCTTCTTTCATCAGACGCTGACTTCGGCGCGTTACATTGTGAACATTTTAAACCATTTGTGACATCATTAACTAAAGAGAAAAAGACCTACAGTTACTTCCAACAGGATGGAGCAACTGCCTATACAACCAGCCGAGCCTTGGACCACATTTACACAATCTTCAAGCCCGACAGAGCTCTTAGCAGAGGTCAGTCTGGTCACTGCGATGGCTGGTCACCCAGGTCACCTGATCTGTCAGCAGGCAATTACTTTGTGTGGGGAGACCACAAGACTAAGGTGTATCACAATAACACTCATAGAACATTTCGGAAGAGACTGCAGCAATTACAGCTGTCGAACTTCGACTTGGTGACTAGGGCCTAAAAGTGCCAAGATATGAATGGTGGTCACTTTCAACATCAGCTATAGTCAGTTTAGTACTGTATTTCCTTACCTCTGCTGTGTTTCTTTGTACCCTGAAACTCTGTTCACCGGACCACCTTTATTTGCTCTATCCTGCAATATCGTGGTTCCGCATGTCCTCGTGAAATATCACGATAAAAACTCTTCAAGCCGACCGATGTGCCTTCACTCACAACTGCAGTAATACTGTCATCGACTAATACACGCGCACTGCTCATCTCGTATTGCTTGAAATATCATTTCCTACTATTGGTTCTTTGTCTCAAAATAGTTTAGGAGCTTCTAACGTCAGTACTGTTCTCGTCCTAAAACTCTGGGGATACAATGTGTAGTTTTTCAAGATTCAGGTTTTTTGTATATCATTCGGTTTAAATTAAAATGCAAAATCATAACAACCTATCATAACTATTCCTATAACTCTACGTTGAATTACAACAACGAACACGAAAGAAAGACCACCATAAAGTCATAGAACAATAACGCCAACAACCTTATTGTATTAATAGGAACATGACAAAAGAGATAGGATTGAAATTATGAATTATAATGAAAGTTAAGATAGTTTTCCAGTAATTGTCTTATGTATTAAGAGACAGAGGGAGAGTATATGCAGACTTGATTAAGCAACAGAGATTGTTATTATAATAGAAAGTACGGTTAAACAGTCAAATGAAGATGAAATTTCTCAGAAATGCTGCGTAGTTCGTTCTAAACCCGGATGTCTGAATGATATAAAGATTTTGGATAGTGACTGTGTATCAACGAAGATTTTGCTCTGGTGAAAACGAAAACTTCATCTGTGGTGTTCAGGTAAGAGGTGTTAAAACCAAAAACAGTTGAAGACTACAGAAATAGAGCAAAGCAAAGAGAGGGATTGTGGGAATCACTACACTTATTTGCAAGCGCCGCCGTGGTGTAGGTGATAAAGCGAACTTCACACACGTATCACGCATAGCACTCACCGTCGTTTACAGACTGTCTGTATTCTCATGTGAAAAATCTTGAGAATGTCGCCCCACGGTTGAAGATGAAAATCAACAATATTCTTTTTCAGCACTAGAGAGAAGAAATTTTTTGTTACCTGCAGGCCAAGCAGAAACATGGATGTGTTCATGCCGGTAGCTGCTACGTTTTCAGTCCTCTTTAACTAACTGTTCAATATTTAGGACTAGAGATGTAAAAGGTCGTCTTGAAGATAATGGCCTATTTGGGAAAATAAAAGTGCTTGGTTTTTAGGTAGCACGAGGTGGAGATAGGTATTCCTCACTTTGATAAAGCAGCTAATTCAGTTTAATGTAATTGTGTCATATGATGACATGGCTGGAGACCGTGACTGTTATTTGAAAATAAACGTTGATGGTGTTGAGACAGTAACCAATTTATTTTAAGTTCCTTTATGCAAAAGGTACCATTACCGGTTTCGAATCCTTACAATTCATCGTCAGGCGGCTTTCATGCTTTCATTAGAACATGTAGTTTGTTTTCTTTTGATCATTTCAAATGTTCAAATGTTTGTGAAATGTTATGGGACTTAACTGCTAAGGTCATCAGTCCCTAATCTTACACACTACTTAACCTAAATTATCCTAAGGACAAAGACACACACCCATGCCCGAGGGAGGACTCGAACCTCTGCCGGGATCAGTCGCACAGTCCATGACTTTTGATCATTTGTCCTATAATGTAAATAATACATAATTATAAGCACGCCACACAGATGGTTGCGTTGCAGATTCGCACATCCCAGTGAAAATCTGTAATGCAACCAACCATGTGAGTGGCGTACTCATAATTATGTATTATCAATATTTTAGGACAATTGATCAATAAGAAACGCACCACATATTCTAATGAAAGCATGAAAGTCGCCTGACGATGAATTTTACTGATTCGAAACCGGTAATGGTACCTTTTGAATAAAGGAACTTAAATTCGTGGCTGGTTGCTGTCTCAACACCATTAACATTTGTTAGTTAATTCAGTGTTGAGATACTTAGTAACTGTTCTCGATTTCATTATGCTTGCACTGAGGTATAACTGAAGGTCTATAACGTTCAAATAATCATGTAACGACCTTTAACTAATAAATAATGCAACTCTGCTGATTAATGTTCAATACGAACCTCATTTAAAATTCGACCTATCGCGAAGCGTCACCGCTACGTGCGCCTCTAATTTAAACACAATGGCAACGTAGAGAAAAGCAGACACTTGTCGATCTCACCATTCACTATTAGCTGCTATCGTACTTCAAGGTACCGAGATCAGCAATGGAAGAATCACATAACAAATGAACAGAAAATGGTGTTAAAGTCTGTTAACTCATAATTTCAGTAGCTGGCACATACACGCATTCACGGTAGCACTATCACACAAATATGAAACACAAACACATGAAAAAGTGAGTTATTGTAAAAGTAGACATCTAAACCACAATTAACAATTCGTCGCACAGGCTTCACGACTAGATACAGAAAACAAAATTTTCAATCGCAGTTAACAGTAATATCTCGCTCACGCATTCGCATCAACTGGATCATTCCACTTTCATATATTTGCAAGAAAAAGTTTGTAATAAAATGTAAAGGTATTCGTGTCTATGAAGGAATCACAACTGTAAGACTGTCACAAACAGATAAAATCACGCTGTTTAATTGCAGTACAGCTATTTCAGCATTCAAAGTATCTGATCTTTCCTGTTTTGACCTCACATGAATTTGCTGAGGTAGGATGGCTTGTGCGTATGAACGACAGAGATAGGTCTACCGTAGGTGTAAGCACAAAGAATCGGTATCTGTCGAGAGGTCAGACGAACCTGCGATTCCTGGAGAGAGGCAACAGCATTTCTTAGTACTTACAGCGGGAAAACTCTGATTTATAGACTGATTTGGTCTTGTAACATTAGCTTTGCTGTACAGGTAATGTGAATAGCTGAGAGTATACAGTTCTACTCCATGACCTCACGATGGCGGCTTCTTGGGTAAACTATTCCGGAGGTAAAATAGTCCTTCACTCAGATCACCGGGCTGGGATAACCCAGAATGATGTCGTCATGAGGAAAATGACGAGTGGAACTCTATGTTTCGGAGCGTAGAATGTTAGATACCTTAATCTGGTAGATAGTTTGCAGAATTTAAAAATGGAATTGGATAGGTTGAAGTTATAAGGCGGAGATTAGTGAAGTGCAGTGACACGAAGAACAAGACTTTTGGTCAGATGAGTGCAAGCTTATCTACACAAAATGGCCTAGTGATGAATGATATAACAGGAATGTAAATAAATTACCATGGTTTTCATAGTGAATGCACTATCGCAAGCCACAGAAACACGAAGCAACTCTCAACATAGTAGTACGAGTTTGTATGGCTACTAGCTAAGCGGATGATGAAGAGATTGAACTAATATACAATGATTGAAAATAAATTATGTAGATGAGTGACTAGAATTCGTTAGTAGGGAAAGGAAGAGAAGGAAAAATAGTTGGAGAACATGGACTGGGGAAAAGGAATGAAAGAGGAAGCTGCCTGGTAGAACTTTGCACAAAGCATAATTTAATCACAGCAAACACTTGCTTTAAGAATCAAGAAGATCGTATACGTTGATAAGAACACTGGAAGCTTTCAGATTGATTACATAATAGTAAGACAGATTTTGAAGCCAGATTTTAAACATTAAACATTTCCGAGGGCACATGTGGACGCTGACCAAAATTTTTGGATATGTATTGCATACAAAATAAGGTAGGAAATTAAGGAGATGGTATCTAGATAAATTGAAGGAACCACGATTGTTGAGAGTTTCAGGAGAAGCATTAGGCAAAACTGGACTGTAATATCCACTGCAGAAATCACCACTGACAACGTGAATTCTTCAGCGGATGTATTGAACCACGGCCTGTATTTCATGATATGAGGACGGCCAATGCTGTCCTGAACCAATCATTTCGTTAAAAATAAACCTGGATACCGGATAATTAAATTATTTTCAAAACAATCAAGTCCATGGTTTCCTTTTCAACAGAAAAGTCGTTCCTTCCAAATTGCTTTACGTCTCTCACTGTTTTGTCACATAACATACAGTAAGAACAGTTGACACGGAATTTCCATAACTTGAAAAGACTAATTGAGTTGGCGTAATATCTCATTTTATGATATGGAAGACTAAGTAATTGGTAGTTCTGGAATTCGCAATGGAGTGATGAGGAGTGCAAACGTCGCGGCGGTGCTAGTATTATCTCAGAAACTCACAGAGAAGCGGGGCTAGGGGGCTTCCTGGTGTTCTAGAAGGCACTGTGTGATGGCTTAATGAATAGCCTGGATAACACGCAAGTGGCAGCAGGTGAATTTTCCTGCCTCTGTGAAAAAACCCATAATTGAGGAAGTCTAAAAAGCACATTTTCAGGCGTGGGCCAGAACTGATGTGCCCGAAGTTTTGCAGAGGTGATCATACGCACCAACAAAAGAAGATTGTTATTAACAATTCTGAAGCAGTCAGCGGGGAGGTTTAATGGTAGGGTATAAGAGGCACGTGATTGTTCAATGAAACAGAAAAGGAACAGAAGATGAGGCAGACTGGAAGGAGACACACGAGGTGGCAGTGACCTGGTTGTATGCCGATACGAGGTCGGCTACGGAACCGCAGATGGAACGGATATGGTAGAATGTTGGCAGTGGCAGGGAGCACATGTTCGGCCAACGAAACCCTAAGACCTGTTCTTTAAATTAGTTGGATGTTGTTGTGTGTAAAAACAGTGAGGATGTATTTAGCACTAAGGGAGCGAACAGTAGACGTACGGGGAAATCGCACATTATGCTTTCGATAGGAGACTGCAGAAGGGTGTGCAATGGCATACGAACCCAGCGCTAGGATAATCGTGAGGGGATGTGGGTTACTGTATTTTGTTACTTTAACGTGGGAACTACTTAAATGAAACCGAATAAATATTATATTGTAGTTCTATCTGTACTCATGTGATTCTATGCCAGTAGTCAGAGCATGGCTTTCGTTGTTTTGAGTGTTTATTTTTTCTTATGTCCAGTCTCGTTCAACTGAAAATCTCCCGGTATTTATCTAACACAATGAACGTACATCAGATCTTATACGTCATTGTTTCCAATCTGGCGGAAATTTGTGCTTGTTGGGTAAAACGGAATACTCTGATTTACACGCAACTCTGAAGTATTTAAAAACACAATCAGTATCGTAAGACGCCATTGCTTTCGAAACTACAAAGGAGTGTTGATACAAGATTATAAACGCAATAATGAGCAGCGAAAAAGAGGAAGTTCCCAGAATGAGATTTTCACTCTGCAGCGGAGTGTGCGCTGATATGAAACTTCCTAGCAGATTAAAACTGTGTGCCTGACTGAGACTCGAACTCGGGACCCTTGCCTTTCGCGGGCAAGTGCTCCACCAACTGAGCCACCGAAGCACGACTCACGTCTGGTACTCACAGCTTTACTTCTGCCAGTATCCGTCTCCTACCTTCCAAACTTTACAGAAGCTCTTCTGCGAACCTTGCAGAACTAGCACTCCTGAAAGAAAGGATATTGCGGAGACATGGCTTAGCCACAGCCTGGGGGATGTTTCCAGAATGAGATTTTCACTCTGCAGCGGAGTGTGCGCTGATATGAAACTTCCTAGCAGATTAAAACTGTGTGCCTGACTGAGACTCGAACTCGGGACCCTTGCCTTTCGCGGGCAAGTGCTCCACCAACTGAGCCACCGAAGCACGACTCACGTCTGGTACTCACAGCTTTACTTCTGCCAGTATCCGTCTCCTACCTTCCAAACTTTACAGAAGCTCTTCTGCGAACCTTGCAGAACTAGCACTCCTGAAAGAAAGGATATTGCGGAGACATGGCTTAGCCACAGCCTGGGGGATGTTTCCAGAATGAGATTTTCACTCTGCAGCGGAGTGTGCGCTGATATGAAACTTCCTAGCAGATTAAAACTGTGTGCCTGACTGAGACTCGAACTCGGGACCCTTGCCTTTCGCGGGCAAGTGCTCCACCAACTGAGCCACCGAAGCACGACTCACGTCTGGTACTCACAGCTTTACTTCTGCCAGTATCCGTCTCCTACCTTCCAAACTTTACAGAAGCTCTTCTGCGAACCTTGCAGAACTAGCACTCCTGAAAGAAAGGATATTGCGGAGACATGGCTTAGCCACAGCCTGGGGGATGTTTCCAGAATGAGATTTTCACTCTGCAGCGGAGTGTGCGCTGATATGAAACTTCCTAGCAGATTAAAACTGTGTGCCTGACTGAGACTCGAACTCGGGACCCTTGCCTTTCGCGGGCAAGTGCTCCACCAACTGAGCCACCGAAGCACGACTCACGTCTGGTACTCACAGCTTTACTTCTGCCAGTATCCGTCTCCTACCTTCCAAACTTTACAGAAGCTCTTCTGCGAACCTTGCAGAACTAGCACTCCTGAAAGAAAGGATATTGCGGAGACATGGCTTAGCCACAGCCTGGGGGATGTTTCCAGAATGAGATTTTCACTCTGCAGCGGAGTGTGCGCTGATATGAAACTTCCTAGCAGATTAAAACTGTGTGCCTGACTGAGACTCGAACTCGGGACCCTTGCCTTTCGCGGGCAAGTGCTCCACCAACTGAGCCACCGAAGCACGACTCACGTCTGGTACTCACAGCTTTACTTCTGCCAGTATCCGTCTCCTACCTTCCAAACTTTACAGAAGCTCTTCTGCGAACCTTGCAGAACTAGCACTCCTGAAAGAAAGGATATTGCGGAGACATGGCTTAGCCACAGCCTGGGGGATGTTTCCAGAATGAGATTTTCACTCTGCAGCGGAGTGTGCGCTGATATGAAACTTCCTAGCAGATTAAAACTGTGTGCCTGACTGAGACTCGAACTCGGGACCCTTGCCTTTCGCGGGCAAGTGCTCCACCAACTGAGCCACCGAAGCACGACTCACGTCTGGTACTCACAGCTTTACTTCTGCCAGTATCCGTCTCCTACCTTCCAAACTTTACAGAAGCTCTTCTGCGAACCTTGCAGAACTAGCACTCCTGAAAGAAAGGATATTGCGGAGACATGGCTTAGCCACAGCCTGGGGGATGTTTCCAGAATGAGATTTTCACTCTGCAGCGGAGTGTGCGCTGATATGAAACTTCCTAGCAGATTAAAACTGTGTGCCTGACTGAGACTCGAACTCGGGACCCTTGCCTTTCGCGGGCAAGTGCTCCACCAACTGAGCCACCGAAGCACGACTCACGTCTGGTACTCACAGCTTTACTTCTGCCAGTATCCGTCTCCTACCTTCCAAACTTTACAGAAGCTCTTCTGCGAACCTTGCAGAACTAGCACTCCTGAAAGAAAGGATATTGCGGAGACATGGCTTAGCCACAGCCTGGGGGATGTTTCCAGAATGAGATTTTCACTCTGCAGCGGAGTGTGCGCTGATATGAAACTTCCTAGCAGATTAAAACTGTGTGCCTGACTGAGACTCGAACTCGGGACCCTTGCCTTTCGCGGGCAAGTGCTCCACCAACTGAGCCACCGAAGCACGACTCACGTCTGGTACTCACAGCTTTACTTCTGCCAGTATCCGTCTCCTACCTTCCAAACTTTACAGAAGCTCTTCTGCGAACCTTGCAGAACTAGCACTCCTGAAAGAAAGGATATTGCGGAGACATGGCTTAGCCACAGCCTGGGGGATGTTTCCAGAATGAGATTTTCACTCTGCAGCGGAGTGTGCGCTGATATGAAACTTCCTAGCAGATTAAAACTGTGTGCCTGACTGAGACTCGAACTCGGGACCCTTGCCTTTCGCGGGCAAGTGCTCCACCAACTGAGCCACCGAAGCACGACTCACGTCTGGTACTCACAGCTTTACTTCTGCCAGTATCCGTCTCCTACCTTCCAAACTTTACAGAAGCTCTTCTGCGAACCTTGCAGAACTAGCACTCCTGAAAGAAAGGATATTGCGGAGACATGGCTTAGCCACAGCCTGGGGGATGTTTCCAGAATGAGATTTTCACTCTGCAGCGGAGTGTGCGCTGATATGAAACTTCCTAGCAGATTAAAACTGTGTGCCTGACTGAGACTCGAACTCGGGACCCTTGCCTTTCGCGGGCAAGTGCTCCACCAACTGAGCCACCGAAGCACGACTCACGTCTGGTACTCACAGCTTTACTTCTGCCAGTATCCGTCTCCTACCTTCCAAACTTTACAGAAGCTCTTCTGCGAACCTTGCAGAACTAGCACTCCTGAAAGAAAGGATATTGCGGAGACATGGCTTAGCCACAGCCTGGGGGATGTTTCCAGAATGAGATTTTCACTCTGCAGCGGAGTGTGCGCTGATATGAAACTTCCTAGCAGATTAAAACTGTGTGCCTGACTGAGACTCGAACTCGGGACCCTTGCCTTTCGCGGGCAAGTGCTCCACCAACTGAGCCACCGAAGCACGACTCACGTCTGGTACTCACAGCTTTACTTCTGCCAGTATCCGTCTCCTACCTTCCAAACTTTACAGAAGCTCTTCTGCGAACCTTGCAGAACTAGCACTCCTGAAAGAAAGGATATTGCGGAGACATGGCTTAGCCACAGCCTGGGGGATGTTTCCAGAATGAGATTTTCACTCTGCAGCGGAGTGTGCGCTGATATGAAACTTCCTAGCAGATTAAAACTGTGTGCCTGACTGAGACTCGAACTCGGGACCCTTGCCTTTCGCGGGCAAGTGCTCCACCAACTGAGCCACCGAAGCACGACTCACGTCTGGTACTCACAGCTTTACTTCTGCCAGTATCCGTCTCCTACCTTCCAAACTTTACAGAAGCTCTTCTGCGAACCTTGCAGAACTAGCACTCCTGAAAGAAAGGATATTGCGGAGACATGGCTTAGCCACAGCCTGGGGGATGTTTCCAGAATGAGATTTTCACTCTGCAGCGGAGTGTGCGCTGATATGAAACTTCCTAGCAGATTAAAACTGTGTGCCTGACTGAGACTCGAACTCGGGACCCTTGCCAGACGGATACTGGCAGAAGTAAAGCTGTGAGTACCAGACGTGAGTCGTGCTTCGGTGGCTCAGTTGGTGGAGCACTTGCCCGCGAAAGGCAAGGGTCCCGAGTTCGAGTCTCAGTCAGGCACACAGTTTTAATCTGCTAGGAAGTTTCATATCAGCGCACACTCCGCTGCAGAGTGAAAATCTCATTCTGGAAACATCCCCCAGGCTGTGGCTAAGCCATGTCTCCGCAATATCCTTTCTTTCAGGAGTGCTAGTTCTGCAAGGTTCGCAGAAGAGCTTCTGTAAAGTTTGGAAGGTAGGAGACGGATACTGGCAGAAGTAAAGCTGTGAGTACCAGACGTGAGTCGTGCTTCGGTGGCTCAGTTGGTGGAGCACTTGCCCGCGAAAGGCAAGGGTCCCGAGTTCGAGTCTCAGTCAGGCACACAGTTTTAATCTGCTAGGAAGTTTCATATCAGCGCACACTCCGCTGCAGAGTGAAAATCTCATTCTGGAAACATCCCCCAGGCTGTGGCTAAGCCATGTCTCCGCAATATCCTTTCTTTCAGGAGTGCTAGTTCTGCAAGGTTCGCAGAAGAGCTTCTGTAAAGTTTGGAAGGTAGGAGACGGATACTGGCAGAAGTAAAGCTGTGAGTACCAGACGTGAGTCGTGCTTCGGTGGCTCAGTTGGTGGAGCACTTGCCCGCGAAAGGCAAGGGTCCCGAGTTCGAGTCTCAGTCAGGCACACAGTTTTAATCTGCTAGGAAGTTTCATATCAGCGCACACTCCGCTGCAGAGTGAAAATCTCATTCTGGAAACATCCCCCAGGCTGTGGCTAAGCCATGTCTCCGCAATATCCTTTCTTTCAGGAGTGCTAGTTCTGCAAGGTTCGCAGAAGAGCTTCTGTAAAGTTTGGAAGGTAGGAGACGGATACTGGCAGAAGTAAAGCTGTGAGTACCAGACGTGAGTCGTGCTTCGGTGGCTCAGTTGGTGGAGCACTTGCCCGCGAAAGGCAAGGGTCCCGAGTTCGAGTCTCAGTCAGGCACACAGTTTTAATCTGCTAGGAAGTTTCATATCAGCGCACACTCCGCTGCAGAGTGAAAATCTCATTCTGGAAACATCCCCCAGGCTGTGGCTAAGCCATGTCTCCGCAATATCCTTTCTTTCAGGAGTGCTAGTTCTGCAAGGTTCGCAGAAGAGCTTCTGTAAAGTTTGGAAGGTAGGAGACGGATACTGGCAGAAGTAAAGCTGTGAGTACCAGACGTGAGTCGTGCTTCGGTGGCTCAGTTGGTGGAGCACTTGCCCGCGAAAGGCAAGGGTCCCGAGTTCGAGTCTCAGTCAGGCACACAGTTTTAATCTGCTAGGAAGTTTCATATCAGCGCACACTCCGCTGCAGAGTGAAAATCTCATTCTGGAAACATCCCCCAGGCTGTGGCTAAGCCATGTCTCCGCAATATCCTTTCTTTCAGGAGTGCTAGTTCTGCAAGGTTCGCAGAAGAGCTTCTGTAAAGTTTGGAAGGTAGGAGACGGATACTGGCAGAAGTAAAGCTGTGAGTACCAGACGTGAGTCGTGCTTCGGTGGCTCAGTTGGTGGAGCACTTGCCCGCGAAAGGCAAGGGTCCCGAGTTCGAGTCTCAGTCAGGCACACAGTTTTAATCTGCTAGGAAGTTTCATATCAGCGCACACTCCGCTGCAGAGTGAAAATCTCATTCTGGAAACATCCCCCAGGCTGTGGCTAAGCCATGTCTCCGCAATATCCTTTCTTTCAGGAGTGCTAGTTCTGCAAGGTTCGCAGAAGAGCTTCTGTAAAGTTTGGAAGGTAGGAGACGGATACTGGCAGAAGTAAAGCTGTGAGTACCAGACGTGAGTCGTGCTTCGGTGGCTCAGTTGGTGGAGCACTTGCCCGCGAAAGGCAAGGGTCCCGAGTTCGAGTCTCAGTCAGGCACACAGTTTTAATCTGCTAGGAAGTTTCATATCAGCGCACACTCCGCTGCAGAGTGAAAATCTCATTCTGGAAACATCCCCCAGGCTGTGGCTAAGCCATGTCTCCGCAATATCCTTTCTTTCAGGAGTGCTAGTTCTGCAAGGTTCGCAGAAGAGCTTCTGTAAAGTTTGGAAGGTAGGAGACGGATACTGGCAGAAGTAAAGCTGTGAGTACCAGACGTGAGTCGTGCTTCGGTGGCTCAGTTGGTGGAGCACTTGCCCGCGAAAGGCAAGGGTCCCGAGTTCGAGTCTCAGTCAGGCACACAGTTTTAATCTGCTAGGAAGTTTCATATCAGCGCACACTCCGCTGCAGAGTGAAAATCTCATTCTGGAAACATCCCCCAGGCTGTGGCTAAGCCATGTCTCCGCAATATCCTTTCTTTCAGGAGTGCTAGTTCTGCAAGGTTCGCAGAAGAGCTTCTGTAAAGTTTGGAAGGTAGGAGACGGATACTGGCAGAAGTAAAGCTGTGAGTACCAGACGTGAGTCGTGCTTCGGTGGCTCAGTTGGTGGAGCACTTGCCCGCGAAAGGCAAGGGTCCCGAGTTCGAGTCTCAGTCAGGCACACAGTTTTAATCTGCTAGGAAGTTTCATATCAGCGCACACTCCGCTGCAGAGTGAAAATCTCATTCTGGAAACATCCCCCAGGCTGTGGCTAAGCCATGTCTCCGCAATATCCTTTCTTTCAGGAGTGCTAGTTCTGCAAGGTTCGCAGAAGAGCTTCTGTAAAGTTTGGAAGGTAGGAGACGGATACTGGCAGAAGTAAAGCTGTGAGTACCAGACGTGAGTCGTGCTTCGGTGGCTCAGTTGGTGGAGCACTTGCCCGCGAAAGGCAAGGGTCCCGAGTTCGAGTCTCAGTCAGGCACACAGTTTTAATCTGCTAGGAAGTTTCATATCAGCGCACACTCCGCTGCAGAGTGAAAATCTCATTCTGGAAACATCCCCCAGGCTGTGGCTAAGCCATGTCTCCGCAATATCCTTTCTTTCAGGAGTGCTAGTTCTGCAAGGTTCGCAGAAGAGCTTCTGTAAAGTTTGGAAGGTAGGAGACGGATACTGGCAGAAGTAAAGCTGTGAGTACCAGACGTGAGTCGTGCTTCGGTGGCTCAGTTGGTGGAGCACTTGCCCGCGAAAGGCAAGGGTCCCGAGTTCGAGTCTCAGTCAGGCACACAGTTTTAATCTGCTAGGAAGTTTCATATCAGCGCACACTCCGCTGCAGAGTGAAAATCTCATTCTGGAAACATCCCCCAGGCTGTGGCTAAGCCATGTCTCCGCAATATCCTTTCTTTCAGGAGTGCTAGTTCTGCAAGGTTCGCAGAAGAGCTTCTGTAAAGTTTGGAAGGTAGGAGACGGATACTGGCAGAAGTAAAGCTGTGAGTACCAGACGTGAGTCGTGCTTCGGTGGCTCAGTTGGTGGAGCACTTGCCCGCGAAAGGCAAGGGTCCCGAGTTCGAGTCTCAGTCAGGCACACAGTTTTAATCTGCTAGGAAGTTTCATATCAGCGCACACTCCGCTGCAGAGTGAAAATCTCATTCTGGAAACATCCCCCAGGCTGTGGCTAAGCCATGTCTCCGCAATATCCTTTCTTTCAGGAGTGCTAGTTCTGCAAGGTTCGCAGAAGAGCTTCTGTAAAGTTTGGAAGGTAGGAGACGGATACTGGCAGAAGTAAAGCTGTGAGTACCAGACGTGAGTCGTGCTTCGGTGGCTCAGTTGGTGGAGCACTTGCCCGCGAAAGGCAAGGGTCCCGAGTTCGAGTCTCAGTCAGGCACACAGTTTTAATCTGCTAGGAAGTTTCATATCAGCGCACACTCCGCTGCAGAGTGAAAATCTCATTCTGGAAACATCCCCCAGGCTGTGGCTAAGCCATGTCTCCGCAATATCCTTTCTTTCAGGAGTGCTAGTTCTGCAAGGTTCGCAGAAGAGCTTCTGTAAAGTTTGGAAGGTAGGAGACGGATACTGGCAGAAGTAAAGCTGTGAGTACCAGACGTGAGTCGTGCTTCGGTGGCTCAGTTGGTGGAGCACTTGCCCGCGAAAGGCAAGGGTCCCGAGTTCGAGTCTCAGTCAGGCACACAGTTTTAATCTGCTAGGAAGTTTCATATCAGCGCACACTCCGCTGCAGAGTGAAAATCTCATTCTGGAAACATCCCCCAGGCTGTGGCTAAGCCATGTCTCCGCAATATCCTTTCTTTCAGGAGTGCTAGTTCTGCAAGGTTCGCAGAAGAGCTTCTGTAAAGTTTGGAAGGTAGGAGACGGATACTGGCAGAAGTAAAGCTGTGAGTACCAGACGTGAGTCGTGCTTCGGTGGCTCAGTTGGTGGAGCACTTGCCCGCGAAAGGCAAGGGTCCCGAGTTCGAGTCTCAGTCAGGCACACAGTTTTAATCTGCTAGGAAGTTTCATATCAGCGCACACTCCGCTGCAGAGTGAAAATCTCATTCTGGAAACATCCCCCAGGCTGTGGCTAAGCCATGTCTCCGCAATATCCTTTCTTTCAGGAGTGCTAGTTCTGCAAGGTTCGCAGAAGAGCTTCTGTAAAGTTTGGAAGGTAGGAGACGGATACTGGCAGAAGTAAAGCTGTGAGTACCAGACGTGAGTCGTGCTTCGGTGGCTCAGTTGGTGGAGCACTTGCCCGCGAAAGGCAAGGGTCCCGAGTTCGAGTCTCAGTCAGGCACACAGTTTTAATCTGCTAGGAAGTTTCATATCAGCGCACACTCCGCTGCAGAGTGAAAATCTCATTCTGGAAACATCCCCCAGGCTGTGGCTAAGCCATGTCTCCGCAATATCCTTTCTTTCAGGAGTGCTAGTTCTGCAAGGTTCGCAGAAGAGCTTCTGTAAAGTTTGGAAGGTAGGAGACGGATACTGGCAGAAGTAAAGCTGTGAGTACCAGACGTGAGTCGTGCTTCGGTGGCTCAGTTGGTGGAGCACTTGCCCGCGAAAGGCAAGGGTCCCGAGTTCGAGTCTCAGTCAGGCACACAGTTTTAATCTGCTAGGAAGTTTCATATCAGCGCACACTCCGCTGCAGAGTGAAAATCTCATTCTGGAAACATCCCCCAGGCTGTGGCTAAGCCATGTCTCCGCAATATCCTTTCTTTCAGGAGTGCTAGTTCTGCAAGGTTCGCAGAAGAGCTTCTGTAAAGTTTGGAAGGTAGGAGACGGATACTGGCAGAAGTAAAGCTGTGAGTACCAGACGTGAGTCGTGCTTCGGTGGCTCAGTTGGTGGAGCACTTGCCCGCGAAAGGCAAGGGTCCCGAGTTCGAGTCTCAGTCAGGCACACAGTTTTAATCTGCTAGGAAGTTTCATATCAGCGCACACTCCGCTGCAGAGTGAAAATCTCATTCTGGAAACATCCCCCAGGCTGTGGCTAAGCCATGTCTCCGCAATATCCTTTCTTTCAGGAGTGCTAGTTCTGCAAGGTTCGCAGAAGAGCTTCTGTAAAGTTTGGAAGGTAGGAGACGGATACTGGCAGAAGTAAAGCTGTGAGTACCAGACGTGAGTCGTGCTTCGGTGGCTCAGTTGGTGGAGCACTTGCCCGCGAAAGGCAAGGGTCCCGAGTTCGAGTCTCAGTCAGGCACACAGTTTTAATCTGCTAGGAAGTTTCATATCAGCGCACACTCCGCTGCAGAGTGAAAATCTCATTCTGGAAACATCCCCCAGGCTGTGGCTAAGCCATGTCTCCGCAATATCCTTTCTTTCAGGAGTGCTAGTTCTGCAAGGTTCGCAGAAGAGCTTCTGTAAAGTTTGGAAGGTAGGAGACGGATACTGGCAGAAGTAAAGCTGTGAGTACCAGACGTGAGTCGTGCTTCGGTGGCTCAGTTGGTGGAGCACTTGCCCGCGAAAGGCAAGGGTCCCGAGTTCGAGTCTCAGTCAGGCACACAGTTTTAATCTGCTAGGAAGTTTCATATCAGCGCACACTCCGCTGCAGAGTGAAAATCTCATTCTGGAAACATCCCCCAGGCTGTGGCTAAGCCATGTCTCCGCAATATCCTTTCTTTCAGGAGTGCTAGTTCTGCAAGGTTCGCAGAAGAGCTTCTGTAAAGTTTGGAAGGTAGGAGACGGATACTGGCAGAAGTAAAGCTGTGAGTACCAGACGTGAGTCGTGCTTCGGTGGCTCAGTTGGTGGAGCACTTGCCCGCGAAAGGCAAGGGTCCCGAGTTCGAGTCTCAGTCAGGCACACAGTTTTAATCTGCTAGGAAGTTTCATATCAGCGCACACTCCGCTGCAGAGTGAAAATCTCATTCTGGAAACATCCCCCAGGCTGTGGCTAAGCCATGTCTCCGCAATATCCTTTCTTTCAGGAGTGCTAGTTCTGCAAGGTTCGCAGAAGAGCTTCTGTAAAGTTTGGAAGGTAGGAGACGGATACTGGCAGAAGTAAAGCTGTGAGTACCAGACGTGAGTCGTGCTTCGGTGGCTCAGTTGGTGGAGCACTTGCCCGCGAAAGGCAAGGGTCCCGAGTTCGAGTCTCAGTCAGGCACACAGTTTTAATCTGCTAGGAAGTTTCATATCAGCGCACACTCCGCTGCAGAGTGAAAATCTCATTCTGGAAACATCCCCCAGGCTGTGGCTAAGCCATGTCTCCGCAATATCCTTTCTTTCAGGAGTGCTAGTTCTGCAAGGTTCGCAGAAGAGCTTCTGTAAAGTTTGGAAGGTAGGAGACGGATACTGGCAGAAGTAAAGCTGTGAGTACCAGACGTGAGTCGTGCTTCGGTGGCTCAGTTGGTGGAGCACTTGCCCGCGAAAGGCAAGGGTCCCGAGTTCGAGTCTCAGTCAGGCACACAGTTTTAATCTGCTAGGAAGTTTCATATCAGCGCACACTCCGCTGCAGAGTGAAAATCTCATTCTGGAAACATCCCCCAGGCTGTGGCTAAGCCATGTCTCCGCAATATCCTTTCTTTCAGGAGTGCTAGTTCTGCAAGGTTCGCAGAAGAGCTTCTGTAAAGTTTGGAAGGTAGGAGACGGATACTGGCAGAAGTAAAGCTGTGAGTACCAGACGTGAGTCGTGCTTCGGTGGCTCAGTTGGTGGAGCACTTGCCCGCGAAAGGCAAGGGTCCCGAGTTCGAGTCTCAGTCAGGCACACAGTTTTAATCTGCTAGGAAGTTTCATATCAGCGCACACTCCGCTGCAGAGTGAAAATCTCATTCTGGAAACATCCCCCAGGCTGTGGCTAAGCCATGTCTCCGCAATATCCTTTCTTTCAGGAGTGCTAGTTCTGCAAGGTTCGCAGAAGAGCTTCTGTAAAGTTTGGAAGGTAGGAGACGGATACTGGCAGAAGTAAAGCTGTGAGTACCAGACGTGAGTCGTGCTTCGGTGGCTCAGTTGGTGGAGCACTTGCCCGCGAAAGGCAAGGGTCCCGAGTTCGAGTCTCAGTCAGGCACACAGTTTTAATCTGCTAGGAAGTTTCATATCAGCGCACACTCCGCTGCAGAGTGAAAATCTCATTCTGGAAACATCCCCCAGGCTGTGGCTAAGCCATGTCTCCGCAATATCCTTTCTTTCAGGAGTGCTAGTTCTGCAAGGTTCGCAGAAGAGCTTCTGTAAAGTTTGGAAGGTAGGAGACGGATACTGGCAGAAGTAAAGCTGTGAGTACCAGACGTGAGTCGTGCTTCGGTGGCTCAGTTGGTGGAGCACTTGCCCGCGAAAGGCAAGGGTCCCGAGTTCGAGTCTCAGTCAGGCACACAGTTTTAATCTGCTAGGAAGTTTCATATCAGCGCACACTCCGCTGCAGAGTGAAAATCTCATTCTGGAAACATCCCCCAGGCTGTGGCTAAGCCATGTCTCCGCAATATCCTTTCTTTCAGGAGTGCTAGTTCTGCAAGGTTCGCAGAAGAGCTTCTGTAAAGTTTGGAAGGTAGGAGACGGATACTGGCAGAAGTAAAGCTGTGAGTACCAGACGTGAGTCGTGCTTCGGTGGCTCAGTTGGTGGAGCACTTGCCCGCGAAAGGCAAGGGTCCCGAGTTCGAGTCTCAGTCAGGCACACAGTTTTAATCTGCTAGGAAGTTTCATATCAGCGCACACTCCGCTGCAGAGTGAAAATCTCATTCTGGAAACATCCCCCAGGCTGTGGCTAAGCCATGTCTCCGCAATATCCTTTCTTTCAGGAGTGCTAGTTCTGCAAGGTTCGCAGAAGAGCTTCTGTAAAGTTTGGAAGGTAGGAGACGGATACTGGCAGAAGTAAAGCTGTGAGTACCAGACGTGAGTCGTGCTTCGGTGGCTCAGTTGGTGGAGCACTTGCCCGCGAAAGGCAAGGGTCCCGAGTTCGAGTCTCAGTCAGGCACACAGTTTTAATCTGCTAGGAAGTTTCATATCAGCGCACACTCCGCTGCAGAGTGAAAATCTCATTCTGGAAACATCCCCCAGGCTGTGGCTAAGCCATGTCTCCGCAATATCCTTTCTTTCAGGAGTGCTAGTTCTGCAAGGTTCGCAGAAGAGCTTCTGTAAAGTTTGGAAGGTAGGAGACGGATACTGGCAGAAGTAAAGCTGTGAGTACCAGACGTGAGTCGTGCTTCGGTGGCTCAGTTGGTGGAGCACTTGCCCGCGAAAGGCAAGGGTCCCGAGTTCGAGTCTCAGTCAGGCACACAGTTTTAATCTGCTAGGAAGTTTCATATCAGCGCACACTCCGCTGCAGAGTGAAAATCTCATTCTGGAAACATCCCCCAGGCTGTGGCTAAGCCATGTCTCCGCAATATCCTTTCTTTCAGGAGTGCTAGTTCTGCAAGGTTCGCAGAAGAGCTTCTGTAAAGTTTGGAAGGTAGGAGACGGATACTGGCAGAAGTAAAGCTGTGAGTACCAGACGTGAGTCGTGCTTCGGTGGCTCAGTTGGTGGAGCACTTGCCCGCGAAAGGCAAGGGTCCCGAGTTCGAGTCTCAGTCAGGCACACAGTTTTAATCTGCTAGGAAGTTTCATATCAGCGCACACTCCGCTGCAGAGTGAAAATCTCATTCTGGAAACATCCCCCAGGCTGTGGCTAAGCCATGTCTCCGCAATATCCTTTCTTTCAGGAGTGCTAGTTCTGCAAGGTTCGCAGAAGAGCTTCTGTAAAGTTTGGAAGGTAGGAGACGGATACTGGCAGAAGTAAAGCTGTGAGTACCAGACGTGAGTCGTGCTTCGGTGGCTCAGTTGGTGGAGCACTTGCCCGCGAAAGGCAAGGGTCCCGAGTTCGAGTCTCAGTCAGGCACACAGTTTTAATCTGCTAGGAAGTTTCATATCAGCGCACACTCCGCTGCAGAGTGAAAATCTCATTCTGGAAACATCCCCCAGGCTGTGGCTAAGCCATGTCTCCGCAATATCCTTTCTTTCAGGAGTGCTAGTTCTGCAAGGTTCGCAGAAGAGCTTCTGTAAAGTTTGGAAGGTAGGAGACGGATACTGGCAGAAGTAAAGCTGTGAGTACCAGACGTGAGTCGTGCTTCGGTGGCTCAGTTGGTGGAGCACTTGCCCGCGAAAGGCAAGGGTCCCGAGTTCGAGTCTCAGTCAGGCACACAGTTTTAATCTGCTAGGAAGTTTCATATCAGCGCACACTCCGCTGCAGAGTGAAAATCTCATTCTGGAAACATCCCCCAGGCTGTGGCTAAGCCATGTCTCCGCAATATCCTTTCTTTCAGGAGTGCTAGTTCTGCAAGGTTCGCAGAAGAGCTTCTGTAAAGTTTGGAAGGTAGGAGACGGATACTGGCAGAAGTAAAGCTGTGAGTACCAGACGTGAGTCGTGCTTCGGTGGCTCAGTTGGTGGAGCACTTGCCCGCGAAAGGCAAGGGTCCCGAGTTCGAGTCTCAGTCAGGCACACAGTTTTAATCTGCTAGGAAGTTTCATATCAGCGCACACTCCGCTGCAGAGTGAAAATCTCATTCTGGAAACATCCCCCAGGCTGTGGCTAAGCCATGTCTCCGCAATATCCTTTCTTTCAGGAGTGCTAGTTCTGCAAGGTTCGCAGAAGAGCTTCTGTAAAGTTTGGAAGGTAGGAGACGGATACTGGCAGAAGTAAAGCTGTGAGTACCAGACGTGAGTCGTGCTTCGGTGGCTCAGTTGGTGGAGCACTTGCCCGCGAAAGGCAAGGGTCCCGAGTTCGAGTCTCAGTCAGGCACACAGTTTTAATCTGCTAGGAAGTTTCATATCAGCGCACACTCCGCTGCAGAGTGAAAATCTCATTCTGGAAACATCCCCCAGGCTGTGGCTAAGCCATGTCTCCGCAATATCCTTTCTTTCAGGAGTGCTAGTTCTGCAAGGTTCGCAGAAGAGCTTCTGTAAAGTTTGGAAGGTAGGAGACGGATACTGGCAGAAGTAAAGCTGTGAGTACCAGACGTGAGTCGTGCTTCGGTGGCTCAGTTGGTGGAGCACTTGCCCGCGAAAGGCAAGGGTCCCGAGTTCGAGTCTCAGTCAGGCACACAGTTTTAATCTGCTAGGAAGTTTCATATCAGCGCACACTCCGCTGCAGAGTGAAAATCTCATTCTGGAAACATCCCCCAGGCTGTGGCTAAGCCATGTCTCCGCAATATCCTTTCTTTCAGGAGTGCTAGTTCTGCAAGGTTCGCAGAAGAGCTTCTGTAAAGTTTGGAAGGTAGGAGACGGATACTGGCAGAAGTAAAGCTGTGAGTACCAGACGTGAGTCGTGCTTCGGTGGCTCAGTTGGTGGAGCACTTGCCCGCGAAAGGCAAGGGTCCCGAGTTCGAGTCTCAGTCAGGCACACAGTTTTAATCTGCTAGGAAGTTTCATATCAGCGCACACTCCGCTGCAGAGTGAAAATCTCATTCTGGAAACATCCCCCAGGCTGTGGCTAAGCCATGTCTCCGCAATATCCTTTCTTTCAGGAGTGCTAGTTCTGCAAGGTTCGCAGAAGAGCTTCTGTAAAGTTTGGAAGGTAGGAGACGGATACTGGCAGAAGTAAAGCTGTGAGTACCAGACGTGAGTCGTGCTTCGGTGGCTCAGTTGGTGGAGCACTTGCCCGCGAAAGGCAAGGGTCCCGAGTTCGAGTCTCAGTCAGGCACACAGTTTTAATCTGCTAGGAAGTTTCATATCAGCGCACACTCCGCTGCAGAGTGAAAATCTCATTCTGGAAACATCCCCCAGGCTGTGGCTAAGCCATGTCTCCGCAATATCCTTTCTTTCAGGAGTGCTAGTTCTGCAAGGTTCGCAGAAGAGCTTCTGTAAAGTTTGGAAGGTAGGAGACGGATACTGGCAGAAGTAAAGCTGTGAGTACCAGACGTGAGTCGTGCTTCGGTGGCTCAGTTGGTGGAGCACTTGCCCGCGAAAGGCAAGGGTCCCGAGTTCGAGTCTCAGTCAGGCACACAGTTTTAATCTGCTAGGAAGTTTCATATCAGCGCACACTCCGCTGCAGAGTGAAAATCTCATTCTGGAAACATCCCCCAGGCTGTGGCTAAGCCATGTCTCCGCAATATCCTTTCTTTCAGGAGTGCTAGTTCTGCAAGGTTCGCAGAAGAGCTTCTGTAAAGTTTGGAAGGTAGGAGACGGATACTGGCAGAAGTAAAGCTGTGAGTACCAGACGTGAGTCGTGCTTCGGTGGCTCAGTTGGTGGAGCACTTGCCCGCGAAAGGCAAGGGTCCCGAGTTCGAGTCTCAGTCAGGCACACAGTTTTAATCTGCTAGGAAGTTTCAAGAGGAAGTTATTCGAAAAAAACACAACAGAGTACTGAACATGGCATGACCTGCAAAACACATACCACACAGTTCAAAAGCATAGTAAATTGCACTTATTTGACCGATTTGCGCAAGGACAAATATTTTTGGTGACTGTTACCCAAGTTGGCTAACACAAGATCTATCCAGAACGTTCTGAAATAAGAAAATCAACACTATGGAAAACCACATTTTACTACATACATTTTAAAGGTCCACTCTTAGACTATTGTTCTATGTAACTGCCACTCAAACTAAGGCACTTGTCATACGTGGCATAAGATTTTCAGTATCGTCTCCGTAGAAGTCTGCCACCTGCGATTGCAACTACCAGTTCATACCGGCATGCAGTTCGGCGTCAGTATCAACTGTACCGAACTTGCTCTTCATTGCTAGGAAGAGGCGGTAGTCGCTTGGCGTCAAATCCGAACTGTATAATGGATTATCAGACAGCTGCCATCTAAAACCCCGTAGGAGCTGTGGGATACGACTGCCCGTGTGTGTACGTGCGTTGTCACTGAAAAAAAAATGCGCTTTTCCCCGACGTTTATTTTGTATAGCCGGCTTTAACTTTGTCTGTCTTTGTCTGAGTTGATTGTCGTGCAACGTTCAAGGAAATCAACGAGAATCACTCCCTTAGAGTCCCAAAACACATATGCCATCTTTCTTGGAAGAATTCGTGTGTTCTCATTCCGCTGACTGCCTTTTTCTTTCTCATTTGACATGCTTCACCCAAGTCTCGTCGATACGAAAACAAGTTTAATGATTCAGATATTGAAGCAAATACACGTGATACATAAGATAATGATTTCGTGAATTCGAAATATATCAGAAACTCAATGTAATTTATAAACAGATCATATTTACAATTTAGCCATGGTGGCTGTGAATAAGCATCGAACTGGAGTGTTTAACACCCTTCACAACATCCGTCAGAATTAAAAACAGGTAACGTTAAAAATGGTTTACAAGCATTCTTGTGATTGAGAAAAGTTTTTTGCCAGTCACTTAAATTTATTAATGTTCCGAAGTAATTTAAAGTGAGAACAAAGAGCCAAGTATCCTGCACGTGAAATCCGAATGCCGAAGACAACGCGAAAAACAAGAGATTTTTTCTAATTTTAATGTTATCCTGGATCTCAATCATGTGAATGCTACGTAAATGCTAGCTGTTTGCTGCAGTCTCGTCATGACACCACAGCTAGATGGTGGAATGCACCCACGTCAAACATAAAGACAAATGTCTGAAACACTGCTTGCTACACGTAGTGTGTGGGACAGATTGGAGGACAAGACGAAAGCGTGTTTGTGTTTTACAGTTATCACTGGCCGGCTCTGGTCAAAGCCTTGGCCTCGCTGTAAGATAAATCAGCGCTTCCTCGTTTTGCCAAAGGTGAGCCCTTCTCGCAATAAGCGACTAGTGGGTGTCTGTAAATCAACAAGAGATTTACGCCGGATGAGGTTCAGTTCTGTGATGCGTGAAAGGTGCTCGTTACAAAGTAGTCACGTTTCAGTTCCAACATTATTTCATGAAACTCTAATTTTTGCTATATCCACGTCATCTAACGGTCTACGGACATAAGCGACCATGCAGACTCTGCATGTTTCCTAACGCCATTTGCCTATCCAACGTAAACTACGCCGTCGTTCCGGCGTCTGGTTTCCTGGAATTCAGTTAAAAGACCTTTTGTCCATCCTCCAACCACATGTCCCAGTTCATCTTTAGTATGGCCTGAATTACATATTCCATTTCTGTGTGTTCCCTAATCAGGTGCAGATTCGAGAAGAGGGTTTTAGGTATGAAATCCCAAAAACAATTTCGTACTAGCATTTACATATTTACGTATGTTAAATTCCAAACTTTTAGCCAGCTAATGAGGAATAATGTAACATGAACACCAAGATTACCGATTATGCCAAGGAATTCTACTTTTTAGTTGCTTACTTGGGAGATGTCTCACGTGCATGAACCCATCTGCAGAAAACAGTCCGGCCAGCAAAAGGGGAGCATTCACTGGGTGACTAAACCTGTTACCACTAACAGATTTGACATGTTCGTATGTGGAGAACAGTTGAGTCAGACAAGTGAGATAGTTAAAGTTCATATACAGGAAACTTTTCTTTCGCCAAAAGTAGTGCGGAAACAATGTTTTTTGAAGACCTGTTTGGTTCCTGTGTATCAGAGTGAAGAAGTTTTATTAATTAACAATGAAACAACCACGGAACAAACTTAACATCCATAAAATATGATAAAGCTCGGTCGGCGTGAGCGAGCAAATTTGTTGGAAGAATAATATCAGTGTTTCAGTAAATCCTTGCAAAATCTTTATCAGCAAAGTAAGTAATAGTTCGTCTTACAAGGCGTAGTTAGTCTATCTAGGTTCCAGCACCTCACCACGAGTATGACACCATAATCCACACAGCTGGGTTCACAGTCGTAATGCTACATGAACAAGTGAAAATGGCGTGAGTGCCCTTCGATTTTATTTCGTGTCAAAGTTGGGAGAAAGCTTGTTCTCATCAGAAATCTTAAATCAACTGCATGACGCATGAATTTTTCAAACTTATGAACGAGTATTTACCAAACGATATATTTCTGTGAACTGTACTTTTTCAAGTTATGCCACAGCAATTGTAATGATGACTGAAGTACACAAATTATTAATTTATTATTGTTATATTTAAGTATTTTATATGTTTGTTGTTATTACTATTATTAAAATCCTAGGCATTTGTGACACGTTAAAACTAGGGTTGAAATTTCACATTATTGGAGATAAGAAGGAGCGAACTGTAATTTGCTCGGGAGAAAATTTGATAGACAACATCGCAATCAATACTATTTATTCCTGATTACATGTTTCAACAGTTACGACAGTCGCGTTCTGAACTTCAAGAAATTTGGCGTTTGCTTCCTGTTCCATTATGACTATATCACACATTTAAATTATGCATATTTAACAACCATATACAAACACTCGCTGACGAAAAGTCCGTACTCAAAGACTGGAAAGTTGTACAGGTCACTCCAATATTCAAGAAATGCAATATGAGTAATCCACTAAATTACAGGCCCACCATTAACGTCTATGCGCAGCAGGATTTTGGAACACATATTGTGTTTGAATATTATGAATTACCTCGAAGACAAAGGGATATTGACACACAGTCAACATGGATTTAGAAAACATCATTCTTGTGAAACACAGCCAGCTCTTTACGCACACGAAGTGTTGAGAGCTATTGAGAAGGGATTACAAATTGACTCCGTATTTCTAAATTTTCAGAAGGCTTTTGATGCTGTACATCACAAGCTGTTCGTAATCATATTGCTTGCTTATGGAATACCGTCTCAGTTATGCAACTGGATTCGTGATTTTCTATAGGAGAGGTCACAGTTTCTATTAATCGACAGAACGTCGTAGAGTAGAACAGAAGTGATCTCTGGCGTTCCTCAAGGCAGTGTTATAGGGCCTCTGAGGTTCTTTATCCATACACAGGAGACAATCTGAGCAGCCCTCTTACGTTGTTTGTGAATGATGGAGTCGTTTGATCACAAGATCAAAACAAATTGCAAAATGATTTAGAGAAGATATTCGCAATTGAGCCTAATTAAAAAGAAGTGTGAGATCATCCACAAGAGTGCTAAAAGGAATCCGTTAAACTTCGGTTACACGATAAATCAGTGAAATCTAAAGATCTTTAATTCAACTAAATACCTAGAGATTACAGTTACGAACAACTTAAATTGGAAAGAACACATAGATGTTGTGGGAAAGGCGAACCAAAGTCTGTGATTTACTGGCAGAACATTTAGAAAATGTAACAGGGCTACTAAAGAGACTGCCTACAAAATGCTTGTCGGTCCTCTTTTGGAGCACTGCTGCGCAGTCGTGGATCTAAACCAACAAAGGATTAACAGAGTACATAGAGAAAGTTCGAAGAAGAGCAGCACGTTTTGTATTATCGCGAAATGGAGAGAGTGTCACGGACATGATACAAGAACTGGGTGGACATTACTAAAACAATGGCGTTTTTCGTTACGGCGGAACCTTCTCAGGAAATTTCAATTGCCAACATTCTCTTCCCAATGTTAAAATATTTTGTTGACGCCGATCTACACAGGGAGAAACGATCATCATTAAAAAAAAGGGAAATCAGAGCTCGCACGGAAAGATACAAGTGTTCGTTTTTTCCCGTACGCTGTTCGAGAGCGGAATAATAGAGAATTATTTTTCCACTGCCCAAGTGCAAAAAGAGGACGGGGAGTATTGTGATGCCCCTAAAGAAACGGTTACAACACAATGGGGCTGTCAGGAGAGGGCAGTGACTTCTAGTCATTGGATGTCACGTGAATAAAAAAGCCAATGTAGACATTTCAACCCTTGCCACGTCGACTGTTGGTGATGTAATTGTGAAATAGAAACGAAAAGGAACAACCGCAGCTAACCCAACACCAGCAACATGTCACGTACTCACGGGCAGGTACAGTTGAGCAAATTAGAAGGTGGTTAGAAAAACTAAATGAAATGAGTGGAAGGAATCAGTCGCGGGTTCTGAAGTGCTACCAGCACAATGAGTTCAGAAGAATGGGAACAATGGTCGAGCGGCCACACATTTTTGCAGTTGATTCTAAGTGACGCTTGAGCTTGTGTTTGAGGGACGCCACCGGACAGTTGACTAGAAACGGGTCATTTGCAGTGATGAATCACGTTATACCCTGTGGCAATCCGATGGACGGGTTTCGGTTTGGCGAATGCCTGGAAAACGTGTAGTGCCAACAGTGCAGTACGGAGGAGGTGGTGTGACAATTTACGGTGTTTTTCGTGGTCACGTTACGGTTACCCTGTTGTGCTGACTGAGGCACTAAATGAGGAATCTTATGAATACATTTCATAGCATTATGTACTGCCTACAGTAGAGGCACGGTTCAAAGAGATTTGGGAGAATAACAATCTTGAAGTGGACTGGCCTACCCACAGTCCCGACGCGAACACAATAGAATACCCTCATTCTCTAGTTTTGGTTCTTGAGGAAGAATGGACTACCATTGCTTCGTAGACATTCAGACGCCTCATAGGAAGAATGAGATTTTCACTCTGCGACGCTGTTATGAAACTTTCCTGGCAGTAGAACTGTGGGTCGGACCCAGACTCGAACTCGAGACCTTTGCCTTTTGCGGCAAGTGCTCTACTAGCTGAGCTACCCAAGCACGACTCACGCCCCTCCTCACAGCTCTACTTCCGCCAGTACCTCGTCTCCTACTTTCCAAACTTCACAGAAGCTCTTCTGCGAACTTAGCAGAACTAGCACTCCTGGAAGGAAAGATATTGCGAAGACATGGCTTAGCCACAGCCTGGGGGATGTTTCCAAAATGAGAAGTTTGGAAAGTAGGAGACTAGGTACTGGCGGAAGTAAAGCTGTGAGGACGGGTCGTGAGTCGTACTTGGGTAGCTCAGATTGTAGAGCACTTGCCCGCGAAAGGCAAAGGTCTGTAACCTGCCAGGAAAGTTTCACCTCATAGGAAGCCCAGCAGAGTTCAGGCATATAGACGAAAGTTTGACGCACCTCATATTAATTTCCACTAATAGATGTCCGGATTCTTTTCATCAGGTAATGTACGTTTCATACTGCCGTTGGCCTTCCGAAATGATATTCAGCGTCATTCTAGCGAACGTGCATAGTCTCTCGTATCATTCGTCAATCACTAAGCTGTCGGCCTTCATTTCCGTCCACAACAGTCTCTAATAAGCCCTTCGTCGGCAGGATGGGAAAGCCTGGCCTCCTCCTTCTTCTTTCGTCCCAAGCAGATATCTGTCTTCGTAAAGAAGGGAATCAAGTCTACTGTTTCTGCTACAGCCATCCTGTGAAAAGCTGTTTCCGAATAAACGTTCACCGAAGAATACGAAGCTCACGCAAAGTTCCGTTGACAATATTAATCCCTTTCTCTGTCCTTGTTAACAGATAATCTGGTGCGACAGTTCTCGAGCGCTTGCTATTTTCGGTACGGGAAATTATTTATTCCACTCCAGCTATTACGGCAGGCTAATTCCGGCGGGGTCTTTGTGGAAGTACCCTTTCAGCTGGAAATGGTTAAACAGCTTTTAATCATTCAACGGAGAAGAATCGATAGTGCCTCCCTACTGGATAGCCCTTTCATCGTTCAGACTCAGTAATATACAGACACTGCGATCTCGTGACTTGAGGTGAATTACAAAGCACAGGTGCGATCTGAAGTACCCACCTGCGGTAAATTTTATCCGTTTAAAAGTCTTACATTGATTGAGAGACGCAAAATTCTTTCACTGGCTTGCAACATGGAAAAGAGGATCGTCACATAAAATTAGAATTTATAAATAGCGATGTTCTGTGGCCAAGTTCATCACCTTCGTTTTTGATTTTTTTGATGAAAAACTGTCACGTTAATGATGAAGAACTGCAGTTCATGAGTAAGTCCACTTCTTCAGGTTACGTCATGAAGGAGAACATATAGCTGACCGTGGTGGCCGAGTGCTTCTAGGTGCTTCAGTCCGGAACCGAGCGACTGCTACGGTCACAGGTTCGAATCCTGCCTCGGGCATGGATGTGTGTGATGTCCTTAGGTTAGCTAAGTTTAAGTAGTTCTAAGTTCTAGGGGGGTGACGAAGTCAGATGTTAAGTCCCATAGTGCTCAGAGCCATTTGAACTATTTTTTTGAGAACATATAAATAATCTGCTATTATCGGTTAGACTGTGTGAAAGAAATCATTGTAACCGCGTCTAACAACATTATCTTGTTTCAAACGGCAGTTAATATAACTGAATATCGCATCGCTAGGTCGAAACCACAAATCCTTTTGGACTCAAAGATAAGTGTTTCAGGGTTTTTTTTTTTTTTTTTTTTTTTTTTTTTTTTTTTTTTTTTTTAACAAGAACGTTCTGTTCAGTGCCATTTTCTCATGCTAAACAACTATGTAAACTTCACAACACAGGCTTCACCCACTTTAAACATTTCCGGTATCATTCATAAGCACTTTCAACTAAATATTAGTCACCCTAGAAGACATCACGCCAAAAACTGGGAAGATTTAACACTCTATTTGCTGTGTTGTATTTTAAGCAGGCGCCGAACAGTAACTCACACAAAATCTGAGAGACATTAATCTGCAAGTGACTTTTGGCCTAGTTATAAAATTACCACTTGAAACAGGAAGTTTCGCATGTTTCTACAACATATTTGCAGTTTGCTTTCCACATTTAGAAACTTACCAATAAGCAACAATCCGAATGACAGTTTCTAGTAGGAGCGATGAAAAAGTTTCCATTCGAAGGCAGTACAGTCAAGGCGGTATGCCAGTCATGCAGAGTCACTGTGAGCTTTCAAGCAATTATCTGACTGACACACCAGGTTGAAGGTACCTGTCTGGTAAACACGGTGTCCAGCTGTATGAAGAAGTCTGTAGCTGCTTGCTCCACATCCTCATCCGACAGGAATCCTCTGCATCTACATACATACCGCGCAAGACAGGATAGGGTGCGTGGCGCAGGGTACCGTGTACCAATTAATGTTTCCTTTCCTGTTTCACTCACAGACACTGCGACGGAAAAACGACTGTCCTTATGTCTCTGCATGGGTCCTAGTTTCTCGTATGTTGGTGGCAGCAGCGTAGTATGCAGCCAGATTCAAATGAGATTTCTCTAAATTTTATGATACTGTTCCTCGAAAAGCACGTCGCCTTCTCTCCAGGGATTCCCGTTTGAGTTCCTGAAGAACCTACGTAACACCTGAGTGTTGTTAGAACCTACTGGTAAAAAGTCTAGCAACCTGCCTCTGATTTTCGTCGATGTCTTCCTCCAAGGTTATCCTAAAGGCAGTAGAGGAGTGGTAATCCCATGGGGAGACATCAAGGCTAAATGGCTCTGCTCGAGCGTCTCCCGCTTGACTTGGTCCTGCTTCTGCATTAGAACATTTGCGGTACGAGGACGTGCGTTATTATCAAGTAACAGCACCCACTGTCGCAGTTTACGGCAAGGGTGATTTTCGACAGACATGCTGCTTTATTCATTTTCCAATGGATGTCTACTAGTGTTTGTCCTTCGGTAGGCGAAGAAAAGAATAACATCACGCTGGTCCCGTTTGGACTCATCTGATAATAACGTTGCCGTGGTTCGTGTGTCCGCATTTACTGCACGTGCATCGGAAAGACACGAATGCCTCTCTAAGCCGTTGGCGAGGTAGCCACGCGGTCAGGGGAGACTCACCACAGTTCGCGCGGCTCCCCACGTCGGAGATTCGACTTCTCCCTCGGGCATGGGTGTGTGTGTGTTGTCCTTAGCCTAAGTTAGCTTAAGTAGTGTGTAACCCTAGTGTCCGATGGCCTCAGCAGTTTGGTCCCATAGGAACTTACCACTACCCTTGCCTATACGTCGGTGCTTACACACTGAGGTGACAGAAGTCATGGGAAACCTCCCAGCATCGTGTCGGACCTCCTCTTGTCCTGTGTAGTGCAGCATCTCAACCTAGCATGTACTCAACATGTCGTTGCAAGTCCCCTGCTGAAATATTGAACCATGCTGCTTTTTTAGCCGTCTGTAATTGCGAAAGTGCTGCCGAGGCAGGATTTTGTGCATGAACTGACCTCTCGATTATGTCCCAAAAACGTTCGATGGGATTTATATCGGGCGATCGCGATGCCCAGAACGTTCTTCAAACCAATCACGATCAGTAACATGGCACATTGTCACCTATAAAAATTCTCCGTCGGGCAGGTATTAAGCCGATTTTTCGTAGCAACAACAAAATAAAAGACATTCTGGGCTCGACAAAAGATACAATTGACAAGTTTCATGCCGCCGGAGTTTATGAAATCGAGTGTGAATGTGGACTGGTGTATGTAGGTAAGACTGGGCGTCCAATAAGCACGAGGCTAACTGAACATGAGAGATATATCCGCCTCAAACAATATAGCAAATCAGCGGTGTCAGAACATCATGAGCAGTGCAGGAAGAACATCGAATTTCGAGAGGCCCGAGTACTGGCGAAACAGCCGTTTAGTTTGAGGAGGAAGATTAGAGAGGCTATAGAAATAGCCAAGCGACCCGATAATATGAACAGAGAAGACGGGTACAGACTTCCAGCGTCTTGGCTGCCTGCTGTGATAGCTTTGCGGAAGGACAGCTCGCGCAAAGCAACAGGCGTGCGGTAGGCCACAGCGGAGGATGGTACACAGAGCGCTGACGCGGCCTAGTCGATACTAGGCAGTTAGTAAACAACGCTACACTGCAGTCGCCGCTAAGTCTCCTATTCGCCGATTTCCACCAATGGCAGGCAGTAAAGGAAACTCCAATGGAAAACGCCTATTTCCGCCAATAACAAGACGCAATGCAAACGCCAATAAAATGAACTCCTAGTACCCTTCCTCCTCACCCTCACATCCAATCACAACACTCTTCCATAGTATATATGTACCCACACTTGCGCTCATTCAGCAGTTAGCAACACACCCTGAGGAAGGCGTCTTGCAACAGACGCCGAAACGTTGGAATTTTATAAATGACAATGCGGTCTCTAACCCAGAAGAATTTTATTGACAATGCTATTCCGATTTCAAAGTCATAATCACATACTAAACCTTTTCACAAGAATCTCCTGACTACAAATGACAGCTGCGCCAATGCACATTTTGCTGTCCCATGACTTTCGTCACCTCATTGTTTATTCGTGTCGGAATCACGCTACGTTGAATATAAACTGATCAGCCAAAACATTACGACCACTGCCCAACCGAGACTGGATGCCACCTGGTGGCGTTGCGAGCACGTGACGCGGTAACAAAAGTATGTAGGGGTAGCAGACACGGACGGGGAATCACATTACCGTAGATGTGGAAATCCACTGAGATAACCTACTTTGACAAAGGGAAGATTATTTTTAGACAGAGCATGTGAACGAGGATCTCGGAAACGGTGAAGCTGGTAGACTGCTCATGTGCTACTGTCGTGAGGACAGTGAATCTACCACTAGGCTCTTCACAGAACGTGGGATTTAGAGACTTGTCTGCTCTGTAAAGTGGGACAGATGGTGACATGTAGCATCTCTGCCGAATGAGCACAATGCTGGTGCACCCACAAGTGTTTCGGAGCACACCGTCCATCGTACTTTATTGAACATGGAGCTCCGCACCCCGCCACGCGTGTTCACACGTTGGCCCAACGACATCGTTAGTTACGATTGCAATGGGCACGAGACCATCGGGATTGGACCTTCGATGAATGGAAACGTGTCGGCTCTACGGATAAATCACATTCCTGTTATGCACGGTAGAGTGTCGTCTCCACAAACGCCGTCATCGATGTAAACGGCGGCTCGAAACGTGGAGAAAGCCACGGACGCAGGCAGGTGCGAGCAGTATTATACTATGGGAGACATTCTCCTGTTCTTGCATGGGCCCTGTGCTCATAATCTAAGACACACTGACAGCACCGAACCAGCTGCATCCCTTCGTGCTAGATGTCTTCGCTGAAGACGGCGTCATCTTTCAGCGGTATACCTGTCTTCGTCTTGAGCTAGAATCATGCTACAGTGGTCTGAGAAGCACTATAGTGAACTCAAGTTGATATTTCTTGACCAAATTCGCTTGATGTAAATCCTGTGAAATCCATCTGGGTCGCCATCGGGTGCCATCACCTAGGACGCAAATCAGCGGCTCGTCATTTACGCGAGTTACATGGCATATATGTAGACACCTAATGCCAAATACCTCCACAAGCCTACCAAAAACTGTCGGATCCCTGATCCGCAGAATAAGTTCCAAAGACGGACAAATAAGCTATTAAGCAGGGGGTCGTAATGTTTTGGCTCATCCGTGTACCCTGCAGCAACGCTCTTAAACGGAAGCTTTTTGATCGTCTGTTATATTACGATAGCCTCACACTGAATAGCACGGATAATTGCATCGACTGCTTGCCATAGACGGACTACACAAACTGTCTGGCATAGATTTACAGACTGCCTGTTACTGACATCCTTCTCATGCACTTCCTTAACTCTTTCCAGTTTCAGTATTTGTTACTTTTCCTGACGTAGACGAGTTCGAAGTCTTTTTTCTTGGCTTTTAGGGAAGTTTTTCATCAGATGCGCTGTATCATTTCGCGAGTGCAGCATGTTGGCCAGCAGCGAGGCTCGTACGTCATAGTACGTGACACTGCAGGTCTTACAAGTGCCAGAAGACGCCTGTGGCGGGTATCGAGAAACATTTCAGACGAGTTTAAGTGTTCTTGATTGCCCGTTTAAATGCATGCAAGGTTCAGCACACGACAAAATTAAGACTTTTAGTAGATACTTTTTCACTTAAATACTGATTTCCCGTGGGCCCTGCACGGAGACGAGCGTTCGCGAAGTGTGGCGGACAAGCCTACTAGTGTGACGTCACAAGTTAGATCCTGAATATCTCTTTGGCCCCCGGCCAGCTGGCTGTGTTCCCGCTTGCACAGACGCCATTCGATCACGGCCGAATAACGGAGCGCTGGCGCAAGTTTGCCGCGTGCGCTGTGCTGTGAAGTGCTGACAGCTGATGTCTGTCTTCTTGTACTGTCACAGAAGATCTGGTCATCAGACGCCGCATCGCCAGTGGAGTTTGTGGCCGTGAGCGCGGATGTCGTCATTGATGGAGCGCGCTCACTGGGCGTGGAAAGAGTCTTCCTTTTAGTGGCAGCACACCCGCCAGGTGATAACCCTGCACACGGGGTACCCCGACTGGAGATGGAGAGCAGCCTAGAGTGCTGGGTTTAGGGCGCTCCGGAGACTGCCGATGTGGCTGTCAGTGGCGTTACCCAACACAGCTGGCGCACTAGGCATTTATATTCCGACGTGTAGAGGCAAAATCAATGAAGAGCGAAACACTGTCCAGCGTTTTTTGGTCTGACGCCACATTAAACGCTAGCAACGTGAAACCTAGGTAGTGAACGTTGTCAGTCCACGCAATCGTGGCGTCCCTGGTATTGACCTACCGCAGAGCAGGTGGCATTGGCCTCTGGCTGCATTAAACGGAAGTTGCCGTGAGGTGGTCCAGTCAGAAAGGTAGTCTTTTGCCAATGCGGAACCTATACCAAGCTGGAGCCCTATGTCAGCTGCTAGCGCAAGTAAACAACTACAGTATAAAAATATTGGCCCTCCAGGAAATTAGGTGGAAGGGGAGTGACATAATGGACGCAGGAAATTTCACTATCTTCTATAGTGGCGGTAGGATGAATACCTTTGGAACAGGTTTTGTGGTCGCTAAAGAACTGAAATATGCGGTGATGTGCTTCCAACCAATCAATGAACGGATGTCCATATTAAGATTCAGAGGAACATTTTTCAACATTACAATGATAAATGTACATGCACCCACAGAGGAGGCCGATGAACAACAAAAGGACGAGCTTTACAGCAAGGTAGAACAACTGTATGATCAGGCTCCCAAATATGATGTCAAGATAGTAATAGGACACCTGATTGCAAATATAAGAAAAGAAGAGGCCTTTCAATCAACCACAGGAAGACATAGCCTCTATGAAATATCAAACGACGACTTAGGGCTGTAGATTTTACTACAAGCAAAAACATGTCGGTAGTACATGTTTCCCATAAAGAAAAAGAAAAGAAAAACAAAGAAACATGGATTTCACCAAATGGACAAACCAGAAATTAGATAGACTATATATTGATTGTTCTGAGACACGGATCGGACATAATGGATGTTAGGAGTCAACGTGGAGCTGACTGCAAATCAGACCACCATCTAGCGAGAATTAAATATAGACAAAGGATGAATGCAGAACTACAACACCTTTTTGAAGAACCTGACATTGTCATTACCATTAAAATAAGAAGACTGTGGTGGCAGGGCACGTAGTCAGAATGGAAGAAGACAGGACATGTAAGAGGATTATTGATGGCAAGGCAGGAGCCAGACGGCGGAGTGGACGCCCCAGAAAGAGATGGGTGGATGGAGTTGAAGAAGACATGAAAAAGCTGGGTGTCAGAGGATGGAGACGGAAAGCCATGGATCGGATAGAATGGCAAGCCGAGGCCCTCTCTCAACGCTTAAGGTGAACTAGCAAATCGTTCCCGCGCTACAGGCCCAATTGCTTTCCGCACAATATTATTTTGCTCTCAGACGGGTAGAGTTACGATAAAGGAGAGGTAAAACGCTACTGGAAGTTTTTAAAATCCGGAGTCATCTGGCACCTTCAGTTGCAAGAAATGAACGGCAGAACAGTTTTGAGATTTCACGACAAATAGCTCTGTGTAGACTGGGTGCTAGTCAGTGTCCGTTATGTTTTGTGGCTTTCTTTACGCTGATACTGAACTGACTTCAGGCGGCAGAACAAACTGAGAATTCGGTTAACGAAGCTCTTATTAGGAAAGAAGAGAGAGGGAGCTGGCAAAGGATAGCTGCCCTCTCTTGCCCTTCGATGGATACATCCACGGACACGAGATGTATTCGTAAAGTCTAAAATCGTGATTTCCGTTTATTAGTGAGGAACTCGCAACATCCGACCACCACTACGTATGTAGGAGCGGTACTTCCTCCTGTCCAACATTCATCTCCTTTCTTTGAAATGAGACAATCATTGTGAGATTATGACAATGTCCTGTCGAGTTATTGAAGACTGACATTATGTTATGTACTCTGAGCAGCCAGATCTATAATCTTATGAAGAACATTCTAACTGGAAGAAAAATTAGAGTTACTCTTAATGGCAGAACCAGCAGATGCTAAGCGCTCAACAACGGACTCCCACAGGGCTCGGTACTGGCCCCCTTATTGTTTAACTTGTACACTGCGGATATCCCAGAAACAGCGTCCCGTAAGTTTATATACGCGGACGATATGGCAATAGCTTATCAAAGCAAATATTTTGAAACAATAGAGCGGAAATTGAACGAAGACCTAAACCTGCTGCACCTATACTACACCAAATGGCATCTCCAACCAAATCCAGACAAGACAGTAAGTGTAAACATGCATCTCAATAACAGAGCAGCCAAGAGAAAGCTGAACATCTGCATGAATAACCAGACCATTAGACATGAAGACAATCCTCGGTACCTTGGAGTGAAGCTCGGCCGATCCCTAACGTACAGAGCCCATCTAGAGGACACAAAACAAAAACTGAAAACTAGAAATGCCATTCTAGCTAAACTCACCGGAACCACTTGGGGATGTGATGCAAAAACCTTGAGAACTTCTGCCTTGGCACTGGTATACAGCGTGGCCGAATATTTTGCACCTGTATGGGCCAGAAGTGTGCATGTATCAAAAATCGATATCCAGCTTAGAGAAACAATGAGAATAATATCGGGAGCACTTAAACCTACCCCTATAGATTGGCTACCCGTACTGTCCAACATAGCACCACCTGAAATCAGAAGAAATCAGCTGCTGTCAAGAGAATATAACAAAATACTGGCAAATCCAAACCTACCCATACATCAGGACCTGACACCAAAAAACCGCCTGAGATCGAGGTCACCTCTATGGCAAATAGGTGAAGAGGTGTTTCCCTTCGACCCAGAAAATGAATGGAAAAGTTTATGGAGTAGAAGTGCAGTAAAGAACAAAAAACTAGTTACTGACCCAAGCATACAAATAGAGGGCTTTAAGCTTCCCAGAAGAGTGTGGACTACGCTGAACCGTGTGAGGACGGGTGTCGGAAGATGCAGGGAGATGATGACAACATGGGGCCTCGCAAACGACCCTCAGTGCGAATGTGGACTCAATCAATCAATGGCCCACTTGATCGAGTGTACTGTGCATGGTTTTAATGGTGAACTGGAGGATATACATAATCTCACGGACAATGCCATTGAATGGCTAAAAAAAAATAAGTCATATAGTATAAAATTTTGTATTTTGTATTATGTAATTAGGTAAAGCTGAATGTCTCATTTTTAATGCTGTAATGTTCAAATTTAATATTTCGCCTTGTAAAAAAAATGCCGATCGAGTAAATAAAATAAATAAATTATGTTATGTTATGTTGTGTTAACCGGGGACTCAGAAACGACGGAGAGGCTCCGCCCCCGCCGCAGCCACAGTGGTCCGCAACCCCACGACGACTACCCTAGCAGCCCACTTCACCCCTCCGCCGCCCCACACCGAACCACTCTTTCACGGTTGCTGTGCGGTTCGGCCTCCGGTGGACTCCCCCAGGGGACATCTCACAACAGGCGAGTGTAACCCCTATGCTTGCGTGGTAGAGTAATGGTGGTGTACGCGTACGTGGAGAACTTGTTTGCGCAGAAATCGCCGACATAGTGTAGATGAGGCGGAACAGGGGGAACCAGCCCGCATTCACCAAGGCAGATGAAAAACCGCCTAAAAACCATCCACAGACTGGCCGGCTCACCGTACATCGACACAAATCCGCCGGGCGGATTCGTGCCAGGGACATGCGCTCATTTCCTCCCGGAAAGCCGTGCGTTAGGCCGCACGGCCAATCTGGTGGGCCAGACTGACGTTAGTTAAAGAGAAGCTGACCTTCGTTTTGGCGACCCACGTTCGGCATCAATTTGGAAATGTTCACATGCCACAAAGCCGTAACGCAGCTATTTCAGCGAGACTGGAGATTGTTCTCGAAAAAATACTGCCATTTCGGGTTAGCCTAGAAGATAATGTAGATAGAATCTAGATAGAGAACGATTTTGACAGTGTTGAAGATAGCAGGGATAATATGTTGTATATATCATATAAATCTTTCCCTTACTTACCGCCCATATTTTACGCAGAGCAATTATTACGTTGTAGTAACTATCTCATAATTTAAACAACGTTAAAATACACAGTATGCATTATATTTGCAAATAAATTGTACTTATCTTCAGAAGACGGTGTCAGCGTCAGAACTGGTTTCTTTGTTCCTGTACAACCTATTGAAAATATTTTATCTAGCGTCGTTTAACTGACAAGTTGCTCGAATATTATGTTGCTTTTAATCATTTTCTTGTTCTGTTTGCATGACCTTGTTCTCAGTTTACCATCACATATTTGACAGCTTTCAAATACACACTGTGAAACTTGCTTGAGCCACGCAAAGAACATAATCGATCAAATAACATGTACCAAACTCAGTGGATGCATATGTGTTACGAATCCAGCATACACTACTAGTCCAACTTAGCATTAATATGACTGTGTTCACTTAAACTGTTTTCAGATTTAATTTATATTTTCTTCTCTGAAAATAATTATTCAAGTGAATATTTATGAGGGTTAGACCCGCCAGGGTAGCCGAGAGCGCCGACTCTCTGCTTCCTGGAATCGGTAGGCGCGCCGGCCCCGGATCGAATGCGCCTGGCGGATTAACAACGAAGGCCGGTGTGCCAGCCAGCCTGGGTGTGGTTTTCAGGCGGTTTTCCACATCCCGCTAGGTGAATACCGGGCTGGTCCCCACGTTCCGCCTCAGTTACACGACTCGCAGACATCTGAACATGCTTGCACTATTCCATTAATTACAATCGACGCAGACAGTAGGGGTACACTCATTCCGTCCCGAGGGTACGGGGTGGCGGCAAGAAGGGCATCTGGCCACCCCTTACCACTAACCTTGCCAAATCCGTTCCTAACAATGCCGACCCAGCGTCCGCGTGGGACGTGGCACCAGTGAATGAAAGAAAGAAAAATTTATAATGGTTAGTACTAAAGATTGCCAATCTTAACTGTATGAAAAACAACAGCTTTCAGTTAATTTATAAAATCGCTTTCATTATTAATAGTAAAATCATAAATGTTATGACTGAAGACAGAAACAGTTTGTATAAAAACTGAAGCATAACAATCTTATAATTACTGTAAATTTATTTTTTGATCACTTAAGTTAGCAGCTGCGATTACAAATTTTCATCCTACAGCATCGATGTTACGAAATGAATCGATGTGAACAACTAAGTGTAGCAAAATAGGTTTTGTTAATCAGATATGTTCAGAGATATCTTGAGACGAGAAATATGTAAATTAAGTAAGAAAATGGACTCGTGTCTGGCCAAAATTTACACTGAATTGAACATTTCGGTTAATATACGGAAGTTCCAAGGAGCCTAGAGGTTCATTGCGAAGGTCAATAAAAGGAATCGGTGGTTGAGACACAGGGTTGTAGCCAATCCACAATATCATTCATTGATACACTGAACAAGCTGTGAAGGAAACAAAAGAGAGTTTTGGAAGGGTAATTAAAGTTCAGGGAGCAGAAATACAAACTTCTAGGGTTTTAGGTGATATTTCAGTAATGATATAGACGCCAAGGTACTTTGAAGAGCCGTTCGACAGGATGGATAAATTATAAAATGAACATCAACAAAGGAATAGCCGAGTTAAATCAGGCAATGCTTAGGAGATTAAATTAGGAAACTGGGAAGTAGTATATGTTTTGCTATTTGGACAGAAAAAGAACAAAAAAGGCCGAAATAGTGAGGGCAATAAAAATCAGAATGGCAGTTACGAGAAAAGTATTAGTGAAAAAGAGAAATCTATCAACAACGGATATGAATTTCTGTGTTCCGTTTTTTGTCACGTTATTAGTCTGGAGATGTGCAGAAGTAAAATGTCGACGATAAAGAGTTCAGGCAAAAAGAGAATAGAAGATTTTGAGATGTGGTCCTACAGACGAATGTTTAACATTACATCGGCAGGCAGAGTAACTGATGAGGAGGCACTCAATCCAATTGGTGAAAAATTTAACTTGACTAAGAGAAGAATCTGTTGAAAGGACACTTCACCTGAAGCATAAAAAATAATCAGTTTGATAATGGAGGGAAGTGTGAGGAGTAAAAATTGAACAGAGGGTCCAAGGTTTGGCTACAGTAAATTGGAAATTTGTGGTAAGGTCTTATGGAACCAAACTACTGAGATTATCGGGCCCTAAGCTTACACACTGCTTAATCAAACCACACACACACCCATGCCCGAGGGAGGACTCGAACCCCCGACTGGGGGACCCGCGCGGACCGTGACAAGACGCCTTGGACAGCGAGGCTACCCCGCGCGGCCGGCTACAGTAAACAATCCCAAACGGGTGTATACCTAAATAATTATGCAGAGATGAATGAGGTTTGTGCAGAATAGAGTAGCGTGGAGATCTAGATCAGACCAGCATTCGGACGGAAGAACACTGCGAAAACAACAACGGAAGTGTCCTGTGTTCTGAAAAGCGATATCAAAATATCGTCGTTCTACAGAAAGTGGAAACGTGGTTCGGATATTTTGTAATTAAGGTCAGGGATGGTGAAAATAAGAAAATAATTTCTGATTACTCTATACTTTGTGAAACTGTACACTAGATTTGTTAACTAAAGCAATTGTTTGATCATATGTCAATAATAACGATAGTAATAATAATGACAATCAACATTGTTAGCCGGCCACGGTGTTCTCGCGGTTCTAGGCGCGCAGTCCGGAACCGTGCGACTGCTACGGTCGCAGGTTCGAATCCGGCCTCGGGCATGGATGTGTGTGATGTCCTTAGGTTAGTTAGGTTTAAGTAGTTCTAAGTTCCAGGGGACTGCAGTTGAGTCCCATAGTGCTCAGAGGCATTTGAACCATTTTTTGAACATTGTTATGAATTAGATTAGATGATACAATGTTTGTCACACACGTTTCACATGTAAATATGAGGCTACCCTTCAAACTAATACTTACAGAAAAAATTAACTCATATTTAAATTGGTATTAGAAGTTGATATACATTACGTAACAGCAGAATTAAGGGATCACTCAGTCGAACACTCGTAATTGTCTCCCACTGCAACGCAAAAGTTTCCAATGGGGCTTAACAAGTCTGCAAATTTTCTCTGTAATGGTGAAAAAGTATGGCGCCCTGTCACCGATGCTGCAGACAGGAAGATGTCGACAGATGAGAAAAAAAGGCCACAGTGCAGAAGTTCATGAGAGGTGTAATGTGGGCGAGGCCCAAGAGAAAGACAGGCCGCGGCGTGTACGTCACGAAGGTAGGCCAGAGCTTGCTCGTTCGCTTATCGCAGCAGGCAAAATGCGTTTCTAAACCTGTTAACTGCCATCTTCTACTAGAGTCTTGGTGATTACTACTTGCACAACGCCGGCCGGTGTGGCTGTAAGGTAGTTCTAAGTTCTAGGCGACTGATGACCTCAGAAGTTAAGTCACATAGTGCTCAGAGCCATTTGTCCTGAGTCGAGCGAGCGACCTCGGCCTAGCTTCGTGAGTACGCGCCGCCGCGGCCTGTCTTTTCGTAGGCCTCGTAAGGTGGGTTAATGATGCCACAATGGCACCGAATTTCATCACAGTTCTGCCCAACGCCGTCGTCGGCGTGTCACACGATGGGAAGGTCGCCACACTCCCTCTTTCCAATAAATCACCCATTCGTTTGACGCCTCTGGAGTGGAGCTCAGAACTGTGACGCACAGCGTTGAGGTCACGCGGTTGTGGGCGGCTAAGAAAAATATTTCGTACATACCGCCGCTCAGAATCGACACGAAAATGACTTACTGGATAGCATAAAGGTCGTCAATGAAACCAACCCTCTTCTTGAGGCGTTAATTTCCACACATTTCACCATCGACAACGACAGATCGCGGCGTGATGAACAACAGGACAAGTTCTTGACAATATTTGTCACTGATGACACCCTCCAGACTATTCAACGTTTCTCTGAGGACATGATGGACCAGCAAGCCCAGATAAAATGACCGCATCCCTTTGGAGTGCAGTATGGCCACAATTTTTGCTCTGGTGCACAGGGTGGAACCACTAGGGACCGTTCAAAACCATTCGACGTAATCTCAATGCAATACGAAGCAGAAAAGGGTGCTTATGCTTTTTCAGCCCTCCTGTAGTGTGATCATGGAGACCTACGACGTTGACACATGCGTTAACAGAAAGGCAAAGGATGTCTCTATGTTCCTATGATCCTGCCCCCTCCCCCCAACCACTCCTCTCCCCAGCGCCGTTGGGCAATACCCTTCGTGTCACACGTCCACAATGGCGTCAGGAAGAATTGTGGAGAAATCTGGTGCCAATTTGAATTCGTTAACCCACCTTACACCTCAGATGAACTTCTAAGCTCTGGCTTTTTCCCTCACGTCTCTATACCTTGCTGTCTGAAGCGCTTCCTAGCCCATGGTTGACGTCACAGTGCACCACCTTTTTCCAACACTACAGAGGAAGATGACAACTCTGAACCAAATTTCACACTTGTGCATCTTGATGGTAGAAAGTTACGGGTTTTTTTAAAAAGTGATCCTTTAATTGTGTTTCGCAGTGTATTTCTCATTTTCTGACAAAACTATTCGCCGTCAACATTTTATATCCTCTTCACTTCTACCTTCGTTAGTTATTTGGCTCCTCAAATAGCAAAACGTGTCTAGTACTTTGTACATCTCATTTCCTAATCTAATCCCTGAAGCATCACCTGACATAATTTGATTACCCTCCATTTCCCATGCTTTACTTCCGTTGACGTCCAACTTACATCTTTTCACATATCCTCGTCCGCCCCCGGTAGCTGCGGGGTCAGCGCGACAGCATGTCAATCCTAAGGATCCGGGTTCGACTACCGGCTGGGTCAGAGATTTTCTCCGCTCAGGGACCGGGTGCTGTATTGTCCTAATCATCATCATTTCACCCCCATCGACGAGCAAGTCGCCGAAGTGGCGTCAAATCGAAAGACTTGCACCAGCGAGCGGTCTACCCGACGGGAGGCCGTAGTCACACGACATTTACATTTAACATATTGTCCATTGGAAACGCTGCTTTCTTCTGCTTTGTGTGGTATTGAAATTAGTATGGTCTTTTTTAAATCTTAGGGTATAGAATAAGTGTTTCCGAAAAAGACAGACAGAGCAACCGTTGACATTTGTACTGTTACGCAGACATTTTCTGTGCAATACGGATACAAAGGTAAATTAGGACAGGAAATCTCACTAAATGCTATTACTACGTAACGAGACACCGAAGGTAATGGGTCTCTTACACCAAAATACTCAGAGAATACCCTGAACAACCTCCCAAATTTTATCGGTGCAGTTTGGGTTCATTCTGTACATTCAGCCTTCCCTTCTTTGCTTAGCACCTGCTTGTCATCTCTGCTACTAGCTGTTTCTCTTTTCTGCAAATATATCTTTAATCTTCCAGTAAGCAGCATCTACCTTTTCTATAACCGTGAATACTTCTGCAGCATTGGATTTCTCCTCTACTTACTCCCGTTTGTTGCACTTAAGGTCGATCTCACCTAAGATACGAATGTATTACCTTTTGTCACGTTTCTGCAACACTTTAAAATTTTTCGTTCCATTACATGCCAGAAAATAGGAGTGACTTGCCTCCGTAGCAGGGAGGGCCCGCGTCACTGTTGATGGTGATCCGTTCGACGGATGGGAACGTTAAGCCCTGCTGCCCTAGGCATTGTTCGTGAGAAGTAGGTCATGTGCCGGAATCGGCTTTCACCTACTCGCTTTCACCCCCTCCCTTCTCTCACCGTCATACGACACAAATATAACAGCACACGACACAAAAGCCCATTGCAGTCATTTACACTCAACACACATCTCTCACACTTTATTAAGCCTCTCCAATCTAGTCCTCGTGACCCCTCAACTAATCTGCTACACGACTTTACTTTAGCAGACTGTCATGTTAGTTACTGAAAAAAATTGTACAGTATTGTTTCGTAAATTTTCCGCACATTGTTCGACTTACTGCGGGAGGCTAAGGGCAATGAGGGCTATTAAGGGCAAAACAATGTTACTTCATGTTAGCTGCTGATACCAACGCGTTCATCATGTCGGTATAGTTGCTATTGTTGTTCGCTACCTTTTAACTTCATTTTGCAATCCGATTCCTCAGCAAATAAAACAGAGGCGTCCACGGCATGGTCCCATAATTAGTCTCGCTTTTTAGAGGTAATAATACCTCAGTAGTATTAGATAGTAGAATGAAGCAGGGAACGAACAGCGGGAAAGTTTTCAATCAGGATTATAATTTAAACCCCTAAGAAAAACGTGAACCCGATCTTGTCGGCGTATTGCTTTTCATACTTACGGTAGTAATTTGGTTGAAGGTAATCATCATCAAACGCGGTAATCGCATGTTTTTGTAGGTCATCAGCTTCAAGAGCTGTATTGACAAAACATTTCAGTGGAACTTCGACAAGATTGCGGATAAAAATTTTCCTATCATGCTACTGTAATAGAGGGAAATGTAAAATTGCCAGATATACAGGGCCGAAATTGTTTAAATCTACAAACTCTGTGAGGCTGCACAGGACACTAAAACAAATGTTTTTTCTCCATTTTCTTAATTTCCAGAAAGCATTACTTAATCCGATAGAGCGTATTCACTCTCCAGTTGTAATGACTGGTTTGTTGTTATAACGGGTCCTCTTGTACCGCTCTTCCGTTGTAAAACCTGTTTCACATTCCCATTTAGTTCCAAGTCTTGGCCCAGCAGAGTACTTGTTTACTGATGGAACGATACGATTGGAGTGAGTACAATGATATGATTGGTGATTACTGCACAGCGATGGAGTCTTCAAAATTCACAGATCGCATGTTTGGAGTTAGTTTAATCCGCCTGCCAAATTTACTCGCTCTCATCAAATGTGGTTCTGTGTGAATGTAAATTCAGGTGTTGTTGATGACTTTAAATTGTCCATATCTCCTACGTAGGCTGTTAATGGCATGTACTGTTGCAGTTCCCTCCCCAGAGCATTGCCAGAATTGATGAATGACGAGCTACTCGCTACAAGACATGTCATGTGGTTGCAGTCTGATGGGACGCCGGCACATTTCAGTTGTCCAGCGCGTGGTTTCTTGAACAGACAGCTTCCAGAAAAGTGAACTGGCAGAGGTGGTCCTGTATCACGGCCCTCTCGATCCACTGATTTTACTCTCATGAGTTTTTAAGTATGGCGAGAGAAGCACAGCATTGTTTTCAAAACCGTTTTTAAATCAGAAAAAGGGTCTTGTTACTCCAATATCAGTAGCCGCGGGAGATCCAAATGTTACAAATGGCTCTAAGCACTTTGATACTAAACATCTCAGGTTATCAGTCGCCTAGACTTAGAACTACTTAAATCTAACTAACCTAAGGACATCACACACATCCATGCCCGAGGCAGAATACGAACTTGCGACCGTTGCAGCTGAAGCGCCTAGAACCGCTCGGTCATAGTGGTCGCTTGGCGCAGAAGAAATTAAGGACAATGCTGCAGTCTTTGACCGCATTAACACAACATGATCTGCCGTTGTAACCTTTATTTCCAAGTAAATGGCGCCATTTTTGAATCTCTACTGTAACTGAAGTAACTGGATTCTGTTAATATTGGTAATACAGAATTAAAAATTGTTTGTGTTACTTTTTGTCTACTGTAAGTATGAGGTCTTCGTAAAAGGTCCCCATAGGAAAACACATTATGAAAAGTGTTTTTAATGTCCCATGAAACCTTCCAGAGTTTGTTGCTTGATTAAATGTCATTCAGAGAATTTCCTACCACATTAGAAGATCCTCACAGGAAAATATCACCACAGAGAAAAATATTGGTTTGGTGTCCCTTGCAAACTCACAAAGTTTGTCAGCTCAAATAATTTTCACCCTGTCGTAAGAGAATCACGATATCAAAATTAATGTAAGAGAGCGGTATGCTTATGAGATTGTTCTGAACGTTTTTTTCTGAAAATTAGTTCGTGCTGTTTGATAGAAAAGCAACACATGAAAGCAACGTTTTAATTCCTCAAGAACAGAACTATTCGTATCGAAGACTTAACATGTACGCATAAGTGTTTTTTAACGTTAATAACAGTTGTTGGGGTCTTCAGTCCGAAGACTGGGTTGATGTAGCTCTCCATGGTACCCGATCCTGTGCAAGCCTTTTCACCCCGAGTAACTACTACAATCTACATCCTTGTGAATATGCTTTCTGTATTCATCTCTTGGTCTCCCTCTAAAACTAATAAACACTACATTATTTAACCCTTGATGTCTCAGAATGTGTCCTGTCAATCGATCCATTCTACTAGTCACGGGGTGCCATAAATTTCTTTTCTTCCCAGTCTGTTCATCCCCTATTAGACGGCTAATCTTCGATATTTTTCTCTAGCACCTCGTTTTATACGCCGATGTCGCAAGCTGAAGATGAACAGATAGAGGAAGTGTATGAGGATATTGAAAGGGTAATGCAGTATGTAAAGGAGGACGAAAATCTAATAGTCACGGGCGACTGGAATGCAGTTGTAGGGGAAGGAGTAGAAGAAAAGGTTACAGGAGAATATGGGCTTGGAACAAGGAATGAAAGAGGAGAAAGACTAATTGAGTTCTGTAACAAGTTTCAGCTAGTAATAGCGAATACCCTGTTCAAGAATCACAAGAGGAGGAGGTATGCTTGGAAAAGGCCGGGAGATACGGGAAGATTTCAATTAGATTACATCATGGTCAGACAGAGATTCCGAAATCAGATACTGGATTGTAAGGCGTACCCAGGAGCAGATATAGACTCAGATCACAATATAGTAGTGATGAAGAGTAGGCTGAAGTTCAAGACATTAGGCAGGAAGAATCAATACGCAAAGAAGTGGGATACGGAAGTTCTAAGGAATGAAGAGATACGTTTGAAGTTCTCTAACGCTATAGATACAGCAATAAGGAATAGCGCAGTAGGCAGTACAGTTGAAGAGGAATGGACATCTCTAAAAAGGGCCATTACAGAAGTTGGGAAGGAAAACATAGGTACAACGAAGGTAGCTGCGAAGAAACCATGGGTAACAGAAGAAATACTTCAGTTGATTGATGAAAAGAGGAAGTACAAACATGTTCCAGGAAAATCAGGAATACAGAAATACAAGTCGCTGAGGAATGAAATAAGCAGGAAGTGCTGGGAAGCTAAGACGAAATGGCTGCAGGAAAAATGTGAAGACATCGAAAATGATATGATTGTCGGAAGGACAGACTCAGCATACAGGAAAGTCAAAGCAACCTTTGGTGACATTAAAAGCAACGGTGGTAACATTAAGAGTGCAACGGGAATTCCACTGTTAAATGCAGAGGAGAGAGCAGATAGGTGGAAAGAATACATTGAAAGCCTCTATGAGGGTGAAGATTTGTCTGATGTGATAGAAGAAGAAACAGGAGTCGATTTAGAAGAGATAGGGGATCCAGTATTAGAACCGGAATTTAAAAGAGCTTTGGAGGACTTACGGTCAAATAAGGCAGAAGGGGTAGATAACATTCCATCACAATTTCTAAAATCATTAGGGGAAGAGGCAACAAAACGACTATTCACGTTGGTGTGTAGAATATATGAGTCTGGCGACATATCATCTGACTTTCGGAAAAGCATCATCCACAAAATTCCGAAGACGGCAAGAGCTGACAAGTGCGAGAATTATCGCACAATCAGCTTAACAGCTCGTGCATCGAAGCTGCTTACAAGAATAATATACAGAAGAATGGAAAAGAAAATTGAGAATGCGCTAGGTGACGATCAGTTTGGCTTTAAGAAAAGTAAAGGCACGAGAGAGGCAATTCTGACGTTACGGCTAATAATGGAAACAAGGCTAAAGAAAAATCAAGACACGTTCATAGGATTTGTCGACCTGGAAAAAGCGTTCGACAATATAAAATGGTGCAAGCTCTTCAAGATTCTGGAAAAAGTAGGGATAAGCTATAGGGAGAGACGGGTCATATACAATATGTACAACAACCAAGAGGGAATAATAAGAGTGGTCGATCAAGAACGAAGCGCTCGTATTAAGAAGGGAGTAAGACTAGGCCGTAGCCTTTCGCCCCTACTCTTCAATCTCTACATCGAGGAAGCAATGATGGAAATAAAAGAAAGGTTCAGGAGTGGAATTAAAATACAAGGTGAAAGGATATCAATGATACGATTCTCTGATGATATTGCTATCCTGAGTGAAAGTGAAGAAGAATTAAATGATCTGCTGAACGGAATGAACAGTCTAATGAGTACACAGTATGGTTTGAGAGTAAATCGGAGAAAGACAAAGGTAATGAGAAGTAGTAGAAATGAGAATAGCGAAAAATTTAACACCAGGATTGATGGTCACGAAGTCAATGAAGTTAAGGAATTCTGCTATCTAGGCAGTAAAATAACCAATGACGGACGGAGCAAGGATGACATCAAAAGCAGACTCGCTATGGCAAAAAAGGCATTTCTGGCCAAGAGAAGTCTACTAATATCAAATACCGGCCTTAATTTGAGGAAGAAATTTCTGAGGATGTACATCTGGAGTACAGCATTGCATGGTAGTGAAACATGGACTGTGGGAAAACCGGAACAGAAGAGAACCGAAGCATTTGAGATGTGGTGCTATAGACGAATGTTGAAAATTAGGTGGACTGATAAGATAAGGAACGAGGAGGTTCTACGCAGAATCGGAGAGGAAAGCAATACGTGGAAAACACTGATAAGGAGAAGGGACAGGATGATACGACATCTGCTAAGACATGAGGGAATGACTTCCATGGTACTAGAGGGAGCTGTAGCGGGCAATAACTGTAGAGGAAGACAGAGATTGGAATACGTCAAGCAAATAATTGAGGACGTAGGTTGCAAGTGCTACTCTGAGATGAAGCACAGGAAAGGAATTCGTGGCGGGCCGCATCAAACCAGTCAGTAGACTGATGACCAAAAAAAAGTCTTTGGTTGTCTAAACTGTTTATCGTCCGTATTTTACTTCCGTATACCACTACGCTCCACGCAAATCCTTTCAGAAATGGCTTCCTGACAATTAAATCTATACTCGATGTTAACAAATTTCTCTTCTTCAGAAGCGTGTTTCTTGCCATTGCAATCTACATTCTGGATCCTCTCTATTTCTGCCAACGTAAGTTATTTTGCAGCCCAAATAGCAAAACACATTTACTATTTGAAGTGCCTCGATTCCTAATCTAATTGCCTCAGCGTCACGTAATTTAATTCGACTACATTCCATTATCCTTGTTTTGCTTTTGTTGGTGTTCATCTTACATCCTCCATCTTGTGCAACTGCTCTTCCAAGTACTGTCCTGCCCCTGACAGAATTACAGGGTCATCAGCAAATCTCCCTGCTCTTTTAATTCCTGTTCCAAATTTTGCCTTGGATTCTTTTGCTGCTTGCCCAATGTACAGTTTGAATAACGTCGGGAATAGGCTACAATACAGTCTCAATCCCTTCTCAACCACTTCTTCCCTTTCATACCTTTAGACTTTCATAACAGACGTCTGGTTTCCGTACAAGTTCAAATAGCCTTTCACTCCCTGTATTTTACCCCTGCTACCTTTAGAATTTGAAAGAGAGTATTGCAGTCAGCATTGTCAAAAGCTTCCTTTACATATGCTAATTCCTTAAACATATGCTTGCCTTTCCTTAACCTACCTTCCAAGAGGAATCATAGGGTCAATATTGCTTCACATGTTCCTTCATTTATTCGGAATCCAAACTGATCTTCCCCGAGGTCGGCTTCTAACAGTTTTTCCAGGCTTCTTTAAGGAATTCGTGTTGTATATTGTAGACACGACTTATTAAACTGATAGGTCGGTAATATTCACACCTGTCATCACCTGCTTTCTTTGAAATTGGATTTATTATATTCTTTTTGAAGTTTGAGGGTATTTCGTCTGTCTCACACATGTTCTACACCAGATGAAAGACTTTCTCATGGTTGGTTCTCTCAAGGCTATCAGTTGTTCTGACGGAATGTCATCTACTCGCGTTGCCTTGTTTCGACTTAGGTCTTTCAATGCTATGTCAAATTCTTCCTGCAGTATCGTGTCTCCCATGTCATCTCCATGTCTCTTCCATTTCTATAACACTGCCCTCAAGTATGTCTCCCTTGCATAGACGCTCTAAATACTCCTTCCTCCTTCCATCTTCCCCTTCTGTGCTTCGGACTTCCATCTGACTTCTTGTCGTTCTTACAGTTGCTTCTCTTTCCTCCAAACGACTGTAATTTTCCTGTAGAGGGGATTTGTCTTTCCGCTAGTGACATACGCTTTCAAATCTTTACATTGTCCTCTAGTCATTCCCGCTTAACAATTCTACACTTTTTGTCAATCAAAAAGACGTTTGTATTCCCTTTCACTCGCTTCACTTATTGCATTTTTATATTTCCCCCTTTCGTCATTTAAATTCAGTATCTCCTGTGCTATCCAAGGGTTTGTACTACGCGTTGTCTTTTTATCTCTTTAAGCCTCTTCTGAATTTACTGTTTCACCTCTCAAAGATACCCATTCGTCTTCTGCCAACTATCGTTGGCTGATAGTCGCTCCGAAACTCTCAACAACCTCTCGTTCTTTCAACTTACCCAGGTCTCATTTAATTAACGTCCTACCTTTTTGCAGTTCCTTTAGTTTTAATCTACAGTTCACAATCAGTAAACTGTGATCAGAGTCCTCATCTGCCCCCAGAAATACTTTACTATTTAAAATCTGGTTTCGAAATCTCTATCTTAGTATTATAAAGGCAATATGAAGCCTTCTTGTGTCTCTAGGTCTCTTTCACGTGTACAACTTTGTTTCATGATTCTTAAATCAAGTATGAGTGATGATTAAATTATGTCCTTTGCAAAATTCTACCAGGTGGCTTCCTCTTTCATTTCTTTCCACGTTCTATTTTCATCTACAGTCTTTCCTTCTCTTCCTTTACCTACTTTCGAATTCCATCCCAAACACTATTAAATTTTCGTGTCTCTTAATTGTTTGAATAATTTCTTCTATCTTATCAATGACCACAATATGTAACATTAATATTAAGAATGGTAGGGAAACGATATACATCTCAAATGTGAGGGAAAACTGGTTGCCAATTATCCGAGCAGTCAACATTCGACCTTCATCTCTGAGGAGGAAAATGTGGAGGCTTAATCATAAAATTCAGAATTTTTGCATAATTCGCTTTAGACGTATGTACCGGGATAAGCTGTGAAGGATGGAAAAGAACCATTGTGACTCAGTAGCAGTGCTATAAAGTAGGTACGAAAGCAAAGGAAGCATCGTCAAAGACTTAAACGACTAGTTGACGAATAAAGGCTTAATTATGTCAAAATGAGAGCAAGGAAACTAATGCGAGAAGCATTCAGTGAATTCCAAACTGAAGTTTTGGCTATCGATCTCATATACTATCCTGAGAAGCTCTGGTGGTACGTAAAATCATTAGACGGATTAAAAAAATTTGTTCCGCCACTCAGTGATCATAGGCCTATTGGCACCGAAACGGAAAATTTCGTAGAGAACTGAGAAATTCAGAATTCGTTCTTGTGGAAATGTTTCATTCCGGAAGATAGTAACAGTTTCTCCTCGCAAAAATGCCGAAATGGTAGATATTTACGTAAGCGTTCGTGGGAACATAAAATCATCTGACATATTCCAACGGAGGAAAGGCAGCAGGATATACCTGCACTTGTCTGTACAAACTATGGAAGGAACTTTCGCTCCTTCAATCAGCTGTTTATCGTAGGTCACTGAACCAACGAAGATATCCAACGCCTAAGGTACCGCAAAAAGTCGCAGGTCATCCCCGTTTTAAAGAAGCATCGACGAGACAGATGCACATTGCTGTAGCCCTTTAGTGTGAAGACTAGAGCACTCCTTTATCCAGCAGAGAGTCATAAATGGCTGATTATGATGATATTGATTATTGTGATTATTATTATTATTATTATTATTGTTGGTATGATCACTGACGTCACTCTACTGTAGAAGTACGAGTTGCGTTTGATGCACGCGTATTGTTATCTCTACGGAGAACGACAGTCTCCATCAACAGTGCTATTGCCAAAGTACGCTCTCTGCATCTACGAGATCCAGAGGATGGTAGAAAACGCCGCCCAAATAACTTGTGGAAGGCATCCAGTACAATTCATTTTAACCATAACAGATATAAAGTTGTGGTTGTTACCGTCAAAATGGCCGGTCGCTGTAGCCGAGAGATTCTAGGCGCTTCAGTCGGGAACCGCGCTACTGCAACATCCGCAGGTTCGAATCCTGCCTTGGGCATGGATGTGTGTGATGTCCTTAGGTTAGTTAGGTTTAAGTAGTTCTAAGTCTAGGGGACTGATGACCTCACATGTTAAGTCCTATAGTGCTTAGAGCCATTTGAATCATTTGAGCAGTCAAAACATCGGCTCAACCTCCTATTTACAGTGAAAAATAAAAATTCATGCGTTTCTAAGTTCAAGCCCCCATCATCGTAATTGTTCTACAAGAACATCTAAAAGTGATCAAATTAAAATATAAATAAAGGAAGTAAAATAACGTGGTCACTTCCCTTGCAACCGCATCTTCTACAGATTTACCTCAAAATCGCCCTCTGCTGATAAAACAGAGTAAAATGATATGGTTGTTCTGAGTATTGGTGGTGTCACAGTAATAGGTATCCACGTGCACGGCCCACATATCTCCAAGAAAGCCACACCCGCAAGACAAACAGAAGTAACGTAAGTGAGCCCTTCGTGATAGCAAACACGAAATTAAACACATACAAAAGACCGAAGATGACAGATAACTTTCCCGGGAATCCCTGAAGTTCAAATACCGACAAGGACAGAACGTCCACGTATAACTGTAACTAAAGTCACTAAACAGAGACGGATATTAAAAAAAAAAATCTGCAAAGTTTCTTCTTCAAATATTTTGCTGCTTTCTATACTGTAAGTAGGTGACAGATGAAATTTTAACTTTGCATTCGATACAGTTTCGGACTGTAGCATAATGAACAACGTACGAACTTAAGCGCGTTTTCGCGAGCGACTTCCTGGTCAAAATCGACTAGCCGAAGTGCGTGCCCCCTTTCGTGCTAGCGTGTAAATCAGCAACCAATCACTGCACGAGTGTTTCTATGACGCCAATGATCTGTAGATTGTGCCGAAGTGTGTAGGTCTATATTTGCGAGTATGCTGCACGCTGCGCATGCGCAGAGACAATAAACTATGGCATCTGCTAACATCGTAAGTTACAACCTATTCTGGTCGATCTCACTCCTGTTATAGATATGGCTTTTGTGCTTACGTGTCTTCTTAATGTACATTAGATTGTTTGCTTTGTTTTCGTGGCACACTGAAAAGTTACGCAAGGTACTGGTATTATTTCCTACTAGTATTCTCCTACAAGAGAGGCAAATATCTGAAAGCAAATATTATTTACGTTTTACTGAGATAAAACCTACAGTACACATTAATAATAACCTAAATAGGTAAAAGTGTTTTAATGAAAATTATTGTAACCGCGAAAAAGTCACAATCGTGATTTTATTTCAATGCACGATGTATTTCTACCTATGGGCGCTAATCTTCATGTGCTTTAACAGTCTACATCAATTTTTTCTGCTTTCCTCAGATTTAGGTTAATTCTGGTCCTGATAACATTACGATAATACATTACAAAGTGGTACATAACTAAATCAGAAAATTACTTTTGGATGTGTCTTAGTTTTGTAAATTTTTGTTCACACTGTGCCACTTTTTAATAGATTATTTAAATCTTATCTAAATCTGAGAAAAAGCTCTCAGAGTACCTCAAGTCGATCCCCCAGGATTCGAAACGCATCGTGCACTGAAATAAAATCACGATTGTGGCTGGAGGCGGCCGTTCTTCATTTAACGTAAGTAATACAATCACAAAAGGAACAATGGCTACCTTGGACAAAATTAATTTCATTGCTATTCGGCTCTTAGCAAGAAGACAAAATACAAAAGATAAACCAAAAAGACGTTATTTACTGCGACCTGATGTGTTGCAAATATATGTTTTCCCGATCAAATACACGTATGTGTTCTTAAATGTTTGGATGAGACTTTTCCCATTTATTCAGTTCTCAGAGGTGTAGAGAATTTACCACAAGACCTTTGACAAGAACATCTACTATGAATTCTGCTTTGGTCATTAATAAACTCTCTTGTCATTACCTGTTTCTCTATTTTACATTTTGTTTTGACACTTCGATTTTTTCGTAAAAAGGAAAGTCTATCATAACCTCACTTTCACCATTCAGATGCCAGACTGCAGAGCAGACAGCTCTCATAACACCTGCAGTTTTGGCGCTGACGTGTAAACGAAAATGTCTACTCATGACAGATAAGACTCAGTACGGGAATAAAACGTCAGGGGCACTTTAGTATACGCACTCGTCTCGAGTTGTCAATTGAGTCGAGAAAGTCGATCGTGTAAAACGTGCTTCACTGAACATAAGACAAGATTTGTGTCTGGATCTGGAATTGTCTAACAGAAAGGACTCAACGGAGGAAATTGTCAGATGTAAAAGTAATTTCGGGCGTACCCCAAGCACTGTTATGGGGCCGTTACTGTTTACTACAAATATAAACGATCTAATGGATATCGTAAGTCGTTCAGTGATACTGTATGCTGATGTTGCGCTTATATATAGGAACCTGCAACTGCAGGGAAGTTACGGGGTTTGTCGGAAGAGCTGAAGAGAATCGAGACTTGGTGCAGGAACCTGCAGTCGACGACAACGAAAATAAATTAATCTACTACACATAATTACATGTAAAGACCCGTTACTTTTTTTTGTTACACTATTAGAAAGCAGCACACTAACAATCGTGAAACATCTAGGAGTATTGTGCCCGCATCCTAAGGTGCAACCACCACGTCATACGAGTTGCAAGAAAAGCGAGATATCATACTGAGATTATTCGGAATTATTCTAAACAAATGTGCGAGGGTGCTGCAAAAAGTAAGTTACGCAGTACTATGGGAGGTCAAGTAACCTTTATTGAAGCCCGCCCGATTAGCCGTGCGGTCTAACGTACGGCTTTCCGGGGTGGAAAGGAGCGCCTGGTCCCCAGCACGACTCCGGCCGGCGGACTTGTGTCGAGGTCCGGTGAGCCGGCCAGTCTGTGGATGATTTTTAGGCGGTTTTCCATCTGCCTCGGCGAATGCGGGCTGGTTCCCCTTATTCCGTCTCAGCTACACTATGTCGGCGATTGCTGCACAAACAAGTTCTCCACGTACGCGTACACCACCGTTACTCTACCACGCAAAGATAGGGGTTACACTCGTCTGGTGTGAGACGTTCCCTGGGGGGAAGAGGGGGGGGGGGGGGGTCCAGGTCCACCGGGGGCCGAACCGCACAATAACCATGAAAGAGTGGTTCGATGTGAGGCGGCAGAGGGGTGAAGTGGACTGCGGTAGTCGTCGTGGGGTTCTGGACCACTGCGGCTGCGGCGGGGACGGAGCCTCTCCGTCCTTTCTAGGTCCCCTGTTAACATACAATACGATACAACCTTTATTGAATGCTGTACTACGCTTCAAAGTGACACTGCTACAGGATAATATTTTTCAACATAGTCACCAAGTCTGTGAAAATAACTGTCGGAACATTCTACCAAATAATTAATTTCTCGATGATAGAAATTCGTTGCCAGATCACGAAGCGATTCGAGAACCTATGTGTGGGAGTGCGCAATGTTGGAAGAACTCTTCCTCTACAGATGTTCATTCAGCTTGCCGAAAAGATGAAAATTGTATGGTGCAAGACCTGGACTTCCTGATCAATTTCACCCACGTCTTTGACGCCATGGTCAAATTTCTGGCAGTATTTCACTATGCCTGGGCGCGAAATTGCATTTGGTCCACGTTCCATCAGAATTTCACAGTGAATCTCTGTGCAGCTTAGACGTTTTTCCCACAAGAATCGTAATATCCAGCGTACTTTAACTTTGGAGTACGTTTTCAGTTACTGTGCTGTTTCAGTCACATACTGTGATGCACCTGTTATCCGTGGCGCAGCACAACTGTCTCTACAGGAAACACGAAACATGGGCTCTTTTCTGACAATGCGCCAGACCCGTCAAGCAATGCTCTTAGCATGGGACGAGCTCTGTAATTTACTTTCCGGTGTCCCTGCGTAATTCATTCACGAGAGAAGTACAAAACATGCGTTCGAACGATTCTTGCACGTTGCTCGCAAGTCTGGCATTAATAGAGCAGATAAGTGCGTATCGTCTCCGGTTAGTTTCGTAACCACGAGAACATTACGCAGACTCTACAACAGAGGCGTTGTGAATCAAAGAGAGGTTTACTGCTAAAATTCCGTGGGCGAAATTTCAACAAAAATCAGGCAAAGATATCATTTCGTCCCAGATACATCTTGCCAAATAAAAATGGCGAGAGCTTCAGAGGTTTACCGGCTGTCTTTTTTGCAAGCATCGTTATCGAATGGGATGTAAAAGATGGAGATATGGTGGAAGTGCCAGAAATACCTTCTGCCACATACCATAAGGTGATTTGCGAAGTGTGCAGATGAAGACATTGCAGATGATGAGTGCCTTGTCCGAGAGCCTGTTTTGAAATGTGAGCGCCAGACGCGTCGGTAGCGTTTATTGTGCTAAGGTCGGCCGCGCTGACAGCTGTTCGTTTGACACACGTTGAGCTGTCCACTTCGTGACGCCTGTGCTCGTCGTATGTCACTTAACGCGCCTACGCTCGCCCGTTCTCGGTGAGACAAATGACTCGAAGGTTAACCGCGAGTTGTCCGATTACGTCACGTGCCGCTTAGCGAATCTACTGCAGAAGACGGTATGGACCGATCAAAGGCTTATACTGAGGGGCAATCCTCTTGCAAACTCTCAGCTGCATACAGTGTGCTACTTTCAAAGTTTAGTGACGAAGAATTGGCTAGGAACAATTATCAGTCTCTAAGAACATTTCAACCAGTAGCTTTTTTTACTAGTGTAGTATGCCAGAATCATGTTGTTTAGTTTCCTTCTAGGACTGACGGTTTGTTTCAGATCTAGAGTTTCCTAAAACTTCATTCTTTTGTGTATTCCTTGCCGCCCCCCCCCCTCCCCCCGCAAAAAAAAGTTGTGACACCTCTAACCACTAGCATTTACCACTGCTGACAATGGTGTTTACCCCTCCCCCTTTTGTCAGCCCCTCTCTCCGTTAGGCTTTCTGTGACTAGCCCAGCTCTTTCCAGCTGAGGAGAAGGCCATCTAATGACCAAATAAAAAGGAGCCACACCAACGTGTAGCCCTGCATCCTACATAAGCAGACACTCCAACACCGAATTAACACTCCTGACAGAATAATTCAAATCAGGTCGGTCATGGCGTGTCAGAACAACTACAAACATTGTTAGGACCCGATAGTGACGCTGTCTTCACTAATTCACTCTCTGCGTTGCACACAGGATTCCTGTCAGTGCTATTGTCCGACTCGCCCACTATAACCTCGGTGTCTTCCTTGGTGAAGTCAATACGCAGTGATCATTAATCTTTTGTCACCTGACCCGGACTAACACTTGGTTTACAAAAATAGGTGACCTGGTAACCTCATCCTAGTACAACCTACAAAAGTTGACCTATATCTCTAACGTAACAACTAACAATTTTGTTTTCTTTTTACCAACTTCTTACATTCTTATTGCTGAAGTTTTGTTATACCCTGTCTATATCTACAACTGCCTGGGGGCTCATCGGTTCATCTGTTTCCCACTGAAGCATCAGGTCAAACTCAGTGCTCACATTCAGCACAAAGCTTGATGGAATACTGGCTGTTTTCTTGTATGCTTACTGTTTGATTATTACTCAGTGACAGATGTGCTCCGTCTCCTACTGCGCGTTATGTTCTTTGGTCAATACTTCGTCTTTCATTACTTTCATGAAAAGGCTCAACATAATAGAAGCAGCTATTGAAATCAGTTAAGAATGTAACGAATAACGCAAGACTGGCAAGTTACCACGGAACACCGCGTACAGAAATTCTTTTGCTTTCTGGAACTATCTGATTTCCTTGTTAAAACAGCAGTTACTATGTGGGTCAATTATTCTCTCAGGATTAATATTTAATGGGAAAGTTGCTGGGAAGTATAAACTATTTCATAAAATTCGTTATTATTGTGACAGAAACAAGAAGAACAGATTGACATTTAACTGACGAATAGGCTGAGTGTTCAAATCCACTGCATCAGTGGTAATGACTTGAATCAAATCAACGTTGTTGCCCCACCGAAAAAAGTGACTTGTGGCACGAACGGGATAATACTGCTGTCTCACAGTCGCTCGCATGCTAGCGACATTGCGCGGGCATCCAGAAGCAGGTAGTGTCATGAGCAAGTTAAGCGAAGTTATGTCCTCTAAGCACCTGTAGGAGATTGGCAAAACCAATTTCGACTCTGTTTTGCTGGTCACAATCGGTGATAACCCATATACAAATGTGCAACATGGAAATGAGTACATGTAGTCTATCGTTTGATGTTAAATCATACAGAATATTGTCCCGACTAACTAGCCAGACACAAAATGGGGGTACACAGCTAATTTTTGGCCTGATGGGAGCATGAATGATGCTGCTACAGTGGGCGTAGCCAACCGAACTGTGACAAACTACGTAAAATTATCATGTGGGGTCGTATTGATTATCCTTCAGATTTTTACAAGCAGATACTTCGTGTAAGAGGGTTCTCAGTAATCGCTCAATTAGTGTCAAGCAGGTAACTGATGGCCAGTGGAGTAAATAACTGTTCGTAAAGCACTTACATTGAAAACCCTAAGCTAATAAAAGTTCTTACGTGAGAAGGGGTCACCTTCAGTAATATTCACAGAATGGAGCTCTCAATACAGGGAAGCTCAGTCAAATAATTCGTTTGTACTATGAAAGTCTGCTATACGGCAAAATCCAAAGAAATCAATAAATTTCCCAAGCAAAATTGTCATAGTCTCACTCATATTTACTCTAGCAAACTTGCAATGTAACAAGATCATACGAAAGCATAATTTGGACAGAGTTAATCGAACACATGACTAATGGTGGACACAAGTGATTGAAAAATAATTACAAAGAAACCAACACAAATTCACTAAAATTCCCGCTCAAAAATGTTACAAACTCACTGACATTCAACTGAGAAAATTTTATCGTAAGAAAACCACTCGAAAGTAGAATCTGCAATTAGTTAAGACAGTACAAAGCGACTGGCGGGAAACTGCGGTTGAGCAAAACTACAAAGAAACCTCTATAAATTCATTAAGATTCTCACGGAAAACTGATTTAGTAGCACTCATATTCAATTAATTAACCTTGGAATGTAATAAAAGTCACCGTAAAATGTGCTTTGAATGTGATTAGGCTAAAACTCGACTAATGGCTGATCCATGTGGCCAAGCCCTACATATGAAGAATTCTCTTAATTTTCACAGTGCACAATCAACATGATACTATCCGAACGACATCATGAGATTTTACACTTGATGGAACACTTAGCAAGTCCACTGCACATGTAATTAGAGCGTAAACTGATGGTTCACAGACGACCAGGATGCTCATGGCTAAGTCCAGATTCTACAGTCTAAACCGCAAAAATAATAATGATTGAGAAATCTCCCGTCGTTTTCCTTAATACTGTCCGGCTGAAAGACAAGTTATTAAAGTTTTATAGGAATAAACGGCACATTCCAATACCTTGCTTTTTATTCTTATGTGAGGAAACCCGAAGGGACGTCCATTCCCTGCAGACAGTCGATTAACTCCTGCAATATGACGAAACCATAAGGACGATCTCAATGGAGAAGGCTGGTTTATTATTGACTGTGACCAACCTGACATCTTCTATTCTAGTAACTCAGTTTATCTTCAGTGATAACTTCCCTCTGCTGAATTTACCCACGTAATTTAAGTCAGAACAACCTTTCTTGTACTTCCATTATCTATGGTTAACTCTAAGCTTCCATGTTGTCACCTCATCTTCTCTCTCACGTAGAACATGGAAGTGGAAGGAAGGAAGAGGGGTGTGTCACAAAATAAACATAAGTGGGTCATTTTTCTACCCGAAAGGCGTATTACGTCGGCATAAAGAGAAAATGGTCATTCACATATCATCCAACGCCACCAAGTGAATACAGTAAATGCAGCGGAACTGACAATGCAGTTTCCAGCCGTTAGAGGAAGTACTATGCCTGTCCCTTGTATTACTTGTTTCCGCCGACAACCTCCTAGCCCTCTCTAATTCAGCCAGAGGGGCAGCAATTTTCATCTGCTGTCTCACATCTTCAAATCTTTATTGCTTATCGTACAAAACCACTGAAAAGCCTCATGTACTCCCCTAGTTTCCACGTCGCTAAAGTCATCCCAATGGAAAAACCACAGCACCCATCACACCACACCCCTTAAGTAATTGTTCTACGGCAAGTCAGGCACTTTTCACTCATGGTAAAGTAATAATTTAGTAGCAATCTAATAAAAAACACGCTTGCAAAATTTTTTCTATACGCAATCATATGTAAAAAAAACTACTTCTGCATAATTTCTGGACCACACTCTATAGGTGTACTTCATAGAAACCAAGCCCTCAAACTTCTAGCAAATGGATTTAAACGGCATTTCAAGATGTAGTCTTAAGACTAGTTGCTAATTTTTTGAAAAACATAACTCGGTATCAACAGTTAAAAAAGATGACTGTCATTATTTAAACCCATATCTGAAATATTCGACAAATTTTCTGGTGTTTTTTAATTTTATAAAACATTTTAGAAAATTATATTTTTGAGCGACTCTGGCTCAGGGCATTTACAGGAAATCAAGAACATTCATAGAATTTGTCAGCCTAGAATAAACGTTTGACTGTAGAAAGCGGTATTATGAGGAAGTGAGGCTGCAGGAAAATATGTACTAGCACCAAGAGGGAAAAGTAAGAATGGGAGACGGAGTAAAAATTCATCTGATTAGAAAGGGTATACGACAGAGACGCAGTTTGCACCTCTGATTGGAAAGGGTATACGACAGAGACGCAGTTTTCACCTCTGCTGTTCAGTCTATACATCGAAGGCGCAATGACGGAAATAAAGGAAAGGTTCAGTAATGCCATTAAAATTCAAGGTGAAAGGTTAACAATGATAAGATTCACTGATGATGTTGCTGCCCTCCGCGGAAGTGACAAGATATTGCAGGACCAGCTGAATGGGATGAACTGTCTAATCATGGACTGAGATTAAACCAAAGAAAGACCAAAATAATTAGCAGTAGCATAAATGAGAATAGTGATAAATTTTACATCCAAGTTGGGATCCGCGAAGTAGATGATATGCAGGACCTCTGCTGCTTTGGAAGCAAAATAACACGTGATGGACGAAGCAAGAAGGACATAAAAGGCGGACTGGCACAGGAATAGAGGCCACTCATGGCTGAGAGAAATATGCCGTCGTCAGACGTAAACCATAATTTCTGAGAAGCTACTTTTTAGTAAAAGAATTGTGTGATAGTGAACCACAAACTGTGGGGAAAAAGAGAATGAAAGCGCTTGAGATGTGGTGCTATAGGAGGACATTGAAAATTTGGTGAACTGATAAGGAATGAGGAGGTTCTCCGCAGAATCGGTGACGAAAACACTAACGAGAGAAAAGGACATGTTGATAGGAGATGTGTGAAGACAATAACCGCCGTAGTATTAAAGGGAGCTGTAGAGGGTAAAAACTGTATGGGAAGACAGAGACAGATCCAAACACAGAAATGAAAACTTGCAAGTGCTACTCTGAAATGAAGAGACTGACTAGCAAAGAAATTCGTGGAGAGTCGCATCGAACTAGTCAAAAGACTGATGACGGAAACCGAAGGGATTCTCTAAATTCCCAGCTCTGCGATTGGAAGCCTTCTGGACGCACTGAGTAGCTTACTACACTGAAGTGACAGATAAAGCTTCACCTGCAAGTTGCTTAACACAACAGCAAAGCGCTGCTGCTGTGCCAGCCGGTGCTAATTTTAGCGTCCACTTTGTGGGAGAACGCAAGTCATTTCATTCAGCTGAGCGCGTCCGACGCTGCTGCTCACACGCCGCTGCACTGCCTGTTGTAGTCTCAACTGCCCTTATAAAGAATTGCATACTTCGCAAAATACGCTGCCTGACAAAAACGTAAAGGACTCAGAAGGAAAGCAGGAAAAGAAATTGAAACTTCACGTGGTGAGTGGGCACGTGACGTTATTTCCGTGATTACAACATGGAGTCAAATATACAAAGAATTTGGTAATATCGGTCTACTTATCAGTACGACGTTGCGCCTCCTATGGCCTGGATGCATGCAATGCTTCGGTTGGGAAAGGTGGCATAAACTATGGGGCAAGACCAAACAATCTGAATTCAAAATCGGCTGAAAGCCCAACACTTAAAATTCAACAACATTAAAACCTTTAAAATGCCTGTGGTCTTACGTCAAACAGTTCTTTAAATTAAGCTGAAGGCGTAAGGAATCTTACGCCCCAAGGGAAACAGAACATTAATTTTAAAAAGATAGGCTACAAGCCATACAAGTACAAACAACAAGAACAAATTTTAAAAAAGGCAGTGCACCGAAGGGCGCTCAGATGTTCGAGGGTCAGCCTGAAATTCAAACACAAGCGCTCGCTTGGGTGAGACAGGCAGCCAGACCAACCATTCACGATCCGATGACAACCCAACCGACCGACAGTCAACGGACCCACCGACAAGATAACTTCCACTTCACCTGACCAGGGCACAACAGGGAGTTCAACGGAACAACGTAGAGGATATTGGCGTCCACAACCCATCATACATGAAGCTGTCAAACTATGCACCGTGCTGGACAGCAACAACACGATGAGGAAACTACACTGCCTGAAAGTTACGTCAGTGGCTAGGGCAGGTAACCGGAGCGTTAACGGCCACAAGGCTGAAGATTCCGCTCGTACACTTCAATTCAAATAACCAAATACAGTGAAACCCAACTGAAGGATTGCTAGACTTTTCCAACATGAAAACCACGTTGTTGCTCGCGGGAATATCCCAACAGCCGACAACGAACTCCAAACGGCACAATGTGAACAGTCTTGACTTGCTGGTAGATTCAATCAAAACTTAACTTTCTTGTCCAAGGTCGGTGAGCCACGGACCTCGTAGCAATGGGAACAGTGCCACACACTCCGACACCGCATAGATACCGCCAGTGGCCCCAACCAAACTACGTCCCGCGCAGAATTCCTATCTGCTCCATGCCAAACGACCGACTACCCAGGCCCTGAAACGGTGAAAGGACCAAATATACGTCGGACGATGAGAGGACTAACCGAACAACCAACCAACGGTCATCCCGCTCCAATCTGCCTCCGTCGGACAGTTCATGTATGTCGCCAGCGGTCGGCGAATGCTGGCTGTCGTCGCGTCACCGGCGCTCCGTCCCCGACTTCACTGCTGCTGTGTCCCGACTGCACTGCTGGTCCGTCCCGAACTGACTGCCATACACACGACGACCCGGAAATACTATCTGTCGCTCCAGTGATGGTACGACAGCGCACCTATCGATATGCGCTGCTGCTGCCGCTCACAGGCTAGTGAGGCAGGAAGTTAGTGACGCCAGTAAATGGAATACAGAAACCAGACAGCAGTACCGTAATAGAAGAGGACAAACAATAAATGGGATAAACGCTAGCCGTGCACGGCTCACACAACTTTTGTAACGCTTGTTGATATCCTGGATACTGGCACAGGGACGGAATTGACGTCCTAGTTGGTCCCAAACACATTTTATAGGGAGCTGACTGGTCACGGGAGTTCTTCAACATCAGGCAGATACACTCCTGGAAATTGAAATAAGAACACCGTGAATTCATTGTCCCAGGAAGAGGAAACTTTATTGATACATTCCTAGCGTCCGATACATCACATGATCACACTGACAGGCACATAGACACAGGCAACAGAGCATGCACAATGTCGGCACTAGTACAGTGTATATCCACCTTTCGCAGCAATGCAGGCTGCTATTCTCCCATGGAGACGATCGTAGAGATGCTGGATGTAGTCCTGTGGAACGGCTTGCCATGCCATTTCCACCTGGCGCCTCAGTTGGACCAGCGTTCGTGCTGGACGTGCAGACCGCGTGAGACGACGCTTCATCCAGTCCCATACATGCTCAATGGGGGACAGATCCGGAGATCTTGATGGCCAGGGTAGTTGACTTACACCTTCTAGAGCACGTTGGGTGGCACGGGATACATGCGGACGTGCATTGTCCTGTTGGAACAGCAAGTTCCCTTGCCGGTCTAGGAATGGTAGAACGATGGGTTCGATGACGGTTTGGATGTACCGTGCTCTATTCAGTGTCCCCTCGACGATCACCAGAGGTGTACGGTCAGTGTAGGAGATCGCTCCCCACACCATGATGCTGGGTGTTGGCCCTGTGTGCCTCGGTCGTATGCAGTCCTGATTGTGGCGGTCACCTGCACGGCGCCAAACACGCATACGATCATCATTGGCACCAAGGCAGAAGCGACTCTCATCGCTGAAGACGACACGTCTCCATTCGTCCCTCCATTCTCGTCTGTCGCGACACCACTGGAGGCGGGCTGCACGATGTTGGGGCGTGAGCGGAAGACGGCCTAACGGTGTGCGGGACCGTAGCCCAGCGTCATGGAGACGGTTGCGAGTGGTCCTCGCCGATACCCCAGGAGCAACAGTGTCCCTAATTTGCTGGGAAGTGGCGGTGCGGTCCCCTACGGCACTGCGTAGGATCCTACGGTCTTGGCGTGCATCCGTGCGTCGCTGCGGTCCGGTCCCAGGTCGACGGGCACGTGCACCTTCCGCCGACCACTGGCGACAACATCGATGTACTGTGGAGACCTCACGCCCCACGTGTTGAGCAATTCGGCGGTACGTCCACCCGGCCTCCCGCATGCCCACTATACGCCCTCGCTCAAAGTCCGTCAACTGCGCATACGGTTCACGTCCACGCTGTCGCGGCATGCTACCAGTGTTAAAGACTGCGATTGAGCTCCGTATGCCACGGCAAACTGACTGACACTGACGGCGGCGGTGCACAAATGCTGCGCAGCTAGCGCCATTCGACTGCCAACACCGCGGTTCCTGGTGTGTCCGCTGTGCCGTGCGTGTGATCATTGCTTGTACAGCCCTCTCGCAGTGTCCGGTGCAAGTATGGTGGGTCTGACACACCGGTGTCAATGTGTTCTTTTTTCCATTTCCAGGAGTGTAGTTCATGAAGGCACGCGCCTTGTATGGACGAGCACTGCCCTGTTTGTAAATGGCGCCACGATACTGCCATAAGACAGGTGACACGTCGGGACGCAGGATGTCCGTGACGAATCCTATCAGCCGTCACCTGAAGTCATTCAATACGCCTCCCTACACGATGATGACAGAGGTAACACGGCTGTGCCTCTCCAAAACATTGCAACGATCGCACCTCTCCGCAGGTCACCATCATACTCGTCGACGATGGTCATCCGGGGTAGCGCAGATCCGCGATTCATCGCTAAGCACAGTGAGACGCCATTCGTCAGCATTCCACGATTCCCGGTCACGGCACCACTCCAAACGCAGCCGCTTGTTTAGTGGTGTTAACATTAGTCTATGCATGCGTCGGTAATTCCATAGTTCGGCTGGTGTTGGTCTCAGATCAATCGTGCGGGACACGGAATGTTGCAGGGAGTCCAGGACTTGTTCCCATATGGCAGGCACAAATATGAATGGTTACTATGTGCTTGATACGCAATACAGCGATCCTCCGTTGGGGTGGTCAGACGAGAAGCACGCCTGCCCTCATGTCCTCATGCACTCAAGCATCTGATGTTCCGCAAATCTGGATATCGCACGATCCGTAAGACCGGTTCAAAAGGAGACCCACCGTCAGGTGCCAATAACGCAGTCTCCATGAGTACGAAGCAGCTCAGTGTCCATCCCAGAGATTCTCAACTTTCACGCCCCTTATATACCCTACCAGGCCTGGTAGCAACACCATACACGAACGACAATAATGTATTCTGACCGCCGTTCCACCTGTCACAGAGAACTGTAATCATTTACATTCGTGTCGACGGTGTTTATGTGTAGGAAGATACACTGAAATACATCAGTGTCTTCTAGGTGTTTCACGGTTTTTTGTCGGCAAGTGTAATATAGCGTCTTCTTAATATGGATATCAAGTCCCCTTGTTCGCCGTAAGTTACTCATGGAACCCGCGAAAAATCTATATGAGGATGGGCTGATGGAGATCTTAACATCGAACAATCCAAATACAAGTCGAGCGTTGTAATTCTGCAGCACTTCGTTCCATATTTCACGTGAGGGTAGAAAGCAGGCGTAGTGTGCGACACACCAGGATAACCTGAAGCTCAGGGTTTCACAATATGCTACAACTGAGCTCTTGATAATGTATGCACCATGATTGCAAAACATGGTCAGTAGAACGCTTTCCTCCATGCGTCAGCTTTTCTTCACATTCATCATTGCCTGTCTCTTTGGCAGTGTGAATAAAACCAAAGAGAAGGAATATGATAGAAAAGCAACACTGTAAACAGAGTGAAGCAAATTGAACAACTGCCCGGATGTCAAAACAAATGGGGGTGGTGCATGACAGTGCGTAAGGAAATTACGAAGTCTTGGGTAAAATAATAAATCCACATACTCACCTAAAGCCAAACACCTGAAACTTCTCTTTATATACAACACAAATCTAAAGAAAAAAAAGAGATAATACAGTATTTTTAAACAGTACACACATGAAATTAGATGTGCTCGTAGTTTTATTGCTTTTGTTCATGCAGTTATAAGCAGCACAAAGACATTATTTCGAAAAGAAATTCAGCAATAGATTACCTTACAAGCTTCTGCACGGATTACTTTGTTTTTAAAACAATCACACAATTACTTTCGAAATTACGGCTCATAGTAGCAGGGACTGTCATCGCTAGGAGCGTTAAATAACGTGCCACAGCATCTCTACGTATATTGTATCTCGTTAGGATTGAGCTAAGACTCCAGTGTGCGTGATGACTTCACGTTGTATTGCGTCTTGCTCTTTTCTGTGTTACACGTCACAAATTTTTATTTAATTTTTAGTTGCTGCTTTTACGTACAATCTTCATCCCAGAAGCAACTGTAGACCGTGTTTTACAGTTATTATTATTGTTGTTGCTATTATTATTGTTGTTGTTGCAATCCAAAGTGCATTTATAAAACTGTTACGTCTTTTTACAAGTAGTTGTGTGTACAGCACCAAAATACCACATTACAGTACATGAAAAAAGAGAAATAACAAAGGGAAAGGCAGTGATGCAGAGAATGAGGAAAGGTAGAGGGAAAGGAGATAACAAGACTGAGAAAAGTAGGTTCTGGCGGATCTCTTTCCTAAAATTGGGACTTGAATTTGTTTAAAAATTAATCAATGTCCTCAGATACCAAGTGCTAAAGACAGTTATTATAGTTTGTCTCGGATGAACTACCGCTACAAAGTGCCTAAAATAAAAATGCCCTGGAAAATTTAAGTTACCAGCTCTTGAATCGTAACTATGGAGCTGAGGATTCGCATCAGACTGCCATCAGTAATGTTCTGCAGCCACAGACGCCGCTAATGAAACCAAAGACCACAAAATGATGACAAATGGCAAATGTTCGTCTTACCTTCATGCAGTGATTTACAAACTTCGCACTACGCGAAACTAGTGAAAATAAGTAACCACGTTACAATATGCTTTGGCTAATTAAAATAAATCATTAATCACCGGACTAAAAACATTTTATATTATCCTAATAAATTACGGAGGCTTCGCCTCGTGATATTAGCTCCCTAACAGTCTTTAAGTAAATGTTAATATTAAATGCAGAGCCCCAAGCCCGGTACAACTACACAGACTTTAGTCTAGAACGAATATATTGTAGAGCGTTATGTTCTCTTCCTGCCTGAACATGCGTTTTTAGATCTCTCCTGGGGTATGTGTTCGATGGTCTAGTTAGAAGACAACATCCTTCTCCATGGTGTGCACTATCGCATAAACTACATCTTTTTAAATTGTCTGTCTCTACATCAACTGACGGCCTTTAATCGAAGCACTGCCTCACTATATTATCTGATGTTCCCGTTTATCCACAATCGCACCTGTCGCTGCTTCTTATATTCAGTCAAAGGAGATAATTTGGTTAAGTGCCATGTTTTGTTAGCAAAATGATCAACCCCTTCGGAGGAATTTCGCACTTCCATAACATCTGGTGGAATACATTCTGTTCAACAGGAATGACAAGATTTTCACCTTTAGAACAAAGTGACATTTGTAGTATTTCCTGAAATTTGTGTGGCATATTATATGTAGGTCAATCTAGTAGGCTCATAACTGTTAGACCGACTGAACCTGAAGGGAGATGGAGACTGAAAAAGAATTCACCTTTGATGGACGTGTTCTGAATTAATGTCGTACAATGTGAGGTTCTCCATAGAGCAAATAAAGGCAGGAAACTAACATCACTGGAAATTCTGGCTGTCAATAAACACCACTCACAGAATCCTTATTCCTTAATACTCAAATACAGTTTCATTTCCCTTGCTACAGAAGCAGCATCTAGTTAACTTTCCCTCACCCTAAGATAATTTGCTTGTTGAAGCGTCTTGCCATATTAAAACTGTATGCCGGACTGAAACTTAGGACCTTCGCCTTTCGCTGGTAAGAGCTCTCCTGATTGAGCTACCCAAACATGATTCAGGATCCTTCCTCACAGTTTTACTCCGCCTGTACCTCGTCTCCTACCCTCCAAACTTCTGGCGGAATTAAAGCTGGAGGATGGATCATGCGTCGTTGCTGCGTTGCTTAGTCGGTAGAGCAGCTGCCCGCGAAAGGCGAATTTTCTGAGTTCGAGTCTCGGTCCACCACACAGTTGTAATCTGCCAGGAAGTTTCGTATCAGCACACACCCCACTGCACAGAGAAAATTTAATTCTGGAATATGCTGGTTGTAAATAGCATAACTGTTTCCCACCTACATTCCACTGACTGCTGCCTCCCGTCTCTCTCTTCGTTTGGCGCCAGCTCATCACATTCACTTGTGTACTGTTTTGGCGTCTACATTCTTATACTTTTTAACCTTTGGGTATAATGTAACGTAAGACTTGCTTGTTTATAGATTCTTTGGTTGTTTTTGTAGGCTTGTGTTTTTGGTATAGATTAATACTCGTAGAATGTCATATGTCTTCAAAAAAATCAACTTTTGTACAGCTATAAACTCTCGCTGGTGTTGTATGGACTATGTATTTAGTCTTAAGTTGTCTGAGGATGGTCTAGAAATTCGAAAGGCGGGTCGCAACGAAATATAAAATAAACATTGTGGAATATCAGTACTGTGTACTCGTATTTCAGTTTTTCTTCATAATTTTCTTGTACCATGGCCCCGTATCGGCCCAGGGTCATCATGTTAATTAACGGATATGTTACCACCCGGGTACGGTATATGTGTACCCCAACTGTATGCGTGCAGTGTTATCCATGTGAAAGTGGACGAAAGTTTTATAAAAGTTTGCTAATCATGTAACTAAGTCGGTACTTGGGTACCAGCACGGTATTCACCCAGTGGGATGTGAGAAACAGCCAAAAAACCACGTCCAGGCTGACCGGCACGAAGACCCTCGTCGTTAATGGTGCGGGCTGATTCTGCCCGAAATCGGCGTATTTCCCCGACCCGAAAGGGCGTATAACACCCACGGCTATTTGGGCGGGACTCAGTTTTTAATTATATATACTTTTCCTATACTGGCAGTGACCCAGATTCGCTGACATTCAGTCAGTCATCTATCTTTCGAGCTCTGTCAGTTACTAGTTCACCAATCATGTGTCAGAAAGCTACGGAGTTTGTTGTATAGAACTGTGCAGCACAATACAATAAACAAGACATCCAGTCGTCTCATTTGTCCTTCAGTCGAGTGTGATGAATCAAGTCGAGAACTTACATGAAGGCTTATAGCAGCATGAGCTAACACTCCTGCCGTTGTAGTACCTTCACGAGCCCTTCACTCCGGTTATTCCGCTACGGTAAATTCTTTCACAATGCATTAAAACTCGGCACGGCACTTGTAGCATGAAGGTGACAGCCTTTTTAATGTTTGTTTCGGTTTCTCCATCAGTTAAAATGTCTGTTTGTTCTTGATCAGAATCCTGCATTTCACTCACAACTTAAACTATCGGCACCTGCCAACAATAACTCGCACACGACAAGTGAAAGGACCAATCAAAGTCTGGCTTATGATAGTGCTCTACAAGACAGGCTGGTGATAAAGACTCAACAACTCCATTTACCTACAGAATTATCTATAATAAAAAGCCAAATACAACATGTCAGTAATCCACCAGACTGATTGAAAACAAATTCATAGGGACTGTCTCTTAATAACGCTCTCTGTAGAGCCCGTAATTACATAAACGCAATCCACAACTCTGGGTAGTGGCCATAAGGACCAGATTTGCACGAATGACGGGAACCTGAAAGATGACATTATCCACGTTGTACTTTAATTGAGCTCTCATGATTATCCATTGGTTTCCTTACTCATTTGGAAAAAGTATTTTAGTGAAAAGTACTTTTTTGGTGCAATACTAATACGTAGTTAGAAATCGTGGTTTCCATTTTTAAAGAATCAAGTTGCTTTCTGATTTACTGAGTCCTGATTTATACCGGAGCGAACACAGGCGGGCATGCATCAGCAAACGAGAATCCTCTCTGTTGTAAGGGGTAGGCGATCGAGAGCGAACTGCATTCAGCCGTTTTCCGTTCGCAATCGCTAGTTTTCACTCGTCTACCGCTGGTTGCCCCCCTTTTAGCGAAACATCAAAGGAAGTTCACGCCCTCTCCGCTTCGGTGCTAGCAGTGCAGAAAGCTTCTCATCTGCTACCTTGTTTAGTTCTGTTGTTTACATGATTTGCGTGAACGATGGAGTGATTTCAAGCGACTGTAATGTTACTGACAGAAAAATGCAGAGATTATAGGTGTTTCTAGGATCCAAGAGTTCCGCCGAGAAACTGCCGAAGGGAAAAAAAGAAAGAAAGAAATATGAGGGGCAAAAATTGCCGAAACACTCAAAGATCCACTTGGGGACAGAAGAACGACAGTAAAATAATAAAATAATTAAATAATAAAAAACAATTTTATATTGATAATGAAGAAATTTCTCCAGCTGTATTTAAGGCGTCGATTTTATTTTGGCAACTAGTTTCAACGTTGTAACAACGTCATCTTGACAAGGTGGGTAGTAACTTCCACACGGAGCACGTCCGTATCTCACCACTGATTTCTAGTATCAGCCGCACGCAGTTGACGTCAACAAGTGTTGGGCCTGAAGATGAAGTTGTTACAACGTTGAAACTAGTTACCAAAATAAAATCGACACCTTAAATACAGCTGGAAGATTTTCTTTTTAATTTTTAATATAAATTTATACTAGCTGACAATCCACTGTCCTCCATTTCGACTATGGATGTACGAAGAATAAAATAATTAGATTCATCCATCACGTGAGAATTAAGTCAATAAGTACAAGATTTGAATTTCTTTTTATTAAAAAGAAAGAGCGCAAACAAATTCTTTGAAAGTAAAAAGTCTGAATAAGTATCTGTTATATTGATTAAAATTAAAATATACGAAAAAGCTAATAATTTGCTTACGTTCATGATGAACGTAGTTACATCACGGATGTATCAGCGTTGTGTTGAATACTTTTTATGATGAAAACGGTGTACCCAGAATCACTCTGTCTATCCTCTAAAGAGCAATGACACAGTTTTAACAAGCTACACTCTTTATCTCGTATTGCCCTCCGCTCCCTCTAATGTAAACGCTTCTTCGCAGAAACAAGCGAATGTCACTGAACACTAGCGAATTGTCTGCCAATATACGTTCGCTTGTGTTTGCCCCCATTCTCTGTCTACAGTGTCAACTAGGCCTGACAAAAGCGCCATAGAGTAGAAAGTGGAAGGTCTCACGTATTACGTTCCCCTTTGTTCGAACGAACTTCGAGATCTGAATTTAAATGTTGTTTTTGTTATGGACCACCAAGTCGTCTCCAGTTTCTGGTAACAAGATGAAAACGTCCCTCCATGCACACCTGGTCGTTGTTTTGGTCTTCAGTTCGCCAACGTATAGTATGACCACTCAGCATATATGTGTGAGAGAATTTGTTAATTGTGGTAATTATGTGTATTGGCCAGCAGTAGTCGAGCAACGATTGTATACCTATTCCAAATATAGAAGACTCTCTGTGTGCGTTGGTTACTCCACAAATGCTGAATCGCATTGTGGAGATGTATGGAAAGTGGTCGATACTGAACTGGGAAGAGAAACAGCAATAAAATTCGATGTTGTCATCACGAGAGCACTGGTGCGACTCCAGTTCAGTTACATCACCTACTTATTTTAGTAATCGAGAAGTGAATTTTTAGGTGGTACGGATTCTATTTGTGTGCGTTGGTTACTCCACAAACGCTGAATCGCATTGTGGACATGTATGGAAAGTGGTCGATACTGAACTGGGAAGATAAACAGCAATAAAATTCGATGTTGTCATCACGAGAGCGCTGGTGCGACTCCAGTTCAGTTACATCATCTACTTATTTTAGTAATCGAGAAGTGAATTTTGAGGTGGTACGGATTCTGTTTAGGAAGTTAGATGTTGCGGACGAACCTGCAGCACGGTCGACGCTATTTCACACCTACGCTACGAAAGCCGTTCAGCTTCACTATCTGCGCCTGAATAGCACACCGCGGAGTCCCTCTGATCATACATTAGTCTCTGTTTACGGGTTCTGCTGAAGCACCTGGAAATTCTGTGCAGCATTATCGACTGAACTGGAAGCTAAATCTAGTACTCGTAATAACAGGCAACATACTAAGAGATAATTCACAGGGTCATTCCGGTGCATTCTTTGATCATTATCTATTCTCTTCTTAGTTCTCCTTTACGCCTTTGTTCTTCCGAGCATTACAGCTCTCCCTAGCGACTTTTTTCTCCCATGATAACTCAAAGTACCTTATTGTCATCTGCAGTATTTTGGCCTCCAAAGAAATTTTTGGTTTCATTTGTTTTATTTTTACGTTTTGAGTCCATGAAATCTTCTGGAATGAAAATTTAAGTGAGTCGCTTCGTAAATAAAAAAAAAAAGCTCTTCCAAATTATGGTCACACAGGCACAGGAGCAGTGCTGGACTTAAAGTGTTCTCATCTCGTGCGCGGCGAGTTTCAGATTTCTGTTTGCCAGCTGACAACACCGGTAATGTACTCACTTAGTGCCGACCTACAGCGAGGTACCTGAGTCTGGGCTGCAGCTGTGTGTGTTCGTCGCAGAACCAGGTTACGGCTTACGACACAGTGACCGTTCAGTATCGCTCCGAATGATCTACAATTCATGTTATGCGGAAAGAAACCGGGGCATGTTTCCTTCAGTAGTTCAGTGGTCTGCAGCTATGGGCCGGTACACAGCTTCCGACATAATTTCTCAGCTGCACTGAAGATTCATTCGGTCATCAATAGAGCACTGCACATTCCTTCAGTCTGAAAAAAAAATGCTTTAAAAATTCGTATGCTGTTAGATTATGGCGAAACTACGCGCGTGCATGGGCCTTAAAGGAACTCAGGCGAGTATACTTAAAATAATTGTTGCTAGCTTGCACGTATTTGTTTAATGAGCTCGCCGAACATTTATTGTTTTTGTTGAGAAGACTGTTACAAACTGCTTCTTGTACAGGACAGATCTATCGCACCAGTTTTTATGTCACTGAGCCAAATCATTGATCAATACATGGGAAGAAACAATTTCAGTTCTAAGATCATCCAATCATATGTATGATTCCCTTGTTCATTTCTGACAAAAATGGATACAGTTCCTTAAGAAGCTCTAGGTCACTAACCTAGAGACAGAAAGAGAAACGAGATAAAACACCATTAATGAAAACATGGGGAATGAAACTAGCGCGACTGAATGAGAAATGAAAAGGTCAAAATGTGTAATTGGGAGAAGGGTGCATATGTCTGTCTGCTTGACACAAAGATATCTGACCATATACGTTAATTATTGCGTAAATTTTATGACGGTGTTGAAAGTGTTTTAGCTTCCAATCTTAAAAGCACCGAGGCATTTAATTGCTTACAGAGCGCAGGATGGCTCATTCCAGAAGTGGAGGGCAACAACAACGAAGGAGTCCGCGAAGATAATTTTCTTTTCTTTCAATTGTCCATTCTTTTAGCTGAAAGAAAGATACGGAGTTTCTTTATTGACTTTCGATAAAAATGGTTCAAATGGCTCTAAGCACTATAGGACTTACCACTGAGGTCATTAGTCCCCTAGACTTAGAACTACTTAAACCTAACTAACCTAAGGACATCACACACATCCATGCCAGAGGCAGGATTCAAACCTGCGACCGTAGCAGCAACGTGGTTCCAGACTGAAGCGCCTAGAACCGCTCAGCCACTGCGGCCGGCTGACTTACGATCTTTCTTTATACAAAAACTGAGCATTAGATTTTGTATTACTTTGTTTGTTTAACATTTAACAAATTATACACTGGTGTTGCAGATACTACAGCGTGAAGTTACAAAAGCTTACCAAAGAGGAAATTATATCATACAAATTTTCATAAAACAGTTAATGACTAGCAGCAGTACAATAAGCTAGCTTTAATAGCAGTGCAGCATATATCGATAAAGTCCTATATATGTGGAATGTTTCTGACTTAATCTGTTATAAACGTAAATTATAAACCTACTTAAAATTACAATAAAGAATGTTTCGTACCACCTTAGTCCTTAACAACAAATGTTCTGAACAAATAGGGAGCATCATGACGGATACAGGAATTAGTGATCACAAGGTCGTTGTAGCGAAACTGAATACCGTAACATCTAAACTCACCAAAAATGAACATAGAGTATATCTATTTTTTTAAAAAAAGATAGAAATTCGCTTGATGTCTTCCTAAGAGACAGTCTCCATTTCTTTTGAACTAACCATATAAGCGTAGAGTACAATGTGGTTTTAATCCCAGGGAATAGTATTACCAAATAAATTAATGTCGAAATTGATCCCCATTGTACACAATACAGGTCAGAGCGCTGTTGCAGAAGCAACGAAAAAAGCATGCCAAAATTAAAAGAACGCAAAATTACCAAGATTGATGAAGTTTTCCAGAAGCTCGAAATTTAGTGCGGACTTCAATGGGATATGCTTTTAATGATTTCTGCAACAATACTTTGTCTCAAAATCTGGCAGAAAATCCAAAAAGATTTTGGTCGTATGTAAAGTACACCAGTGGAGAGACACAATAAACATCTTCTCTGTATAATACCAGTGTGCCAGCCTTTGTGACCTAGCGGTTCTAGGCGCTTCAGTCCGGAAACGCGCTGCTGTTACGGTCGCAGGTTCGAATCCTGAATCAGGCATGAATGTGTGTGCTGTCCTCCGGTTAGTTAGGTTTAAGTAGTTCTGAATCTAGGGAACTGATGACAGATATTAAGTCCCATTTTGATCAGAGCCATTTGAACCATCTGATATCAGTGGTATTGTTATTGGTGATAGTGCAACAAAAGCGGAGTTACTAAACACGGTTTTCCGAAATTCTTTCGTCGACGAAGACGAAGTAAATATTCCAGAATTCGAATCAAGAACATGTGCAACATATGTTGTTGTTGTGGTCTTCAGTCCTGAGACTGGTTTGATGCAGCTCTCCATGCTACTCTATCCTGTGCAAGCTTTTTCATCTCCCAGTACCTACTGCAACCTGCATCCTTCTGAATCTGCTTTGTGTATTCATCTCTTGGTCTCCCTCTACGATTTTTACCCTCCACGCTGCCCTCCAATGCTAAAATGGTGATCCCTTGATGCCTCAGAACATGTCCACCAATCGATCCCTTCTTCTAGTCAAGTTGTGCCACAAACTTCTCTTCTCCCCAATCCTATTCAGTACCTCCTCATTAGTTATGTGATCTACCCATCTAATCTTCAGCATTCTCCTGCAGCACCACATTTCGAAAGTATCTATTCTCTCCGTGTCCAAACTATTTATCATCCATGTTTCACTTTCATACATGGCTACACTCCATACAAATACTTTCAGAAACGACTTCTTGACACTCAAATCAATACTCAATGTTAACAAATTTCTCTTCTTCAGAAACGCTTTCCTTGCCATTGCCAGTCTACATTTTATATCCTCTCTACTTCGACCATCATCAGTTATTTTGCTCCCCAAATAGCAAAACTCCTTTACTACTTTATGTGTCTCATTTCCTAATCTAATACCCTCAGCATCTCCCAACTTAATTCGACTACATTCCATTATCCTCGTTTTGCTTTTGTTGATGTTCATCTTATATCCTCCTTTCAAGACACTATCCATTCCATTCTACTGCTCTTCCAAGTCCTTTACTGTCTCTGACAGAATTACAATGTCATCAGCGAACCTCAAGGTTTTTATTTCTTCTCCATGGATTTTAATACCTACTCCGAATTTTTCTTTTATTTCCTTCACTGCTTGCTCAATATACAGATTGAATAACATCGGGGAGAGGCTAGAACCTTGTCTCACTCCCTTCCCAACCACTGCTTCCCTTTCATGCCCCTAAACTCTTATAACTGCCATCTGGTTTC